>NC_034176.2:21022177-21622177 GCF_002021735.2 Oncorhynchus kisutch | reverse complement strand
GTATGCTACAGACCAGCCACCTGTACCTGATAATGATGTCTTCATTCATTAAATATTTAGCCAGCTTCTCTCATAGCTGCCACCATCCAGACCCTGCAGAAAACTCCAAACGCTTCCAATGAACCTCCCAAGTCGCACGTGTTTTTCTACAAACTGATCAGACGTTCTTTGAAAGCTATCAGAATGTCATGGGTGGTTTGTCATGTGTGGGTGTTGTGTGATCTCAAACCACGGGCTCTATTTACTGTGAAAGCATGCTGGACTAATGTGCATCAGAGCATGAACGTTGCATGCTGCTGTGGTAGAGTAGAGCTATAACAGAGCCTCTGGGAGGGAGGAACCACACCATCATATTACATGACCATGCTATGTTGGGAATACGAGAGTTACAGGATGGCTTTTATTCACAGTTGAATGGGAAGTGATCTGTCTGTTTGTGTGTGGTGTGTGTGTGGTGTGTGTGTGTGTGTGTGTGTGTGTGTGTGTGTGTGTGTGTGTGTGTGTGTGTGTGTGTGTGTGTGTGTGTGTGTGTGTGTGTGTGTGTGTGTGTGTGTGTGTGTGCGATTCCAGCTGCCGGCAGACAGAGAGGAGGCAGGGTAGGGAAGGGGAAGATGTGGTGTGTTGGCAGATTTGTTGCTTTCCTCCTCCTGGACTGTATTGTTGGTGCATGTTAGTCATTAGAGGACGAAGTGTTTTTGCAAGTCTCTCGTTATCAGTTGGTGAGAAACACAGGTTACGGACAGTGACTGCTGTTGGTGAGAAACACAGGTTACGGCCAGTGACTGCTGTTGGTGAGAAACACAGGTTACGGACAGTGACTGCTGTTGGTGAGAAACACAGGTTACGGAAAGTGACTGCTGTTGGTGAGAAACACAGGTTACGGACAGTGACTGCTGTTGGTGAGAAACACAGGTTACGGACAGTGACTGCTGTTGGTGAGAAACACAGGTTACGGACAGTGACTGCTGTTGGTGAGAAACACAGGTTACGGACAGTGACTGCTGTGTAGGACTGACTTTAACAACAGATGAATTCACGTGGTATTTAAGAGTAATCTCTCCAAATTTAGAAAGACAGTGATGAGATGAAGTGACATGGGTGTGGAACATTTTACCCTGTGTTATGATGTAGAAGTTGACATTTATTGATGTGAAGTATCACATACTGATCATGTCTGGTTATTTATGTGTTGTTGACTGTTTATTGGGGTCATTGAAATCCCTCATTGTTTCACAAATGCGATGCTTTACCTTAAATCATTGCCATTTTGTGTACTGTACAATACATTGGGACATGATTTTGCACCATAATTTTAGATAACATGCAATATGTTCTATCACTTCATTGTATTTCGTTTGGAGATGCCTGCATTGTGAGGCATTTATATTGCTATTCCCACAGCTCCCCAAGGTGCTGATTCAGCAAGAGCTTTTCTGAGTCTGTAGGGAACTTTAATGTACGCGGAGTGTTAATGGGATTCTGCTCAGAATTCTTGACGTCGGTTCAGAAGATTTTCTGTTCTTCCACCCACTGTGTCTGAGAAAGTCTATTAAATCACTTGCTCCTGTATTTCCCCATCAGTCTTAATACTCTACATACTCATTTACATCCTTTCCTCTTTTCCCTCAGTCGCCTGTCTGTCTCACCATCCCAGCTTAACGACTTAGCGAGGATGTGTGTATGAAACAGCATTGGTTCCTTTAAAAATAAACATCACTGTTTCTTTTGTATCACTGGTTAGCGGTTATTCTGCAGAAATCTGATGCACAGTCTATAGCTGGTATTTACTTGATTTGTTGTCTGGTATTATTTGCATGGAGAAATATGTGTTGAGATATAATCTTTGGAGAAGGTGTATTTATCGGCATGCTATAAATCCAGAAAGTGTCTAATTTTCTCATGTAATCCAGGATTACATGCGATGCCTATCTGAATGATTTGGAGAGGCATGATCCTATGTGAGATTACTAATCCATTCTCAGTTGGGGCTGGGTGCTTGGTTGTCACAGACAATTTACCATCCTAAGGGCATCTATAGCTTTGACAAACATGTTTATACCCATATATTATGCCTTGTATCTTTCGACCACAAATCATTCTGAATGTCTTGTATAGAATACAATGTATTTAAAGTAGTGGGAGATGGGAGGATAGTACCAGCCGTTCTCCTACTAAATATTTCCTGTCACGTTTGGTCAAGACCTCTTCAAACACTTTGTTTATTAGTCGAAACCTTACAATTCATGAAACATTTAAAACCAACAGTGATTTATCAACAAGCTACTGATTTATGTCACATGTGGTTTGCCTCTTTTGTAATGCAATTGTTGTTTGAGCAGTTTCTGTACCCAACTATCTTCTCACAGGGTTTAGCAGTTGAGTGTGTTGTCTAACTTAGTGTTTTTCTTGTGTAGAGGGTCCAAAGGAAAGGACATCAGCACCATCAAGTCCCTCAGAGTTCTGCGAGTCTTACGGCCCCTCAAGACCATCAAGCGCCTGCCAAAGCTGAAGGTACAGTATGGACTTACACTGCTCTACAGTCACACGTATTCATTGCTGTTGTCAGAACATAATCATCAGTGTGTACAGTATCTAATCCAAACCCATGTTTCTGTGTGTGTGTGTTTGTGTGTGTGTGTGTCCTCTCTCAGGCTGTGTTTGACTGTGTGGTCAACTCCCTGAAGAACGTCTTCAACATCCTCATTGTCTACATGCTCTTCATGTTCATCTTCGCTGTCATCGCTGTGCAACTGTTCAAGGGGAAGTTCTTCTACTGCTCCGATGAGTCCAAGGCACTGGAGAAGGACTGCAGGTAGTTCTACAGCATTATGAAATGAAACAGGAGAAGGCATACAGTATGAACATCGTTGGCACCAAGGCACTGGGCCCAACAGTCCGATAGAGCAAACCATGTATAACGGTATCAGCTCAGGGGAGGGCTCCCCCTCCAAGGCAGCTGTGGTGGTACAGCCCTGCCTGGCTCTGGCTTGCAGCTTTGAATGCCACTATGCCAGTGTACAATTACTGTATCTTCCCCAATAGAGAGAAGCACAGCCCAGTGCTGCTTTGAAAATGATTGCAGTAATTATGTGTTTTTGTTTGAGGATCCTATTGATTTTTCACAGGGACATGGTGTTTTGTCAGTCTATAATCAAAATAGTATCTGAGTATTTATATTTGTGTATGTGTTCATGTGTGCAGTAAGTTGTTCTCCCTCTCCCCTCCCCCTGTTTCTCTCTCTCTCTCCCCTAAACAGAGGTAATTTCCTGGACTACGATAAGGATGAGGTGGCCGCCCAGCCTCGGGTGTGGAAGAAGTATGAGTTCCACTATGACAACGTGCTGTGGGCCTTCCTCACTCTCTTCACTGTGTCCACCGGAGAGGGCTGGCCCGAGTAAGTCCACTTTCCAGGTTCCTTTTGAGTTGCTCTGTAAAGTTAAGGTCTCTGGTGGACTGGTTGCTCTCAGACAGACCGGTAGTAGAATGGGTGAACGAGCCTGGGGATATGTTCTGAGAATAGGCTGTAGCTCTCAGGCAGATACACAGACAGACTGACCGACAGACTGACATTAGAACAGTAGACTGTGAATAAGCCTGCCCTGGGGATATGTTCTGAGAATGTGCTGTGGTAGTCTCTGTAATTGTCTCAAATAACTCATCTATATAAGAACATAATTAAAACTGCATGCAAAATATTTACCATGAAAGATTCTTAAGCAAACAACCCAATGATTAATTGGGAGTCAGATTAACTACTGTTCTGTGGTTGAGGAAATGCATCCGCAAGTGAGATTAGGAGGCTGCAGACTGCCCAGAATAAAGCAGCAAGGATTGTTCTAAGGTAGAAATATGATTATTCTGTTGTAGTCATGCACAATGCTCTTGGGTGGTCATCAATCAACAAGATTATTGGAAAAAAA
Organism: Oncorhynchus kisutch; assembly: GCF_002021735.2. NCBI lineage: Eukaryota > Metazoa > Chordata > Actinopteri > Salmoniformes > Salmonidae > Oncorhynchus > Oncorhynchus kisutch. Next base: position 21,618,257 of record NC_034176.2, on the reverse strand, counting down.
ACATGCTTATTTGATTTCATAATTTACATAATTGAAATGGCCAAACTCCATTCACAACAGGATTCATTTGGTAAGAGACACATTCAGGCAATACTAGGAATAGATTGTCCACCACTTACAGTATGTCTGATCCTGGCAAAGAAGAGAAATAGGCTAAATAACATTTAGATTCAGAGCATCAAAGAAAATGAATAATTTATCTGAGCAAACCAGAAACCTATCAATATCTAAATTCAAAGTGTGCCAGCTTGTCGGGTCAGCACACCAGAGTGCCTTCTGTGCAATTTCCAGCCTGTCCATAATTCTCCTTCTTATTCCAGCTCCTCTGTCCTCCTCAATGAAATCATTGAATTAGCTATGTTATTAAACAATCCAGTGATTTATGAAACGTCAAAATGAAGTCCATTAAATAAGACTCAGTCCTCATGACCTGGAGGACTAGGGTTAGTGGCCAGTCTCTCTCTCTCACTCAGCTGGACTTTTACTGTAAGGACCATCTTAACACGGCAGATGAAAATGAACCTTTGTATCAGCAACGGTGAACATTAATCACATGCCTATTACATTTTAACAAAGGATTTCAATTGCCTATGTCCCTAATTTTAGATATTGAACTTTAAATAGTTGAATCGTTTCCAGTTAGGTTTTAGTCATATTGTAGTTACTGTAGGAAACTTGGTAGCAGTTTAACCAATGCTGACTGTTGTTGTGGGTGGTTCCATATATTGACAGCATGGTTCCTGTGTTCCTCTCCAGTGTTCTGAAGCACTCTGTGGACGCTACCTTTGAGGACCAGGGTCCCAGTCCAGGCTACCGTATAGAGATCTCCATCTTCTACGTGGTCTACTTCGTGGTCTTTCCCTTCTTCTTCGTCAACATCTTTGTGGCCTTGATCATCATTACCTTCCAGGAGCAAGGGGACAAGGCCATGTCAGAGTGCAGCCTGGAGAAAAACGAGGTACAGCACAGGCGATAACTCACTTTGAAGCAAAGCAATAACAATTCGTATTTCTTCCAAGTATACTTTCTTCATTTGTGACGTGTTGGTCATCAGTGCCCTGTGCAGTGCAAAGCTCACGATGCTCTGTAGATGTTACCACCCTTATATAATGCTGAGTACTCAGTGCAGGTACAGTCTTTCTCTCACTGCTGCTGCTGTTTTTTATGCTGGGTTCAGTTGTGCGTGTTGAGTCGGTGAGGCTGCAGTGGATCCTGCAGTAGCAACAGATGCAGTACAGCCTACTTGGTGAGCGCCAGTGTGACAAGTCCACGATTCATTCTGGAGCCCCACCCAGCGAGTCATCCCCTATCCCCCTTCCTCATGTCTACCAGGACCCCATTAGGCAACCACAGATAGATATACAGTATCTCCCTCTGTCCCTATTCTGAACTAACACAACAGATACGTCTCCCTGTGTTAACCTAACCTGACTCGGCTAACTGGAGCCAGAGTACAGCCAGGAGGAACTAGCCATGTATCCATCCTCTGGATTCAGACATCTCCTCTGCACATGGCTCTGATAGAATCAGGACTCTCTGCTTGCTGTCTCGTAAGATATGAGTTGTTTTCTTCACAGTATTTCCGTCTGAGTTGATGACACAGATTCAGTGGTCCTGATGAAGGTAATGGTTGAAAGACTGATGGATTGATAACTGGTGATTGGTGCTGATGGTCATGATGATGAGGAAATGGATGGTGAATTTGAAAGGGAACATCGGACGCATGTCATTTCCGTCTCGTTCTTTTCAGAGGGCCTGCATTGACTTCGCCATCAACGCCAAGCCACTGACGCGTTACATGCCAGAGAACGTGCAGTCCTTCCAGTACCGGATGTGGAAGTTTGTGGTGTCACCCCCGTTTGAGTACGCCATTATGATCATGATTGCCCTGAACACCGTGGTGCTCATGATGAAGGTTGGTACAGTCCATCGCAGTCACAAAAAAATACAGTAGGATATAACTATGGCCTGGAGATTTTCCTTGTCTGATCGAGTGGTCAGGAAAAACTCCTATTCACACAGTGTTGATGTTTTAGGAGGTATATTAGCTATCTGCTTATTAAGTTCCTCGTTCTCTCCCTCTCTCTCTTTCACACACACTCTCTCTCTCTCGCTCTCTCTCTCACACTCTCTCTCACCCTGCACCAGTTCCATGGAGCTCCAGACTTCTACGAGGCCATGTTGAAGCACTTCAACATCGTCTTCACTGCCCTCTTCTCTCTGGAGTGTATTCTGAAGATCATCGCCTTCGGACCACTGGTGGGTTTTACTGTCCTCCTTCCTCTTTATCTGCATGCTATCAATATGGCGAAGGTTATCAATGATTTGAAGGTGATGATGATTTGAAGGTGCACTGCATGCCTTGAGTTTGTGAGTGATATTCAATCCCTTCTCGTTCCAGAACTACCTGAAGGATGCCTGGAACGTGTTTGACTTTGTGACCGTGCTGGGAAGTATAACTGACATCGTGGTCACAGAAATCAATGTAAGCTAAGAAATCAGCAGAGCACACAATGTGCTTCTTCCACCTTCCTCTATATACATTACAATACATGGTAGCCCTTTCCTGCTGTCAAATGACCAAATCGCCCTCTTGTGGCCTCATGGGTGGAATGTTATTAATATTTTTCTGAATTTCATAAATAATAAACATGTATTTTTCAAACACCGAAAATCTGGTGTCAAACGGTTTTTTTACATTTTTGTCGTCTGTGGTGTATATAAAGTATTATATTTGGATGCAAACCAAAATTAGATACATTTCAACTCTATATCTGCCATAGTGTCTTATTTTTAAGCTCGTAACCATTTGTGTGAGGTTGTATACTTTTGTTTCAAAGTAGATTTGTTTAAGACGAGCAAGAAACACTCTGTGTGGCCCTGATTTATCCCACTGCAGTAAAAGGTTAATAAGGCAAAGTATTGATAGTTTAGTGACATGCAGAGACATAAGGCTGTATAGACAGTTTGTGTAAACAGAGTCGGCTTGACCTGTACACAGGCTCAACCCTGATGTGCTGAATAGCCGTCTCAGCAAAGATGGCTTAGCTCAGGCCCAGAGGGGGAGAGAAGGAGATAAAGAGTTTGTGAACAGAGCTACATGTTCACGTTATTGATTCTTCACTGATGCCTGATATGGGCTCTGAGTGAGAATGTGAAGCAGTTCAGCTGAGTGCAACAGGGAATGGGATTTGTGTGTATCATTATCATCTCCTAGTCATATTATGAGCAAATCTATGTGAATCCTTCAACATGTTTCTGTCAGTCCCTGTAGTACTTTTGAATGTTCTCCTACTGTAGTGATACAATATCTTTATCTGTCCAGTATCCTACAGTATCTGTATCATTGTCCAATGCTCTGACTGATTTAAGTGTGTGTTTTGAGCTTACAGGCTTTGTCATTACTGTTTCTATGTTTCTCTCTTTTCTTTGTTTCTCTCTCTCTCTGTCTTTCTTTCTCTCCCTCTCCCTGTCGCCCTTTCTGCATTGTCCTCTTGTTGAATGTCTTCACTGATGTGCCCACCATCTGCTATGGCTAAACAACTGCTCTTATAGACAACGGTGAGTGCAGTGGTGTAAAAATACTTTCAAGTACTACAGAAGTAGTTTTTGGGGGTATCTGTACTTTACTATTTATATTTTTGACCACTTTTACTACATTCCTAAAGAAAATTATGTACTTTTTACTCTATACATTTATCCTGACACCCAAAAGTACTCGTTACATTTTGAATGCTTAGCAGGACAGGAAGATTCGACAAATTCATGCACTTATCAAGAGAACATCCCTGGTCATCGCTATTGCCTCTGATCTGGTGGACTCACGAAACACTTATGCATCGTTTATAAATTATGTCTGAGTGTTGGAGTGTTCCCCTGGCTATCCGTAAATTTAGAAAACTAGACAATGTGGCCGTCTGGTTTGCTTAATATAGGGACAATATTATACTTTTACTTTCAATACTTAAGTATATTTGAGCAATTACATTTACTTTTTATACTTAAGTATATTTAAACCAAATACTTTTAGACTTTTACTCAAGTAGTATTTTACTGGGTGACTTTCTCTTTTAATTGAGTCATTTTCTATGAAGGTATCTTTACTTTTACTCAAGTATCCACCACGGGGTGAATGACAACCCCTCCTGTCCCATTACTTTTTCCACCACGTGGTGAATGACAACCCCTCCTGTCCCATTACTTTTTCCACCACGGGGTGAATGACTACCCTTCCTGTCCATTACTTTTTCCACCACGGGGTGAATGACTACCCCTCCTGTCCCATTACTTTTTCCACCACGGGGTGAATGACAACCCCTCCTGTCCCATTACTTTTTTCACCACGGGGTGAATGACTACCCCTCCTGTCCCATTACTTTTTCCACCACAGGGTGAATGACTACCCTTCCTGTCCCATTACTTTTTCCACCACAGAGTGAATGACTACCCCTCCTGTCCCATTACTTTTTCCACCACGGGGTGAATGACTACCCCTCCTGTCCCATTACTTTTTCCACCACGGAGTGAATGACTACCCCTCCTGTCCCATTACTTTTTCCACCATGGGGTGAATGACTACCCCTCCTGTCCCATTACTTTTTCCACCACGGGGTGAATGACTACTCCTGCTGTCCCATTACTTTTTCCACCACGGGGTGAATGACTACCCCTCCTGTCCCATTACTTTTTCTCCTTCCAGTCTTTACTATATCTACAGCACTGTGTGTACAGATCTGTGTGGCTGAATTGTTTGGCCTCCTTCAGCAAATTGAAACTAGACCAACCCAATACAATCATGTTATTTAATCTGCATTATTGTCGTTATGTAGTGATCTGGGGTCATGTTTTGAATGCCTCCAGTGAATGGGCTGTAAGGTTTTTGTCACCCGGCCCCACAGGACCGGCTTTTGAACCTGAGTTTTCTGAGGCTGTTCAGAGCAGCTCGTCTCATCAAACTACTGAGGCAAGGCTACACCATCCGTATCCTGCTGTGGACCTTCGTCCAGTCCTTTAAGGTGATACACACACACACAAACACCTGCACACACAGACACACATACACACACACATACACACCTCACTGTCACGATCGTTATAATGATTGGACCAAGGCGCAGCGTGCGTAGAGTTCCAGATAGTTTAATAAATCGAAACTCAACGAACAAAACATAAACCATTAATCACCTAGATGACCCACTCTAGTCACTATCACGCCCCAACTAACAGAGAATACACAGCTCTCTATGGTCAGGGCGTGACAGAACCCCCCCCCTCCAAAGATGCGGACACCGACCGCAAAACCTGACTCAATAGGGGAGGGTCAGGATGGGCATCTACCGTCGGGGGGGCGGCTCCGGTGCGGGGCGAAGTACCCACTCCGCTCGCTGATACGACGTCTTCCTCCATGGCAGCTCTAGGGTGGGAACTGTCGCCAGAAGCTCTGGACTGGGAACTGTCGCCGGAAGCTCTGGACTGGGAACTGTTGCCGGAAGCTATGGACTGGGAACTGTTGCCGGAAGCTCTGGACTGGGAACTGTTGCCGGAAGCTCTGGACTGGGAACTGTTGCCAGAAGCTCTGGACTGTGGAGGCGTACTGGAGGCCTGATGCGTGGGACCGGTACAGGTGGCACCGGGCTGATGACACGCACCTCAGGGCGAGTGCGGGGAGGAGGCACAGGACGTACTGGACTGTGGAGGCACACTGGAGACCTGATGCGTGGGACCGGTACAGGTGGCACCGGGCTGATGATACGCACCTCAGGGCGAGTGCGAGGAGCAGGAACAGGGCGGACCTGACTGGGGACACGCACTTGAGGGAGAGTGCGAGGAGCAGGCACAGGACGTACCGGGCTGTGGAGATGTACTGGAGACCTGGTGCGTAATGCCGGCATCAAAGGTACCGAACTTTAATCCACTTCTCAGGACGAGTACGGGGAGCTGACTCAGGTGGCACCAAACTGACTACACGTTCCTTTATTCTAAAATCCTCCACCAACTCATCCTCCACCAACTCAACAATTTTCCCATTTCTCTCTCCTCCAAATTCTCCTTCTCCCAGACTGGCTCTGGTTCACTCCTCGGCTCCGCCGACTGCACCATGTGCCCCCCCCAAAAAAATATTGGGGTTTCTGTGGCCTACCTCCCCAACTTCGTCGCTGTCCCTCCTTCGCTGCTTCCGCCTGCCTCCATGGCAGGCTCTTCTCTCCTGCTGTTATGTTGTCCCAAGTCCAGGATGTTCTCTCCCTAATCTCCTCCAAAGACCAGGATGCCATTATCTCCCGGGCACGCTGCTTGGTCTGTTGTTGGTGGGATCTTCTGTCACGTCCGTCGTTAGAAGGAGACCAAGGTGCAGCGTCGTAGGCGTACATTATCCTTTAATAAATGAACCCCGAACAAAAACAACAAACTGCCAAACAAAACGTGACGCTACAGGCAACTATCCGTAGACAAGATCCCACAAAGCACAATGAGGAAATGGCTGCCTAAATATGATCCCCAATCAGAGACAACGATAAACAGCTGTCTCTGATTGGGAACCATACCAGGCCAACATAAACCATTAATCACCTAGATGACCAACCGTAGTCACTATCACGCCCCAACCAACAGAGAATAAACAGTTATCTAAGGTCAGGGTGTGACACTCACCCACTGCCATGGGCCTAATGATCCCACCCACTCAAGCCTAAAAAATCCTCTACTTCCAGGCCCTGCCCTATGTTTGCCTTCTGATAGCAATGCTGTTCTTCATCTATGCCATCATCGGTATGCAGGTGGGTGCTGCTTCCATTATCTCCTTAAATGTTCTCTCAAGATAATTTGATTATACATGCCTACAGACTAATGGTGTGAAATTGTGTTTTTTATTGAATAAGACAATTGTTATGCAATGTAAGGCATTTACTGTCATGATCTGTGGGTATAATCGATCCCTTACTTTTCCAGGTGTTCGGAAACATTGAGCTCAACGAGGACACATCCATCACTCACCACAACAACTTCCGCACTTTTCTTCAGGCTCTCATGCTACTGTTCAGGTATATACATTATTAATAAATAACCCTGTCCCTGTTTCTCTCCCTCTCTCATCTCCTCCCCTCTCCCTCTCCCTCTCCCTCTCCCTCTCCCTCTCCCTCTCCCTCTCCCTCTCCCTCTCCCTCTTGTGACTGTAAGCCAGGGTTTCTATATATTCTCTTGTAATTGGTGCATGCAGCAGAGTGGGCTGTGTGCTCTGTACTGTGCCAGGCTCCACCCCCAGGTCTTCTGGGTAACGTTGCCTGGGAATGAAAGTGGTCTTGTGTCCTCCTCTCCCACTCTGCCACACCATCCCTTCGTTTCCTCAGGGCCCTACAGTCCAGATCATCAGGTTTATGATGATAGGTTTATATTAGTCGACTAACTCCAGGAAACAGAGATTATTTGAACAGCCACCCTGCTCTGGCCTCTTCCCTGTTCTGGCAAGCAGCAGAGTGAGCATGCAGTTTGAGTTGCTACTCTGAAGGATCCTCCACCAGAGTTGGAACAGGAACTGGGAACATGTTTTAGTACACTGTGAACATCTCCAAATGACTCAAAATAAAATCACTTTTTTGTTGTTGCTGTATGTCACTATTTCTGTCCGTCTGTCCGTCTGTCTGTCCACCCCTGTGTTCTCCAGGAGTGCCACAGGGGAGGCGTGGCATGAGATCATGCTGTCGTGTTTGAGTCACAGAGCCTGTGATGAGAGGTCAGGCAACCTGGGGAAGGAGTGTGGCAGTGACTTTGCCTACTTCTACTTTGTGTCCTTCATCTTCCTCTGCTCTTTCCTGGTTAGTACTGATGTCATCCAACATACACACATAACCGTTAGATTTGTGTTGATGTGCAGCACAGGAGGTTGGTGGCACCTTCATTGGGGAGGACTTGCTCATGGTAATGACTGACGTGAAATGGTATCAAATTTCAAATAAAATGTATTTATATAGCCCTTCTTACATCAGCTGATATCTCAAAGTGCTGTACAGAAACCCAGCCTAAAACCCCAAACAGTAAGCGATGTAGGTGTAGAAGCACGGTGGCTAGGAAAAATTCCCTAGAAAGGCCCAAACCTAAGAAGAAACCTAGAGAGGAACCAGGCTATGAGGGGTGGCCAGTCCTCTTCTTGCTGTGTCGGGTGGAGATTATAACAGAACATGGCCAAGATGTTCAAATGTTCATAAATGACCAGCATGGTCATATAATAATAATCACAGTAGTTGTCGAGGGTGCAACAAGTCAGCACCTCAGGAGTAAATCAAATCAAATCAAATCAAATGTATTTATATAGCCCTTCATACATCAGCTGATATCTCAAAGTGCTGTACAGAAACCCAGCCTGAAACCCCAAACAGCAAGCAATGCAGGTGTAGAAGCACGGTGGCTAGGAAAAACTCCCTAGAAAGGCCAAAACCTAGGAAGAAACCTAGAGAGGAACCAGGCTATGTGGGGTGGCCAGTCCTCTTCTGGCTGTGCCAGGTGGATATTTGAACAGAACATGGCCAAGATGTTCAAATGTTCATAAATGACCAGCATGGTCGAATAATAATAAGGCAGAACAGTTGAAACTGGAGCAGCAGCACGGCCAGGTGGACTGGGGACAGCAAGGAGTCATCATGTCAGGTAGTCCTGGGGCATGGTCCTAGGGCTCTGCAACATAAATACTGGAGGCTGAGACAGGAGGGTTCAGGAGACACTGTGGCCCCATCCGAGGACACCCCCGGACAGGGCCAAACAGGAAGGATATAACCCCACCCACTTTGCCAAAGCACAGCCCCCACACCACTAGAGGGATATCTTCAACCACCAACTTACCATCCTGAGACAAGGCTGAGTATAGCCCACAAAGATCTCTGCCATGGCACAACCCAAGGGAGGGCACCAACCCAGACAGGATGACCACATCAGTGAATCAACCCACTCAGGTGACGCACCCCTTCCAGGGACGGCATGAGAGAGCCCCAGTAAGCCAGTGACTCAGCCCCTGTAATAGGGTTAGAGGCAGAGAATCCCAGTGGAAAGAGGGGAACAGGCCAGGCAGAGACAGCAAGGGCGGTTCGTTGCTCCAGAGCCTTTCCGTTCACCTTCCCACTCCTGGGCCAGACTACACTCAATCATATGACCCACTGAAGAGATGAGTCTTCAGTAAAGACTTAAAGGTTGAGACCGAGTTTGCGTCTCTGACATGGGTAGGCAGACCGTTCCATAAAAATGGAGCTCTATAGGAGAAAGCCCTGCCTCCAGCTGTTTGCTTAGAAATTCTAGGGACAATTTGGAGGCCTGCATCTTGTGACCGTAGCGTACGTGTAGGTATGTACGGCAGGACCAAATCAGAGAGATAGGTAGGAGCAAGCCCATGTAATGCTTTGTAGGTTAGCAGTAAAACCTTGAAATCAGCCCTTGCTTTGACAGGAAGCCAGTGTAGAGAGGCTAGCACTGGAGTAATAGGATAAAAATGTCAGGATTCTAGCAGCCGTATTTAGCACCAACTGAAGTAAATGTCAGTTGACTTTTCATAGCTGATCATTAAGAGTATCTCTACTGATCCTGCTGTCTCTAGAGAGTTGAAAAAAGGAGGTCTGGGACAGGTAGCACGTCTGATGAACAGGTCAGGGTTCCATATCCGCAGGCAGAACAGTTGAAACTGGAGCAGCAGCACGGCCAGGTGGACTGGGGACAGCAAGGAGTCATCATGCCAGGTAGTCCTGAGGCATGGTCCTAGGGCTCAGGTCCTCACAGAGAGAGAAAGATAGAAAGAGAGAAAGAGAGAATTAGAGAGAGCAAACTTAAATTCACACAGGACACCGGATAAGACAGGAGAAGTACTCCAGATATAACAGACTGACCCTAGCCCTCCGACACAAACTACTGAAGCATAAATACTGGAGGCTGAGACAGGAGGGGTCAGGAGACACTGTGGCCCCATCCGATGATCTACATCAAACACATGGTTTCCATTTACTCAGTTCCAGCCATTATTATGAGCCGTCCTTCCCTAAGCAGCCTCCACTGATGTGCAGTCTGGTAATAAGTCTGAAACGTAGGATTAGTAGTTACCTAATGTTATGCAAAACTATTTAAATAGAAAAAAATGATTTGATTTGACCTAATGTTATGCAAAACTATTTAGCTGTCGATTTTGTTGTCATACTGTGTCTATTCCTATAAATCCTTGTTAAACCTCTCTTCCAGATGCTTAATCTGTTTGTGGCTGTGATCATGGATAACTTTGAATACCTGACTCGAGACTCTTCTATACTGGGGCCTCATCATCTGGATGAGTTCATCCGTGTTTGGGCTGAGTACGACCCTGCTGCCTGGTATGTGTCCCCTGCCCTTTCTCTTTCCCTCCCTCCCTTCCATCTGGCTGGCTGGGGCTCCTACTGTATCTCACCCAGTCAGAGTGGAATCTAGTATTACTGCTACTAGTATGGAGGGGACTGACTGACACTGCCTGACACTTTGTGACTTTCTGACAATCCTCTATGTAGATGGTATGATAGCACACCTCCTAGTACGCAGTCAGCCCTCTGATTATCATTGTTCTCTTGAAGCTGTCCTGAAGTTGTTGTTTCTATATATCTGCTTGTTCTTTTTGCAGCGGACGGATTCGCTATAACGATATGTACAACTTGTTACGAATTATCTCGCCCCCCCTTGGCTTAGGGAAGAACTGCCCTAATAGGGTAGCGTACAAGGTTAGCAACCCCAGAACATTTCCTCCACAAGGGTGCTTTGTGTTCCTATGCCAAGAGAAAAAAGTGAATGGCTGTGCACCAATGACTCGCCTACACACTAGCTCCTGCCCTTCTAGACTGACTGGCTTTGGTTAATGACGCTGGACAGGAAACAAAGCTTTCAAAGCCCCAACTTTGCCTGACATTGGAATCCCTACACAATGCCTGCTTTCTATATGGTAGGTCGAGGTATAAAGTGAACACATTCTGGTCTGTACCTGGTCCGTCTCCTATCTATGTACAGTTAGATTAAACATTAATAACTGATGTTTAGTCCCAAATTGATCATTTGATTCAGATCTTGAAAACATCTGATCCACATATTTACATACTGTAATGTGTTTTTGGGATCCTAGATGTAAACGTTGTAAAGAGAAGAGAAGGCTTTAATTAATTCTGGCATTGATACCTTTGTTTCCGTGCTCTTGGTGAACCCCCTCCCCCCTGGATGTCTCTCAGCATGCGGAAGCAGACATCCTCACTACGTACGATGCTGTCATTCTCTCCCCATAAGCATCCTGTGTGTTCTGCGTCTCACTACAGACTCACTCTTCCATTCCATGTCTCCCCTCAGGGATCTGAGCAGCTCACTTGTTCCTGAGCTGAGTTTACCACCGCACTGATGCATCCCTGGTCCACCGTGGCCAAAGATGGCATCCATCTCCATGTCACTACTGGAAATCTAAATAACACAGATTTCTGTTTTTTGTTTTTTCCTTTTGGTTAATTTTGTATTTATTTTTTCCTTTGTATTCCTCTCCTCCTTCTTTAACTTCCCTATTCTTCTATATTTGTTTTTTTTGTTTCCTACTCTGTGAAGTGGCCGTATCAAGTACCTCGATATGTATCAGATACTCCTCCACATGTCCCCACCCTTAGGTTTGGGAAAGAAATGTCCGCCAAGAGTCGCCTACAAGGTAGCCACTCCCTCTGCTTGACCTGCCTTCCCATTGGCTTAACCTCCTGCCAATCTCTGTGCTCTGCAATGTTCTCTTGTTTGTTTTGCTAGCGCTCTGATCTTTTTGGTGTAGCCCCCCACCTCCCTCCCCCTCTTTCTTTGGAGCAGCTGGTGTGGTGATGTCCACTAAAGGCAGAGAGAAACAGTAGACCATGAGATACATACAGTATCAACACTTTGTGAACACTTGTTACTAAGCATTTTGTTACATTTACAGTAGTAGGTGTTAAACTCCTAAAATATGGATAATAATTACATCATAAGATTTCATATAATCCATTCTCTGTCATTTAATACATCCAACACAGCAGACATGCACAGATGAATAATTGGAATAATCTGTATATGTTATTTTACAATGCATACAAAAAGTAGACCTATCGAGCACTGTCCCCAGACAATTTCAATCATGTATCAATCAATATACAGTCTTATTTGAAAGGGGTTTAGTATCTCTCTCCCTCTCCCTTACCTTATTTGAATCTATCCCCCGAGTTGTGTGCCTACTGAGGGTTTTTGTCTTGCCAGTGTGTGTGGCTTCTGTGTGTTTTACTCCCTCTGTTGCTATCTCTCATTCTCTCTCATCCTTTCTTTCATCTCTACTTTCTCTCTATCGATGGGTGTTCCCATGTGTGGGTAGGTGTGTTTGTCTCACCCCTCCCCTCCTCTCTCATTCTGACTTGGGTCAGCCTTACTTTTGCACTGCCTCTGATAGTAGGTGAATGCTTTTTGTGTTCAGGGGAGCTCAACTCTAACACAATAGCTTAAATATCAAACGTAGTGCTATGTATGCATGTAGGGGTGTAGATATCATCCCTTTGATAAGCAGCAGGTTATTTTGAATGGACTGTGTGTGACACGTAGTTTTTCTGTAGATGCTAGGTCTTAGTTCTCAAGGTGTTACTGACTTGAGCAGGACTGATTCTTTTTTAAACTAATTTTATGATTGTTAGGAGGCAACCACAGAGTCGAGCTCCTGAGATCTTTGAGGCACTTCCATGGTTATGCGTACATGCCTTTTCTCACCATTATTTTGATCAATGTCAGTCTTGCACCGGTGCACTTTGACTTGCAGCATAGTGCATACTGTAGCCAATAGAAGTGAATGGCAATGTTTAGTTTGTCTCCTTGTTGTACTAGTTGAGAAAGCGTTTTGTGTGCTGTAGTTAAATTATCCTGACCAAATCCTAAAACCTTCCATATGATTCATTTACAAGACCAAATCTGAAGAACAAACAATCACATCTTATTGTATTGTTGAAATAAAAGCATGGTAAAGCACTTAATATACTCTACATGAGTCCTCTGTGAATATCACCAGCAGCACACAGTCTGGTTTCTCCTGATTAGCCAATGGTCTGGCTGAAGTGTTAACAGTAAAACTGTGTTCTAACCTTCCCTCCCTCCACACACTCTCTCCAGCGGCTAGTCAAGATGAACATGCCCATCGCTGATGACAACACAGTCCACTTCACCTCTACACTCATGGCCCTGATCCGGACGGCTCTGGAGATCAAACTGGCCTCAGGTCAGACAGCTCTGTTCCCTCTCTTTCCCTGTACTCTCCCCTCTCCCCTCTCCCCTCTCCCCTGTCCCCTCTCTTTTCCTATTATCTTCCCTTCTCCCCTGTCCCCTCTCTCTTCCTATCATCTGTCCCCACCTCTGTCCCTTCTCTCTCTCTCCCCTGCCCCTTCTCTCTGCCTCTCCCCTGTCCCCTCTCTCTCCCTATCCTCTGCCCCCCTCCCCCTTCCCCTGTCCCCCCCGGCCCCTCTCTCTCCCTCCTCCCTGTCCCCCTCCTCTGTTCCCTCTCCCTCCCTATCCTGTGCCCCCTCTTGCCTGTCCACTCACCCCTCTCTTTTCTCTCTCCCTATGCCTGCCCTGTCAGCTGCTGGGTGTCTGCTAAAATTCCACTGCCCAACACACTCTTGGAATTGGTGATTCATGATAGGAGCGGTGCATACTGTGCCTCTGGAATCTATCCTTCACTTTTAATGAGGCCAACTTGATTAGATCCCTACAAATCAGCTGGGCTAGACAATCTGGATCCTCTCTTTCTAAAATTATCAGCCGAAATTGTTGCAACCCCTATTACTAGCCTGTTCAACCTCTCTTTTGTATCATCTGAGATCCCCAAAGATTGGAAAGCTGCCACGGTCATCCCCCCTCTTCAAAGGGGGAGACACTCTAGACCCAAACTGTTATAGACCTATATCCATCCTGCCCTGCCTTTCTAAAATCTTTGAAAGCCAAGTTAACAAACAAATCACCGACCATTTCGAATCCCATCGTACCTTCTCTACTATGCAATCTGGTTTCCGAGCTGGTCATGGGTGCACCTCAGCCACGCTCAAGGTCCTAAACGATATCATAACCGGCATCGATAAAAGACAGTACTGTGCTGCCATCTTCATCGACCTGGCCAAGGATTTTGACTCTGTCAATCACTGCATTCTTATCGACAGACTCAATAGCCTTGGTTTTTCAAATGACTGCCTCACCTGGTTCACCAACTACTTCTCAGATAGAGTTCAGTGTGTCAAATCGGAGGGCCTGTTGTCCGGACCTCTGGCAGTCTCTATGGGGGTGCCACAGGGTTCAATTCTAGGGCCGACTCTTTTCTCTGTATATATCAATGATGTCGCTCGACTGCTGGTGATTATCTGATCCACCTCTACGCAGACGACACCATTCTGTATACATCTGGCCTTTCTTTGGACACTGTGTTAACAAACCTCCAAACGAGCTTCAATGCCATAGAACACTCTTTCCGTTGCCTCCAACTGCTTTAAAATGCTAGTAAAACTAAATGCATCCTTTTCAACCTATTGCTGCCCGCACTCGCACGCCTGACTAGCATCACTACTCTGGACGGTTCTGACTTAGAATATGTGGACAACTACAAATACCTTGGTGTCTGGTTAGACTGTAAACTCTCCTTCCAGACTCACATTAAGCATCTTCAATCCAAAATTAAATCTAGAATCTGCTTCCTATTTCGCAAACAAAGCCTCCTTCACTCATGCTGCCAAACATACCCTCGTAAAACTGACAATCCTTGACAATCCTTTCGGCGATGTTATTTACATAATAGCCTCCAACACTCTACTCAGCAAACTGGATGTAGTCTAACACAGTGCCATACGTTTTGTCTTCAAACCCCATATACTACCCACCACTGCGACCTGTATGCTCTCGTCGGCTGGCCCTCGCTACATAATCGTCGCCAAACCCACTGGATTCAGGTCATCTATAAGTCTTTGCTAGGTAAAGCCCCGCCTTATGTCAGCTCACTGGTCAGAATAACAACATCCACCCGTAGCACGCGCTCCAGCAGGTATAGTTCACTGGTCATCCCCAAAGCCAACACCCCCTTTGGCCGCCTTTCCTTCCAGTTCTCTGCTGCCAATGACTGGAACGAATTGCAAAAATCACTAAAGCTAGGGACTTATATCTCCCTCTCTAACTTTAAGGATCGGCTGTTAGAACAGCTTACCGATCACTGTACCTTTACACAGCCAGTCTGTAAATAGCACACCCAACTACCTCATCCCCATATTGTTATTTATCTTTTTGCTCTTGTGCACCCCAGTATCTCTACTTGCACATCATCATCTGCACATCTATCACTCAAGTGTTAATGCTAAATTGTAATTATTTCTCCTCTATAAAGGTGTTCTCAACTGGCCTACCTGGTTAAATAAAGGTGTTCTCAACTGGCCTACCTGGTTAAATAAAGGTGTTCTCAACTGGCCTACCTGGTTAAATAAAGGTGTTCTCAACTGGCCTACCTGGTTAAATAAAGGTGTTCTCAACTGGCCTACCTGGTTAAATAAAGGTGTTCTCAACTGGCCTACCTGGTTAAATAAAGGTGTTCTCAACTGGCCTACCTGGTTAAATAAAGGTGTTCTCAACTGGCCTACCTGGTTAAATAAAGGTGTTCTCAACTGGCCTACCTGGTTAAATAAAGGTGAAATAAAAATAAAAGAGGCAATGCATTTTAACTCAAGCAAAAACATGAGTTGTAAATGTAGCTTGTTGTCTTCACAGACAGGCAGGCAGGCAGGCAGGCAGGCAGGCAGACAGACGTTATGTCCCCTGGATGTGTAGCAGGTGCAAATGCTGCTTGTTTGTTGCTTACAGAGGGGTTTGCATTAGTATATTTGGGTCCCATTGGGTGTCATTAGCCTACTTTGTGGTGGGCTTTGTGTTTAGGGCCTGTAGAGTGAAGGATGGCACTGTACATTATGCTTTTCTCTAGTTTCACTGTTCACTGCCGCTTTTAATGAGCTATTCTTTATTCTCTGTCTGCTTCATCTCCACAAAGACTCTAAAAACTCATGTTTACTTTCCTGTCTTTGTTGCTTGTACTTCTTGAATTAGATCATTGTGTGTATTTGATGCTAGAAGATTCTATTTTCTCTTGTGATCCTCTCCTCAGGGATGGTTGCCCAGCGTCTCTCTGATGCTGATCTGAAGAAAGAGCTCTCCCAGGTTTGGCCAAGCCTCTCACAGAAAACTATGGATCTGTTGGTGACACCACACAAACGTAAGCACATCTGCATGGCAGTCCCCTCGGAACCTTGTCACTGATCCTTGTCCTTGTCACTGATATATTTAATATTTACAAAAAGGATACTTGGAGTGTATTTCATGCTACATCTTAGTGGCAAGCCCCAGACTCCTCACTCTGAAACAATATGACACATATATTGCCATAACAACGAGAACCCTTGCTCTTACTTTGCCATGAGTTAAGATTCTAGTCGTTGGCTTTGTCTCCACTGACATCTTGTGGCAGGATCGAAGTATCTCACCTGAGAACAATGATATTCTAGACAGATGCTCCTTCTCTCAAGCCTGGCATGCACCAAATTTCTTCAAACAGCAAAATCACTCTTTGTTACATGTGATACCTTTGGCTTGACTGAATTGTATTGGAGATTAAGTGATATCAAAGGGTTTGGATGAGACCAATAGAGATGGATGAGAAAGCAGTTTTCCTCACCCACTCGTCTCTGTCTCTCTTTCAGCCAATGAGCTTACTGTTGGGAAGGTGTATGCAGCCATGATGATCTTTGACTACTACAAGCAGAACCGAGCCAAGAGGCTCAAGGAACAGCAACAGCAGCAGCAGAATGCTACTGGCTCCCAGGTAGCACACGCACGCACACACGCACGCACACACACACATTATTACTGATACCCAGGAGTCACAAATTCCCCCCCATGAAAAGATTTTTACCATGTCCTGCCAAAACCAATATGCTGATTCAAATTTCAAGTTTTGATTGATTATATTCTGAAGGTAGAGACCTGGATCAATATTGTGCAGTATGTTCAGTATATCAGCATCTTGCCATCTTTCATCCACAGGGGAAGGTGGGGGCCCTGTTTAAACCAATACTGCCCCTGACTCACAAGCAGGAGAAAGTGAAGGAGAAGGCCATGACCAACGTGGAGCCTCCCTGTGAGCTACTGCCTCAGCCCCAGTCTCAGGCCCTACCTAGACCCAGCTCCACCCTGCTCAACAACGGAGGCACACTGTGAGTTCACTAACATACAGCCAGTGGCCATGTCTCTCTTGTCTTGGGATAAAATACTATAATACTTTATCATTTTAAAGCGTTTAACTTTAAAACAATCAGATGATAGTTCTATGACCGGACAACCTGGAAAACAGTGGCAATTGTAACTGAGTGGAGCGGACTATCCTGGCAAAAAGATGAAATAATAATAGAATGACAGTAACATCTTCATCTGTTTATGTCTAATCATTCAGGCCAGGCCATGACGGCACCATGAAAGGATCATCCTCCTGGGTGTCAGAGAAGTCTAGAGAAGTCCACAGACCCAGGAATAAGACACCTGTCCAAAGTGGCCAGTCTAAGGATGTCCCAAACCTAACCATCCCCCAGGTACTGTAGCCAGACCAGACTGCCCTCTGCTTTATTACACACACACATGAACATCATGGCCAGCTACCTGCATTTTCTCTCCTGATGTATCTGTTCACAGTACTTTACTTGACTGGATGTACTTATCTCTGTGCAAGCACTTATCTGTGTGTGTGCATGCATGAATTCGTGTATGTGTACGTATGTGTGTGATATGTCCCTCAGGAGTCAGTGGAGATGAGGAAGATGGACACCAGTTGCAGCACAGTGCCTGGTCCTGGGTCTGGACTGGAGAGCCAGGGAAGAGCTGTGTCCATGCCTCGCCTCAACGCAGAGCTGCAGGTACAGATACACCCTAACACACACACACACATATCATTTGTGAAGCACAGCAGATGCTCCATGCCATAACTATACTCTCTTAGGGAAAGCATGGTTGCATGGTGTTTCTCATTGGCTATACTGTGGGTAGATTACTATGGTCAGGGGGCCATCTCTATGGGGGGGTTGAATTTCATTCGATATTACTGCAGTATAACTGCAGAATTTTTTTCTCTCCTTCAATTCATCCCAAGAAATATAAATAGCTCCTCATTTCCTGAGTGATATTGATGTTAATCGATTGTTGTGTTTAAGTGCATTCCTTTCAGGTTAGAATGGATGTGTGTTGATCCTACTTTTAGTGCACAGAAGAAGTCTTTGAGAATTTGATTAGAGTCTGGCAGACCGCCAACTATTTGTCCAGTATCGTTTTTCCTCTGCTGCCAACTGATTATAGTGGCTCAAAATGGATGGGTGTAGAAAATGAGAGGGGTGATCCCTCATGCGTTCAGGGAGGAAGAGAGTAATCAAGTTACTAAAGGATAGAGAATGTAAAGAGCGATAAATGGGATGAGAGGAGAAGAGGATTGCCTCGTGACCTGTTGTGTAATTTTTCTCACCTCTTCTAAGGGCAGGAAATCCTTCAACAATACAGTTAGAGATGGCCTTTCTGAGATGGCTTGCTATTGTTAGAGTGAAATGTGGAGGCATGTACCCTGAACTCTACCCTGAAACAGATGATGGATTTACCTCTGTCTCCGGGTTGGTTTTCCATCGCTTAATTACATTTTTTCCCTTCCTTTTTGGGGTAATGCCTCATTTCCCTCTCCCTGGCGATGCCAGCACGATCAGGGCCGTAAATCTCCCAGCATGCCTCCACCTCCTCAACATCCTCTTTGTGCACTAGTGACATGTGACACCCAGGGCAGACATGAACCCTCACATGAAGCCTCTCGAAGAGGGAAAATGCCCCTTGTTTCATTTTCAAAGAAGCCCAGTGAGAAGCTAAGCCCAAATCCTTTTAAACTGGAGTGCTGGATGATAAGAGGCTGTACTTGTTGATTTAGTGGTTTCAGCACCTTTTAATATGTATGAAACCCTTTTGATTCCCTAGAGGTATCTCTGGCCGATAGACGTGCCCCACCTGGCTCTCTGCCAGGTCAGTAGCTTGGCTCACAACAACAAAAGCTAAAGAACCAGATGTGTTTTCTAGGATATCTTACTATTAATGGTCAAGGGGTTATTGAGTATCTAAAGACATGGGGGAGTTCTGTCTGCTTGGAATGGGTAATTCTGTCGTATTGTCAGGTGCTGAAACACAATGAGATTTCACCTTCCTTTAAAAAGAGCATACTGAAAGCCAAATTCCATCAGTGGCCATTTAAACGTAACGATGTCATATTTACAAGCGGATCATTTATTTTTAATAAGCATGTTAAGACACCTGTCATTTTCCTGCTGCTTCTCCTTTATTCTTCTCATAACTGTTCAATGTCACCTCTCTCCGTCTACCCTCCTATTGTCTCCGGTCTCTCTGGCCTGGTGCATTCCCATGGACCTCTCCTCTTCCTCCTCCACCTGTGCTGTGTGACAGAGGAGCAAGTCGCGCCACTCCCCGGGGACCCTGCTGGCAGTACGTAGCCCTGTCTCCTCTCCCTCATCATCTCCTCTACACCTCCTCTACTTTGTTTGTTGATCCCAAAGTACTAGTATGTGTTAAACTAGATTCTATTTAGTATTAACTGGCCGCACAGGTGTGTAAAATGGTAGGTTCTGCAAGCATATGATTGTACAGTATGTCAGTGTTTGACACTAGGTAGGACATTAACAACCCAGTATACATGTGTGTTCTATCATATACAATGTGGGGGCTATACTGTGTGATTTTAGGATGAGAGTTAAGCTCACAGTAAAACTGTAAATCAAAGGTCTAGCCAGGTACAGTGCCTCGTCGAGGAGACTGTTCCTTTGATCATTCTGTGGGGACTGTACACCACTCATTAAAACACAGCTGCTGATGCCAACCTGCTCTTAGATACCAAGCCCATGGAGTTTGTCAGTAGTAAACTAGTGATCTGAGGGAGCTGTTTTGGAGAGAGAATGGTATGCTGCTACAGGTGGAAACTGCCTTAGTTTCCTCTTTAATGCTCTTTTCCTCAAGCAGACATCTAAGACTTAGGGAAATTGGTAGTCGTGTCTATGATTTTACCAACAACAATCTAGGTAGGCTGCTATGTTTTTGAGGACAGTGAAAATGTGAGTATTATCTTTTGCAGCAAGGCTCTGCAGGACAGATGTAACTCCACTAGGTGGAAATGGTGTTTCACAATGGAGTCAGAGAGCTGTAGAATACACCAGCGGAGGCTGGTGGGACGAGCTATAGGAGGACGGACTCATTTTAATCCCTATTCCTCATGGACTAGTCAGTGATTCTTATTCCTCATGGACTAGTCAGTGATCCCTATTCCTCATGGACTAGTCAGTGATCCCTATCCTCATGGACAAGTCAGTGATCTCCACCTATTCCTATTGGTCCCACACAGCCTGTTCCTGACTGCAGCCCAGTGAAACGCTCTGCGTCCACCCACGCCCCCCAGCGCCCCCAGGAGGTGAACCTGCATGAATACACCCTGGAGAGGCCCAGCACCCAAGAAAGGCCTCACCATCACCACCACCGCTGCCACCACCACCGAGAGAGGGACAAGAAGCAGCGGTCACTGGACAGGACGCCAAGCACCATTGGTTAGTGCACAGACACATGCTATAAACACATCATGTTTTTAATGTGCAATTAGGGATCTCTTTGTCATTGAAGTTACAGGGTGTTATATGTTATACGAGTGATGCCAATACCCTGATTACAAAATGTGAGTATTTAACCATAAAGCCCACTGTTCCCCCAGTGTTACTAGAATGTATAGCCCTCTCTGCCTCTACTGTCTCTTTTCCTCTCTTCCTCACTGTCTCTCTTACTTACTGCCTCTCTTCCTCACTGCCTTGCTGCCTCTCTTGCTCACTGCCTTGCTGCCTCTCTTCCTCACTGCCACTCTTTCTCACATCCTCACTGCCTCTCTGCCTCGCTGCTTTACTGCCTCTCTTCCTTGTTGCCTCACTGCCTCACTGCCTTCCATCCAGTCAGAGTGTGAGAAGCAGACCACAGCCCAGCTGGCTGGGATTCATCTGTTATAGAGATCAGCACTATGCTCAATGGAGGCATCGTTCAGGAATGGGTGTTACAGTGGAGCTCTGCAGCTGATCTTTATTACACAGATAAAAGGGACTGACAGACCAAAGGCTACCCAATGACCTGCTAATTTATGGGCACCTCTTGTCTCAGCAGGGCAATGCTGAGGAGAGGATCATTTTTAGGGAAGAAGAAGCCTGCTAGTAGTCTGTCCTTTGTACGTATTTAAGAATCTTATGTTTCAGAGTAGGGTAAAGAATGGGTGCAATCAGCTGTTGAATTGGGAATTCAGAGGTGGAGGGGGTTTAGGGTTGGGTTAGGTTGTGGCCAGGATTGAACATATGCTAGGGTTGGAGTTAGGATTATGCCAAGATTGGGGTAATGCTAGGATTAGGATTAGGCTAGGTTTGACCACATCCAAGCCTAACCCTAGTCTCAACCACAACTTCAACCCTAACTCTAGCTTCATGTCAACATCCTGGTTAAATCTTAACCCTGGCCTAACACTAACCCTGATTTGTATTTCCACTAAGGTGCACCAGGAGACCCGGCTGCAGAGCCCTCATCTAGAGACAGGGTGCAGGACCGCGGCCGCTCCCATGAGAGGAAGAACCACTCGACGGCAGGGGAGAAGCAGCGCTACTACTCTTGTGATCGCTACAGCAGCAGGGAACACTGCCACACCACCAAGTCTGCCACCACCAGCTGTGCCACCTCCCCAAGCGAGGTGCAGGAACCCAACATCAACAAGCAGGTGGGAGGGCATGAACAGGGTAGGATAGGATATGGGCAGGGCAGGAAAGGAATCAGGGTATGCAATGAATAATACACACTCTAGACATTATCCATAAGTTTATGTCTGTCTGATTTGGTACAGCACAGTGTATATTGTGTGCAACTCTCTTAGTGATGATCTGTCTGCTCTCTGTTTCTGTCTCCACTGAAACTCAACTTTCTCTTCTTTCTGCCCTTTAGTGCAACCACTCATGGCCTTTCAATTCTCTTTCCACTCTTCTTCTTCTTCACCATTTTCTGTCCATTTTGTCTGTCTTCTCCTATCTTTTCCCTCCCATCAATGACTGTCCTGTCCTTTCATCTCTCTGTCCTTCCTGGTTGTTTTGTCTGTCCTTTCCCACTATGCTCTCTTTCTTTACCATCTCTCCTCTTTCCTTCGTTCTGGTGACCCTGTCCCCCTGTCACCTCCTCTCCTGTGCGGTCTCATCTTTTTTATTTATTTATTGTTTCAAATTGATTTGTCCAATTTTCATCTAGGGTAGTGGTTCGGTTAAAGGCAGCCCAGTGATGTTGACCTCAGGGGCTATCACACCTAGCCGTGGACGCAGGCAACTCCCACAGACCCCCCTGACCCCCCGCCCTGGGGTGACGTTCAAGACTGCAAACTCCTCCCCTGTGCACTTTGTGTCTGCCCAGTGTGGCAGCGGCCTGCCCACCCTGAGTCCTGGCCGGCTGAGCCGTGGGCTGTCTGAGCACAATGCCCTGCTGCATAGTGGCACCTCTCACATCCCCTCCCCCATCACCCGCATCAGCTCTGAGCCCTTCCTGGGCTATAGTCACAGTGACCCCCAGGGCCAGGGTAGCCCGTACTGCAACCTCCGGGACGAGCTGATGAGCCCTTATGCTGCCAGAGCACGCTCCCCTCGGACTGCACGTCCTCAAATGAGGCCGGGGGCCCTCCACCTGCCTCCACCACCCCAGAAGAGACGTGTGGTGCCCAACGAATGCCACTTTACCTTTGGTGGTAATGGCAACGCCAGCCTGGGGTCTGACTCTGGTGCCAGGCCACACAGGTACTATCACGAGGCAGAGGAGGATGAATGGTGCTAGCATGGCTTTGAACAGATGGTTTTAATGCATTTTGAGGAATCGTGATGAGTTTTATCATCTTTTTTGAAGGCTTTAGTTTACACGGTTGCTGTATGATAAGCTAATTATGGGAAATAAATCATGGAGGGGTGGAATTCATTTGAATGTGAACAAAACAGCAGCATTTTTAGGACCTGGATGAATATGAAAGTGGATGTGTATTTGGTGAATTGTTGGTAATTCAGTTGGATCTGACCAACTGTAAGGTGTCTTATGCACTGAAGACAATGGCATTTTTCATTGAGGGCACTTTTGCTTTGCTTCTTTATCAAATGTAATTATTTTTCAGTCTTGATATTGACCCAGATAGTGGCATAAGAAACCCTCCTACAGGTACACAGAGTAGAGATGGGTGAGCAGCAGCCCTCTTTGCTGTCTCTGCGATGAGCAGAGTGATCGGCTCAATGGAAAGTCCCATGACAATACCTAGACACTGTTAAGCAAGTGTAATAACACATGATTAGGAAATACTTATTGAAACTTCCCTAAGAAACACACTGGAAAATATCCTAAACAGCTATTGCTTTGCTTTGGGACTCTTACCATTTGGTAATATAAAGGGATTTACAGTAGCCCAATCCATTATATAGTAGCCCATTCCCTTCCTGTCAGAAGATACAGCCTGATAGAGCAGAGGGATCGATGCTGTCATTCCAGACAATGATTGTTGATTTGCTGCTGTTGAACCATCAAACTTCACTACCACTACTAGAGAGAAATTAGGAATGGAAATGAAATGTTATTTGTTTTATATAAAACTATTGTAGATGTTATCTTTTCACTGTCTGCATTTTCTGTATGATGTAAAAAAAACACTTAGTTTATGTAAATTGCTTACAGTTTGTCATAATTTCAGGTCTAATGTTTCTTACATACTCTCTGCTTCCAATGTTTAATACAAAGTGCCTATCCTTTTTAGATATACTGTAGTAAAGATGCAAAGTCAACCGTTTTTGGAAAGCATCAACACTTAAGCAGTTTGTTCAATTGGCTAGTTCTACAGGAGAACAAGATGTACAGCCAGCCTTATCTGAGAAACGCTGACTTTTATTTGAGAAAAAAAAAACATTTGAATGGAAATGACTAATTACCTTATGATTGCTGATATTTTTCTTGTTTAATTGTCTTTTTGGTAAATATATTTAATCAATGTGAGGGGTACAATGAAAGCTAGTGCAAAAGCATATATCATGAACACGTAACAAACATGCATTAATTGCATTAGTAGCATATCAGTCCAGTTAGGAAGACATTATCAGAGTAACACAACTGCATGTTTAAATCATAAACCTGGTTGACCACAGTTATGAAGATGTAGTAGTGTATATTTATTTTCCTTGTGAGGATGCTCAACTGCGATAGCATTGCAACCTCTGTATTGCCTTCTGTTTCAATGTTAGAACTGCAGACTCAGTAAAGAACATAAGGAATCTGATGATAAACAAACAGTGTGCACTTTTTGGATGGATGTTCTTGAGAAGCAACGATGAATACAGATCCCAGATGAGAGAGTGTGCTGAGTTGGGGCCCTAGCACCCTCTGTGTCTCTCAATTGGCTCAGACCCCTCTGTGGTAAGGTTTAAGACTCCCCATTGGTTCGGACCCACGTGACTAAGATCTGCCCCCCGATCTAAGCTTCCATTTTTAAGAAGAGGATTTCCCAGCTGTCAGATGATAATATAAATCTGGTTCACACCTTCTATCTTTCTATCTACCCATCCCATGATAACCACTGATGTTGATGATTCACATCTGCCTCTAAAAAGCTTCAGATATTATACATGGATAGTAATATAATATCATTGGAAATGTTGCCCTGGGATGGATGATCTAATTCTTGGATAGCTAGGGGGTGGAATGTAACCAGGTATGCTGTATAAAGTATGCTCTACTCCAGTGAAGGTGTTGCTCAATTATTGATAGTAGCGGAGATACTGTAGGTTGGACCAGGTGTTGCCATGACCACACACTCGTCTGGGTTCTGTACTGCATATTTCCCAGAAGCAGGGTTTTGATGACAGGGAAAGTAGGGCTATGCAACAAGACACTAAGGTCATATACTTCATCCATTCTGTAGCTTTACGTGCTGAGATCTCCAGATTCATTCTTCAGCATGATTGTGACCAAATGTTTTATATAAAACGTTTTTTTTTTAATGATAAAAATGTATTTAAAAATGCATTAGGCACAATGAGTAAAGTGGAAATTCATAAAGTATTTAGAAATACAGCAACTTCTATATATTTGCATGCATACAATTTGCCCATTTTGATGATGTCAAGAGGTAAACCTGTGTCTTAAACAGTAAGTGAAGAATGTTATGGTTATTTCTATCTGTTCCGTGTCAGGTCACCTGAGAGGGGTGATCGCTTCAGAGGAGGGTGTTCAGAAATATTGAATAAACTGTAATTGTTTTATTTTGTATAAGACAGGAACAAATTCTCCACATTATTGTACAGATACATTAATTGATTACCCCTTGACATGTTGCCATAGTGGGTCAAAAACATACATATACAATCAGTCTCTTCCTTCATCTCTTTGGCCTCTTGTATTATTTATTTCATAAGAAACATATCCACACCCTAGTCTCTAACAGTTGGTTGCCAAACATTGAACTGTTCCTATTTCTCGTTCTGCATACCAACTGCAGTGTACATGTGGCTTCTGGAGAAAATAATGTTTGCATGTTCTGACAATGTATGTGCATGTAAATCTTGGTACTTTTTGATGCCATCTGTTCATTTCTTGTTCATTTTTATTGATCTTTGATATAACCTGTGGGGGTTGTTGGAAAAAAAACTTTATATATAAACAGTATTGAACAATGTTGATAGTTCCAGCCATGCAACAGAGCTGGAACGTTATTTGGGTCTTGAAAGTGAGATGTTTGTTGCCTGATTATGTTTATTGGCCAGACTTAGAATTCTGAAGTTGTTTCTACATTTACATTTTGTATGCAACCAAGTTCCTTGAATTAAAAAAATAATATGAAACAAACATGCTTCAATATGTATAATAGCTGGAATATGTTTTATTTATGGGATAAGCAGACAATGAATGACCAGTTGATGTTTATCGATTTAGGATGGATGGGTGAAGGTGTATCTTCTGTAGGTGTCAACGGCGCAATGTCATTGGTCAACAGCCCACAGTGGGCGGAGACATTTCCCAAAATACACAAGGTTCAACATCCCGGTGATGCTCGAGTCGCGGGAAACGGTTGAAGCATCAACTATCTCGAGCCTGCCTAAAACAAGACAGCACTTTACCAACAAACATACCTCCGTTTTTTTCTCGTTGTAAAGTAATATTGACAACCTAACATATAGAGGAGTCTTTTCACAAAGATATTGGAATTAATGATAATGTTTTGTTACTTTTGTTGTCATTGCTGTTGTGTATCTAAACAGAACAAGAGCTATGTTATATCCGATAGAATTGATGATATTATTAGTGGCTATTTACTCTCTTGAAGCCGCTATTGGTGATTTTGAACAGGATATGGGCTCGGAGAATCTTGGGAAAGGTAAGACAGAGCACATCAATGTATCACACACGTACTTTGTATCGTTCTACTTTGATGTTATTTCTCCATCTTCTAAAACGTTCATATGAATTTGGTATTGGCAAATGTGTTGTCTCAACAGGTGTCTGAAAAAAATCATCTCTCGCAATATTTTCTATGATAGAATGAAACTTTTTAGACAGTTCGTGCACTGTTCTAACTCAACTGCTAATATTACGAACTTAAGTAGCCCATATTTCTGTACCCCAGTCTGTTTAGACGTTGATATTCACGATGCAGTAATACCATGCTCAACCACTTGGAGCAGCTGTTGATCATTTTTAGTAAACTACATTGTCACCACAAACAAGCATGTATTACAGTTATAGCGTAATAATAGTTTATATCATGTTGAGGCAAGATGGGAATAATGTGTTTTACTCTGGAAATTCTGCTTAGTTCTAATAGAAAATCAATGCTTTTCCAAACATTCCCTGTTCTATCATTGAGGGAAAGAGGCTCAGGTAGGCACCACTAGGCAGGCAGGTTGAGTTGTTTAACCTCCATTATAAACTGGATTGCATTGTGCCTATGAACAGCCCTTAGCTGTGGTATATTGGCCATATACCACACCCCTCGGGCCTTATTTTTTAATTATACAATGGGTGGGTCTAATCCTGGATGATGATTGGTTAAAACCGCATTCCAGCCGATGTCTGTTCCACAAGTTACCACCGGCTAAAACTATGACGTTGAAATGCCTATTTACTCTATTCCATCTGACTGCCCAATCCACTGACTCATCAGCCCAGCCAAGCAATTTATAAACTTGATCTCCACTATAAAAGCATCTAGACATTGTCTCCCATGTCTTTTAGATTAGCATTTGGTTTTCAACAATGGAGATTTGTATAAACCTTGCTGTATGTTTCTTCAACATTTGCAACATTGTTACCATATTGAAATTCGTTCTAGAGCTGTCCCTTAGTAACGAATATGTTGGGATGAGACACACAGGCAGACAACTTTTGTCAGTTTCGGTCAATTTCGCCTAGCATAGAAATGTGCTCTCTCATCAGAGGAGGTAGCCAACAACACAGCTAACACAATCACTACAAACTGAAGCTGGAAAGACTGCAAACTATCTGCATTTCATTTAACCTGTTTTCTATTGACATTTCTTTGTATACAGTGCCTTGCGAAAGTATTCGGCCCCCTTGAACTTTGCGAACTTTTGCCACATTTCAGGCTTCAAACATAAAGATATAAAACTGTATTTTTTTGTGAAGAATCAACAACAAGTGGGACACAATCATGAAGTGGAACGACATTTATTGGATATTTCAAACTTTTTTAACAAATCAAAAACTGAAACATTTTGGGCGTGCAAAATGATTCAGCCCCCTTAAGTTAATACTTTGTAGTGCCACCTTTTGCTGCGATTACAGCTGTAAGTCGCTTGGGGTATGTCTCTATCAGTTTTGCACATCGAGAGACTGACATTTTTTCCCATTCCTCCTTGCAAAACAGCTCGAGCTCAGTGAGGTTGGATGGAGAGCATTTGTGAACAGCAGTTTTCAGTTCTTTCCACAGATTCTCGATTGGATTCAGGTCTGGACTTTGACTTGGCCATTCTAACACCTGGATATGTTTATTTTTGAACCATTCCATTGTAGATTTTGCTTTATGTTTTGGATCATTGTCTTGTTGGAAGACAAATCTCCGTCCCAGTCTCAGGTCTTTTGCAGACTCCATCAGGTTTTCTTCCAGAATGGTCCTGTATTTGGCTCCATCCATCTTCCCATCAATTTTAACCATCTTCCCTGTCCCTGCTGAAGAAAAGCAGACCCAAACCATGATGCTGCCACCACCATGTTTGACAGTGGGGATGGTGTGTTCAGGGTGATGAGCTGTGTTGCTTTTACGCCAAACATAATGTTTTGCATTGTTGCCAAAAAGTTCAATTTTGGTTTCATCTGACCAGAGCACCTTCTTCCACATGTCTGGTGTGTCTCCCAGGTGGCTTGTGGCAAACTTTAAACAACACTTTTTATGGATATCTTTAAGAAATGGCTTTCTTCTTGCCACTCTTCCATAAAGGCCAGATTTGTGCAATATACGACTGATTGTTGTCCTATGGACAGAGTCTCCCACCTCAGCTGTAGATCTCTGCAGTTCATCCAGAGTGATCATGGGCCTCTTGGCTGCATCTCTGATCAGTCTTCTCCTTGTATGAGCTGAAAGTTTAGAGGGACGGCCAGGTCTTGGTAGATTTGCAGTGGTCTGATACTCCTTCCATTTCAATATTATCACTTGCACAGTGCTCCTTGGGATGTTTAAAGCTTGGGAAATATTTTTATCCAAATCCGGCTTTAAACTTCTTCACAACAGTATCTCGGACCTGCCTGGTGTGTTCCTTGTTCTTCATGATGCTCTCTGCGCTTTTAACGGACCTCTGAGACTATCACAGTGCAGGTACATTTATACGGAGACTTGATTACACACAGGTGGATTTTATTTATCATCATTAGTCATTTAGGTCAACATTGGATCATTCAGAGATCCTCACTGAACTTCTGGAGAGAGTTTGCTGCACTGAAAGTAAAGGGGCTGATAATTTTGCACGCCCAATTTTTCAGTTTTTGAATTGTTAAAAAAGTTTGAAATATCCAATAAATGTCGTTCCACTTCATGATTGTGTCCCACTTGTTGTTGATTCTTCACAAAAAAATACAGTTTTATATCTTTATGTTTGAAGCCTGAAATGTGGCAAAAGGTCGCAAAGTTCAAGGGGGCCGAATACTTTCGCAAGGCACTGTATACAAAGAAATGTCAATAGAAAACAGGTTAAATGAAATGCAGATAGTTTGCAGTCTTTCCAGCTTCAGTTTGTAGTGATTGTGTTAGCTGTGTTGTTGGCTACCTCCTCTGATGAGAGAGCACATTTCTATGCTAGGCGAAATCACTCATCATTAACTCATTGTTATGGATGTATCCAAATAAATGTCACTAGAAAACAGCTTAAACAAACACAAATGGGGCTACTTTTCTGTTATTCTGGCTGCACTGTTTAACATGCCTGAAAGGTTAGCTGTAGTTGGCTAGCTAGCAAGCAAGGTTTAAGAACGTTGCCAGCCAATATGGCAATGAGACATTTAGAGTGAACGAATGTCCATAGATACAGGACAAAAAGACTTAACAACTGGGTCACGTCTCTGGCAACGAAACCGACAGAACAAACAACCAGCCAGCTTGGGTAGCAACCTTAGATTTGTGTCGGGATTATATCTCGTGAAAGGATGAAATAGTATGAATAAATTCATCAAAATAATAAATTTCTTAATGAAAATATGTCAATTATAATTTGAATAGGTTGGTAACACTGTTTAAAAGTGATAATGCCCTCAAAGCCGGTGTTTGGAAGATATATTGGCACGGTTTGCCACACCCATGCAAATATATCCTCCAAACACCGGCTATCACTTAATTATCTGCTGTACCTGTGAAAATCAATAAGTATAGAATTTGGTTCATATAGGCTACAGAATATGCATAGTAGCCTCAGACAGTAAACACAGAGTTAAGTAATTACCATCATTTCCCATAGAATGTCACCACCTCATTCCAACATTCCATAATATCTGCTCTTATACAACGCTGTCCATATGTGAAGGGGAAATATGCTTATAATGTTTTCTAATAGTGCTTGTGTTACCATAAGATCTCATGAGCCACATTTCATCCAGCTGCTCCCAGTGCAGCTCTGCGAGCGAACAGGCCCACAGGCTCAGGGTCAGAATTAATTGGTCTGGCCTGGGAGAGCCAGTTATAGACTGGACTGTATGAGAATGAGGGAGGAAGGGAATAATTATGTGCCATTCAAAGAACCCCTTCCCATCTACTATGACCTGTACATAATCC
Source organism: Oncorhynchus kisutch (assembly GCF_002021735.2). Lineage (NCBI taxonomy): Eukaryota > Metazoa > Chordata > Actinopteri > Salmoniformes > Salmonidae > Oncorhynchus > Oncorhynchus kisutch. The sequence goes on along the minus strand of NC_034176.2, from coordinate 21,587,836 downwards.
CATAGTGATGTTGGTCACCAAAGGGAAAGACCTGAAGTGTCTCGTTCTGCTCAGTCATTTATGTGGGGTGTTTCCAGTTGAGTTGGTTTGTTTAAAGCTCCTTCATGAAGTCTGGTTCTGCCTCTTGGCGACCATGTTGGTTCATTGAATAGAGCAAGGGACGGCTGCCCACATTGTTACAAGAGGGTCCCTTGGGTTAGGTTGGATTGCAGAACCCAAGCCCACTTAGCACACTGTTGCTTGAGCAGTTTTTTCTGTGAATAGACTTTCAATTAGCCTATGCAAAGATACTGGTTCCAGTATCTCTAAAGAAAGCTATATTGCAGAATATCGACCATAACCTTACTGAGATTTATTTATTCACATTTTAGTGATAATTATTGTGCTAAAAAAAATCAATATCCATGAGGTAACAGCTATGTTTTTCTAATCTATCTGTTATTAAAGCTTTGCTATGTGACATCGGAACAAAGTAATTCCAATGATTAACCATGTAAATTATGGTATGTAATGTCATGTTTTAATTGTATAATTAACTGGCTTGGACAGGAACGGGATCTGTTTGCTCTCTGTTCCTATATCGTGTCATTGAGTGCAGATCAAAGCGTTTGTGCTGTCTGGGTCTGAGGGGCACCACTCCAAAGCCAGACTACTGAGGCCTGAATTTTAGACATACAGACAGTAATTAATGTTATCCTGGTTTGATAACCATAACTATGTGTCCAGGGGAGAATAACATCTCCCTGCTGATTGTGTGTCTGGGCAGCATTACATAGGCCAGGCCAGGGGCACCTGGTGGAACTATGGCTGAGAATATTTTAGAAACTTGACATTCAGGGGAAACATGAAACATGATTTTCTGAGCGATTGTCAGATTGAGTCAAAATAATTATATAATACATTTGGGAGGGCTATCCATGCTAGACATGCAGGTTGGTATTTATTGTTATGAATCTTGCCTTGTAGGCAGCTCTACGGAGTGATCACTAACTGGCACAGCCACAAATTCAATCAGATTTGAAACCTAACCCTAGCCTTAACCCTAACCTTAATCACACTGCTAACCCTAATGCCTAACACTAACCTTAAAACCTTTTTTTTTAAGTGCTTTTGTTTTCATGACAATCTTGACTTTGCAGCTGGCGCATTTCGAAGAAATCACTCAGTTCTGCCTCCAGGGCAAGCAAGATTCATGACAATAAATGCCAACCTACGTTAGACATGCTGGACAAAATAATAAATTTTTCAGGTTGCTCAGTTTGGAAACCAACAGTGGTGGCTAAAAACCCTCTGAAATGTCAGACATGTCCTCACAATTTTAGAAGGCCATGTTGAATTATGACATTGTTATGCGTGGTTAAGTACTGTATTGGGAGTTACAGCTAAAACTTTACAGTATTTGGCTTTAGCCATCCAGCTGTCCCAATGTCATCTCTTGTGAGTTATCATCATGCCTGTCTGCTTAGGTGGCCTATTTGGTGAGGTGATTGCTAAAGAATTTTAAGTAGGCAGGATAATTGCAGTTCTGCTGTTGGCAGAAATCTACAAACTTTGTTATGCTGTGGCTTAGAATGAATAAATGCTCACTGTCATCTGTGTGAATTTTAATCATGGCTCAGGAACTCAAGGCAGTGTTTAGATTAATTAACCTTGCTTATGTTTTTTTAAGTGTTTTATTTCACCTTTATTTAACCAGTTGATAACAAGTTCTCATTTACAACTGCGACCTGGCCAAGATAAAGCAAAGCAGTGCGACAAAAACAACAACACAGAGTTACACATGGGATAAACAAAAGTACAGTCAATAACAATAGAATAATCTATATACAGTGTGTGCAAATGGAGTAAGGACGTAAGGCAATAAATAGGCCATAGTAGCGAAGTAATTACAATTTAGAAAATGAACACTGGAAAAGTATTCCAAGTTCTTATTTACGCTTACACACAATGGCTCTGCGGTGGGTAGTAGCCATGTTACGGGCTCCTCTTGACCAATTCTGTGGGGGTTTTTAACACTGATCTCAACTTTGTTTGGTACATAATGTCTCTGCTATCATTTCCTATAACCGTAACCAGCTTCTGGACATCAGAACAGCATTTACAAACCTTGATTTGGATGAACATTTCTACTTCAACGAGTCGGCATATCTGGACGTTCTGCTTACTCCGGACTAGGCCTTAATCTCGGGACTTGAAAGAAAAAGTGGCAGCAAGACAGCATCCTGATGAAACTATTGCCCACATTGGCAAATGTGCAGTCACTGGAGAACAAACTTGTTCGAGACTATCAACAAGACCCGAAAGACCCGAAAAATCAACAAGACCCGAAAAACTGTAATATTCTATGTTTCTTTTTAAAAGATTTTTTTACCCCATTTTCTCCCCAATTTCGCGGTATCAAATTGTTTTAGTAGCTACTATCTTGTCTCATCGCTACAACTCCCGTACGGGCTCGGGAGAGACGAAGGTTGAACGAAGGCGTTCTCCGATACACAACCCAACCAAGCCGCACTGCTTCTTAACACAGCGCGCATCCAACCCGGAAGCCAGCCGCACCACTGTGTCAGAGGAAACACTGTGCACCTGGCAACCTTGGTTAGCGCGCACTGCGCCCGGCCCGCCTCAGGAGTCGCTGGTGCGCGATGAGACAAGGACATCCCTACCGGCCAAGCCCTCCCTAACCCGGACGACGCTAGGCCAATTGTGCGTCGCCCCACGGACCTCCTGGTCGCGGCCGGTTACGACAGAGCCTGGGCGCGAACCCAGAGTCTCTGATGGCACAGCTGGCGCCCTTGATGTCACAGTACAGCACCCTTAACCACTGCGCCACCCGGGAGGCCCTATATATGTTTCTTACAGTCGTGGCTGAACGAGGACATGGATAATATACACTGAGTGTACAAAACATTAATAACACCTTGCTAATATTGACTTGTACCCCGCCTGCTGTCTCCTCCCTTACTTTCTCCCCCTTTCACTTCCCTCTTCCATTTGTGCAGTAATGCTTCAATTAGTTGGTTGTAATTTTAAGTAGAGCAGACATTTCCATATACTGTATGTTTGTTAGCTGCATGTGTGACATAACGCCACCAGCCCTATTTATGACATAATTTACAAAGATTATATAGTTTTTTTGATCAATTAGTAAATTTGAGTTTAACCATAATATTTGTTTAATATGTGTTCTGTCTTTTCTGGTGGATTAAACTGAAATTGCAACCAAATTCTATGGCTTGTTTTAAAAATAGCAATATTTTGGAGATTATTTAATTTTCAAATAACTGAAAGAGGTTTTAATCTGAATAAAGGGAAAAAGGACTTTGTTTAACCTCTTTGAGCTAGGGGGCAGTATTTTGACTCCCGGATGAAAAGCATGCCCAAAGTAAACTGCCTGTTACTCAGGCCCAGAAGCTAGGATATGCATATACTTTGGATAGAAAACAATCTAAAGTTTCTAAAACTGTTAAAATAATATCTGTGAGTATAACAGAACTGATATGGCAGGTAAAACCCAGAGGACAAACCACCCAAAAAAGTTTCAGCCTACCACTGTTTCCAATGGCTGTCATGTTTATTATGAGGCGAAATCCTCCTATAATGCAGTTCCTAGGGCTTCAACAGTCTTTAGAAAGAGTTTCACGCTTATATTTGGAAAAATGAGCTAGAATTTGTAGTTTTTCTAAGTGGCTCCCATTTTGGCTGTAGTGTTTTCATGCGCGTGGATGAGAGTGCGTTCTTTGTTGTCTATCTTCGGTAAAGACAATAACGATTCTCCGTCTTAAAATTGATCGTTTATTTACGTATTAGGATACCTGATGTTTGATTATAAACGTTGTTTGACTTGTTTGGAGAAGTTTATTGGTAACGTTTGGGATACATTTTGAAGGAGGGAAACCAGTGGATTATTGAATGAAGCGCACCAGCTAAACTTGAGTTTCTGGGGATATAAAGATGGAATTTATCGAACAAAAGGGCCATTTGTGATGTAGCTGGGACCTTTTGGAGTGCCAACAGAAGAAGATCTTCAAAGATAAGGCATTTATTATATCGCTATTTCTGACTTTCGTGGCGCACCTGCCTGGTTGAAAAATGTTTTTCATGCTTTTATATGCAGGGCGCTGTCCTCAGATAATCGCATGGTGTGCTTTCGCCGTAAAGCCTTTTTGAAATCTGACACAGCGGCTGGATTAACACGAAGTTAAGCTTTTTTTTAATGTATCACACTTGTATATTCATGAATGTTAAATATTTCCATTTATGTCATTTGAATTTCGCGCTCTGCAATTTCACCGGATGTTGTTGAGGTGGGGCGCTAGCGGGACGCCTGCGCCAGAAAGGTTTTAACATGGGGTGAGACATTCTTACTAATCTGCTAGAGAACTGTTTTGGATTTAAGTATAACTTTTGTAAGACTGAAAACTTTAGTGAGAGGTCTAAAAACAAGCTGCTAAATGAAGACAAGGCCAAAAGCAAATAGGTAAACTGGGAAATGACTAAACAGTTAATCAGGGTGATTTTTCCACAAATAGACAGGTATTTTCCTTTCCATGGTAGCAGATCTTATCTATTTTTGCTAACTTTCTATTGAAGGAAAAAGGTAACCGCACACTGCTCTTGATAGTATCACTGATATTTAATAAGCTTACGTATCGGCCTCACGGCATTCGTCAGAGCTAACTTTCTATTAAAAATGTATTGTAGGGAGATACTTTTTTTCAGGATATGTCCACTTCACCGTCAGACCATTTTATAGATAAACTACACAGTAATATAGTACACTTATCATAATTTGGTTGTAATCAAGAGGTTAGAATAATTATCTAGATCCTCTATGAGGCTGTGGAAGGATCCAAATTGTGTATTTAAAAAAAACAGTAATCATCAGCGTACAATGACACCTTTATTTTTAACCCCTGGATTTCTAACCCGTTGATATTATTGTTGGATCTGAAATTAATAGCTAACATTTTGATGGCCATAATAAATTGATATGCCGATAGTGGACAACCTTGTTTTACACCTCTTGACAGTTTAATACTTTCTGAGAAGTAGCCATTATTTACGATTTTACACCTAGGATTACTATACATAACTTTAACCCAGTGTATAAGAGATTCTCCAAAATGGAAATATTCCAGGTATTTATATATAAATTCCAGTCGTACTTTATCAAAAGCCTTGTCAACGTCAGGTATGAATATCAGTCCTGGGTTCCCAGATTTTTCATAGTGTTCTATTGTTTCCAGTACTTGTCTTATATTATCTCCAAATTATTGTCCATGTCGAAAACCTGTCTGATTAGGATGAGTAATATCCGACAATACCTTTTTAATTCCTTGCCCTATGCATTTTGCTAGAATTTTGGAATCACAACACTGAAGTGTAAGGGACCTCAAATTTTTTAAATGGAATGGATGTTTATATTTACCACTTGGGTCCTCTTTCAGTAGTAATGAAATCAGACCTTTTTTTGAGTATCTGCTAATCTACCATTTTTATAGGAGTGGTTAAAACATGCTAATAACAGTCGTCTGAGTACATCTAAAAGGTTTGGCATACCTCAATTGGTATCCCATCCAGCCCTGGTTTTGCCAGACTTAAAGGCTTTATTTGCATCAAGAAGTTCCTCCTCTGTAATTTGGGCTTCACATTAGTCTTTCTGTACAGCTGTTCATTTTATTATTAATTGGAGAAATGAAAACATATGCTAAAAGTACTTTGATTCCTCTTTCAAAATATATTTTGGTGACTCATCATGACTTGGTAGCATTTTCTATGTTGAAGATAAAAACAATAATTGACTGCATTTTTCCCCATATTCCATCCAATTCGCTTTATTATTATTTTTCTCTCCTGCACTGACTTGACTCTATGCACACACATTGGACACTACCCACACACTCTCATATACTTACAATGACACCCCAATGCATGAAGATACACACACACACACACACTACATACTCCCACACACACATAACACACACACACACTCACCAAATACACTGCTGCTACTGTCAATTATCTATCCTGTTGCCGAGTCACTTTACCCCTACCTATATGTACATAGTACCCCTGCACATAAACTCAGTACTGGTACTCCCTGTATATAGCCATGTTATTTTTTACTTGTTATTGTTATTCGTTATTCACTGTGTATTTATTCCTTGTGCCACTATTTCTACTCTGCGTTGTTGGAAATGGACCCGTAAGTAAGCATTTCACTCTTCCTCTACACCTGTTGTTTTCGAAGCATGTAACAATTGCAATTTGATTTGATTTGATTGACTTGACTATATCTTTACCTGCATGCCCGACTAGCATCACCACCCTGGATGGTTCCGACCTAGAATATGTGGACGTCTATAAGTACCTAGGTGTCTGGCTAGACTGCAAACTCTCCTTCCAGACTCATATCAAACATCTCCAATCGAAAATCAAATCAAGAGTCGGCTTTCTATTCCGCAACAAAGCCTCCTTCACTCAAGCCGCCAAGCTTACCCTAGTAAAACTGACTATCCTACCGATCCTCGACTTCGGCGATGTCATCTACAAAATGGCTTCCAACACTCTACTCAGCAAACTGGATGCAGTCTATCACAGTGCCATCCGTTTTGTCACTAAAGCACCTTATACTACCCACCACTGCGACTTGTATGCTCTAGTCGGCTGGCCCTCGCTACATATTCGTCGCCAGACCCACTGGCTCCAGGTCATCTACAAGTCTATGCTAGGTAAAGCTCCGCCTTATCTCAGCTCACTGGTCACGATGGCAACACCCATCCGTAGCACGCGCTCCAGCAGGTGTATCTCACTGATCATCCCTAAAGCCAACACCTCATTTGGCCGCCTTTCGTTCCAGTACTCTGCTGCCTGTGACTGGAACGAATTGCAAAAATCGCTGAAGTTGGAGACTTTTATCTCCCTCAGCTATCTGAGCAGCTAACCGATCGCTGCAGCTGTACATAGTCTATTGGTAAATAGCCCACCCTTTTCACCTACCTCATCCCCGTACTGTTTTTATTTATTTACTTTTCTGCTCTTCTGCACACCAATATCTCTACCTGTACATGACCATCTGATGTTTTATCACTCCAGTGTTAATCTGCAAAATTGTAATTATTTGCCTACCTCCTCATGCCTTTTGCACACATTGTATATAGACCCCCCCTTCGTTTTCTACTGTGTTATTGACTTGTTAATTGTTTACTCCATGTGTAACTCTTTGTTGTATGCTCACACTGCTATGCTTTATCTTGGCCAGGTCGCAGTTGCAAATGAGAACTTGTTCTCAACTAGCCTACCTGGTTAAATAAAGGTTAAATAAAAATAAATAAAACTTTCAACTGACCTCCATAGCCAGCCCTCTCCACAGGGCCACATTTGGTTTGTGTGGGTTTGTTACTTAAATCCTCCCTGACCTGAATTCTATCGCTGTCTCCTGGTCTGGGGGTCTGGGTCCTGACATCAGCGACCTGGCTCTCCAAACACCAGTCAGAACTGTGAAAAGCTCCACTAAGAGCTGCAGTGTCTTTTCAATTATGGACCGACGGTTCGGGCCAGGGATATCCAAGAACAACAGTTGGCTGAGCTGAGGTGCTGAATGGATTTAGCCTGGCAGGAGTCAGACAGGGGCTGGCCTGTTGGAGACTAAGGGAGATATGTTGTGGTTAATAACAATCACTGACTTTCCTTGGCACCATTAGCTAGCTCATGGGAAACCCGAAATTCCAAGTAGGCTATTTCATTTCCAACCTTGATTTCAGATGCAGCAATTTATAATTGATCACAAATTGGTTTAGGCAGACAGAAATGACATACATTATACTATTATGATCTGCCTGCCTTGTTGCTCTGAATATTCCATATGGCATTATTTCATATTCACAAAACACCAACCCCTACCCAAAACATTTATTGATCTCTATGATGTCTATCCAGATTAAAATTAACACAACATTATTCTCAAATGTATAAAGGGGGCATATGTCAGTCTGGATTTCCTTTATAGATGCCAAATGCAGAGTATTGCTTTACTTTGCAAACACACTTGGTGGATTTGGCTGCAACAGCACTGACATTCAGACCTAGGCCTACCTCCTTGCTTTGAGAACACTCACGGCTAGTGTTCCCTCAATTATTGTTGTAACTCACAGACGAGTCCCCCCCCCCACACACACCATTTATGATGTATACTCCACCTACAGTGAGGAGACCATTGAAATGTTTCAAGTTAAACCTGCAACTCATGACCGCATTGTAAAACTCTTGTTAAAATATTTTTGTCCAACTGCAGCAACTAGAAAGGAGCAGCTCAGTAGCTCTCAGGCTCACTCAGATGTAGTTATTGCCTGTGATGCGCAGTGCAATGTACTGTAAGAATGATGGATTTCCTCCTGATGGTTTTCAAGTGCACAGTGCCATGGCTGTTTGGGTCTGCCAGGGCAGGTTCTACCCAGCTGGAGCCCTGGCATACTGAAGTCATGCTGTAATGTCATGTTGTGGCAGTCTGCCCCCCTAGACGCTGTCAGCCCCTGAGGAGGACGGGGCAACACAAGGCTGGCCCTGGGGGGTCAGCACGGAAATCATGTGTCAACATCAGAGGTCAAGTCCTATAAAAATCTACAAAGTACATACTTGACAGACCTCATTCCAGCTCCATTGGTGGGATGCTTGTGCTTTGTGCTTGTAACAGTGAACTATGAAAGACTATTTGGGTACATGTCATAAAATACTAGGCCTATAAAATGCATTTTTTGTGAAATCCATCTCAACAGAAATGTTAAGAAACCAGTAAAATGTGATCCGTGGCTATGATTTGTGAAAAGGTTTAAGAGTAAAACGTGATCAGTGGCTATGATTTGTAAAGCTGTATAATATTATCTACTGACTTGTGTAGTAGGCTAGTCTCTTGTGACAGCCTTAAAGATACACTATGCAGAAATCTTTCTGCCATTTCCTGGTTGCTAAAATTACAACAGTTTGCCTAATTTCAGTTTGTGACAAAACAATCAAGTAGAGTGTAGAGAATCATTGTACCATTTAAACAGCTGTGAAATATATTTTCCGTAACCAAATATTATATTTTCAGCTGATTAAAACTGGTGTACAAATCTGAAAATAAAAGACGCAAAAACAAAACTTAAGAACGGGAAGCATAGAAATGGTACACATAGAACAGATCTACCACTTCTTAGACTTGCTTTCAATGAAAATTATAGATCTATAACACACATTTCTATGTGAATTTAGACCGGTCGCCCAAAAAGTTACATATTATAGCTTTAACATTAAAAGTAGCTGATTTTGTTCTGGGTGCCGATATGAATATAGTCAAATCCAAAATGATTGTCACCCTTGATTAAAGGGCAAAAAATCTATATTGTATTTTCCAAAAAATGGGACAATTATATTATTTTATACTAATACAATTGTTCAGAGAAAGAGATTTTGTTTAACGAGTTTTTAAAAAATCTCAAAAAGATAAGTGTCTAACTTATTGGCACTCCTAAAGATAAAATCTAACAACATTTCATTTGCATTCATATCAGTTTAAGGAACTGTATTGTGGCCTATCATGGCTTCCTATAGAAATGAGGTAACGCTCAGGTAAAATCCATTTGTCATCCATCACCATGGGGAAAGGCAAAGAACTCACAAATGATAAATGGTTTTTGACTTTCATAAATTAGGCAATGGAAACAAATATACCTCAACACTATTAGAGCAACAATTAATACGTTTAAACCACTGCAACAGTGGTAAACTTGCCTGGAAGAAGACCCAAGTTTATCTTGTCCCCACACACCATGAGAAAGATGGTTTGGGAGGCAAAGAAAAGAACAAGGGGCCACTGTTGGAGAATTACAGAACTTGGCCACATCTTGGGGTCACCAAGTCTCCAAATCTACAATTAGACGACACCTCCATGCCAATAGGCTCTTTGGAAGGGTTGCCAGAAAAAAATCCTTTATTGAGAGCAATCAACAAATGTAATCACCTGGAGTTTGCTAAACTGCATTGGCACTTGGATTGGAACTGAGTGCTATGGTCAGATGAGACAAAAATAAAGCTCTTTGGCCACGCACACCAGTGGTGGGTTTGGCATCGAAATAAGGATGCATAAAATAACCTCATACCTACTGTAAAATATGGTGGTGAATCTTTGACGCTGTAAGCTGTTTTGCTTCCACTGGTCCTGGGGCCCTTATTAAGTAAGCGCAACGGCATCATGAACTCTACCAAGTACCACAATTAAATAGTTAATTGACCACAAAATCAACATTTTGCAATGGCCATCTCTGCACTAGAACCCCATTGAAAACCTGTGGTTTGAATTAAAGAGGGCAGTCCATAAGCACAGACCGAAGCATATCAAGGATCGGGAAAGATTCTCTATGAACTAAGGAATGGTCTAACATCCCTCCCGATGTGTTCTTCAATCTCATAAAACATTATAGAAAAGGGCTAAGTGCCGTTATCCTCGCAAGAGGAGGATATTGAAAACAGGTGCCAATAATTTGAACACCTATCTTTTTCTCTGAGCAATTGTATTAGTATAAAATAATATAATTTCCCCAAAAATATTTGGCATAAATATATAGCTCAGTATTTGTATTATTTATTTTAAATGCTCATCTTTATCAAGGGTGCCAATATTTTCGTATTTGTCTGTTCAGTATATCAGCACCTTTATAGTCTTGATTTTTCCTAAGAGTTCCATTAAGCAGATGAATTCATTGTGGAAATGTACAGTACAGTGGTTCAGGCATCTTGACATGATCTCATGGTGAATGTTAATGCAAGATGTGGTGGATAGTTGAATCCCTTCCAAAAAGATAAAGTTGATATTTGGCCAGAGGCCAGAAAAGAAAGCTTTTGACAGGTCGATGTCAAATCAATCTCCGCAGTCTCAAATCTCTCCATGTGTGTTCAGCACCCTGGATTCATTAAATAGGAGGAATGTGCACCTTCTTACTGTACACTGCCTCTGATTCCATCTCTCAACAAAGAGCTCGTCCAGACTGACCCTGACCCTGACCCTTGGCCATCGCCACTGAAGAGCTTTGAGAGCTACTTGTCTACGTGACTCCTCACAGGAACTTTAATACTCTATGTAGAGTTGAATACTTTAGTTGCAGTCAAAGCATAAGCCATGCATAAAGAAATGTGCCAGTAGGCTTCATGTAAAAAGACTTCAGTTGAAATTAATTGTGTTGTTGAAAAGGCCAGGTTTTCTAGGGAACCAACAGGTGTTTTCTAGGGAATCAAGTTGTCATGGTAACATCTGGGAAATACATCACAAATTATTCTGACTGAGAAACAACTACCGGATGGTGATAATGAGTTGTGAATGTACATTTCTTGGCAGAATAACCTTGGTCTTTTTTATTCTTTACATCTTGAATTCTCCTTCCCTTGCCCTAGCTGTGTGTGTTCGATATGAATCACCTTTTCTCCAGGGAGTCTGGGAACAAAACTTGTGTTTTTATATCCCATTCTTCTGTTCGAGATTTTTCCGAAATGTGTCTAGTAAGTGTCATCTGGCTTGTTTTCCTTTGAGCGCCTCCACCGAGAGAGCTCTGTTTCACTTGATTGACACTGAAATATCATTGCCATCTTAGGGTCTCCTGTTGGACTTTCTGTCTCCTGCAGAACAAAGTTTGTGCAGACTTTTTCCCTATTTGGCACTGTACTGTGTATCACTTTTAAGACGTGCGATGTCATCGAAACATCTCTAAAATGGTTGATTTAAGGAATGTTGCTAGAATGGCTGGTGAGCAGTGAATTTACATTTTGACCGTAGCATATGTGGATTTTGGGTCTGAGAGAGGCCTCTGCAGTCTGCAATCAGCTGAGATCAGCATTTGGGTTACAGTTTAAAAATACTGTATGTTGGATGTGATGTTCAGTGGAGTCATTCCTACAGTATCTGTCCATATAGAGGAACCTCTTGCCTTTGTTCCTCGCATCTGCTTCCCAGCAGGCCTACAGAGTTGCAGCCAGTGCTCCTGCTAGGTCTCACCAGTCAGACAGCACTGAGATAGACATGATATATGACTTTCAGACTGTCTCTGTCTGTCCTCCAAGTGTGGCGACACCTGTAAAAATAATATGCCAGAGCACTTATGCACAGCATGGCTTTGCTCTGTCTGTTATCTGACATAGCATTAAGCAGGGGATTCCTTCTGGCTAACATAGATGAGAACATGTTCAAAGTGACTAAAGTAGTGCATCACTGGATTTCAAAACATCCTTGTAATGTTTTCATTCGTTGTACTTAATACATGAACCATATGGTATTAATTAGTAGTAGTGTACAGAGCTCTTGAAAGGAGGCCTCTCGCTAACCTCTACTTTTCAGTCTTGGCTACTGGGCTGTGTGTGGATGTGCCCTGTGACAGACTGGACAGTCAGAGTAGTGTGAGAGGCTGTGGGAGCCAAAACCAGAAAGCAGAAAGACAGGTGATGGATGGGCTGCAGAACATTTCAGAACCCTCCTGTAACCCAGCGTGAACCCAGATCCAGGCAGCCTCGGAGCCCTAAACCCCTCACTGCACTGCACTGCACGACCTGGTCCTGGTCTCACTGATGGACTAAACAGGACAGGCCCCAGGGCTCACGGCTCATGACTCTGCTCAGGTCCTATCAGGGCAAACCATAGTGCTATCCTTCATTCATTCGCCATGTGTCACAGAGCATGCACACAAAAAACACTTCCCGCAGAGGGAAAACAATTGTCAAGTTCAACAATTTTAATTATTGAACTTGATGGGAAAGTGTATTTCTACACAAATCTCAGACCATGCTTACGCACAACTTCCAGTGGTTGATCAACTGCATTGGAAGTAAATACTGTTATTTTGGGGGAAATGGAGTTGTTTGATGTACAGGAATTATAATAATGCTAGGCTAATAAAAACACTCAAATCAAATCAAATCAAACTTTATTTGCCACATGCGCCGAATATAACAAGTATAGACTTTACCGTGAAATGCTTACTTACAAGCCCTTAACCAACAGTGCAGTTCAAGAAGAAGAAAAAGTAGGCTCAAATAAAAAGTTAAAACAAAAAGTAACACAATAAGAATAACAATAACGAAGCTATATACAGGGGGCACCCGTACCGAGTCAGTGTGCAGGGGTACAGGCTAGTTCAGGTAATCTGTACATGTAGGTGGGAGCGAAGTGACTATGCATAGGTAACAAACATACAGCAAGTAGCAGCATTGTACACGGGGGTAATGTAAATTGTCCGTGGGCGATTTTTAAGAATTGTTCAGCAGTCTAATGGCTTGGGGGTAGAAGCTGTTGAAGAGCCTTTTGGTCCTAGACTTGGCTCTCCGGTACCGCTTGCCATGCGGTAGCAGAGAAAACAGTCTATAACTTGGGTGACTGGAGTCTCTGACAATGTTATGGGCTTTCCTCTGACACCGCCTAATATATAGGTCCTGGATGGCAGGAAGCTTGGCCCCAGTGATGGGCTCTGTAGCTCCTTACTGTCAGCTGCCGAGCAGTTGCCATACCAGGCGGTGATGCAACCGGTCAGGATGCTATCAATGGTGCAGCTGTAGAAACCTTTGAGGATCTGGGGACCCATGACAAATCTTTTCAGTCTCCTGAGGGGGAAAAGGTTTTGTCATGCCCTCTTCACAACTGTCTTGGTATGTTTGGGCCATGATAGTTCGTTGGTGATATGGACACCAAAGAACTTGAAACTCTCGACCTGCTCCACTACAGCCCGGTCGATGTTAATGGGGGCCTGTTCGGCCCGCCTTTTCCTGTAGTCCACGATCAGCTCCTTTGTCTTGCTCACATTGAGGGTGAGGTTGTTGTCCTGGCACCACACTGCCAGTTCTCTGACCTCCTCCCTATAGGCCGTCTCATCATTGTCGGTGATCAGGCCTCCTCCCTATAGGCCGTCTCATCATTGTCGGTGATCAGGCCTCCTCCCTATAGGCCGTCTCATCATTGTCGGTGATCAAATGTATTTATAAAGCCCTTCTTACATCAAATCAATGTATTTGATTTAGCCCTTCGTACATAGCCCTTCGTACATCAGCTGAGCACGCGCTCCAGCAGGTGTATCTCACTGATCATCCCTAAAGCCAACACCTCATTTGGCCGCCTTTCGTTCCAGTACTCTGCTGCCTGTGACTGGAACGAATTGCAAAAATCGCTGAAGTTGGAGACTTTTATCTCCCTCACCAACTTCAAACATCAGCTATCTGAGCAGCTAACCGATCGCTGCAGCTGTACATAGTCTATTGGTAAATAGCCCACCCTTTTCACCTACCTCATCCCCGTACTGTTTTTATTTATTTACTTTTCTGCTCTTCTGCACACCAATATCTCTACCTGTACATGACCATCTGATCTTTTATCACTCCAGTGTTAATCTGCAAAATTGTAATTATTTGCCTACCTCCTCATGCCTTTTGCACACATTGTATATAGACCCCCCCTTCGTTTTCTACTGTGTTATTGACTTGTTAATTGTTTACTCCATGTGTAACTCTTTGTTGTATGCTCACACTGCTATGCTTTATCTTGGCCAGGTCGCAGTTGCAAATGAGAACTTGTTCTCAACTAGCCTACCTGGTTAAATAAAGGTGAAATAAAAATAAAAAAAATAAAAAAAAGTGCTGTACAGAAACCCAGCCTAAAACCCCAAACAGCAAGCAATGCAGGTGTAGAAGCACGGTGGCACGGAAAAACTCCCTAGAAAGACCAGAACCTAGGAAGAAACCTAGAGAGGAACTAAGCTATGAGGGGTGGCCAGTCCTCTTCTTGCTGTGTCGGGTGGAGATTATAACAGAACATGGCCAAGATGTTCAAATGTTCATAGATGACCAGCAGGGTCAAATAATAATAATCACAGTGGTTGTCGAGGGTGCAACAGGTCAGCACCTCAGGAGTGAATGTCAGTTGCCTTTTCATAGCTGATCATTCAGAGTATCTCTACTGCTCCTGCTGTCTCTAGAGAGTTGAAAACAGTAGGTCTGGGACAGGTAGCACGTCCGGTGAATAGGTCAGGGTTCCATAGTCGCAGGCAGAACAGTTGAAACTGGAGCAGCAGCATGGCCAGGTGGACTGGGGACAGCAAGGAGTCATCAGGCCAGGTAGTCCTGAGGCATGGTCCTAAGGCTCAGGTCCTCCGAGAGAGAGAGAGAAAGAAAGAAAGAGAGAATTAGAGACAGCATACTTAAATTCACACAGGACACCGGATAAGACAGGAGAACTACTCCAGATATAACAGACTGACACTACCCCCCGACACAAACTACTGCAGCATAAATACTGGAGGATGAGACAGGAGGGGTCGGGAGACACTGTGGTCCCGTCCGACGATACCCCCGGACAGGGCCAAACAGGCAGGATATAACCCCACCCACTTTGCCAAAGCACAGCCCCCACACCACTAGAGGGATATCTTCAAACCACGAACTTACCATCCTGAGACAAGATCCAAGTATAGCCCACAAAGATCTCCGCCATGGCACAACCCAAGGGGGGGCACCAACCTAAACAGGAAGATCATGTCAGTGACTCAACCCACTCAAGTGACGCACCCCTCCTAGGGACGGCATGGAAGAGCACCAGTAAGCCAGTGACTCAGCCCCTGTAATAGGGTTAGAGGCAGAGAATCCCAGTGTAGAGAGTGGAACCAGCCAGGCAGAGACAGCAAGGGCGGTTCGTTGCTCCAGTGCCTTTCCGTTCACCTTCACACTCCTGGGCCAGACTACACTCAATCATGGGACCTACTGAAGAGATGAGTCTTCAATAAATACTTAAAAGTTGAGACCGAGTCTGCGTCCCTCACATGGGTAGGCAGACCATTCCATAAAAATTGAGCTCTGTAGGAGAATTCTAGGGACAGTTAGGAGGCTTGTGTCTTGTGACCGTAGCGTGACCATGTCGGTATGTACTGCAGGACCAAATCGGAAAGATAGGTAGGAGCAAGCCCTTGTACTGCTTTGTAGGTTAGCAGTAAAACCTTGACATCAGCCCTTGCCTTAACAGGAAGCCAGTTTTAAAGAGGCTAGCACTGGAGTAATATGATTTTTTTTAAATGGTTCTAGTCAAGATTCTAGCAGCCGTGTTTAGCACTAACTAAAGTTTATTCAGTGCTTTATCTGGGTAGCCGGAAAGTAGAGCATTGCAGTAGTCTAACCTAGAAGTGACAAAATAATTGATTACATTTTCTGCATCATTTTTGGACAGAAGGTTTCTGATTTGTACAATGTTACGTAGATGGAAAAAGCTGTCCTTGAAACAGTCTTGATATGTTCGTCAAAAGATAGATCAGGGTCCAGGGTAACACCGAGGTCCTTCACCGTTTTTTTGGAGACGACTGTATAACCATCAAAATTCATTGTCAGATTCAACAGAAGATCTCTTTGTTTCTTGGGACCTAGAACAAGCATCTCTGTTTTGTCTGAGTTTAAAAGTAGTGCCACTGTAGTCGTCAGCAAACTTAATGATGGTGTTGAAGTCGTGTTTGGCCACGCAGTCGTGGGTGAAAACAGAATACTGGAGGGGACTAAGTACAAGGATCAGCGTCAGCCATGTTCTTCAGCACCATCTTTTCAGTAATTCCAAAATGTTGGCCTAACCAGATGCATTTTCCGTTGGTAAGAAGATCGCATAGCATCATGTAGCCTAATATATTGTAACGACCTTAAACCAACACCTAGCGACCTCATAATGATTAAGTTGTTCACTTGACAGTCGCTGGACCCGGGTTTGAGTCCTATTCGGGGTTACCACTCAAATTCGCTAGAATATAAATTGTACTTTTATTATATAGGCCTAAATCAAAATCATAATGCAGGGCATGTCTCTCCTTTTCTGACATTACTGGTTTAAACCTGCTCATTCAATCGCAAACCATGCTAGAAAGTAAATATACTATATTTACATTAGTATTTGGACATCCCTTCAAATTAGTGGATTCGGCAATTTCAGCTACACCCGTTGCTGACAGGTGTATAAAATCGAGCACACGGTCATGCAATCTCCATAGACAAACATTGCAGTAAAATGGCCTTACTGAAGAGCTCAGTGACTTTTCAATGTGGCACCGTCATAGGATGCCACCTTTCCAACAAGTCAGTCTGTCAAATATATTCCCTGCTAGAGCTGCCCCGGTCAATTGTAAGTGCTGTTATTGTGAAGTGGAAATGTATAGCGGCAACAAAGCCTCAGCCGTGAAGTGGTAGGCCACACAAGCTCTCAGAACGGGACCACCGAGTGTTGAATTGCATAGCGCGTAGAAATCGTCTCTCCTCGGTTGCAACACTCACTACCGAGTTCCATATTGCCTCTGGAAGACAACGTCTCTTCCCAGAAGAGTGGAGGCTGGGGGGACAAAGGGGGGACAAACAACATATTAATGCCCATGATTTTGGAATGAGATGTTTGACGAGCAGGTCCATATACTTTTGGTCATGTAGTGTAGACCAGTAGCCTAAGACAGTATGGGTAGGCTACAGTATTGCTGTGCGATAGGAGCGCGACATAATAGCCTATTTAATCTCAGAGCCTATACCAAGGCAGGAGATAGAAACACAATCATGTATTGATAAACAAAATATTGAACAACAATTCATCTTTTGCATAGAAATGTAGGCTGTCGGCAGCATTTACTTTTAAATTGTTCAATAGACAATCAATCTTGCTGAATGCGTGGCCAGTGTTTGACATTCGCTATAGGCAGCATGCATTATTCATTTTTTTTTAAAGTCACTGCTTAAGATTACAACATTCTGCCCATACCTCTACAGAAATGGGATCAAATTTGCCATTTGCACTTTCTTTTATGAACTGTCATGGCCCACTTTCAACACCTCCAAATCATGCAGCAAATTAGGTCATTTTTGTCAAAGGTGAATGGAGATTGTTTTCCACACTCATTTATGAGCGCAGAAATAAAGTATGGCTCTGATTTATCAAAGAAAACGTGTATATGTTGCGTGCAACAACAATTATTTGTTGCGCATGTAAATTCTAGAACTCCACCACATACACCAAAATTTTGTTAGAAATATATGCATGGTTGATACTGTAAATGAGGCCCCAGTTGTTGTTGCATGCTACTGATGAGTGATGTAGTCTATTGCATTTAGAGTGGTTATGTGGACTTACCAATGGTTTAGTAATGGGTTCGTTTTGGTAAATTAATTGTTTATTGTTGTAATAATTGTTCTAAAAGCCAGGGGCCTCATTTATAACCATTGCATACATTTTACACTAAATATCTGCGCACGCTATTTCTGCACACGCACAGATTACATTTATAAACGTGGCACATGCCATACATACACACATTTCCCGTTATAAAGCAGACCTGTCGAAGAACTGTGCGTGCGTGAAAGAGCATTATAACTAAGGCCCACTAAATACAACATGCTTACCATGAAATGCTTAATTAAGGATCGGACACTTTTTTTCAATTTTCCCCTAAAATAACATACCCAAATCTAACTGCCTGTAGCTCAGGACCAGAAACAGGTGCTTGATACCATTTGAAAGGAAACACTTTGTAGTTTGTGGAAATTTGAAATGAATGTAGGAGAATAAAACACATTTTTGTTCCATCATCTTTGAAATGCAAGAGAAAGGCCATAATGTACTATTCCAGGTTAGGTGCAGTTCAGGTTTTAGACTGATTCATTGAACCATTGCATTTATGTTCAAAATGATTTTATTAAGACTGCCCAAATGTGCCAAATTGGTTTATTAATACGTTTTCAAGTTCAGAACTGTGCATTCTCCTCAAACAATAGCATGGTATTCTTTCACTGTAATAGCTACTGTTAATTGGACAGTGCAGTTAGATTAACAAGAATTTAAGCTTTCTGCCCATATCAGATATTATCTATGTATATCTATGTCCTGGGAAATGTTCTTGTTACTTATAACCTCATGCTAATCACATTACCCTACGTTAGCTCAACTGTCCCGCGGGGGGACACCGATCCCATAGAGGTTTTAAGAGCCCTTAACCAACGATGCAGTTTTGAAAAGTAACTAAGACAAATGTGCTAAAAAAACTAAAGGAAAATAATACCACAATAAAAGACAATAACGAGGCTATATACAAGAGGTACCGGTACCGAGTCAATGTTCAGGGGTACAGGTTAGTCGAGGTAATTGAGGTAAGATTGACATGTACAGTTGAAGCCAGAAGTTTACATACACCTTAGCCAAATACATTTAAACTCAGTTTTTCACAAATGCTGACATTTAATCCTAGTAAAAATTCCCTGTCTTAGGTCAGATAGGATCACCACTTTATTTTAAGAATGTGAAATGTCAGAATAATAGTAGAGATAATTATTTATTTCAGCTTTTATTTCTTTCATCACATTCCCAGTGGGTCAGAAGTTTACATACACTCAATTAGTATTTGGTAGCATTGCCTTTAAATTGTTTAACTTGGGTCAAATGTTTTGGGTAGACTTCCACAAGCTTCCTACAATAAGTTGGGTGAATGTTGTCCCATTTCTCCTGACAGAGCTGGTGTAACTGAGTCAGGTTTGTAGGCCTTCTTGCTCGCACATGCTTTATTAGTTCTGCCCACAAATTTCCACAGGATTGAAGTCAGGGCTTTGTGATGGCCACTCCAATACCTTCACTTTGTTGTCCTTAAGCCATTTTGCCACAACTTTGGAAGTATGCTTGGGGTCATTGTCCATTTGGAAGACCCATTTGCGACCAAGCTTTAACTTCCTGACTGATGTCTTGAGATGTTGCATCAATATATGCACATAATTTTCCTCCTCATGTTGCCATCTATTTTATGAAGTGCACCAGTCCCTCCTGCAGCAAAGCACCCCCACAACATGATGCTGGCACCCCCGTGCTTCTCAGTTGGGATGGTTATCTTCGGCATGCAAGCCTCCCCCTTTTTCCTCCAAAACACCAATGGTCATTGTGGCCAAACAGTTCTATTATTGTTTCATCAGACCAGAGGACATTTCTCCAACAAGTATGATCTTTGTCCCAATGTGCGGTTGCAAACCGTAGTCTGGCTTTTTTATGGCGGTTTTGGAGCAGTGGCTTCTTCCTTGCTGAGCGGCCTTTCAGGTTATGTCGATATTGGACTCGTTTTACTGAAGATATAGATACTTTTGTACCTGTTTCCTCCAGCATCTTCACAAGGTCCTTTGCTGTTGTTCTGGGATTGATTTGCACTTTTCGCACCAAAGTACGTTCATCTCAAGCAGACAGAACTCGTCTCCTTCCTGAGCGGTATGACGGCTGAGTGGTACCATGGTGTTTATACTTGCGTACTATTGTTTGCACAGATGAACGTGGTACCTTCAGGCGTTTGGAAATTGCTCCCAATGATGAACCAGACTTGTGGAGGTCTACCATTTTTTCTGAGGTCTTGGCTGATTTATTTAGATTTTCCCATGATGTCAAGAAAAGAGGCACTGAGTTTGAAGGCAGGACTTGAAATACATCCACAGGTACACCTCCAGTTGACTCAAATGATGTCAATTAGCCTATCAGAAGCTTCTAAAGCCATGACACACTGGAATTGTGATACAGTGAATTATAAGTGAAATAATCTGTCTGTCAACAATTTTTGGAAAAATTACTTGAGTCATGCACAAAGTAGATGTCCTAACCAGCTTGCCAAAACTAAGTTTGTTAACAGGAAATTTGGGAAGTGGTTGAAAAACAAGTTTTAATGACTCCAACCTAAGTGTATATAAACTTCCCACTTCAACTGTAGGTAGGGGTAAAGTGACTATGTATAGATAATAAACAGAGAGTAGCAGCAGTGTATGTGAAGAGTGGGAAGGAATGTGAACGTATGTATGTGTGTGTATGTTCTAGGGTCAATATACATGTAGGTGTGTTTTGTGTGTATGTCCGTGTATGTGTGAGAAAGGTATGCAGTGAGAAATTGGAATACTTATGGCAACATCACAAATCTAAAGGGATTTACATTATTCTGAACAACAGTGCATACCCCATACCCCCACCCAGTACGAGTAATGTTGCTATGTACAGAACTACTATCATGACAGATGTCAAGCCCGGTCTGATAGTGTACCGCTGACCACGCTCCCTTGGTGTGAAACTACTGAAACGGTACAACCAGACTATTTATCAGATACATGCAATTTTACTCTTGAAGAGGTAGATAATTTTTTGACTTCCCTACCAAACAAAAAGGCTAATGGATCAGATGTCACTTATGAGATTTTAAAGGCCACAAGGCCCCAGTCCTCCCATGTCCTCATGCATATCTTCGATGCCTGTTTGATTAATGGAAAGGTACTTGACTCATGGCACGGAAGGGTGCTTTTATCCACCAAATACCCCAAAAAGTCAATGTTCCAGATGATCCATCTATGCTGACAAAATTATAAACGCAACATGTAAAGTGTTGGTTCCATGTTTCATAAGCTGAAATAAAAGATCCCAGAAATGTTTCATACGCACAAAAATGTTATGCACAAATTTGTTTACATCCCTGTTAGTGAGCAAGATAATCCATCTGATTAAACAGCATGATCATTACACAGGTGCACCTTGTGCTGACGACAATAAAAGGCCAGTCTAATATGTGCAGTGTTGTCTCACATCACAATGCTGTAGATGTCTCAAGTTTGGCGGAAGTGTGCAATTGGCATGCTGACTGCAGGAATGTCCACCAGAGCTATTGCCAGAGAATTGAATGTTCATTTCTCTACTATAACCCACCTCACACGTCGTTTTTAAGAATTTGGCAGAATGTCCAACCGGCCTCACAATCGCAGACCATGTGTAACCATGCCAGCCCAGAACCTCTACATCTGGCTTCTTCACCTGCGGAATCGTCTGAGACCAGCCACCCAGACAGCTGATGACACTGCGGAGTATTTTGTTCTGTAATATAGCCCTTTTGTGGGGTAAAACTCATTCTGACTGGCTGGGCCTGGCTCCCCAGTAATTTCCACAACAATTAACATAAACACATTTAGCATCTCCAGGCTTCCATGCATAGCCTACAAGCCACTGATGCAGACCTTTGGAACGTCTACATTTTTAAAAAGTCTAAAAAATCAATTTAAAATAGCATACACCCCTCAAACTCAACTCTGCAGTTTCACTGCATCTTTTCATTGTTGCTCGCTCTCTAATTAGGGACTGATTTAGACCTGGGACACCAGGTGGGTGGAATTAATTATCAGGTAAAACAGAATGTCTTAGGCCCTGAATTGGCTATGCCATATGGCTGTGGGCTACACTAGTTCATTTAGCAGACACGATTTGCTTACAATTCTGTGGCATTTAAAAAAAATATTTTATAGTACAAAGAATACAATTGAACATAGCTGAATGAAATAGAAAGGATCTTTTCTCCAAATGATTTGCAAGGAAGTGCGCACATGCGGCTATTCTGTCTTGAGCAGTAAGCAAAGAAACAGATCTTCCTATATGCGTTGGCTTATATGTTTTGTATGATTTTTTATAGATTCTAATGCTGCATGATGCGACTCTAATGAAAAAAATTGTATGAAAAGAATGAGCTCTGATTTGTTTCTTGTGCAGGCTGCACACACTTCATCAGTCTCTCATTCAGGCCTCGTATTTCCCGGCGGTATCCCACTTGTGTTGCTGTAATGCCCCCTAAAAAATCCATACCTTTTCCTGGCTGCCGTGCTCTGAAGCATCTCTCACTCACATGGCTCTCTTATATATCTCAATTCTTATCCCTATTTTCTTAGCCCTATATGAAACCATCACAGTCAGAAAAGATAAGGAATTTATTCTGCAATGATAATTAAATAAATCATCGGAAATAGATACCTAATTATTTTTGAATGTAAAGATAAAATGAATAGATTTTCGCTCTTCTCACTAACAGTATCTTGTTATTATATTTAGGGATCTGTTTTTTGTTATGAATAAGTCATCACACAGTGCATTCGGAAAGAATTCATTACCCCTTGACTTTTTCAACATTTTGTTACTTTACAGCCTTATTCTAAAATGTATTAAATAATATTTTCCCCTCGCCAATCTACACACAATACCACACAATGACAAAGCAAAAACAGGTAATTAGAAATGTTTGCACATTTATTTTTAAAAATACAACGTAAATATCACATTTATGCAAGTATTCAGACCCTTTACTCAGTACTTTGTTAAAAGACTTTTGGCAGCGATTACAGCCTCAAGTCTTCTTGAGTATGACGCTACAAGCTTGGCATACTTGTATTTGGGGAGTTTCTCCCTGTCAGGTTGGATCGGTAGCATTGCTGCACAGCTACTTTCAGGTCTCTCCAGAGATGTTCAATCGGGTTCAAGTCCAGGCACTGGCTGGGTCACTCAAGGACATTCAGATACCTGTCCCGAAGCCACTCCTGCGTTGTCTTGGCTGTGTGCTTAGGGTCGTTGTCCTGTTGGAAGGTGAATCTTCGCCTCAGTCTGAGGTCCTGAGTGCTCTAGAGGAGGTTTTCATCAAGGATCTCTCTGTACTTTGCTCCATTCATCTTTGCCTCGATCCTGACTAATCTCCCAGTCCCTGCCACGGAAAAACATCCCCACAACATATGCTGCCACCACCATGCTTCACCGTTGGGTTAAAGAGTTCAACCCTGGTTTCATCCGAACAGAAAATCTTCTTTCTAATGGTCTGAGAGTCTTTAGGTGCCTTTTGGCAAACTTCAAGTGGGCTGTCATGTGCCTTTTTCTGATTAGTGACTTCGGTCTGGCCATTGTACAATAAAGACCTGATTGGTGGAGTGCTGCAGAGATGGTCCAGGCTCATAACAGTATAGCAGATGCCATTCCCTATGTGTATCATCTCACTCTGGGTAAAGGTGCATAACAACACTCCTCTGCAAGTTGTCACTCATACCATTCATAGCCATGAATGCACAATCAACAAGGCCTTGAGGAATTTGAAGATCTGATCATCTGCAAGGAGGTCAAGAGTGATGGAATCCCAATTGGGACTCATTATTAACATTTTAGTAATTTAGCAGACGCTCTTATCCAGAGTGACTTACAGGAGCAATTAGGGTTAAATTCCTTGGTCAAGGGCACATCGGCAGATTTTTCACCTAGTCAGCTTTGGGATTTGAACTAGTGGCCTTTTGTCTACTGGCTCAAAGCTTTTAACTGTTAGACTACCCTGTAGGGACCCCACTACTAATCGTATGAACTGTGAAGAGATATAAAATAGATTTAAAGTTACAGTGTTGGATGACCATACTGTCTTATAGGCTATCCTATGTTTGAGTTAAATAATGCCATGTAACCCAGCAATCCCATCAGAAAGTGCCCTAGTCAGCCAGTGCACTCGATCCATCCTTGATTACCTTTAAGAGCACAATTAAGGGAAAGAAACACAGCTTTTATTCCCCTTTATTCCCCAGACAAACATAATGGGTCCCACAAGACTGAACTTCAGTTAACCATCCATGTAAATGAAACACACACCAGTGCAGGGGAAGCTAATTGACCATTAAATGGCAACTGCAGCCAGACATTAGACCCCAAGGCTTTACTGAACTCTCCCAGCTCAATGAACTGAGATTACTATTTGGCAGTCAACACTGAGTTCCTGTCTATGTGTTCCTAACCATTTACAATGTAATTCAAGATGAACCAGCCAGAGTATACAACCCTGGCAACAATTCCCTGTTCGGTTTGCCAGACAGACATGACAACTGAAGCATGTTCTGTCCCTGTGTTGGAACAGCATAGGCTACAAGGCATTTTCCAATAGCTCCAATCTGTCAGTCTGTCTACACAAGAGGATTGTGGTCAAGTAAACTCCTTAGGTAATAGATGTTATCCCCTTCCTCCACTGATAATGCAGCCTTATCTCTCTCTCTCTAGGAAAACACAACTCTGCCGATACTTGAAGTGTGGAGGCAAGATAGGATTTGTTTGTCCTGCAAAATCTGAAAGACAGTTTTAGGGGGACAGGTTTAAAACACATTATTCAGCTGAGATTATCTCCCAGTTTCCCAGTCTAGATGTTTCACTTTGTACAAAAGCACACTCCACTCTACTGTGGTCTTAGTTGTTAGTTTGTCAGGTATTTTTCGCAGTTCCCTGTGGTGTACAGATGCACTGTAGTGTTGGCACTGGCAGGGACCTATAATCTCCTCTCCACTTTGTTCCTCTCCTCCTGTCTCTCCTCCTCTCCTCATGTCTCTCCACCTCTTCGCCATCTCCTCCTTTCCCGGTTCATCTCTCAGCACATGGACTCAAGATGCTTGTCTGAGTTTTCCGTTCCCACCTGTATGCAGGTCATTCAGTCGGCTTTGAAATTCCCTTTTGCTACTCCACAGATATGGCTGTGTTCCCTTTTGTTAGCCTCTACATGTCATACTGAGCTGTTTAAAAAGAGCCGCTGATGGCTCTACTGCACTGTCTAGGTAACAGCATGGACCCACCATGTTACCCGTTTTCTCTGAGAATTGGGTTCAACAGAGAATATTGACTTCTAGACATGTTGTTACAAAGCCCAACTAGCCAACCAATTAGAGAATGATCTCTATCAGGTAGTTTTCATTTGAACCTTTTCTAGCGGGAGAGACATGTTTTCAGCTGTGCCAGTATGTGGTAAGTGGGGGTTTCTCAGGTAAATGGCCTTTTCTTGTAATCTCTGATTCAGGAATTACCTTGATACGTGCATAAGAAGATGTGTACCGTTTGATAATGTTGTATTACAAAAATACATACTCCACATAATGGAACATAACAATACAGTAATCAATGGATTAGGCTTAATACAGGCATGCTGGAATGTCCAACCATAAGCACCTTGTTTTCAACACCTTGCTCTGTTCAGTACCGTGCTGTAGCTGTACAGTAGACTATATGCCCTGGTGAGTTGTGGAATGCTGAATGTGGCTCACAGCAGGCTTTTCATCACGTTATCAGAGAGTAGTCATGTGTGACTGGAGTCCTCCAGGTCTGGAGGGAGACTGCTGCGCTGCGGGCTGGTAGTGTGAGAGACAGGGGACTGAAAGATTAATGTGATCTGCAGTTAACATGGGAGTGTTTTCACCACACACACACATGCACGCAGGAACACTCATATGCACGCACACACACATAGTCACACACACGCCACTGAAGGTTGGTGGCACTCTAATTGGGGAGAACAAGCTCATTGAAATGACTGGAGCGGAATAAGTGAATGGTATCAAATACATCAAACACATGGTTTCCAGGTGTTTGATGCCATACCATTTGCTCCATTCCGGTCGTTATTATGAGCCGTCCTCCCCTCAGCAGCCTCCTGTGACACACAGGAGGTATTTGCATCCCTTGCCTTTGCAACCATGAAAAACACTTTAAAATACAAATAGTTACACATCCTACATGTTTTTGTTTATGTTTAACTGTTTTTCAATGATAAAACAATGCAAGTCCTTTATACTGCAAAACTTTATGTTTATGCATTGATTAATGTACTTAGAGTAAGCAAATTGACTTGTCACAGTAGTGATGTGTAGAGTTGTAGTGACATGTTTTGTGGATTTAGAGATATCTATTATTTTGAACAAAACTATTTAATATATTGTATAGATCAATAAAAAATAAAGAAGGCTATTAAAATACTTTTTTATTACTAATATAATGTCTGTCCCTCAGTTTTATGTCATTGGTGTTATATTGAGCATTCCCTCCAGTGTGCAAACAGTTATCGGGGAAGGGGTCTATTATTAATGAAAAGGATTAGCTAATCACACCCTTTTAGTATGTCATAAATTTGAGGATTCCATTGATAATTTGCTGTGTCTAAATCCAAGGTGTCACTTGGTGTTACTCAATTTAAATGAATGGAAATAACATTGTGAGCAAAATGATTAATCATATACTTTTTATAAATTATTTTGGAAGGGTTTATGACCTTAGATTTGATCATCTGTGGTGTCCATTTAAGAAAATCCTCAATAACCTAAAATGTATCATTGGTGTTACTATAATTGGTGGTGCTACTCCTACTGGTAGCACAATATTATGGTAAAAATTATTTAAAGTCATTAAGCTGCCATATTAGTTGATTTAGAATGGGAAGATGTAACCAAAAACATTTAATAAATAAAACATAAAACAAAAATAAGCATTTTTCCCCCAAAAAATCTAATCTAATTGTATTGATCACATACACATATTTAGCAGATGTTATTGCAGGTGTAGTGAAATGCTTGTGTTCCTAGCTCCAACAGAGCAGCAGTATGTAACAGTGCAGTAGTATCTAAAAATGCCATGTCCAAATGCTACCGTAATTCAAGAAGGACCCATCTCCCAAGATGAAAGGGTAAAATCAGATATTTCTGGAACTCTTGGCATTGAAGAAGGAGAACCCTGAGGCCTGTGATGTCTTGATCTTCTCAGTACACATATACGGTGCCTTCGGAAAGTATTCAGACCCCTTGACCTTCTCGACATTTTGTTAGGTTACAGCCTTGTTCTAAAATTGATAAAAAATATTTAAAAATCCCCCTCATCAATCTACACACAATACCCCATAATGACAAACAAAAACTTTGTTTTCTAATTTATAAAAAAACAGAAATATTACATTTCTATAAGTATTCAGATAATTAACGCAGTACTTTGTTGAAGCACTTTTGGCAGCAATTACAGCCTTGAGTCTTCTTGGGTATGACACCCAGCTCCCATGTATTTGGGGAAAGGTGAACCTTCACCACAGTCTGAGGTCCTGAGCACTCTGGAGCAGGTTTTCATTAAGAATCTCTCTGTACTTTGCTCCATTCATCTTTGCCTCAATCCTTACTAGTCTCCCTGCTGCTGAAAAACACCCCCACAGCATGATGTTGCCACCACCATGCTTCACCGTAGGGATGGTGCCAGGTTCCCTCCAGATGTAATGCTTGGCATTCAGGCCAACGAGTTGAATCTTGGTTTCATCAGACCAGAGAATCTTGTTTCTCATGTTTTGATAGTCTTTCGGTGCCTTTTGGCAAACTCCAAATTGGGCTACCATGTGCCTTTTACTGAGGAATGGCTTCCGTCTGGCCACTCTACCATAAAGGCCTGATTGGTGGAGTGCTGCAGAGATGGTTGCTCTTCTGGAAGTATCTCCCATCTCCACAGAGGAACTCTAGAGCAATGTCAGAGTGACCATCGGGTTCTTGGTCACCTCCCTGACCAAGACCCTTCTCCCCTGATTACTCAGTTTGGCCAGGCAGCCAGCTCTAGGAAGAGTCTTGGTGGTTCCAAACTTCTTCCATTTAAGAATGATGGTACACTTCCCCTTTTTGGTACCCTTCCCCAGATATGTGCCTCAACACAATCCTGTCTTGGGGGGCTCTACGGACAATTCCTTTCGAACTCATGGCTTGGTTTTTGCCCTGACATGACCTTATATAGATAGGTGTGTGCCTTTCCAAATCATGTCCAATCAATTGAGTTTACCACAGGTGGACTCCAATCAAATTGTAGAAACATCTCAAGGATGATCAATGGAAGTAGGATGCACCAGAGCTCTATTTCGAGTTGCATAGCAAAGGGTCTGAATACTTATGTATTTTTTTTCAGAATAATTATTTTGTATTAATTTGCAAACTTTCAAAAAAAAAGTGCTTTGTCGTTATGGGGTATTGTTTGCAGAGACAGGGGACTGAAAGATTCATGTGATCTGCAGTTAACATGAGTGTTTTCACCACACACTCACACGCAGTCTATTCTTATTTAAAATTAAAGTGACACAGTGCATGACTCCAGCACCATTTTGTGGATCCATTACTGTTAACGTCTTGACGGCCGGAGGTCCTCTCTCTGCAGCGGTGATGAAGTGTCTGTTTGTTCATCATCCTTCATTCAAGGCTGTTGCTGACCTGGGCTGCTACCCCAGTCCTCACTCAAAAATAAATGATCAATATTAGGGCGTCATTTCTCACCCACTGTGTGCACTCAGAGAAAATACTGCTCTCTGTGCTCCTGCTCTGGTAAATGATTAGACTGGCTCTACTGTGACTACATGTGGAGAAGTGCAGTCTTTAGGGGAGAATGAGACCCGGATGGAAACACTGTTCAATCTGTCATGTCGGCCAGGGTACTCAGTAGTGAAAGAGATGTAGTGAATGGCTGCTGTCTTGTCCTGTTCTTCCTACAGAGAAGGTGAACGTGTTGGAGCACCTGTCCCAGCTGGCCGTCAACACCACTAATGTATCCTTATCTGTGGGGACCCAGAATTGTCCGACTCTTCACATTGGCCTGTACGCCACACTGGCAATGCCCACACACCAGGCATTTGGACCAAGGTATTATTCCTATTAACATACTATATTATATTATACTGACGTAAATTAACATTTTTTTAAAGTTATTTATATTGTGCTACCTCACATATATTGTGCTCCGTCCCAGGTTTGTAGATGAGTTCAGTGTGCTGATGGAGCTGCGTAGTGTTCAGCAGGAGGAGAGTAGCCTGGTCACCGTGCTCAGTCCCTACAGCCACATCCAGCTGCAGCTCCGTCTCAGCCCACACACGGTCACCTTCGTCTCCACTCACCACAGACATTACGAGTACGTTGTTAGTTTCACCTCCTAGTTTAGATGAATTCTGTCTTTCTGACTTTTTGTACAGTATAGTAAATTAAGCTGAGGTGCTTTGCTCCACTTGCAGCTAAAAACAATAAGTCAAGCAATACAAGTGAAGTAAATTTACCTCCCATTCCGTCCTGTCCCTCTAGGTTCCCAGTAGGTATGCTGCCTGACGGCCAGTGGCACCAGGTCTCTGTAGGTGTGTCCTCCAGCTGGCTGGCCCTCTATGTGGACTGTGAGCTGGTGGAGAGGGTGAACTGGACCTACCCTGGACAGGACATTACCACTGATGGTCTGCTGATGCTGGGGGGCATCATAGAGGGCTTTGAGACTCCATTTGAGGTAAGGGTTTCTCGGATACTCAAATTTCACTCCCACTTTCGTCTACAGTTTTCACTAGTAATGTAACGGTATATAATAAATAGTAATCTGAATATTTTTCTATTCCTCATGATTTCAAGCACTAGATATGTTCAGAGAGAAGGTGCCTGCCACTCGATGGCAGTAGAGAGAAGTTAATGTCCCGTCACCAATTACTAGGCAGTTGTCAGCTTGACTTACTCGCTGAGAATGATTTCACTTAATTTGTTGTTGGTTTTCTGCAGTTGTAATACTATATATCATAAATCCAAAATGTATTTTTCGAATTCAATCATACAATAAAGTTTGTCACCTTAAGTTATGTGACAAAATGTAAACAGAAATTGCTTTAGGGAATCTGGTCATTCTCTGCCTGCTCATTAATCCTCCCAGAGAGAGTTTACTGATTCTCCTGAAACCAGCTTCTCTTCACTTTAATTGAATCCAGAGCCGTTACTCTCAGTGCCAATTCATCACGGACGGACACAGGCAGGGTCTGGTTGCCATATCTTATTGGCTCGAGTCAGTTCCTATATTACTATCACTGTACTGTTAAATTATCTGGATGATGTCAGCCTACTGTACTGCAAAGACTAAAAGGTTGGGGACCGAAGAGCTGGATGGGCTCGTTGGAAGGGATGGCATGGGAACTTCACGGTCAGGGTTGGATATCCATGGGTATTTACACTTAGCTGCCTGTCCAATTGACCTGTCCTAAAGAAATCTCACATAGATCATTGAGATAATCCAGTACTTTATACTGTGACTGTTGTAAGTAATTAGGCTGGGTGAAAAGTGGAAAGTGGAAGGTGAAGCCTTCCTTACTGTGTGTCTGAGGGATCTCCTCACTTTTCAGCAACAGTGTTTCAGGTTTCTACCTGTCTGTCTGTCTCAGGGTGCTCTGAGACAGATGACCTTTGTGATGGGTGACCCCGACGCAGCCAGACACCAATGTAACCTCCACCTCCCTATGTGTGATGGAACGGCACCCAAAGCTCCACGGTCCCCAAGAACACCCCACACACACCAGGTACTAACTAACTACAGAACTTTGCAGTCCTCTCTGAAATATCAAGATAATTTTTTATGAAATATAATAATAATAATAATAAAATAAGACAATATGTGTGTAATTTATACTGGGATTAAAAACGAGACTATTTATTATACAGTATGCCATTTAGATCTATTCTTTTACATCTACTGCCTTTTAATTTTAAATTTCTTAATATTTTAGGATGCCGAGTTGTCCTCTGGTGACCTGCTAGATGACTTGACAAACAGTAAAGGGAGTTCCAGAGAGAATTCCACAGATAAAGGGGATGCTGTCATGGTGAGTACCTTTGATAGGAAGATAATTCCATTGTCATGTACAGTAGTTGATGTAAAGCCATGTGAGTCAGCCCAATTTAGACAAAAGCCACTGATTTGCCTGGTTTTAAAGTCTTTAATCTCTTTTGAATTATAGTGCATTAGCGGATAATGGGTCCCTTACATGTGCTTTGTACAGTGTTCCAGTGTACCAGTAGTAACAGTTGTAGTAATCTATGCTTACGACACAATTAAAGGCAAATAAGTGACAGATGTAGTGGTTGGTTAGAGATATTGCCTGAACAATCTGGGAAGTGTATCATTGATGGAGGTGAGGTGAGGAAATTCCACTGATTTCTCATTTGTCCCCATAAACCCCTAGTTTTATTTTCCTAATGGGGAAGGCTGTGATTCACTAGAGTACTGGGAACAAGCCTGGTTCAGCGCCGGCCACTTCAGAGCAGTGTGTGTGTGCTGAAAGCGGCGCTGGCTTTGACAAATGCCCCATCAGGGAGGGATAAGGGGCTGCCCTGGCCCTGGGTCTCACACACTAGACTGCAGCTCACAAATACATCCAGAGTACTTTTACCAGCTGTCCTCAAACGTCATTACCCACCGCGCAGGCTCTTTACTATAGGCTTAAAAAGACCAAGTGCATACTTCAGCATTAGTATACACTTCAGTGTATACGTGTTATTTAAACATTGGACAAGACGTTTTCCTCATTATTGTTATGTTCAAGTTGACATTTCTTTGCTTTATTGAAATCTGGTTGTCCGTGGCAGTTCTAGACTTGATGATGCTCTGTTTAAATGGTCTTTGTTAATCTGTTTTACGTACACAGGATGTTTGAGAAGTGCATTAAGGGTTTTCACTTTTTTATTGAACTGAACTGAAAGTCCTCAAATGCCCAAAGTAACATACCTTTAGTATAACAATGATAGTTTCACCAGTCCATACCTGTCTTAGATCATCAGTCAACCACTAAATGGGGGGAAGTACTGAGTTGTATCTTCATCTCAAAGTGTTAAGACTTGCAGTCGGCCTTGTGGGCGCCACTTCACTTGTTGAGAGGTCAAATGATTCAACATTTTTCTTGTCTGACCCCCATAATACACCCACAGGATGTGTACTCACTTTCTCCTTTTAAGATGAGCGATATGGGCCACAGAAGGTGCCGAAGAGCCTCTGGATCATAATTCACAAGTACTGAAACTCAGGATCAGATAAGGTCTATTTCCATTATCCATTACCTTACAACCTCTGTGCTGAAAGTGAAAGTGAGGGGACTGTTGACCTGATGTCCATACTGTCACTAATGCATAGGTTAACCTGCTAATGAACCACCATTAGAGGATTACTTTACAAAGGGCAATAGAATAAAAGGTGAGTTTGCAAGGGCCATTTAGCACAAGTCAAGGCAAAATCTAAATCAGACATCAGCCCAAGAGCAATACCATTTACAACTTGCCAACTATTTCACGCAAACCACAACCTCATGACTCACAACCTTATGTGGTGTTTTATTACATTGTATCCCAAGTAGCAGGTTCGAAGTTACATTTCTTGACTGTTCTGCCATCTATCAGCATATGAGATTGGGACATTCATCCACAGGTTTGTCGCTGTACTGCATGCATCCACCTATGGTAGCTTATACTGTAAGTCACACCATTGAAATTGCAAAAGGGAGGAACAAGAAAGAAGCAGTCATGACTCATGGTTGCCAAGCTACTGTACCTCACTAGTGAGCAGAGTAATTATGGCCCAGGCTTGTGGGAGTTCTGTTCTGAACTGGTACTGTATCACACAGCTCTGTGTTCTCATTTCTCGTCCACATTGGCAGTTCTAGTCTATCATCTGCGACTTTGACCTCAGACCACTGAAACTTGTAATCATATTCACTGGGCTATAATTTAGTTAGCCAAATAAA
This sequence comes from Oncorhynchus kisutch, assembly GCF_002021735.2. Taxonomy (NCBI): domain Eukaryota; kingdom Metazoa; phylum Chordata; class Actinopteri; order Salmoniformes; family Salmonidae; genus Oncorhynchus; species Oncorhynchus kisutch. Next base: position 21,554,684 of record NC_034176.2, on the reverse strand, counting down.
AAAATATATGAGAAGAGAGGGAGGCGCTGAAAAAAGGGTTGCTTTATTACTAGCCTATTGTCTCCCATATCTATTCACACCCTTGCTAAAATGTACATGAGAAAAATGTGTTCTCTCACCTTATGTTTTAATGGAAACCACATGCCATATACTGCGGCCTGGCCTCGATGTGGTAAGTGTAGACAGCAGCTTATTCCATAGATAGAGGCTCTGGGAGCAGTTAGCAAGCCTGTGTAGATTGGTGATGGTACTGATGCAAGTTCATTTGCTAAGGGATTTTCCTCTTATGTCTCCAGTCTAGTGAAAATGGGGGAAACCTCAAGAGATTTTTCCCACTCTTAAGTAAAGCGTATTCTGTAGTGGTTTCCCTTGGTTTATGCTATTGCCATGGTTTCTCATTAATACCCATAATCCCTCCTTGTGGTCACTGCTGCTTTGATTCTGAATGCTGTAGGTCTCCAGCTTAATCGTTTTCTTCAATTAGCCTCTCTCAGATCATTAGCTGATCATAGCTGTGGTTTTTTATATATTACATCTGCCTCTGTGGCCTCTGTGCCATTTCAACAGCTCTGAAGTATCTTTACCAGCTACAGTATGTGTGTGCTCCTTCCTATTTTACCACCAAGTTATCTCATTCACAGCATGGTATGTTTAATCATACAACATTAGTGCATACATTCATATCACTAAGTACAGGAAGTCTAGTGGTGGAAGTCCTAAGATCCACCTGGACCTCAGCAGCCGAGATAGAGTGATAAGGTGATGGGTATCCATCCTCTTGTCCCCTGGCTTAGCCTGGCACACCCTATCCCACCACACCCCACCCCACACCACCCACCCACCCTACCCTAACCCACACCACCCCACCCCACCCCATCCCACCACACCCACACCACCCCATCCTACCCCACCCAGCCACCCAACCACCTCACACCATCCCAGCACACCACATCCCACCCAACCCCACTCTGCCACCCCACAACACCACAACACCCCACACCACCACTCCTCATCCCACCAACCCAGCCACGCCACCCCATCCTACCCCACCCAGCCACCCAACCACCTCACACCATCCCAGCACACCACATCCCACCCAACCCCACTCTGCCACCCCACAACACCACAACACCCCACAACACCACTCCTCATCCCACCAACCCAGCCACGCCACCCCATCCTACCCTACCCAGCCACCCACAACACCACACCACCCCACACCACAACACCTCATCCCACCCAGTCACCCACCCACCCACCACACCCCACCCCACCCCACCCAACCAGCCACCCCACCCAACCAGCCACCCCACACCACCCCATCCCACCAAACCCCATCCCATTCTACCCCAACCAACCATCCATCCATCCACCCACCCACCCACCCATCCACCCCACACCACCCCATCCGACCCTGCCCGCCCGCCCAGCCACCCCACACCACAATATCCCATCCCACCCACCTAGCTACCCCATTCCACCACACCACACCCCATCCCATCCTACCCCACCCAGCCAACCCACACCACCACACCTCATCCCACACCACCCCACCCCACCCCACCAGCCCCCATCCCATCTCATCCCAGCCACCACACTCCATCCCACACCACAGCACCCCACCACACCGAGCCAGCCTACCCAGCCGCCACACCCCACCACACCCCACCACACCACACCCCATCCCAGGCAGCCAAGCCGAGCTGTGGGTGGGAGACTGAGAGTGGGAGCGCAGCCCAGGGTGTGTCTATGTGTTCCTGCTCACGGGGAAGGCACTGGGAAAGAGCACTGCATACTTTGCCAGGGAGGACTCCTGTGGACTAGGAGGGGTGTAGTAGGAGTGGTGCTCTCCTATTGTAATGTACTGTAGCCATGCAGTGTTTTACCTGGATACTGGGCTGCTTAATGCTGGATTCTTTCCTCTTTGGATTGTGTTTGGAGGGTCAATGGAGAGCATCTTACACGGTAGGGAACCACCAGACCATTTTAACTAGTTCATAGTTGTGATGATCAGGTTGTACATTTGCTGCTGTGCTCACTACAGTAACACTATTGTCCCCAGGTGATAAATACAGAACTGCTTAGGAATCCCACTGTTGTGATTGTGTTGATGTACTGTAGCAGAGTGTATGTATGTTCATCCTGGTTATTAGCCCATGGTTTGTTTACTCTTTTATTTATTTTATTTATTTTACCTTTATTTTACTAGGCAAGTCAGTTAAGAACAAATTCTTATTTTCAATGACGGCCTAGGAACAGTGGGTTAACTGCCTGTTCAGGGGCAGAACGACAGATTTGTACCTTGTCAGCTCGGGGATTCGAACTTGCAACCTTTCGGTTACTAGTCCAACGCTCTAACCACTAGGCTACCCTGCCGCCCCTCTACGTCTATGATAGACATTGACATGCTTGTTTTTGCCATATAAAGATTTTCATTGCTGTTTATTTAGTTCATCATGGGGTATTATACTTTAGCCAGAAGACAGAGACTCCTCTAAACAGATCCATATGAAGCAAGGTTCTTCATTGCCAGCACATGTGGGTACATCCTTAATAAACAAAGGTTTTCTTATGGCCTTGTAGAACATCAGAAATTCTGTAATCTGTAGTTATCTATCCTAAAAATAGAATGTGACAACAACAGGATTACATCATGTGTTCACCCCCTTTTTACTCATCTGTAAATATTCCCGCTCTAATAATTCTACTACAGGACACGTCCTCGTAACATCTCTGATGACTATATAAAGCTGGGGATGATGGAGTGTATTTGCCCAGCTGCATTTTTAGACACATGGCCGGTGAAGATCATCCTCATACCTGTGTCTAAGCCTTTGATTTATGGTCCTCCATCATAATATACTGTTAGGTTAACCCGTTGGATACAGATTCCCCCCTGCCTGGGGACCGGTGAGCTGGACCTTCCTTCAGGAGTATTTCACATGGTGCTATTTCATACTAAGGTCTCTGGGTGACATGGTCTTTGTTTGCATCTTCCAGTCTGACCCGTAGCGATGACCTTGTCAGCTACACGTCATCCCCCTAATGAAACCATTTCTTGACTGCAGAATGCACCGGTCCCCATTCAAACCTCACTGCTACATGATACAGGAATGATGCACTCATCTCATCAGTCAACCATTGTTCAGGAAGCATACAAATAGCTAGATAGTTTATGTTTCATTTATATGTTAAATATGTTTAGCTATTACACAAATTATCTGTCAGCAACGTTTTGTGTTTGTTTGCACTATTGGAAAAGTTAATTGTATTTGATGGATTTTTAATTCTTTGTGTGTCTATCTGGCAGGATGTGTTTAGAGATACATGCCTGATTTCTGACTTTACAATCAATGTGTGTAAAGTATGAACTGTATTATGCTGAGATGAATACCAGGGATCCATTATTGCCCACTTCAGAGATCAAAGAGTCTGGACTACAGAATACTGTATTCCCTGGCCACATGCTCACCTCCAGTTCACACTGTAGAGCAGAGCTCCAGCCCAGACACAGAACCCCAGACACAAGACCCCCAGACGTAGACCCCCAGACCCAGACCCTACTCACTCACTGCTGCAGCCACTGGCAGTGGGACAAGTATGGTGTCTCTCTGTCAGATGTTAACAGCGTATTTTCCCTTAGTGTTTCCATACGACATCAAACCTCCTAAAGTAAGATTGTGCCTGATGTGTGCAAGGCTCTCACTAGCAGTCTCGTTCTGTTAGTGCTCTGCCTCCTCCTCCAATACAGTGCCTCCATTCTAGGGCTCAGCCTGGGGATGAAAGGCAGAGCTATAGGGAGGTTGAGGAGATTAGTTGGACAAATAGTTTCAGGCCCAGGGAGATCAAGTATCCGCTCATCTAAGAGAAGAGAGAGAGAGAGAGAGAGAGAGAGAGAGAGAGAGAGAGAGAGAGAGAGAGAGAGGCAATGCTAGCGTATTACATATAAAGGCCCATTGTCTGCTGTAGGGGAGGTCAGTGTGAGATGGACTGAAGCTCTGCCACTCACCTGGGTGCAGTTATCTCTCTAATGTAATCCCAGCTTCTCTTTGAAGTTCATGGTCATTAGGCCCAGACTTGATAACCAATTTTTATACTTATGTAAGTGATGCACAGCATTTTTTTATAATAAAAAACGACGAGTACTGTTTTTATATTACAGATGTAGGATAATTTGAGTCACTTTACTACAGCAGAAAAAGAATCCTGCAGCAACAGGAAATATGAATTATTATGTGGATTATAAATAATGGTAATTACAAACTTTAAAGCCTTTTTAAAACTCAAATACAGTATAAGTTTGCATTTTCTGCTGGAAAAATCTCAGCAACAAAAGAGTGATCAAATTAAGATCCTACATCCGTATGCACCTTTTATGTTGAGGTGAAAAAAGGAACATGTAATTGTGGAAATGTTGTAGTTCATTTGATGGAACTGTTTGATAGAGATGTGTCTGTTGTGGGTGAGTGATCATTCTAGACACTCTGTATCAGAGGGATCTGGTGATGTGGCTGCAACCATTAACCATAGTTTTCTCTTTCTCTCTTTGTAGGATCCCTCCCTCCCAGAAGGCAAGTCTCCTATCTCCCAGCACGCAGCCACCCTACAACAACTAGGGAATGGGTTTGTGGGAGTTGATGAGGCAGACCCCTCTATCTTCACCCTACATCACACGGATACAGGTACCCGTGGCAGCAATTCCCCCTATACAGTCACTGCCTTGGATGAGAACATCACCACAGATGCAGAAGACAGACCACAACATGACATCATCGACCTGGACTCCACCGGCCCCTCCCCCAGTTTCCGAAGGAAAGGCTCTGACCAGAAGAGCCCATCCCAGTCTGGTCACCCTGACCCCAGTGTGCTCTTGGAGGAGAACCTGTTGCCTCCTGCGGGGTCAGCAGTGGAGCAGGGAAGGATTAGTAGTGGCTCTCTCACACAGAAGGGCCAGGGGAACAGTGAGGGAGTCGGACAGGCTGGTTCTGATCACACAGGCTTGCTGACAGTGGCACCCAGTGAGGGTGATGTCATAGTCGGATCTGACAACAAGATTTACAGGCTCCTGAGTGGCCCTCCAGGGCCAGTTGGCCCTCCAGGAGAACAAGTAAGAATCTCTTAGGGACTGTTTTTAGAGTTAGAAATGCTCATAGAGATATTTGTTTTCAAAACTCAGATCCTTTAAATATCACCAGGACTTACACGCCACATAGAATCAAAGTCAGTGATTTCATAAAACCAAAGTGATTTTCTGAACACATGATTTTACGGAGATAGGAAGCAGAATAAACTGACATATCAGTGCGTGTCTTAGAATAGAGAATAGTCATCCATTTGTTCCTCATGAGAAGTACTGTATGTCTTCACGGGTTTATTCAGCTATGGTTTTCTTGTAAAACAATGATATCTTTGTCTCTATTGGAAAATGAAAACATCAGTGGTTTAATAACTGTCTTTAATTTGAATTCAAATATTCCCCACTGCAGCTCACGTAATGCAAAAAAAACACCCTTTAATCTTTTGATTTTTTATTGCTTATAAGTACAGATTACGGAAATACTGTACAAACGCTGTGGTTAAATTTACCCATATGACATGGACACAGACTGATTCATATGCATTCTACAAAATTACAGGAGAGAAAATAAACATCTCAAAAAGATGTGGCAGTAATATGCTACTGCAGACCAAAATGTACACTTTGCCACTCTGTTGCATCATCTTTAAGTTCTATTGCCAAACTGTGATCTTTGCCTGTTGTTCCAGTATTATTATAACTTCCTGTAAATATCTGTCCCTATGTTCACCACATTGTCATGTTTACAGGGATGTGCTGGCAAAGAAGGCTATATTGGGTTCAAGGGAGACATGGTAAGGGAATAGATCACTGGTGAAATAATTGTTTTGAAAACCCCAAATGACTTATGGATGTCATTTTTATGGTAAGTACAGTATGTGAATTAGTTTTTTCAGTGTGTGTGTTGGTTCTATACAGATTAAGGATCTTGATTTCAGCCCTTTTTCTACATCAGTAAAATAATCCTGCAGCAACAGGAAATTTGAATTATTATGTGGATTATAATTAATTAAGATCTTTGTAGGGGTTGATACGTTTTTCATAAGGGAAAATCTTCTGAAGTTTCAAAGTGGAAATTACAAACTTCAGAAGCCTTTTTGAACCTCAAATACACAGTTTTATATTTCCTGCATTGCAGAACAGTTCTGCAACAGGGTGATCAAATTAAGATGCTACATCTGTACCTGTTGAGACTTGTTGTACTTTGTTGAACACAGTGGTGTAAAGTACTAAAGTAAAAAATACTTTAAAGTTCTACTTTAAGTCGTTTTTTTGGGTGTCTGTACATTACTTTATTATTTATATATTTGAAAACTTTTACTTCACTAGTTACCTAAGGAAAATAATGTACTTTTTACTCCGTACATCTTACCTGACAACCAAAAGTACTCATTACATTTTGCATGGCTAGCAGGACAGGAAAATGGTCCAATTCACGCACTTATCAAGAGAACACCCCATGTCATCTCTACTGCCTCTGATCTGGCGGACTCACTAAACACAAATGCTTTGTTTGTAAATTATGTCTGAGTGTTGGCGTGTGCCCCTGGCTATCCATAAAAAAATATATAAAAGAAAATTATGCCGTCGGGTTAGTTTAACATAAGGAATTTGAAATGATTTATACGTTTACTTTCAATACTTAAGTATATTTTAGCAATTACATTGACTTTTGATACTTAAGAACATTTAAAACCAAACACTATTAGACTTTTTCTGCAGTAGTATTTCACTGTGTGACTTTCACTTTTACTTGAGTAATAATCTATTAAAGGTATCTTTACTTTTGCTCAAGTATTACAATTGGGTACTTTTTCCACCACTGGTTGACCATCACTCACTGTCATAGACTGCTCTCTTATCTCTGCTTTCCTAGGGATCTCAGGGTGTCAGAGGGCAGGAGGGCAGGAGAGGTGAGACAGGCCTCCCAGGTCCTCCAGGCCTACCCACCCTCTACCTGTGGAGGAACTCCCAGGAGGATTGGACTGACTTCAGGGTGAGATTCGTTCTGTCTGTCCAGTGTCCACCCATATCACAGCAGCCTGCCTGGGAGTATTATAAAACTTATTGTAACAACGCAGTTTTTGTGTATGTGCTGTGTTGTCAAAGAATACCTTGATCTCCCAGTTCACCTGGCTATGCTTTTGGAGGCTATACAGTAGAGCAGCAGCCACCACCGCCCACTGCCTTGGTTCAAATCAAATCAAATTGTATTTGTCACATGCGCCGGATACAACAGGTGTAGTAGACCTTACCGTGAAATGCTTACTTACAAGCCCTTAACCAACAATGCAGTTCAAGAAATAAAGTTAATAAAATATTTACTAAATAAACGAAAATAAAAATAAAATCAATCAAAAAGTAACATAAGAAATGTACATAACAATAACAGGGGGTACCAGTACTGAGTCAATGTGCAGGGGTACAGGTCGGTCGAGGTCATTTGTAAAGTGACTATGCATAGATAATAATCAGCGAGTAGCAGCAGTGCAAAAACAAAGGAGGGGAAGCTGTTAAGGAGCCTTTTTGGACATAGACTTGGCGCTCCGGTACCGCTTGCCGTGCGGTAGCAGAGAGAACGGTCTATAACTGGGGTGAATGGAGTCTTTGACATTTTTTCGGGCCTTCCTCTGACAATATACTGTAGGTCCTGGATGTCAGGAAGCTTGGCCCCAGTGATGTACTCGGCCGTTTGCACTACCCTCTGTAGCGCCTTACGGTCAGATGCCGAGCAGTTGCCATACCAGGCAGTGATGCAACTGGCCAAGACGCTCTCGATGGTGCAGCTGTAGAACTTTTTGAGGATCTGAGGACCCATGCCAAATATTTTCAGTCTCCTTGGGGGGGGGGGTGATGTGGGTGATGTGGACACCAAGGAACTTGAAACTCTCGACCCGCTCCACTTCAGTCCCATCGATGTTAACGGGGGCCTGAGAGAGGTTGTTGTCCTGGCACCACACTGCCAGGTCTCTGACCTCCTCCTTGTAGGTCTCATCATTATCGGTGATCAGGCCTACCATTGTTGTGTCGTCAGCAGATTTAATGATGGTGTTGGAGTCGTGGGTGAGTTGTGGGTGAACAGGGAGTACAGGAGGGGACTAAGCATTCACCCCTGAGGGGCCCCGTGATGAGGATCAGCGTGGAAGATGTGTTGTTACCTACACTTACCACCTGGGGGCGGCCCATCAGGAAGACCAGGATCCAGTTGCAGAGGGAGGTGTTTATTCCCAGGGTCCTTAGTTTAGTGATGAGCTTTGAGGGCACTATGCTGTTGAACACAGAGCTGTTGTCAATGAACAGCATTCTCACATAGGTGTTCCTTTTGTCCAGGTGGGAAAGGGCAGCGTGGAGTGCAATTGAGATTGCGTGATCTGTGGATCTGTTGGGGTAGTATACGAATTGGAGTGGATCTAGGGTTTCTGGGATGATGGTGTTGATGTGAGTCATGACCAGCCTTTCAAAGCACTTCATGGCTACAGACGTGAGTACCACGGGGCGTTAATCATTTAGGCAGGTTACCTTCGCTTTCTTGGGCTTAGGGACTATGGTGGTCTGTTTGAAAATACAGACTCGGCCAGGGAGAGGTTGAAAATGTCAGTGAATACACTTGCCAGTTGGTCAGCGCATGCTTTGAGTACACGTCCTGGTAATCCATCTGACCCTGTGGCTTTGTGAATGTTGACCTGTTTAAAGGTCTTGCTCACATCGGCTACAGAGAGCGTGATCACACAAATAAACCAAATCATTTTTATTTTGATAAACATTTGGTTTTCAGTGTTTGAATAGTGCGGATTTGACAGTGAAATGTTTTTGTGGGTGATGGTATGTTTGCTCTGTGTCTTTTCCCTACAACATTTATCACTCCAGATTTGACATCTTCTATACAATATTTAGTCGCAAAGGTTCAGTTTGATTACATTATTTACATCAAATAATTCAATGCTTTGTTTCTGGAATTAAGTTGATTGCTGCAATTTTGTAAGTGCATCAACGTGGAAGATAGTTACTGGAAGTATATTTTAAGGATCAATGAATTTGTGACACAGCATAAAAGTTGTATCTTATAATCATACACACATAGACAAGACTAGTATGGATTTTTTACACAAGAGCCACCTGTATCTCATATTCAAATGTATACGTTGTATTCAAACTTTACTTTCTCGAGTCGTGTTTATCTCCCACATAAACATCTTGATGTGTGATTAGATTAGGCAAGGGCATATTTTTCCATATGTAATGAAAATGTAAACCTAGGCAGGTTTTTATAGACTCAAGGCCCTCTGTGATCCTTTGGGGGTAAAACCTGCTTCCATTTCAGGGCTGGCTTGTTTAGTCCTTTCCCCCAGTGTTTTCTAGCTACAGCCTTAAAGCCTGTTTGGATGGCCACAGCTGAGAGACTGAAGCAGGTCTCCAGCTCCATCAGGAACACTCTGATGTAGCTAACTACAGTAATGAGGCTTGATGTGTCAGCGGAGGGAGTATTGTAACTGAAACGGCCAGTAGGATGCAACGGTCAGCCCATCTGCTCTGGATTCCCCCTCTCTCTCCAGTGATTAAAGGCCCTGAGCTGTGTGAATGGTCTACAGTGTTGCTGGCAGCTGGGAGCACACTGGGGGCTCTGACAGCCTATTAACCCCCCACTCACCCTCAGTTTAGCTAGGCCAGTCTGTGGAGACCCAGGTTTAGGGGAGGTCCAGGCCTCTCATCCTTTCTGAGCTTCACCTTAACTGGGCATGCAAGGCAAGCCTTCTGCCCTGGGGAGCAGAACCTGAACCGGAGCTCTGGGCCAAGACAAACACTACCCAAGCGGTGGCAGCTAAGGCGGTTTCATATAACCAGCGGCCCTATGTGTAATTCTGTGGGAGTCAGTTGCCTCCAACTTCCCCAGCCCACAGCGTACAGTGACAGCATGCTCTGTGCCAATGCCACATCCCTTATCTACCATCTGAGCAGGCAGAGAGACTGCATGGGGCTCTCAACACTTTGCCCTTATTTCATTTGGCTGCATCTCAATGTAACGACCTTAAGTGTTACAAGAAATTATGGTTGAGATTTGACCTTGAGCAAACAGTTGCGTGTTTCCCTCTCAGCAGTATCTGGGTGAAGTAGCTGGCACTTATTCCATATAATGTAATCGGGTTGCAGTAGAGCCTGTATGAGCCCAAATCTACCTTGGAGCTTAACACATCTGTTCTCCGTAAAAAAAATAACTACATTACCGTTCCTGCCATTATATACAGGACAGCAGAGTCTGCATTACAATGTAGTTTTAACACGCTGTTGTTAGCTAGACATGGGGAAGTTGTGCTATTGTTGTAAGACAGGTTTCGTTCCCATGATGTAACTACTCTCCGTCCTATATTATGCCAATGACCTCTGCTTGTTTTTTCCAGCGATCATCCTTCTTCCATTTGCTGCGTGCAGGCTGGCCTGTAAGTATCACAACTCAGTGATGTGTGCCAACTGCACTACAGTGGGTCAAAGATGCTGTGTGTGCCTGAGTGTGTTACTGATGGACCTCTTCCTATTAAATCCTCAGACAGAACAGGGACCTACTGGACCAATAGGGGAAATGGGCAAACCTGGCCTACCAGTGAGTGATATACCCATTTACTGTACACTAATCACAAATAAACTATGGTCATATGCCCTTGCATGAGTTTATCAATGCAAAGACATTCATGTAAGTGTAGGTGACGTTGGGCTAATAACTGAAAGGTTGCTGGTTCGAATACCTGAGCAAGGGAGAAAAATCTGTCGATGTTTCATTGTACCTATCCGGTGTATGTGACAATAAAACATGTATTTATTTTTTTCTGCAGGGCATTCCTGGAGATCCTGGACACAGACAAATGCCAGGACACAGGGGAAACATGGTAATCTTAACAATACAACTAGCAACTTGTTTTACAAATGTTCTCCTAGTGGTTAATGCACATTCAAGGCTCAGTATTGTCTACCATCTGAGATCTCCTAGTCTTCTCTGAGGTTTTGTTCTAAACAGCTAAATATATGAATCATGCCTGGTGTTATGTCTGTGCCAGGGTTACCCTGGGCCGAAGGGTGTGTCAGGTCGAGGAGGGACCTGGGGCAGAGATGGTCAGCATGGCCTGGATGGACAGCCAGGGCCACCGGGATTGCCTGGGCTTCAGGTAACACCAAAGACATTCACATGATACATTATTTACAGTCAATCTATACATTTTAACTGAGTAAAATCAACTCATACAATACAAGATTTGATTAGAATGAAACAAGAAAGAAAGTATGGACCTCTATGACTGTAATGGCATGGCGGTGGTTTCTATTTCAGGGTCCTACAGGCTATAAGGGAGAGAATGCTCCTCCAGGGGAGAGAGGAGATGAGGTGAGAATACCAGTGTATGGTACACTACATGTCTGTATGGCAAAATGCCAGATTAGTGCAGGGAAGTGGCTGTCAAACAAGCACCCTTCTCCAAACTGTGCCTATGGTCAGATCTCACAGTTCATACACTATACCCAGTCAGTGGAAACAACCAGCATGACTGAAGGTCCAGGAGCTTTTCCTGACCACAGAACCTGGAAAACCATCAGACAGGCTCTAGTAATAAGCAGTTATCATCTAGAGTCTGTTAGTTACTGTGATCTATTCCCCTTTTATGATGATGACCGATTCCACATTTGTGTGTGAAGCTGCCTGGATCCCAAACATGCCACCAGTCACCAGCTGATGGCACTAGGGGACACCACAAACCCCATGGTTATACATGTTGGTTTATAGCAGGGGTCTCCAACCCTGTTCCTGGAGAGCTGGCCTCTTGTAGGTTTTCACTCCAAACCGAGTTGTAACTAAACTGGTTCAGTTTATCAACCAGATAATTATTAGGACTAGGTGTTCTAGATCAGGGTTGCAGAGAAAACCTACAGGACGGTAGCTCTCCAGGAAAAGGGCTGGAGAGCCCTGGTTTATAGTAACATCACTGGCACGTCTCCTGTGTCTCTCTCCTCACTGAACTACAGGGTTTCACTGGCAAGACAGGTCCATGTGGAGACAGAGGGAAGACTGGAGAGAAGGTAACTTTTTAAATATCAAAATTGGTACTCTTTAAACCTTTTTTATTCTCAAAGTGGAAGTAGGCTGATGTTGTTCTGCACATGTCCACAAAGTGGTATTGCACTGCTCTCTAGTGGATGGAAACATCAATGGCTGCTTTGCTCAACACCAGACCTGGTTTCTTTTCAACTCATCCAAGCCTGTTTGGAACATGCTTGTATTTCTTTGCACTTTCACTATCAAAGGCACACTTAGAATATTTGTATATATTATATTAAATATATGAATTCACTTTTCACGATCATGATCATCTGTAGCCTATGCTTATTAATGTAGTTTCCCCCAAGTGTAGACATATTTCTTGCTATGTTCTCCAGGGTTCTAAAGGAGAGCCAGGGGAACCAGGTTCTGTTGGCCCACTTGTGAGTAGAACACTTTTATCCTCTGGCCCTAATTCAGCTCTCAAATGCTGATAAATGCTGATGTTTTGACTGTACTGTGGGTAATACAGATGTGGTTTATTAAGCTTGTGCATCATATAATAACTGTTTTAATTTCAGGGGCCGGTTGGTAAAAGAGGAGTCCAAGGGTTTTCAGGGTCACTTGGGCCTCAGGTAAGACTTTGAATAAAAATCAATAATCCTAATGGAACACAACTGTGTTACAATCCATGCAGCCACACTATTTGATGGTGTTCTAGATCAGTGGTTTCCAACTCCAGTCCTCCAGTACCCTCAACAGCACACATGTTTGTTGTTGCTCTGAACAAAAAACAACTGGTGCAGGTGTCCCTATCTCTTCTGTTTTTCAGGGTGATTCTGGGTATGATGGCACCCAAGGTCCATTTGGGCCAATGGTGAGTGTAGGAGTATCATGCAAGCTCTTACGGTTACTATCACATCTACCTACTTTACTGCCGCAGTCAGAACACACTTGACAAATCAGTGCAGACGTACCACTTGCACAGGAAAACAATGCACGTTGTTTTTTTGTGTTTACCTATTCACATATGTACTGTATGTGCCCAAACAGGGGGCTCCAGGTGTTACTGGTATGATTGGAGCACAGGGGGTGAACGGCTCAAGGGTCAGTATACTGTATTTACCAATGCACAGTGGGCATTGGATTGATGATTGATTGGCACAGACCAGAATTGTGTAGCTGGTCTGCACTCAAAATGGAGATTCAAGGTTTCTATTTCATTCAGGAGTGGGTAGATCGACAAACTTCAACAGTGTCATCCTCCTAAGGTGAGATTCTTTAGTGTGAGCTCATTAAAGGTAATGACCAACAGGTGCGTTCATGTGTCCTCTCCTGGAACAGACACACATTTTTTATTTTACCAGTCAAGTCTGTTAAGCTCAAATTCTTATTTTCAATGACAGCCTTATTCAGGGGCAGAACAACAGATTTTTACCTTGTCAGCTCAGGGATTTTTACCTTGTCAGCTCAGGGATTCGAACTTGCAACCTCTCAATTACTAGTCTAACCACTAGGCTACCTGCCGCCCCTCAATAAGGCATCTCAATATACAATACATAATCTAATATTGAAACAAGTAACTTTCTTTAATGCATTGGATAAACAATGTCTATAAATAGTTACAGGGAAATAGGAATTAACATTAGAAGCTAGGTTCAGAACACCCCTGCAACAAGCAGCCTAGTCTCAAAAAAGGTACCAAATCCAACTCCACATTAAGTCCACCTGGGTATAGTGTGCGTAATGTGAAAATCTAAAAGGACTCTCTCTGCAGGAAAGTTCTTTCAATATTGCCACCTCTACGTGTAGCCCAAACCTTTTCTATACCAATACACTGTCAGTTCTATTGGCCACTTCCATAAAATGTCTGGCAACAGGAGAGTGCGGACCAGCTACACAATTTTGGAATTCTATTGCATTTTGGTCGACGCACCTGAGCGCAGTGCTCACAACAACTTTGATTGACATAGACTGCATGGTATTTCATGTTATTTGACAATTAATGAAAAACAGCCATGTACAGTAACAGTCATCCTGTGTAAGGGTTTGTCCTTCTGCTGTGTTCCTCACAGGGAGAAGCAGGGCCAGATGGACCAGTTGGCCGTAAAGGGTCTCCAGTATGTGTCTTTGTTATATTCCTGTCATCGAGACTTCCTTTTTTCTTTCAGATATTTGTTCAAACTGAACAACTTCTTCTGTGTATTGTTTTTCTCATAGGGTCCCATAGGATTGTCAGGACAGAGAGGCTCTCCTGCACTTGGAGGAATCCAGGTAAGCGGGGGAGGACTTGGCCCCCACACCAGACAATTTTAGTCCTTGAGGCCCACATTTTTAGACATATAAAGATAATTTTGCGCAAAAATAAAACTAGTTATAAAGGCCCACTAGGCTAAACATTTGTGATGGAAAAATAAAAATATCATAAAATGATTTGTTGACGATATTATATTGATATTTGACTATATTTGCTTCTGTTGGTAGCATTAGCTATTGCCAGTCGGCTGTACCTACGCCAAAATTCCAGTATTTCAAAAGCTTGTTCTCCATTGTCTTTTCGCACTGAACACAAATATAAACTCAACATGTAAAGTGTTGGTCCCATGTTTCATGAGCTGAAATAAAAGATCCCAGACATTTTCCACACACACAAAAATATTATTTCTCTCAAAGTTTGTGCACACATGTGTTTACATCCCTGTTAGTGAGCATTTCTCCTTTGCCAAGATATTCCATCCACCTGACAGGTGTGGAATATTATATCACAACACAATGCTACAGATGTCTCAAGTTTTGAGGGAGCATGCAATGGCATGCTTACTGCAGGAATGTCCACCAGAGCTGTTGCTGCCAGAGAATTTAATGTTAATTTCTCTACCATAATCCGCCTCCAATGTAGTTTTAGAGAATTTGGCAGTATGTCCAACCAGCCACACAACTGCAGACCACATGTATGGCATCGTGTGGGAGAGCGGTTTGCTGATGTCAACATTGTGAAAAGAGTGCCCCATGGTGGCGGTGGGGTTATGGTATGGGCATAAGCTATGGACAATGAACACGATTGCACTTTTTTTTCTCCTCTTTTTTTCTGAATTTTACCCTCTTTTTCTCCCCAATTTCGTGGTTACCAATTGTTAGTAGTTACTATCTTGTCTCATCGCTACAACAGGCTCGGGAGAGACGAAGGTCGAAAGCCATGCGTCCTCCAAAATACAACCCAACCAAGCCGCACTGCTTCTTAACACAGCGCGCATCCAAACCGGAAGCCAGCCGCACCTCCCTAACCCGGACGACGTTAGGCCAATTGTGCGTCGCCCCATGGACCTCCTGGTCGCGGCCGGCTATGACAGAGCCTGGGCTCGAACCCAGAGTCTCAGCACAGCTAGCACTGCGTCACCCGGGAGGCCTCACAATTGCACTTTATCAATTGTAGTTTGAGTGCACAGAGATACCGTGACAAGATTCTGAGGCCCATTGTTGTGCCATTTATCCGCCGTCATCTCATGTTTCAGCATGATAATGCACGGCCCCATGTCACAAGGGTCTGTACACAATTCCTAGAAGCTGAAAATGTACCAGTTCTTCCAATGTCACACCTTGAGCATATTTGAGATGCTCTGGATCGACGTCTATGACAGCGTGTTCCAGTTCCCACCAATATCCAGAAACTTTGTACAGCCATTGAAGAGGTGTGGGACAACATTCCACAGGCCACAATCAACAGCCTAATCAACTCTATGTGAGGGAGAACTGTCATGCTGCATGTGGCAAATGGTGGTCACACCAGATACTGACTGGTTTTCTGATCCATGCCCCTACCTTTTTTTAAAGGTATCTGGGACCAACAGATGCACATTTGTATTCCCAGTCATGTAAAATCCATAGATTAGGGACACATTTATTTGATTTGATTTCCTTATATGAACTATGACTCAGTAAAAAAAAATATTGGTTGCATGTTGCGTTTATATTTTTGTTCAGTATAAATAGTGAGCCAACATATTTTTTGCAATACATATTGTATCGCCACCTAAGTATTGTGATATTATCATATTATGAGGTCCCTGGCAAATCCCAGGTCTACTAAAAATGGACCAGCCCATCTGTCATTTGCCCGAAATTCCAGATGGCCAGTCCGCCACTGCAAGTAAGACATGCCAACTAATTTGCACAGCAAATACACAGGCTCTGTGGTTATAATATTCACTTGATCCTTATGCGTTTTGATATACTGTGGCAGCAAAATTGGTCAAATTATATGATTATAGATACTCATTTTCAGTTCATACAATAATAGCACTGGTGGAAATCTCAATGTTCTTGCCAGCTACAGTAGATCTAGGAGATGACTTGTTTTCCTGGTATTCTCTCAGTAAATGTCCAGTTGAGTTTGGGGCTACCTGTTTAGTTTTTGGCATGGTCTAGTCCTAATGACTGCTCCTGCACACCAAACGCTGGCTCCTGGCAAGCAGAGCAGACAATGGGGCTCTCCCTGAAGCCTAGTAAGACAGTGGTGTAGATGTGAAAACCTACTTTTTAAATATCCATCTCCTGGCTAGTCTCAGTCTAGTGAAATATTAGCCATATCCAGATGGCCTCATAACCATGTGATTCAGATCCTGGCACAGGCCGTATAATCATATTGTTCATTATTGCAATCATACTGTATGATGACTTAGATGTACTTTATGACCTATTAATAAACAGGCTCTGACATACACAATGTGTATGCATACAACTGGTCTACTTGCATATAGCCTCATCATACGTCAACATTTTATTTTGCTGAAACAGTATTGAATGTTCTCATTTATTTTGTTGTCAGGGACATCCAGGGATGTATGGTCTTCCAGGTCAAAAAGGTGACATAGTAAGTTTAGTCACGTTCATCTTCTGTTTAATAAAATGTATTTCTTGTCAAAACCCACATAGGCCCAGTCATAAATCAACCCCTGCCTCTATCCCCTAGACACTTGCTGATGGCACCTGGTAGGAGTTGGTTTAGTCTATTTGATTATGTTTGTCTATTTCTGATTCTCTAAAGGGTGAAGTCGGGCCAATGGGCATGAAGGGTTTACCAGGCCTTGAAGGGCCCGTGGTGAGTTCTTTGTGGATGAGCTGCACATTACTCTACATTTTTATTTGGATAGACATGTGGCTGCAAACACGTTTTGGGATAAAACATAAACAGCATTCTGCATGGCATAATCAACATGCCAACATAGACTATTGTGAAAACTGATTCTAAAAGCTGTTTTAAAACTGGGTCATCAGAATAAAAAAGGTTTATTCGCCAGCTTTGTTGTTTGACTTATGGCCTCACTGCAGCAATAAAGTTCTTTAAAATCACAAATCTCCATGTGTCTTGCATCTCAGAGCTGACTCTGGCTTTTATACAGAAAAGTATGAGTTGACTTCTCACTCATTTTACAACTCTGCCAGCTGGTATTTCACTCACATGTTTTAGCTCCTGGTTTTAGTTCAAGCTCTAAAACAACAGAAATGGAAAACATATTTTGGATATGGCAATCTGTTTTACAGGGGTTTCCTTATTGAGATGAGGGCATACCTATATTTACTCTTAACATAGTATATAGTAAAAGGGTCCCCATTTAATCTCACCAAACAATGGGCCTGACATCCGATTTCGCTAGATACCCTGGGATACACTGTAGTGTAGAGAATCTAAAGCATCTGTGTGACTTTATGAGTTAAACAAATCCATGTCACTGTCTCTCTACCTCCTCTCCTCTCTCTGACGAAGTATCTGTCTGTCTTTTAGGGGACTGCTGGAATTCCAGGTCTGAAGGGGGCTCCAGGTGGCACAGTAAGATGTATATAATTATTATCTTGTTTATTAAACAGGAGTGACATCTTTAGAGAGGAGTGAGGCTCTATTCTATGAATCCTATCTGAGCAGATCTGACTTTTCCTATAGGGCTTCAGAGGACTAGATGGAGACAAAGGAGATGCTGGACCCAAAGGAGACAGGGTAGAGACTTGATTATGGGTTTGGATGCAGGGGTACAAGAATCATGACTATCACAAAGGCCATGTTCATGAAGATCTCATTAAAATAAAAATGGTTGTGAAAACCTTCATATTATATGGTGTTTTGATACCATTAGTATTTTTTTCCTCAGGGTTCTGTTGGTGCATCAGGGATCCTAGGCCGTCAGGGTGAGAGGGGTCAGAGTGGCCTCTCAGGCCTTCCTGGTGTCAGAGGTCAAGCTGGCCCCCAAGGCATTCCGGTAAACATCAGGATGACACCTGCTATTCACAGCCTTTATTACTGTAACATACATTAATAACACTCCTCATCTTCCTACTGTACCTCTTCTGCTGTTACATACTGATACATGATTCATGTAAAATGTTATGTTGGATACCTGTAGTTTGTGTTTATGAAATGGCACGGCCCATTTGAACCTTTGATGAGAGGGCTCTGATCCCTTTCTCTCCCATGCAGGGTGAAGACGGAGAGGTCGGCCTCCAGGGAGTGGTTGGAAAGGAGGGGTCAAAGGTCAGCAGAGTTTATCACTGTCTGGTGGAGTGATTACAACAAACTAGACTTAGACTTAGAATTACTTTATTTTTCCTGAGGGAACTTCATGTCCTGAGGGAACAACTAGAACTCTTCTGTTAGACCTCTCCTTTGTTCTAGTCTACATGCAGCTGCATTCAATGAGCCAATATTGAATGGCCAGCTTCCCAAAGATGTCAAAGTCTTATAACCTGAGTTTCAATACAATACAATATAATACTGACAGTTATGAGTTATGTCATGCCATATTCTTGTATCACATGCCATAATACAGACTCAAAATCTTAATTTTGAATGTCTCTCTTTGTTTCCACCTAAGGGCCACAGGGGAACTCCAGGCCATAATGGGAAATCGGGACCTAAAGGACCCAGGGTAACTGTCTCCTCAAATACAGTGTTTCCCAACTCCAGTCCTCGAGTACCCCTAATAGTAATCATTTTAGTTGTAGCCCCTGATCATTGAGGGCTCAATGATTAGTTGACAAGTTGAATGAGGTATGCTTGTTCGGGGCTACAACAGAAATGTGGGGTACTGGAGGACTGGAGTTTGGAAACACTGCTGTAATAGATCATCTTTGTAGATACATTACTATACCCTCTGCTGGAAGATGTTGTTGGGACTGGGGGAATAATCACATTCTCCCTCTGATATCTTCTATTTCCAGGGTCGTACTGGACAGCCTGGTCTTTTTGGTATACCTGGAATCCTGGTAAGAGAACAGTATTCATTCTCATATGAGTATTACTTGACAGACAATCCTTGATGGATAATGTAGCTATAGTAACAATCAGCTGTCCTTGTTGTGTGTGGTATGTATGCCAGACGTGTTTGTGTCTATGTCTGTGTGTTATGTTGCAGGGTTTTAGAGGCCTCATTGGGACTGAGGGTGCAGAAGGAAAGCCTGGTACACAGGTTCCCATTTTATAACTTTAACTTTTTTTAATATCACTTATTAGAATTGTCTACTGACTCCTTATTGTCTACTGTGCATTGTCAACGCAGTTCCTTGAACAGGTACTAACCCAGCAGTTTCAATCATTATTGATAAGTAGGTTTCAGGATAAGTTCTGTGTACAGATAGATAGATAGATAGATAGATAGATAGATAGATAGATAGATAGATAGATAGATAGATAGATAGATAGATAGATAGATAGATAGATAGATAGATAGATAGATAGATAGATAGATAGATAGATAGATAGATAGATAGATAGATAGATAGATAGATAGATAGATAGATAGATAGATAGATAGATAGATAGATAGATAGATAGATAGATAGATAGATAGATAGATAGATAGATAGATAGATAGATAGATAGATAGATAGATAGATAGTAGGATCTTAATTTGTTCATTCTTTTGTTGCAGAGAATTTTCCTGCACAACAGAAAATGCAAAATTGTAGTGTATTTGAGTTTTAAAATGTCCACTTTGGAATGTCAGACCTGATTTGCCCCTACAAAAATGTCCATTAATTATAATCCACATAATAATTCAAATTTCCCTTTGCTGCAGGATTATTTTCCTGCTGTAGAAAACTGACTAAAATTAAGATCCTACATCTGTACAGAAAATAAATGTATGGCATGATAAAAACAATATGTGTAATGTTTTTGTTGTTGTGTGTGATTGTAGGGTGAGCTTGGTTCTGCTGGTATTCCTGGAACTAAAGGACACAGAGTGAGTCAAACCCCTTTAACCAATCAGCTCTAAACAAGTAAAAGTCAACAGTGAAAAGAAAAGAAACACAAATGGCTCAATCATTGCTGAACTCTCATAAACCATAGCAATAAAGAGAGGTATGATTGGTTGTTTTTCAGATGATCCTCCTTAGACACAGATACAACAGCTTGCCTGTGGGCCTGTGGTGGCTATTGCTGTCCCAGCTCTCCTGTTTATATGAGCACCTACATGTCAGACAGATAAGACTAGATAGTGTACCAGTAAAGAGGTTTACAAGGCCCTGATCATCCCCAGGGGTTTGTAGGCTCAGTCAGTCAGTGTCTTTGTAAGACACATTCAGCATGGCACAGCCAGGGATGATCTGAGGTCCTCAACACTGCTTTGTAAAGTCTTGATACGTGATGCTGTTAGGGCACATTGAATTAGGGTATACATTTGTTGCTACAGTACATGGTCGTATATTCACGAGTCAATGTGTGTTTAACCTCTCTGTCATAAATCCAGGGATTTTCAGGTCTGGGGGGAGCACCAGGACGAGCAGGTCCCCCAGGTGCTCAGGTATGTCCAACAATAAATGTCGCTCACCTATCATTGCTGGACCTGCACATTCTGTCACCCTCCTCAACCTACCCATTCTTACCCTTTATGTTTATATCTATTTCATGATTTCAACAGGGTCCTCCAGGAAAGTCTGGACAAGACGTCAGTCCTGGGCCACCTGGTGATAGGGTGAGTACTGTAGGCCAAGAGCCTCTGTCTCAAACCGAAATATTACCGACATTTCTCGTTAATGAGTCTCTCTGTTCTCTAGGGCTTCACAGGGAAAGATGGCGTGGAGGGTCGCCAGGGGCCAGTGGGCATGTATGTAAGTGTTGCCTGTCCAACCCCAACAAGGTGTTAGAGTGGGCTAGTGGCCATAACCAGTCTACATTTAATTTATCTTAATGTGTTTAGAAAAGTATTTTTATAATCCCGCTGTGAGAGTTCATGCTCTGTAGGTGTTACTGTAATCTGTTCTTTTTTCTAAGAAAAGTGTAAAAGATAGATGTTTAAACCAATTATTATCATCCTAGTGCAGTGGTACCTACTACTGCCAACAACCAACTTTGTGTGGAACAACCAACTGTAACCATAACTGTGGAAACCCATTCCTTGTACAGGGCTACCCAGGAGCAGTGGGTTTAACTGGGAGACCTGGTCATTTTGGAGAGAGGGTAAGAAAATACCCCATACAGTTCTACCACATGTTAGTGTTAGTATAGTTGTTGATTTCATTGAATGCCACCTGTCTGTCTGTCTAACCTCAGGGGGAACCTGGTGTTAGAGGTCCCGCTGGTATCCCTGGGAAGAGTGGACCACCAGTGAGTACACTGTACTGACACTCACATTATGGAAAGAATAGTGTAAACTAATATTGGTGGAAATATTACACATTGATACCTTTAATTACCACGTTGATGTTTTTGATCTGTCCTATAGGGGTTAAAGGGATCTCATGGAGAGAGAGGGCTGGCTGGACCTCAGGTAAGGAAGCTCACTCTTTAAGACCATTTGACTAATACAGACTAGATTTAGACACCAGGTTTCCCCCTGGGGTTACAGCCTGACTCTGCCATTATGTTTTTCTGGTTTATCCACCTCAGGGTCGTCAAGGAGACAATGGACTCAATGGCATACAGGGGTCCCCAGTGAGTAGCACTTTTAAATAATGTCCTTGTCCTCTTGTTTGGTTAGATGGCACTTTGATGATTTGGTCATTTTGTTTTCTAGAGACAGATTAAGTTATGAGGTCCATGGTTGGCTGATGTGAATGTACTATGGTCCATATTTGTCTTCTGGTTGAATCAGAAGATAATAAAAAAATATGTTTTTATTGTTACATACATCGGATAGGTGCAATGCAATGTGTTTTTTACAGGGGCAGCCCTGGAGCAAATGAAGGTTAAGTGCCTTGCTCAAGGGCACTGGTATTTGAATCAGTGACATTTTGTTTACTGGCCCAAAGCTTTAACCGCTATGTACCTGGTTTTAGGGTCCTCCAGGCCTACCAGGGCCAGAGGGCAAGACAGGAAAGCCAGGCCCCCCAGGAAGCCAGGGGCCTCTGGGGCCTCAGTTGCTAGCCGGACCCACCGGGTTTCCAGTGAGTGGGTACTTTTCATCTTTCTCATTGTTTAATTCCAATAAAAAAAATGTCATCAGAGGCCTATCTGTATATTGGTATTATATTAGTATATTATATTATTTTTGTATTATTATATATTCTGTTGATTAAATATTTTAATGAATATTACAGATATTAACATGTATTATCAATACATGTATAGTCACTCTTGAGTCTGATAATGTATTTTATCTACTGTATCCAGGGCACTCCTGGGATAGATGGAGTAATGGGGCAGGTTGGAGAAAATGGAGTGCAGGTGAGTTCAATGTCAGCCCTAGCTCTTGTCTTTTTCTATTTTCCAATGATAGATTGAAAGGAATAAAGCATGAATCATGACAGTCAGTAATGCATTGAGTGATGTACTGTACTGTTGTGTCTGTTTAGGGAGCAGCAGGGCCTGTTGGGGACAGTGGGCCATCTGGACTGGATGGACAGCAGGTGTGTGTCTGTTCTTAGACAGTCGTATACCCATCCACCTCCATTAGGACTGATGTTGTGTTTTTTGCTATTTCTTTTTTCATGGTGTAAAGTGTGGTATATCATACAATACCTTTGCAATAGTGCTATCATGGCTGACATTGATGACCCTGTACTGTATTCTCCTGCCTCCCAGGGTCCCCCAGGAACAGTTGGTGAGGAGGGGCCATCTGGCAGGAAGGGTGAACCGGTCAGTGACATCATCACAATAGGATTTCCTCCCTTTTTCAGTAGTTCAGTTCAAATGTGTTAATTAGATCGCTCACTACTCTATCCCCACCTTTCTGACCCCATCTATGTTGCTGTGAGACAGGGAGCTCCAGGTCCCTTTGGAAAGGCAGGGCCGAATGGACTACAGGGAGAGCCAGGGCCACAGGGCTCCCAGGGGATGCAGGGTGAGCCTGGGCCAAGGGGCAAAGAGGTCAGGTGTATTACAATTTCTACCAAGCTCATCTACAGACACATGCTGCCATCATTGTCAGCTTGGGATGTGGTTTCATGGTTTTCTGTGATTGTCTGTTGCAGGGAGAGATGGGAGGTTTCGGCAACAGAGGATATCCTGGTCCTAAAGGACAAAAGGTAATGGAATTAACAGGATAAAGAAGGCCTACTTAATATATGCTTTATGTGTGGCTCTATATGTATGATACAATGCCTGTTAAGATTTTCAGAAGTCTTTGAAAAATGTTTTCTTGCTCCTCTGCCATACAAATCCCAATCTGATACTTTCCATATTGTTG
Organism: Oncorhynchus kisutch; assembly: GCF_002021735.2. NCBI lineage: Eukaryota > Metazoa > Chordata > Actinopteri > Salmoniformes > Salmonidae > Oncorhynchus > Oncorhynchus kisutch. The sequence continues at coordinate 21,530,974 of NC_034176.2, read as the reverse complement.
TTTTTCCTCTCCAGGGGGACATAGGACCTCGTGGATTTTCTTGGTTGGAGGGGCCCTCAGGAGCTCTTGGGGACAAAGGGAAAAGAGGAGTGAAGGGAGAGAAGGGCTACGTAGGACTACGAGTGAGTGACTGATAAGGTGTATTCTATACTAATGTTTGATGGTTTAATAGAGGTGATGTGTGTGTGACATGTAGATTTGGCGCTTCAACAGTGTTCTGTTTCTGTTCATCAGGGCCAGGTGGGGTTGATGGGGGAAGCTGGACCATCAGGCTTGTCTGGACTGGAAGTAGGTTTGAAGTAGACTGGAGTGTATTGATAGTTCGAACATCTGTTATTACTCAGTAATGGCAATGTCTCTAATGGCATTGTCGAATACTCTGCCTCACAACCTGTTATTGTTCCAGGGTGTTCCAGGACCTTTTGGATTAGCTGGGGCTGATGGACCACAAGGGCAGAAGGTACAGTATGATGTTGAAATTCTCTAATCACGATTGGGACAATGATATAGCTGTACCGTAACATGGAGTTGTAATTTCTCTAGGGGGACAAAGGCCCTTATGGTATGGCTGGGAACCCTGGAAACTCAGGCCTTAAGGTATGTATTGCCAGCAAAATTGTTGTTCATTTTCATGAATGAATTATAGAGAGTAATGTAACTGTAGGCTTGATTGGTTTTATTGAGCTGTTGTCTTCTAATGACAGGGGATGTCAGGCATCAGTGGAGTGAATGGTGACATGGGGAAACATGGACCAAAGGTACCTAGTATCCAAATCATCTGCCAATTTATTTTGATAAGATTGTAATTCAAACCATATGCACAGCAATTGCATGGTCAATTTCTGTCATAATTCAATTTTGTTGGTTTATTGTAGGGAGTGCGGGGAGGCATGGGGAGACAGGGAGAGATTGGTCCAAAGGGTTTCCCCGGACTTAAGGGGCCCAAAGATGAGCCTGGAGATAAAGGAGAACCAGGAGATCAGGTGAGGCTGATTGATATCTTTCTTTCTAGAGAACATCTAAATTGTTCATTAAGATGACGGTCTGAATGTCTCTGTCGGGTCCAGGGTCCAGAGGGTCTTCCAGGCGACAGGGGGCCCCAAGCATCTCCTGGATTGAAGGTAGGAACACAGACACATGTGAACTGTGGTGTTGATATGTCTTTGGCAACATGACATAAGTTAACATTTTGGTTGATGTTTTTTTTTACTCATCCCTACTCTTAGGGTTTGCCTGGTGAGGTGGGGCCTCAGGGAACTGTTGGCCCACCAGGACCTTTGGTAAGTGCTACAAAAACGTTTTAGACCTAATATATACAAATGAAACACACATATTCCATATTCCATGTTTTAGGATAAGTCAACATTACCTTTTTGCTCTTCAGGGACCAAAAGGTCAAACAGGCCCTGAGGGGAGACTAGGCCAGAAAGGTCAAAAGGTCAGGTTAAGCTTCACCTTTCACCTGTCTTTACATCTACATATATAGTATTTAGCACTCTGTCCCATTCTGACATCCTACCTGTATCAAAGGCCATATCATAATGTCCACTTAGTGTAGTATGTGATTGTAGGTCTTTCTTTTTGTCAGGGGTATGATGGTCGAAATGGATATCCAGGAAAGACTGGACACATTGGAAGGAGGGTGAGAATTACACCATTGCTTATTCAGTCTCTTTTTCATATGTTAAAAATGTATCGTTCCAACTAATATGGATCTTGATTCTTCATTTGATTCTAAAAGCTGTTTTTGTTTCCATGTAAGGGGAATAGAGGAAAAACTGGAAGCAAAGGCTTAGGTGGAGAGAGAGGAGAAAAGGTCAGTAATCACTATTGACCGTGAGAAACTCTGGCCCGATTTTGCATTCGCCATAACATACAGTATAATGTTTCTTCACCTTGATAATATTTTGCAGTGGTGAAAGTTTGTGTAAGGTCAATGGGGCATCAGATTTTAATCAGGATTTGACCTTTCTTTGGCCTACAGGGAAAGAGGGGAGATTTTGGTTCAACCGGGCCTCCAGGAAGACAAGGGCCTTACGTAAGTTATTTGATCTGTTTTGGAAAGGCTGTGTGCACTTTTCAATGCCAGGAGGATTAGCTGTATAACTCAATCACTGGGTCACCAAAACTCAGCAAATAACGTCCCTTGTTTCTCTCAAAGGGGACACCTGGCTTACAAGGGGAGAAGGGTCTAATGGGTGGACCAGGTATAGAGGTAAGACCTTGACTGAAGCCTCAACAGGATTATGATATGATTGAAGAAGTACAGCACTTTGAGCTCATTTTATGTGACACTAATATATTTCCCCTAAACTTACAGGGAGAGAAGGGGAAGATGGGATTAACAGGTCCTCCTGGAGGTCAGGGGTTGAAGGTACTTTTGAGCTCATTTATCCCAAGAAGCATATTACACTCGAGTCAGATGTACTAAAAATCTTAATGTAGATTTACTATGGATGCATTTTGCCTCCATCATTCCCATGTTCATATCCCTATACATTTCCTGTATGTAATAATGGACCCAGTTCCATGATCTATTGAGTCAGTTGAGTGTCTGTTTCAGGGGACACAAGGCCCTTTGGGTCAGACAGGGAGGGCTGGCCTAAAAGGAGAACAAGTAAGATGCACCTTCTAGTATCTGTCCGTCTAGTGTGTTCCGACTCAGTGTTCTGTTAAGTATTCATCATTAATCGTGGCATTGCTATTGAGTTGTACTGACAGTGATTTATGTGTTCTGTCTTTGTAGGGAGACATTGGTCCTCATGGGGAATGGGGGACCCCAGGTCTACCTGGACTGCCTGTAAGTTGTCCTTTTTCAGAAATATGGTACTGTTATTACCCTTGTATTTATGAAAATATAGTAAACATACTTATACAGGAAAAAAAGTAAATGCTAATGTGATGAATTTTCTCTTTCTATAGGGTTTGTTTGGAGAAAAGGTATGTGTATAACAGTTCTCTAAATATAAATACACACATTTGTTCTGTTTTTTATGCATACCTTTGTGTCTTGTCAATGAATTATTTGGAGATTGGGGGATTTACTGAGGGCACTAACTAAATTTGCCTAATTGTCAGGGTCTAAAAGGATTTGCTGGAACAGCAGGTCCTGTTGGAGTGAGAGGCCTGCCTGTGAGTATGACCCTACTCACATCACAAAACATTACAGTAGCAGACACTTTACATCTGTTTAATGAAATCAAAATAATTCCTGACCCAATCTGGCAACCCAGGGCAATGAGATTAACGTAGATATTGTGTTTGTTTTTCCTTATTTATGTCAGGGCCTCCCTGGACCTCCTGGCCCCCCTGGAACCTCTCTGAATCTTTCTCTGGCACAACTCAAGGCAAGTCGTTGGTAATCTATCCAAGCACATCCAAATACTTCCATTTTGAAACTAAAGCCATTTCAGCAAATTTAGCCATAACTATTTATATTACAACATCTCCTTGTTTCACCCCCTGCCTGATCAGGACATCATGTACCTGTCAGACAAGCCCAACTACCTCCTGATCCAGACTCTGCTGGATTTATTGCACCAAGAACTGCACTTGCTCATAGATCCACCAGACGGCACTAAAGAACACCCAGCTACCACCTGCTTGGAGCTCTGGCTCTCCCAGCCCAACTTCACTAATGGTATGGGCTTTTTCCACAATGTGAAGACTTCTCTGTTATATTCTAATACCACAATATTGGTATCAGATATTTTAAAGCATCTTAAATGCACAATATGCTTATTGGATTTGTGTGGGAGCGGTTGTACAGCAGCAGAGAGATGGAACCCTGCTCAGTTTCTGATGTAAAGGTTGTTACATGTTCCAGGGATGTATTACATTGATCCTAACCAGGGCAGCCCAGCTGATGCCCTTCTGGTGTACTGTGACTTCACTGCAGCACCAAAGACCTGTCTGTCTCCGCTCCAGCCTCAGGTACTTGCACACACACTTCTGGCTCTGGGACCCACTGAACCATAGATCTTATATAATATGGTAATAACATATGCTAAATGTATGTAATAACATATGAAATACATTCAAACCTCAGGTGCCAGTAAAAGCATGGCTGAAGGATTCTGGGACAAATAACTCATTTCATTGGTTGAGTTCAAAGGAAAAAGGCTTTCAGGTAAGTCTCAAATCCAATCATGATTCTCAAATCGAATCAAATCAAAGTTTATTTGTCATATGCAAAGGATACATGTGGTGTACACAGTACAATGAAATGCTTTTGTGTTTCTGGTTTGATTTCCTTCCTTCCATGCCCTCTCCCAGTTTGAGTATCTAGGACCCGACGTGGTGCAGATGAGATTCCTGAGGTTGAACAGCAGGCTCACCAGTCAGAACATCACATACTCCTGCCAGCCTGGGAACATACAGGGACCAGGCGAAAGAGAGGTGAAGTTCCTGGCAGACACACAAAGACAGAGTTACCTGGGGACATTACAAGATTGCGTGGTATGTTTTTAGACTACCCTATAATGATTACCATGTACTGTATTAGATTGTGGTGGTGGTGGTGGTGAGGAGGGAAGGCTGTTGAGAGATGGTGAAGAGAGTCACTTCAATACTTAATGTACTTTGTGTTTCTCTTGGCAGCCCTCTGAGGAGCTGCATTCCGGAGGCCGTCGTGAGGCGGTGTTCCAGTTTGAGAGTGAGGACTTGGATCTGCTTCCCCTGAGAGATCTGGCAGTGTTTGGCAGCAGTGACCTCACACAGGAGTTTGGATTCACTGTTGGGCCTGTGTGCTTCAGCTAAAGGAAGAGAGACACTCTCTAAGGACTGATAACAGCAGAGACAACAATGAGACAACCACCAGCCAGTGGGGAAATGACCCAGAGAAATGGGAGAGAAACAGATACAGAGAAAGACATCAGCATCTCTCCTCTTCTCATGACATTCTTGTTTATTGCTAAGACAAAGTAGACGTACCAACCAACAGGAAAAAGTGTCTCTTTTCTCTATCCAAAGGTTGACCAGTTACAAATATGAACTGGTTAGCCTATCCATTTTCAGGCCAGTGATATTCTTGAGAGAAATTATCTTTGTATTTTTGTTTACACTGATTTCACTGGTGATATTGAAACATGCTTATTTATGTAATTGGTTTAAATGACCGAGGTTTCTTTAAATGCTAAAGGTTGCTATAATTATTTTTTCACGTTACCCATACTTAATTCAGGTATGTTCTTGATGAAGAGCACTGTGGTTTACACATTAACCTTCACTGCTGCAATTTAACAATGTGTCCCAAATTGGAGACATAGCTAAATCTCTATTTTATGAGCTCCTTGCTCACTCTACGTCATTATATACACACTATACCCTTACATCTATTATTAGGAACTATGACAATGAATTATGTCTGGTGATAATATTGTATGCATTATTGCATCACCTGATAGATGCAGTAACCTAATCACCATTTGTGAAATTGTGATGTTTTGATTTCTGTTGATACAGAGGAACAATGCAGTACTGTAAAAAAAAAAAATGTGTTTTTACGTTTTTCTTCAGTTTCATCTTTGTTTCAATATATGTATTTAATTGTGTGATTTACTTAATTTATATGCTGGCCATTTTCTTTGTTGTTTTTCTTTTTAAGTTTGAATAAATAGCAATCATTCATATTCTCATGTTTTGTATTGTGCCCCCGAGATAATAGTACTTTTGTTGTTAGACGGAAATGTATGAATAAATGAAGGGACTGTACTAATTAATTCCTAATGAATTGGTATTGTCATATGGAATATTACACACAATTTATTGAGCACCCAAACCATTTGAAAATAAGCTATTTTATTTTCAGTAAAACTTGAAACAATTGAGAACGATGTGATTTGACTAGATTCGAATGAAAATTAACTACTGATGTTTCATTAAAAGTAATCGGACAAAGTGTTGATTTGAGAGAAAGGCGTGTATTTACAATGTATCATCCTCAGACTTGTATCAACGAATTTATTTTGTTGCTTCCGCTCTGTTCGGTCAGGTTACTTTTTCTAGCACTGAGCGCGTGGCATGTATAGATATTGCATTGCTGCTCTTGGGTAGAGAATCGTTCTCTTCAAGGTATGCAATCATTTTAAACGAACACTTGCCGGTTTCCTGTTAGACATGCTCATCGTTTGTAGTAAATTAACTTTACTCGTGTAACTGCTTGTTTTTAGGCTGTAGGCCTCGTAATGCCTCGGTCTATAGTCGCTTTGTGAATCGGTCAGGCTTCGCTCAAGATCCAGGACATTGGAATTGGAGCTCTGAAGAGCACGAGATACCATACACTGTTGAATAAAAGGTCAAGTACATTTATTTCTAAATTCAACGTCTTATTTTAGTATACGTTTTGATTGTGTTAGCTTGCACATTGTTTTTGTTTGCGAGGATGTTTTCAGTCGTAATTATCAGGGGCGTATTCATTACGCAGATTCTGTTGGATAACGTTTCTTAAACGGAACGAAACGGGGAGGGACCTGCCTGAATTTTTCCAATAGAAACTCTTGTTTTTCTCCCGTTTGGTTCTTACACGGTAAACTGTTTCCGTAATGAATACATCCCAGCTGTTGCGAGTAGACTTCGGGCATAGTCTCCCTCTAGCTAGCAGATTGTAACGGGCTAATGTGACGCTCCAGTAGCGGTTACAGGATAGGTACTGTTTGGAGAAGCACAGAGCATTTTCGACCAACCTTTTTTGGGCCAAACATGTATCTTCTAAAATTCCCATGTCCAGCTGCAAGTGGTTTGAATTTATAAAATGCTCCGATATTAAAATACATGTTTTGTGCCAAGTGATCCAACAATGTATACGCAGCCATCTTGTCTAATTCAAATGTTCTCTCTCTCATTGATCAAAACAACCGTGTCATCATGGCATGCAGCACTTTGGGGTGGTCATCCACCTGTCTCAATGAGGGGATTTGATTCATCTGAACCGTGTAGGCGTTTTGCACCGGTTGAAAGTTGATTGCGTTCATTTTGGAACCGGGCTGCTCCCTGGCATGAACAAGGTGCACTGTTCAAAGCCCACAGTCTGCTCAACACAAACGTGACGTAATGAGTAGTATTTTGTGTTTTCTCATGCAAAAGTGATTTGCTTTTGAAAATAAACACTTGATCTGCCTTCCCAATGAATGGATGTTCCCCAATGCTGGAAGGGGGCCCGAGTGAAAAAAACTTTGGGAACCAGTGGAGGCTGCTGAGGGGAACGAGGTGGCTGTTGATTTCAGCGCACATATGGGTGCACACAGTGTTGAGAACCAGCTGAGCACTCGCTCATGTCCGGATTATGGAATCTATACAACACACCACTAAAGCTATAGAATACAGGTAGACTAAGCCTAACTACAGTAATAGATGCATGAAGAATGTGTCCCTACGCCAAACAGTACCTACCCTGAGCATCACATTAGCCCGTGACAATCTGCTAGCTACCACTCGTCAGCTGGCATACAGTATCTTAAAAGTCATTTCTTTCCTTTCGAAGCTAATTTGACCTGTTTGGGAACAAATGTAAGCAATATTTTCAATAGTTAGGTCAATTGGCAGGCTGTAAATAAGGAAAGACGGTGACAATAATGTAAATATAACAATAATATATGCCATTTAGCCGACACTTTTATCCAAAGCGACTTACCAAAGCGATGTGTGTCTACATTTTATGTATGGGTGGTCCCGGAAATCGAACCCACTACCCTGACATTACAAGTGCCATGCTCTACCAACTGAGCTACACAGGACTAGTCAAGTACTCACTAACAATAATTGGCTGTGATTGACAGGAATATTTTCAAACATGTCATTATTATCAATAAAAGGTTTGTAAATGAAACTGCATTGCTTTGTTTTCAGATATTATGCTTTATTTGTCAATTGAAGCAAAATCATAATTGTATGCTATATCCTACAAACATTTAGTCCTATTTATGTGTCCTCAATATTGAAAGTCATTTGGTCTAATAAAGTACATCTCTCTACAGTTGAGTTTGTATAATTAGAGAAGGGAGGTTGTGTTGCCTCTGCTGTCATTTCTCATTTGCAGCCTACTTTCCTCCTCTAGCATAGAGTCTATGACTTCACTGTGGGGTAGGCTGGAGACATGCACTCACCATCAAGGAAGGAATTTGTGTCTTTAACCTTCACTGGAAGTGGCAACTATAACAGCAAACAGTGGAGAAGACAGTCCTGCTGGAGGGTGAGTGAGTGCTGAAGGAAGTCAACCAACCTACATATCTTAATCACAAACTCTGGTCTGATGACTTACTATGTATGCTTTGCAGTTGATTGATAGGCTATACTATATATCCCACTGAATGTTTTATACTGCAAATATAGCATGACATTTTTAATGGTTTACTAACTTGAATGAAAAAATGCCCCGAGACACAATTATCATCATATCCATAATATCATGTGATTGTCACTCCAACAGAAAATGACTAGTTCAGACCTGTCACTGTCAATCTGTGGAGATATGACACCAGGATGGTGATGTTTATCCGAAGAATATGACAATGCAGTGCCTCTGTATAGTACGTAGCAGCATGGTACTGACAGTTGATCAGACATGTTGCACTGTGTGTGACATTCAGTGGTTCTTCTGGATTTCTTTCTTCGTGTGACTCTCTCCTGACAGACAAGCTGGTGCAATCAATTGTAGCTGAGTTTTGGTGTTATTTACTCTGCTTACTGCTTTGTAATTTTCTATCTCCTCCAATTTGTACCCATTTCTCCACAGAAATGGAAACAGTTATCCAGATTGCAGCGCAACCTCATCCTCTTCAGCGTGGCTCTCATGTTAGTTTGTGGGATTGCCACTTACCCCACTGTCACAGAACACTTCAGAGGTAAGGCCAGCAAAAAAATCTAATTTTTATGGTGGTGGGGACTCTGTTTTTGAGGCACCAGAGACTGAACATCCTCCCCTATGTACCTCCCCAGGCCTTACTGTTGTTGTGAAGGAGGATGAGGGCCATGTTCTGAAACTGGCCATCCCTGAGGTCCTACCTGAGTCGGATAAACAGAACCAACCACTAGTACCAGAGCCACCTTCAGAGGTTGGTACATTCCACTCCTCTAATACTAAAGCTAGCCTTTGGCTGTGAGAAAGGGTTAGGGTTAGTGATACATTCAGTACATTCAGTGTTTTTGAAGTGAATCACTTCCCTTAACATGTCTTGTCCTTCAGAAGCAGAAGAGGGCACCCCACAAGCGGGGGCCACCCGGCCTGCAGAACCGTCTGCAAAAGAAAGGCACCGGGTCAGATATCCAGGTGGAGGAGAATCCGATTCAAGAAGCAAAGAAAGCTGACAAAGGAAAGGGAGAGAAGCCACTTGTTAAGTAAGACTAGTCTCTAATCAGAGGAGATGACTAATGGATAATGGAAGTCCATTTATCTCTGATACATAAGCCTTTATTGCATGCATGGGTTAGGGAAGCGATGGTGAGGAGTACTCTGACTAGAAACTAAAACTCTGTTCCAAACATATAAACATGTTTTCTGGTCTTCTCATCTTGACCGACACCTATGTGTGTTTAATAGGCGTGGGGCCTTGATTGAGGCTGACCAAGCCACTGAAGGAGGAACTGCCAAGGAAGCAGAGAACAAGGTGGCTGTCCCAGCGGTTGAGCAAGAGGACCATTCACACGAGCCAGGTCTGTACCATGTCTCTGCCACTTGTGTGTGTGTGTGCAAACCCTCCATAGCCCACCCTTCATGACCATTAACAACAGTTGTTTATTAAGAACGAGTTGAGTTTGATAGAGGGCAACTAGCGCTTTGAGAGGAAATGTGCATGGTCTGAAAGAGATTTAGTTATTTGAAATAGAAGTAATTCATTTATAATTCTTTAGATGGTAGTTAATTATCTTGGCGTGTGTGTTTCAGAATTCGATAGGCTTGAGGCAGTACGAGATGCTTTCAGACATGCGTGGAAGGGATACAAAGAGTTTGCCTGGGGCCAAGATGAGCTGAGGCCCATCTCTAAGTCTTATGGAGAGTGGTTTGGCCTGGGCTTGACCCTGATTGATGCCCTGGACACCATGTGGATCCTCAACCTCAGAGAAGGTACTTCAGTGTTTCCCCTAGGATTTTTTTACAGCAGCGATGGCAAAGTTGGATGTTTTTAAAGCTAATTTCCTGCAATTCTACACATTTTGCCATGGAGCAGAGAGAAATGTGATCAAAGATATGTATCTCCATTATCTTTTCAACATACTTTATATCTGGTTTTAGTCGTTTTAAGTTGACACCGATTTTTTTTTTGCCCGCCCCTAAAATTACCCCTTCCCCCCCAAAGAAAATATATATACAGTATATTATTATTATATAAATCATATATTATTATATTACATTATAATTATATACCGTATATTATTATATAAATTGTTTATTTAATTTGGCGGCCACAATTTAGCAGCGCCACTGCTGAATGCATATAGGGAAAACGCTACTTATATTCATGATCCAACTTTTCTTTGTATCTGCTATATCATAGAGTTTACATGGAGTTAGACCACTAAAGTTGTGGTTGGTCTCTTTTGGACAGAGTTTGAGGAGGCTAAGACCTGGGTGTCAACGGAGCTCTCCTTCAATAAGAACGTTGATGTGAACCTTTTTGAGAGCACCATCCGTATCCTGGGCGGCTTGCTGAGCACTTACCATCTGACTGGAGATGCTCTGTTCCTGGACAAGGCTGTGAGTCACATGCAGACAGAGAGACATGCAGACAGAGAGCTGGCTATTACTGCTGCTGGGCCTCTGACATTTCCTCTTCCACTCCTTCTGCCTCTCAAAGACCCTTTCATGGGATACTGCTAGGTCTTATGAGTTCTTTCGTGAAATAACTTGTTTTTCTGTGGGAGGGGGTCTGGCTAGGGAAACATATTGATCGGCCTTCTGTTGTTCTTTTGATGACCTTGCAGAAAGATATAGGAACGAGGTTAATGCCTGCTTTCAACACCCCGTCCAAGATCCCCTACTCAGATGTGAACATTGGGAAGGGTACGGCCCACCCCCCTCGATGGACGTCGGACAGCACTGTTGCTGAGGTCACCAGCATCCAGCTAGAGTTTAGGGAGCTGAGTCGCCTCACTCAGGACACACGCTACCGGGTAATATTCACAAGCAATGTTCTCGTGAAAGGACTCGATTAATGTCAGCCTTCTGGACAACGTTTGATTCCACCGCACTTTATCAATAATCTCTGACAACACTTTAAGATAGAATCCTTAGTTGCTACATCAATTTCTGGACTTATAGATTAATGATGTATACGTAATTTGATTATTGAAAAAGATAACTTATAAATGTCTTACTTATTATTCCATCAGAACCCCCAAATATAAGCTTGCTTTACTCCAATGTTTGTACATAAAGAAGAAGTAAACAAACACTGTATATCCTCAACATGATTAAAACAATAATTTTCCTTGCATCCATAGCTCTGTCTATGAATTTGAGTGGTTACATTTCCCCAGGTGCATTCCTCAGCTTTGTACCAAAACAGAAGCAGGGTGACTGCTTTGTTAGTGATTCATTTACGGATTCTAGCTTTAACTTACATATCCCCCCCCACCTCCTTTCTCATCCAGGCTGCAGTGGATAAGGTCATGCAAAAAGTCCACAAGCTGGAAGGGAAGCAGGACGGCCTCGTCCCCATGTTCATCAACACCAATAGCGGCCAGTTCACCCATCTGGGGGTCTTCACCCTGGGCGCACGAGCAGATAGCTACTACGAATACCTCCTTAAACAGTGGATACAGGGAGGCCAGAAGGAGACAGAGTGAGTTGGAGTGGGTTTTCTCAACACTTTTCCTGTCTACTTTTCTCGAGGCTGTCATGAGGTTGAGGCTGACACTAATTCACAGAGTCAGGTCTAGCCACTAGATTCCTACTCATCTTGTCTAGGCTCCCTGCTAAGTACTGGAGGCAGGCAGCAGAGTTGTCGCTGTTTTAGCTTGCTGTCGTGTTTGACAGTCCTAAGCTTGATCTCCTCAGCTCCCTTGATGTAACTGACACGACTTAAACAGCCCGTCTCTCTGTTACCTGCAATTCTGTGTGGATGTGGCTGAATGGCTGTATGCCGTGTCAGGCTGTGCACAAGACTATTCATGACTGTCTGGTAATATTTGCTTAACTTCATGCACAACTAGGTCTTCAGAGCTACTTTATAAAACATGTATCCTCCGTTGGAACAGCTCTCCCAGACCCAGCGCAGCTTGAGGACAGATTTGGTTCTTGTGCTATGTTTAAAGTACTTGTTTGAAATTGTATTTTTATTTCATTGGCTCAGTGCTCTATCAGTTGGCGTTGACACTAGATTCTATGGGACACTTATCAAACAATAATAGTAAAAGTACCATTCAGCTGATGTTTCTCAGTATTTGTACAGTTATTAGCCATATTCCTTTGTCAAGCCAGTCGTGTTTTTATACAGAGCAGTACACATGGACTGGTGGAGGTACTGGTCCAAAGTGTTTGGCTGTAATGCTGTGTCTGTGCGTGTGTTTGGCTGTAATGCTGTGTCTGTGCGTGTGTTTGGCTGTAATGCTGTGTCTGTGCGTGTGTTTGGCTGTAATGCTGTGTCTGTGCGTGTGTTTGGCTGTAATGCTGTGTCTGTGCGTGTGTTTGGCTGTAATGCTGTGTCTGTGCGTGTGTTTGGCTGTAATGCTGTGTCTGTGCGTGTGTTTGGCTGTAATGCTGTGTCTGTGCGTGTGTTTGGCTGTAATGCTGTGTCTGTGCGTGTGTTTGGCTGTAATGCTGTGTCTGTGCGTGTGTTTGGCTGTAATGCTGTGTCTGTGCGTGTGTTTGGCTGTAATGCTGTGTCTGTGCGTGTGTTTGGCTGTAATGCTGTGTCTGTGCGTGTGTTTGGCTGTAATGCTGTGTCTGTGCGTGTGTTTGGCTGTAATGCTGTGTCTGTGCGTGTGTTTGGCTGTAATGCTGTGTCTGTGCGTGTGTTTGGCTGTAATGCTGTGTCTGTGCGTGTGTTTGGCTGTAATGCTGTGTCTGTGCGTGTGTTTGGCTGTAATGCTGTGTCTGTGCGTGTGTTTGGCTGTAATGCTGTGTCTGTGCGTGTGTTTGGCTGTAATGCTGTGTCTGTGCGTGTGTTTGGCTGTAATGCTGTGTCTGTGCGTGTGTTTGGCTGTAATGCTGTGTCTGTGCGTGTGTTTGGCTGTAATGCTGTGTCTGTGCGTGTGTTTGGCTGTAATGCTGTGTCTGTGCGTGTGTTTGGCTGTAATGCTGTGTCTGTGCGTGTGTTTGGCTGTAATGCTGTGTCTGTGCGTGTGTTTGGCTGTAATGCTGTGACTGCGTGTGTTTGGCTGTAATGCTGTGTCTGTGCGTGTGTTTGGCTGTAATGCTGTGACTGCGTGTGTTTGGCTGTAATGCTGTGTCTGTGCGTGTGTTTGGCTGTAATGCTGTGTCTGTGCGTGTGTTTGGCTGTAATGCTGTGTCTGTGCGTGTGTTTGGCTGTAATGCTGTGACTGCGTGTGTTTGGCTGTAATGCTGTGTCTGTGCGTGTGTTTGGCTGTAATGCTGTGACTGCGTGTGTTTGGCTGTAATGCTGTGACTGCGTGTGTTTGGCTGTAATGCTGTGACTGCGTGTGTTTGGCTGTAATGCTGTGTCTGTGCGTGTGTTTGGCTGTAATGCTGTGTCTGTGCGTGTGTTTGGCTGTAATGCTGTGTCTGTGCGTGTGTTTGGCTGTAATGCTGTGTCTGTGCGTGTGTTTGGCTGTAATGCTGTGTCTGTGCGTGTGTTTGGCTGTAATGCTGTGTGTTTGGCTGTAATGCTGTGTCTGTGCGTGTGTTTGGCTGTAATGCTGTGTCTGTGCGTGTGTTTGGCTGTAATGCTGTGTCTGTGCGTGTGTTTGGCTGTAATGCTGTGTCTGTGCGTGTGTTTGGCTGTAATGCTGTGTCTGTGCGTGTGTTTGGCTGTAATGCTGTGTCTGTGCGTGTGTTTGGCTGTAATGCTGTGTCTGTGCGTGTGTTTGGCTGTAATGCTGTGTGTTTGGCTGTAATGCTGTGTCTGTGCGTGTGTTTGGCTGTAATGCTGTGTCTGTGCGTGTGTTTGGCTGTAATGCTGTGTCTGTGCGTGTGTTTGGCTGTAATGCTGTGTCTGTGCGTGTGTTTGGCTGTAATGCTGTGTGTTTGGCTGTAATGCTGTGTCTGTGCGTGTGTTTGGCTGTAATGCTGTGTCTGTGCGTGTGTTTGGCTGTAATGCTGTGTCTGTGCGTGTGTTTGGCTGTAATGCTGTGTCTGTGCGTGTGTTTGGCTGTAATGCTGTGTCTGTGCGTGTGTTTGGCTGTAATGCTGTGTCTGTGCGTGTGTTTGGCTGTAATGCTGTGTCTGTGCGTGTGTTTGGCTGTAATGCTGTGTGTTTGGCTGTAATGCTGTGTCTGTGCGTGTGTTTGGCTGTAATGCTGTGTCTGTGCGTGTGTTTGGCTGTAATGCTGTGTCTGTGCGTGTGTTTGGCTGTAATGCTGTGTGTTTGGCTGTAATGCTGTGTCTGTGCGTGTGTTTGGCTGTAATGCTGTGTCTGTGCGTGTGTTTGGCTGTAATGCTGTGTCTGTGCGTGTGTTTGGCTGTAATGCTGTGTCTGTGCGTGTGTTTGGCTGTAATGCTGTGACTGCGTGTGTTTGGCTGTAATGCTGTGACTGCGTGTGTTTGGCTGTAATGCTGTGACTGCGTGTGTTTGGCTGTAATGCTGTGTCTGTGCGTGTGTTTGGCTGTAATGCTGTGTCTGTGTGTGTGTTTGGCTGTAATGCTGTGTCTGTGCGTGTGTTTGGCTGTAATGCTGTGTGTTTGGCTGTAATGCTGTGTCTGTGCGTGTGTTTGGCTGTAATGCTGTGTCTGTGCGTGTGTTTGGCTGTAATGCTGTGTCTGTGCGTGTGTTTGGCTGTAATGCTGTGTGTTTGGCTGTAATGCTGTGTCTGTGCGTGTGTTTGGCTGTAATGCTGTGTCTGTGCGTGTGTTTGGCTGTAATGCTGTGTCTGTGCGTGTGTTTGGCTGTAATGCTGTGTCTGTGCGTGTGTTTGGCTGTAATGCTGTGTCTGTGCGTGTGTTTGGCTGTAATGCTGTGTCTGTGCGTGTGTTCTCCATTAATGCTGTGACTGTGCGTGTGTTCTCCATTGCTTGGCTGTAAAGCTGTGACTGTGTTCTTCAGATTGCTGGAGGATTACCTGCAGGCCCTAGAGGGAGTGAAGAAGAACCTGCTTAAGAAGTCATCTCCTAACAGCCTGACCTTCGTAGGGGAGCTGTCCCATGGTCAGTTCAGCCCCAAAATGGTTAGTATACGAACTATGCACACCAGATGAGTGTGGGTGAAAGAGCTGATGTTTTCTCTAAATCAACGGAACCTCAAGATTTTCTTTGAGGGAGGTTTGCACCCTGTTTAAGGTTGGGCATTTGAAGCCCAGTTTCACCCAATACTTAAATGTTATCGCTTTGATGAGTCAAGCAAGGCTGTCAACTCCTAACCAGCTGTAGTTCCAGTCTTTTCCATTAAAAGATTGTGGGCTCTATTCTGCAACATGGACATTCTATTGCTCCACTGACTCCCCAACCCTGTCTGTCAGGACCACCTGGTGTGTTTCCTCCCTGGGACCCTGGCTCTAGGGGCCCACCATGGCCTGCCAGCCGACCACATGGAGCTGGCCAAGCAGCTGATGGAGACCTGCTACCAGATGTATGCCCAGATGGAGACTGGCTTGAGCCCTGAGATCGTCCACTTCAACATGCACGAGGGAAGTATCAGAGATGTAGACGTCAAGGTGGGTATACAGGGGTGTGCACTTCCCCTGCAGAGATATTATTAAACGATACACTACTGAAGTATAGTTGGGTTTCTGACCCTTTTATTTTACTGCTGTGAAGTTTTTCATGGATATGGTCAATTTCCTATGTGATTGTTTCTCGTGTGTGTCTATCTGTCCTCTTCTCAGCTTGCAGACAGACACAACCTCCTTCGCCCTGAGACGGTGGAGAGCTTGTTTTATCTGTACAGGTTCACCAAGGACAGGAAGTACAGAGACTGGGGCTGGGAGATCCTCCAGAACTTCAACAAGTACACCAAGGTGAGAGAACACAGTCACTACCCAGCCTAGACTACTGTTAGTAAATTAACTAGCCTGGTCTCAGATCTGTTTGACGTGACAAGGACCATAGGAGTTGGCAAGAGGGCACAAACTGATCTGAAATCAGGCTACAGAGAAATGCAATGAGATATTCAGTATGTGGTTATTAAGTGAGTATTTCCCCAGAGATTACAGATCCTTCTCTTATAGCGTGTGTTATATTGGTCTGTCTCCCTTCAGGTTTCTACTGGTGGCTACACATCTATCAACAACGTCCGGGACCCAGAGTACCCCAGCCCCCGGGACAAGATGGAGAGTTTCTTCCTGGGGGAGACTCTCAAGTACTTCTACCTGCTGTTCTCAGATGACCCGGAGCTGGTCAGTCTGGACAAGTATGTGTTCAACACAGAGGCCCACCCCCTGCCCATCTGGCCTTCTGCTGAGTGAGCGATACACCAGCCAAGTCAACGGGATCCATGCACTACCGTTCAGAAGTCTGGGGTCACTTAGAAATGTCCTTGTTTTAAGGAAAAGATTTTTTTTGTCCATTTAAATTAACATCAAATTGATCAGAAATACAGTGTAGACATTGTTAATGTTGTAAATGACTATTGTAGCTGGAAACGGACAATTTATTTTTATGGAATATCTACATTTTTATTTTTATTTTTTTATTTCACCTTTTATTTAACCAGGTAGGCTAGTTGAGAACAAGTTCTCATTTACAACTGCGACCTGGCCAAGATAAAGCATAGCAGTGTGAACAGACAACAACCGAGTTACACATGGAGTAAACAAACAAGTCAATAACACAGTAGAAAGAAAGAAAAAAAAGAGTCTATAAACATTTGTGTGCAAAAGGCATGTGAGGTAGGCAAATAATTACAATTTAGCAGATTAACACTGGTGTGATAAATTATCAGATGGTCATGTGCAGGTAGAGATACTGGTGTGCAAAAGAGCAGAAAATTAAATAAATAAAAACAGTATGGGGATGAGGTAGGTAAATTGGGTGGGCTATTTACCGATGGACTATGTACAGCTGCATAGGTGTACAACAGTGAAGAGGTGACTCCGGGATGAAGGCCTTTATAGGCAGAGTTGCAAAGAAAAAGCCGTATCTCAGACTGGCCAATAAAAAGAAAAGATTAAGATGGGCAAAAGAACACAGACACTGGACAGAGGACCTCCTCCTAGTAGGCCAGCATCCCGGAGTTGCCTATTCACTGTTGGCGTTGAGACTGGTGTTTTGCGGGTACTATTTAATGAAGCTGCCAGTTGAGGACTTGAGGCGTCTTTCTCAAACTAGACACTCTAATGTACTTGTCCTCTTGCTCAGTTGTGCAACGGGGCATCCCACTCCTTTTTCTATTCTGGTTAGAGCCAGTTTGCGCTGTTCTGTGAAGGTGGTAGTTGTACACAGCGTTGTGTTAGATCTTCAGTTTCTTGGCAGTTTCTCGCATGGAATAGCCTTCATTTCTCAGAACAAGATTGGACTGATGAGTTTCAGAAAGTGTTTTGTTTCTGGCCATTTTGCGCCTGTAATCGAACCAGGAATGCTCAACTAGTCTAAAGAAGGCCAGGTTTATTGCTTCTTTTAATAAGCACAACATTTTTATAGCTGTGTTAACATAATTGCATAAGAGTGTTTTAAAAACTTGGCACGTTGTGTTAGCTAATCCATTGGAACACAGGAGTGATGGTTGCTGATAATGGGCCTCTGTACGTTTATGTAGATATTTCATAAAGAATTTGCCATTTCCAGCTACAATAGTAATTTACAACATTAACAATGTCTAGACTGTACTTCTGATCAATTTGTTATTTTAATGGACAAAAAATGTGCTGTTATTTAAACAAAAACAAGGACATTTCTAAGTGACCCCAACCTTTTTGAACAGTAGTGTAGATACAGAAATACATCACAGCTCAGGGCTTGGCTAACACCAAGATATCTCATTGCTCATTTTGATATATCTGTGACTCAAGTTTGGGTTGGTTTACCCTCTCACAACTGCAAAACTCTGGAAAAATGGCAAATTTAAAATAAAAAGGCCGTAATTGTTTGTTAAATGATTGTAATAGCCATGGTGGAATGACAGCAGTGCTAGGGTGAGAGAGAGGCACAGTAGCCTTGATATTTATTTAAAATGTTCTCTGTTCTCACCACATTGCTGGTGCGGAGTCTGTCTGTCCTCTGATAATGAGTTGTTTACTCTGAAGGAAGAGTGGAAAACATGAGCCAGCCAACCTGTGTAGTTGGCTAATTGTGGTTATTTTGTCCACCAACACTAGAGAATGGGATGAGTGTGACTGAACTCCAAGCTGTCTTAGGCAGAAGTCCAAGAGGAAGTGGAGGTGACACATTAATGGGCTTTACAGGAAATGACATAGCATTGGGATGAAACTTCCTGTGTCCCTGGATCATGTCACTCTCCAGTTTCTCAATCACATTCTTAAGAAATTATTTATATAAAACAATATTTAATGTTAAAATCATGTCAGGCATAGAACAATCTAGTTTACTTGCATACTGTGCACCTTTTTGTGTATGGGGACAACAAGCACTTATTGTTGAATTTCCTTGAGTTTGACTGACTCCGCTGCTATTATCTTTAAAGAATGTCAGTTTTCCTATTTTTTTATTTGTCATCATTCCTGTTGTGTGGCATCAAATTAGGGCAAGCTAGTGTGAACACTTGGGTAGTTTAGTTATACAAATATATTTGTGAGATTAAGCTGAATTTAGTCCATATAATTTGAATTGATTTGTAGTGTGTTATACTATATCTGGATAGACTGAATTGTAAATGTGGATTATGCCACAGAAACTGGAGTAGCAGTAGAACTGGTCCTGGTTTCCTAAAAGCATGTTAAGTTCGTTAAAACCATAGGATCCTAACGATGAACTTAGCCTTAACATGCTTTTGGGAAACAGGGCCCTGGGCTGTAGATCCTATACTTCACCATCATTCCTGTAAATAGCTATATTGAATGTTATGATGTACACTTTCACTCAGATTCTATTGAGACCAAACTCAACATCTTAAGTGTGAAATGTAGTTTTCTTCCCCGTTTCAATGTTCAGCTGTCCCCTCCTTTAGTGTTTCACTTGTGCCTTCAACGTTGCTCTGGACAACATTATGAAACTCTTTGGACATATTCATGTTTTGTTATTGAAATGTACATAGTTGATGTGAATAGTTGTGCAAAGATGTGTATTTGTTACATAATCATGGTGTGATTTTGAAATAAGGAATGTCATTTTCCAACTGTCCAACCATTTGCTGGGTATACTTCCATAACTCTCACTGTGTATAGACTTACAGTATATATCATGAAACTAAGGGCTCTGCTTCCGATCCCTTTTTCACATCTCTGCTCAGTTAATATATACTGCTGCTCATTTCTGATTCCTTTTTTAAAAATCCTTCAGCTGGATCCTAAACTTTTCTACACCAAAGATATCCTAGTTATTAAAATAACTGGAATCTGGAATTATTCTACATTCATCATTCTGTTAAGAATGACAATAAGCCATTTCCCTATTTTATAACAATGTAAATGATGCTATTGGGAGATTTTGATACAGCATCTGAAGTCAGCTGCTGCCTACTCTCTGTTAACCAAGGTCAGAGATATTGTCATGGTTAAGGGCTGGATTCAATCCGTATCGTGGAAGATCCGTCTTATAGCACGGTAGAAATTTAAAGGCAATGTTACCACATTCGTGGAGACCGCATTCACGTAATCGCTGCATGTCGGCTCAATCACAAATGACCTTTACATTTTAGCACGAATCTGCCACGATATGGATTAAATCCAGCTGTTCTGACTCACTCAGCCCACAAGCTGTGGAGAACTTTTATTTCAAACCACTAATACCATATGAAATAAGCCTACCCAACTGGAACCTCAAGGGAAAATAAGGCCTAGATTCAATCAGATTGTGTTAACCGGCGATAGCTGATGTTTTGGCATGTCCGAGGTGTCAAATTGGTGAGCAGCTGCCTTGATCATTCACAAAGCCACACCCGCCCTACTCCTGTTAGAAATTCAGACCAAGAAAGTGTAGGCTATAAAGAAACACTGCAATTGAAAATCATTCAACAAAATTAGGATTTTTAGCAGCCTAATGGAGGTGTAGATTACATCTCACATGCCCGTGTTTCAACTTGTAAACAAGGCTGTATGGGCTTTCACTTAATGCGACGTCCGATTTAGGCAATGCCAGAAGCCGCTTGTGGATTTGACAGCTCTAGTGCAGTTCCACCTGACACCACCAAAACAACACCTATGCTGATGTCGGCCAAAGCAGATCTGATTTAATCATTTTTATTGCAATTTTGTAGACATTTGCAATCAATATCAAATTGGTGAGAATCTGCATTTCAATGAAACTATGCGCCTGTGTCATTTGCAATACTGTGTATTTTGGGACACCTTGTGTGTTATGACCCTGCAACATCAGTGACTCAGCTGGAAAGTAGTACACCCATGTCGACTGAACTGTTTTTCAACTTGGGAATGAACATGCTAAACCAAGAGCTGGGGGCTAATGGGACCAGTGTTTGGTTCTGGGTCTACAAAACTGTCTAAATCATGAAATTACAAAATGTGCCACAATGTCACTTGGTTTACAATAAAACTATGGACCTGCTTTAAATTTGTATAAATGTCAAGATTAAAATACTTTATTGAACAACCTTTTACAACTGTCAATCATTAAAATCCACGTTGAAGGCATTTCCTCTCCATTTTCACCCACTGAGCGATGGTGTCGGACTCCATCTTACGGGCCTTTATAACGGATGCCGGATCAGCATCATTGGCCTCTCTGTGAAATAACATTAGCGTTGAAATGCAGCCATTCCCATGTGGTGATACTGTATAAGAGACTAATATTATAGCACAAATAATTGTATACTGTGTGAATTTACAGTAGTTGAGTGGAAGAAAGTCAAGTGAAATTTCTAATCATAAGTTCTCTCACCTCAGGTCCAAATGGTGAGCCCCCTCTGAGATGTTGATTGCAATCAGTGATGAGCTCAAGGACTTTCTCACCTACAGAACATGAATCTTACAAGTTAGACAGACTGAATGTATCACTGGCTATGTTTAGACAGGCAGCCAATTATGATAATTGTTTCCACTTATTGGTCTTTTGACCAATCAGATAAGAAAAAGATCTGATGTGATTGGTCAAAAGACCAACTAGTGGCAAAAATATCAGAATTAGGCTGCCTGTGTAAACACAGCCACTGATGAATAGCATTTACAATGTGAGGGTTTAGAAAAGTAGCACTCAAATACATTTGAGTCAGATTAGAGGTCGACCGATTATGATTTTTCAATACCGATTATTGGAGGCCCAAAAAAGTTGATACCGATTTTTATTTATAATAATGACAATTAACATAATACATCAAAATCAATTTAGCCTCAAATAAATCATGCAAAACCAAAGTGTTGGAGAAGAAAGTAATATGTGCCATGTAAAAATGTGTGCCATGTAAAAAAGCTAACGTTTAAGTTCCTTGCTCAGAACATGAGAAAGTTGGTGGCTCCTTTTAACATGAGACTTCAATATTCCAAGGTAAGAGGTTTTAGGTTGAAGTTAATATAGTATTTATAGGACTATTTCTCTCTATACCATTTGTATTTCATATACCTTTGACTATTGGATGTTCTTATATGTTCACTAGAGCGTTGGACTAGTAACCGGAAGGTTGCAAGTTCAAACCCCCGAGCTGACAAGGTACAAATCTGTCGTTCTGCCCCTGAACAGGCAGTTAACCCACTGTTTCTAGGCCGTCATTGAAAATAAGAATTTGTTCTTAACTGACTTGCCTGGTTAAATAAAGGTTAAAATAGTATTGCCAGCAACAGTATAGCTTCCGTCCCCCTGGGCTCGAAGCAGGAACACTTGAAGCATCGTTACTCATCGCTCCACAAAAGCCGCCAAATCTAAAAGCGAGTGACGTTTGAAACGATATTAGCGCACACCCAGCTAACTAGGCTGATAGGCTTGAAGTCATAAACAGCGCTGTTTTTGCGAAGAGCTGCTGGCAAAATGCACGAAAGTGCCTGTTTGAATGAATGATTACGGGCCTGCTGCTGCTCAGTCAGACTGCTCTATCAAATCAGACTTAATTATAACATAACACACAGATATACAAGCCTTTGGTCATTCATATGGTCGAATCCGGAACTATCATTTCGAAAACAAAACGTTTATTATTTCAGTGAAATACGGAACCGTTCGGTATTTTATCTAACGGGTGGCATCCCTAAGTCTAAATATTCTTGTTACATTGCACAACCTTCAATGTTATGTCATAATTACATAAAATTCTGGCAAATTAGTTCGCAGGCAGCCCAAACTGTTGCATATACCCTGACTCTGCGTGCAATGAACGCAAGAGAAATGACACAAGTTCACCTGGTTAATATTGCCTGCTAAACTGGATTAGTAGTTATAACTAGTGATTATGATTGATAGTTTTTTATAAGATAAGTTTAATGCTAGCTAGCAATTTACCTTGGCGTCTACTGCATTCGTGTAACAGGCAGGCTACTCGTGGAGTGCAATGGTTAGAGCGTTGGACTAGTTAACTGTGCGGTTGCAAGATTGAATCCCCTGAGCTGACATGGTGAAAATCTGTCGTTCTGCCCCTGAACAAGGCAGTTAACCCACCGTTCCTAGACCGTCATTGAAAATAAGAATGTGTTAACTGACTTTCCTAGTTAAATAAAGGTATAATTATTCTTTTTTTTTTATTGGAAATCGGCTCCCAAAAATACCGATTTCCGATTGTTATGAAAACTTGAAATCGGCCCTAATTAATCGGCCATTCCCATTAATCGGTCGACCTCTAATTCAGATCTTACCCCTCCATTTGCCCATGGGTCCAGATCTCCATTGGAGAAAATTATGTTGCTGGCCGTGGAGAGGGCTGATCGAGACAACCAGAAACAAAGAACAAACATCACTGAGGAAACTATGGAAATATCAAGCAGACAAGGGTGGCCCTAGAGAGAAGTGGCCCTGTATGGCTACATTGATAGAGCTTGTAATGCCAGGATTGTATGGTTTGATGCCCGCTGGGGCCACTCATACAAGAAATGTATGCATGCATAATTAAGTCGCTTTGGATAAAAGCATCTGCTAAATGGTAATAAGGGTTCAAGAAACAAGCCCTGTGTACTGTATGGGAATTTCAGATGAGCAAAGTAGCACACTAACAAAGTCAATTATTTAAGGTGTACATACAGTGGGGCAAAGAAGTATTTAGTCAGCCACCAATTGTGCAAGTTTTCCCACTTAAAAAGATGAGAGAGGCCTGTAATTTTCATCATAGGTACACTTCAACTATGACAGACAAAATGAGAAAAAGAATCCAGAAAAATCACATTGTAGGATTTTTAATGAATTTCTTTGCAAATTATGGTGGAAAATAAGTATTTGGTCACCTACAAACAAGCAAGATTTCTGGCTCTCACAGACCTGTAACAACTTCTTTAAGAGGCTCCTCTGTCCTCCACTTGTTACCTGTATTAATGGCACCTGTTTGAACTTATCAGTATAAAAGACACCTGTCCACAACCTCAAACAGTCACACTCCAAACTCCACTATGGCCAAGACCAAAGTGTTGTCAAAGGACACCAGAAACAAAATTGTAGACCTGCACCAGGCTGGGAAGACTGAATCTGCAATAGGTAAGCAGCTTGGTTTGAAGAAGTCAACTGTGGGAGCAATTATTAGGAAATGGAAGACATACAAGACTACTGATAATCTCCCTCGATCTGGGGCTCCACGCAAGATCTCACCCCGTGGGGTCAAAATGATCACAAGAAAGGTGAGCAAAAATCCCAGAACCACACAGGGGGACCTAGTGAATGACCTGCAGAGAGCTGGGACCAAAGTAACAAAGCCTACCATCAGTAACACACTACGCCGCCAGGGACTCATCCTGCAGTGCCAGACGTGTCCCCCTGCTTAAGCCAGTACATGTCCAGGCCCGTCTGAAGTTTGCTAGAGAGCATTTGGATGATCCAGAAGAAGATTGGGAGAATGTCATATGGTCAGATGAAACCAAAATTTGGTAAAAACTCAACTCAACATGTTTGGAGGACAAAGTATGCTGAGTTGCATCCAAAGAACACCATACCGACTGCGAAGCATGGAGGTGGAAACATCATGCTTTGGGGCTGTTTTTCTGCAAAGGGACCAGGACGACTGATCCGTGTAAAGGAAAGGATGAATGGGGCCATGTATTTTGAGTGAAAACCTCCTTCCATCAGCAAGGGCATTGAAGATGAAACGTGGCTGGGTCTTTCAGCATGACAATGATCCCAAACACACCGCCCAGGCAACAAAGGAGTGGCTTCGTAAGAAGCATTTCAAGGTCCTGGATTGGCCTAGCCAGTCTCCAGATCTCAACCCCATATAACATCTTTGGAGGGAGTTGAAAGTCCGTGTTTCCCAGCAACAGCCCCAAAACATCACTGCTCTAGAGGAGATCTGCATGGAGGAATGGGCCAAAATACCAGCAACAGTGTGTGAAAACCTTGTGAAGACTTACAGAAAACGTTTGACTTCTGTCATTGCCAACAAAGGGTATATAACAAAGTATTGAGATAAACTTTGTTATTGACCAAATACTTATTTTCCACCATAATTTGCAAATAAATTCATTAAAAATCGTACAATGTGATTTCCTTAAATTTTTTTTCTCATTTTGTCTGTCATAGTAGAAGTGTACATATGATACAAATTACAGGCCTCGCTCATCTTTTTAAGTGGGAGAACTTGCACAATTGGTGGCTGACTAAATACTTTTTTGCCCCACTGCAGTTAGCATCTGTAGCTGTGGTGATTAGGGGGGCAGCTCTTACCATCACCCCAAAATTGGGTTTTGAGCCAGCCAGGTCGGGGGATCACCCCCCAGCGCTTGGAGCAGTATTGTTCCCTCTGTTTCTCAGTGAAGGGCATAAGAGGGAACATGTCACTCACATTGTTGCTCTCATAGCACATCTCAATCTCTGTGCAGGCCTGAAAGAGAAGACATCAGTCTTTGTGAAAACATTTCCATAATTATTCCATTTTCAGTAGCTCTGCTTAGTTTTCCAACTTGATGAGCAAAGAACAAATGGTAATAGCTTGGTGATGTATACTGTACCTGGTAGTCCCAGGCCAGGCTATTGAAGCCCAGTCCACAGCCAGTTGGGTCAGCACATTCCACATACAGGGTGTAGAGGTCAAAGCAGGTCAGATCTCCTGTAGAGTTGTACACTATTCCTGTAGATTTGGCATTACATCAACTACATATTACAACATGCCAGTTGCTGGTAGACCTAACATTGCATCTTCATATGGAATTGTGAGCACCTGCGATACAGAGCATCAATAATAAAGGGATTTCTGGGTTGATTGGGTATATGGTTTATAATGATTCTGCCTGAGGAGCAGCTGGAGGATGTGTAGGAGGAGCACCATCTAGTGGAAACTGATATGAAATGCCTCAATGACACAAAAGTCAACTGGCAGAACCCCAGGACTCATGGAGAACTTACTGGGCAGCGCTCTCACCTACTTACCTGCAGTGTCTTTTAGGGCATGCAGCAAATCAGCTCCACCCAACATGGTGTCACAGGCCACCTACAAGCACAGAGTTATCTTCTTAGTTCATCACAAACATAGTATGGGTTGAACAACATAGAAGAGGTGAAATCCCAAAGAGTTGTTATCTGTGAGTAACAGTACCTTGACTGGGTTGGCAGGCATGCTACCCATGAAGTGGGTGCTGTAGGGGTAGTCCAGCATGGCCATGAGTGTGAAGGCATTACGTAAGAGCCCATTCAGCTGGTGGATGTCCTTATACGAGGATGGAGTCTTGCACAGGGAGAACGCTGACTGGATACGGCCATAGTCTGATGTCGGACAAACATGCAAAAGGAGACGACGAGCATTACTGTAATGATGGAAAATCACAGTGCTTTTACAGTGACATACAACCTTATACGTATCAGTGATGACAGTAATACTTTGTAAAGGCACATTCAAATGATGAACCCATTTCTACGGAGGCTTATCAAATTCTATTTGTTACATGTGCCAAATACAACAGGTGTAGTAGCCCTTACAGTGAAATGCCCACTTACAAGCGCTTAACCAACAATGCAGTTAAGAAAAATATGTGTTAAGTAAAACATAAGAAATAAAAATAAAAAGTAACAAATAATTTCAACAACAACAGTAAAATAACAATAGCAAGTCCATATACACTGGTTAGCTGAGGTAATATGTACATTTAGGTAGAGTTAAAGTGACTATGCATAGATAAACAGAATATCAGCACGTAAAAAACATGGGGGTGGGGATGCAAATAGTCTGGGTAGCCATTTGATTAGCTGTTCAGGACTCTTATGGCTTGGGGGTAGAATCTGTTGAGAAGCCTTTTGGACCTAGACTCGGCACTCCGGTGCATGTGTAAAGGATGCCACGCTGCTTTCTTAGCTAATATCGCTTCCTCCTGATTCGGCACATACCAAGGCTCGAACCGAGGACCTCTGCCTCGCAAACACACGTGACCGCCAATCTAAAGCATATTAAGTCGTGCCACAGAAAAGCTAGCTATTCAGCAGCGCAAGTAGAGACACTTCAGGTTGAGGAGTGAGTTTCACAGATCCCTATTTGCTACACATGCAGACTTTACCTTCTATTTGAGCCAAGTCTTGCAGCCTCTGGAACGCCCCTCTTACAGCATCCCTACACTCTGGGGCATAGTTCTCAAAATCCTACACACACACACACACACACACACACACACACACACACACACACACACACACACACACACAAAAATGTGGTAATGTTAACAGAGAAATGTAAAAATCAAGAATGTAGAAAATCTAGAATGTTGGTCACTACAATCAAGAGACAAAATAGACCAGCTAATGTGAGACTATCTACTGTACATCTGAACTTACAGATGTGACATCCTGGAAAAACTGTTTTGATTCCCCCATCCCTGCAGTAGACAGGATGGGAGCGCTGGCAGCCAGAGCCCCTGCTACAATGTTTGGGTACCTCAGTCTCATGTAGACTGACAACATTCCTCCATAACTGAAGGCGAGAGAGAGAAGACAACCTTTGTATGAGAGACTGGCCTCTTATCTCTACTGAAGTTGATGATGTCATTGTCTCATTGAGATTCTGTCTGATACTTTGGAAGAACAGAATTGGGAATTAATTGGATATGTAAAGAAAATATTATGCCTTCATTGTGGGAAAAGACATTTGGAACCACAATAAATTTTTTATCTAAAAGCATAGAGTTTGCTTTGTAACATTTTTAATGAAACATATTGGAATATTGGACCTTATTGGAACTTGCATTTAGCTACAAATAATACAAATGACAGATTTCAGATCACTGAAACCAATACTGAAATCATTCAATAGACATTTGGTTTCCAATTGCCTGTAATAAAGCTCTTACCTTCCACCAAAGACAATGACTGGACATGCGGAGGCTCCTAGCTGCTGTTTCAGTTCTGTGATCATGATAGCATAGTCTGCTAGGGCCTGTTCTACCGTCAGTAACCCAACCTCTGGGATGTTGAACGAGTCCTGGCCAAATGGGAGTGATTTGCCATAGTATCTCTGTGGAGAGAAAAGTGTAACATGAATCAAACATTCAAGGTAACTGTATGCATCATGTTATAGCTAACAGCTCTACTTGAGTGTTTGACTGCTCTGTTCAAGGACATTCTGTAGTCTGGTATGAAAACAACCATAACAGAGAACTGATCTGAGCCTAGTGTCTGAATCCATAAAGCGTCTCAAAGTAGGAGTGCTGATCTAGGATCTGTCCATACAATATTATCCTAGATCAGCAATCCTACTCTGAGACGCTTTGTGAATACGAGGCCAGCCTATTTCTGTGATACGGTTGAGTAACTTCCCCAGTTCTGTCACGATCACAAGCTTCAACATGAACATGTGACACATTATGGCCTCTTCTTACATGCTCAGCAAATATGACCAGAGCTCTTTGCTGTGCTGCCAGCTCTGTGATGAATCCAGAGTTCAGGGCAAACTCCCAGATGTCTCCCTCATTTCCTGTGTAGAAGAAGATGGGTCCAGAACCGCTCTTCCAGTACTCATCTAAAAGGACACAGAGTATGGCAACAGTCAAAAGTGAGCATGCAAGTTGGACTGAATAAGAGAGACCAGCACAAAGTGTGCAAAATAGCAATAGCAATGGATGTTCACCTGTGATTAGGTACCGTTGCTCATAGGTTCCATTGCCCATACTGTTGAAGTTGAAGTGGTCCATTATTTGGGGAAAGTATTTCTCTTTAAACTGGGGTTTTGGGTCAGTGCTGTACCCATGATTCTTGACCTAAAAATAATGTAAAAGCATGAAATGTTCAGAGAAACAAACCTGATATGACTATATTGTAACATCTGAGATCATAAACATGCTAGAGTGAATGAAATATCAGCAGTCTCTCTAGTCTTAGCCATTATGAACAGTCTTAGCCATAACTATGAACACGTGTACTACGAATATAATTTGGTAACTATGAACATCGTTTAAGAAATGCAATGGTTGCTCTTGCATAAAATAACTATAGTTAGCTAGACATACTACCAGCCATGAAACAGACATTAGTAAACCCCAGTAACAGTGAACACTTTGAACGTCTGGGTAAAAAGATTACCTGAAAACGGCTGTGTGTAAGTCCCTGCGTCTCAGAGTAGCGGGAGAGCAAGACAACAACGCAAATAAAACCCCAATTTGTCATATTCAAAAGGCTGTTGGTGAAAGCCTCTGTAAATAACTGTTTCGAAATGTTAATTGTGTAAATCACATGACATAGCTTCCTAACAGCTGATTTTGTTTATTGACCTCTGAACCCAGGCAACGTTTTGGCCATGTGCATAATGGAAGTTGTAGTTCTTTCAATCGACTCAACTGTGAAGTCCTAAAAGACACTAGAGGGGAAAAACTACTAAATATTGTTGGTAAAAGTATCGCATTATGGAATCTAGAGCATCAGCTTCTCATGGGGAGTAAAATACAATATAACTGTTGACTAATTTGTCCAGATAGATAGATAGATAGATTAGATGTTAATGTTGGTTGTAAAAAGTCTAATCTTTAAGACAGTGTAAATGTCTTCATAATGAATACAACTGTAATTCATTAGATATTAATATTGAGTATGAAAACTCTACTAATAACATTCAATATCAAGTTGGAGGCATGTCTTGATTGTTTCTCTCTCTCTCTCTCTCGCTTGCTCTCTCACACACACACACACAAACGCACACACACGTACTCTTACTCTCGCTCACTTTTTGTTTCTCTGTATCAGATATCATCACCTGAGTTTGATTGTACTTGCATGGTTGCTGAGTCCATACTGTTCAACTACAACAGACTGGATTTTGTAGACCAAACTGATATCTTGAAATTAAGAACTGTAAGACGTTGTATACTTTACAAGATGGGGCTACTAACTCCAGTCAATTGATATTCAGACAGCAAAGACCACGGAAGACAAGTTGAAATCAAGACACGCATTGGTATCTTTTATTATATGAGTTTTTCTTTGTTTTTTTTAACAGATTGACAGTCAGATAGTGGAAGAAAAATACATTTTATGCAAATTGAAACTTTGCAGGAAGGTAACATTTTATTGCAGATACTACAGCCTTGGGTTTGAATGAAACCAATTGAGAACTTATACCATTCACAGCATCTCACAAAGCATCAGGCGAGGACACACTATAGAAACAGGACACCCCACAGTCTTCCTTTTTACATCGAGTAAAAAAAATCATCCAACATTCATCCAAATAATCATCTGTGGATTATTCTGTATCACAGAAACAGTCAATAAATAATAATTGTATAACTCCTCAATATTTCTGTTATTATTTATCTGTAAGGGCTTAAAACATTTCTTATATTTATGTTGTTTGTATAAACCTTTCAGATCTCTTCCTCAGTGATACAGTGTAAAATATATGTTCTGTATGTTTTACTGTGGATCATTGTGAAACCTCTTAACCAAATGGAATTATTAAGACTTAAGATTTCTGAAACAAAATCCTGCTTACAAAGGAAATGCATATTCATATTTACATTGAAACAAAACCAGCCAAAGGCTCAAACAATTGGAGGGAAATAATCATTTAGAATAACATCTTGACCATTTCTTGAACGACTAAAATTAACAAGGGACACATAGACTCAAGCCTGTTCTATTAACTGTCAATCTCCAAGCTGGCGTTATACTGTACATTACCTTACCATTCCCCCAACACATGTAAACAAAGCGCCACACAGACACATACAGACAATCCAATCAAGAGGCTTATGCTGCATTGATCCAAGAACTACTTATAACTCTAGTACTTTATTTAGCAGATTCTTGCTTTTGGTCAGAGGACCTGTTTGAAATGTGAACATGGAAACTGCGTACTGTAATAAGATCATTTATTCATACAGCATCCCTGACCACAGCTGAGAAAAATAAAACTATTTTTTATGACCGTTTGCTCTGTCAGCAAATAAATGCAATGTTCTTGAATATTTAACAACACTCAAAACACAAATTGAAATAACACTGGATTTAAGATTTAAAAAATATAAACAAGAGTTTGATGAAAAATCTGGCGAAAATGAAAAGGCAAAATTTCTAAACAAATAAATACCCAGTGTACATCTGAATAACTCAGTATACTGCAGACAAAAGCACTACATATAAAAATAAACAAAGCTACAGTATCCCTACAAGTTTCACCTCTGCCCTGACTATGGCCTGACACCTTGGATCCCACATTTATGTAAGCAGGCGGAAGAAAGGGAATAAATAAGACATGAATAAATAATAAGTGAAGGAATAAAACATAGGAAATTCTTACTGTTAGTACAAAAGCATATAAAAAGAGCTTTGGGTCAAATCAGTCCATAGCTCTGTCTTTTTCTTTTGTTTTCTCAAGAGTGCCTTTTCATACAAAAATATCCATCAGTCCATTTGGCAAAGCAATGCAAACTCTCTACTTGTACTGGTCGGGGATATGTCCCATTTGAGACTGCATGGTGCTGGTTGGTGGACTTGAGATGCCCTCCGACCAGTCAGACATGTTAGAATGCGGGGATGAGCTGGACCATTGGTCGGGAGACCCGGGGGAGGGGGTCAGAAAGGGGTGGTCGGGGACTTGTAGCTGGTGGTTGGGGGTGTTGTCCATGGGGCCGGAGTAGCTGTGCTGGGAGGGAGGGGTGAGGTACTGGGTGCTGGGCAGGTTCTGGCTCATGATCTGGGTCTCCTGGGGCAGGATGGTGTGGATGGGTATGGAGCCCTGGTTCCCTGTGCCCTGCTGGATCTCTGAGCCACTCAGCTCGGTGCTGATGAAGTTCTGGTTGCTGGCATGGCCACTGCTGCCAGTGCTAGAGTTCTGGTGCTGAAGCTGGATGCTCTGTTGCTGCTGTTGGAGCTGTTGTTGTAGGTTCTGTTGGTGCTGCATCTGCATCTGCTGTTGGACCTGCTGCATGGGGTGCGGCTGCGAGGCCAGCCGGGTGTTCTGCAGGCCCTGGTAGCTCAACATCTGGGACAGGCTGGTGCTGGGAAGCCCGGTGTGGAGAGAGGTCATCATGCCGTGCTGCCCGCCTCCCTGGTGCAGACCGCCCTGCCCCCCGACAGGACCAACCCTCATGGGGTTGAACTGTCCGGGCTGGCCCATGCTGGCGTGCATCCTGGAGAGCCAATCACACTGGCCATTCATGCCCCCAGAGCCGTTGGAGCCTGACAACGGAAGGTGAGTGAGACGGGGCGGAAGCGGGTCAAACTGCATGCGCGCTAGCTCCTGCTTGTTGGGCATACCCATGTGGTTGACCCCCATATGGGGGTCGGACATCCCCTGGAGGTGGTTGAGTGACATGGACGGGGACTGCTGGAAGGGGGACGTCATCATGGAAGGGGACGCCACGTCAGAGATATACCCGTGTGGAGACTCCAGGGAGTCCACGGGGGACAGAACAGCTGAGCTGTCCAACAGACCTCCTCCCTTCCCATCCTGGGAGGTTTTCTTCTTGTTCTTCATGTCCTTGCCGTCCTTGTAGCCGATGCCCTTGGCGCTGTGCTTGCGGGCTTTCTTGCTCTGGACTAAGGGCTTCATGCTGCCCAAGTAGCTGTTGGGGGAGCAGAGAGAGGGCGACAGAGTGGTGCCCATGGAGCCTCCATGGCCGTGGCTGTGCATGGGCGGGCTGCGGACCAGGTTGTACTCGTCCATGAGACGGACAATGTCATGGTGCATCCTCTCTTGCGCTATGTCTCGGGGCAGCCGGTCCATGTGATCAGTTATCTCGCGGTTAGCAAAGTGCTCCAGCAGAACCTTGGCCGTCTCGTAGCTTCCTTCCCTGGCAGCAAGGAACAGAGGGGTCTCCTCCTGAGGCAGACACACAGAGAGAAATGTGTTTACAGTGGACCACAGATAGACAGCTCTCTCGCTAAAGAGATTTTATCTCAGTGACAATAACCTGTATAAATAAAGCTTAAATGTTAAAGGAATGTAGCTTACAAAAATATTGTATGATATTATGTTCCATCAGGCAGCAAAGATTCCTTACCTTGTTGTTCTGCATGTCCTTGTTGGCTCCATTCTTCAGTAGTACGGTAGCTGCTTCAACGTTGTTCACTGCTGCTGCCCAGTGCAGAGCAGATTTACCTGGTGAGAGCGAGGCAGGCAGAAAAACACGTTCAGTACACAACCCATGCCTGTCTAAAATGACCTAAAGAAACTTGACTATAACAATTTTCAACCTCCACGTTATTTCTAAGTAAGAAAACATTTTGTAAAAGGACATGGACTTAATCTTATCTTCTGATATCTATTTGATTTGATTTGATTTGATTTGATTTGACATGGACTTAATCTTATCTTCTGATATCTATTTGATTTGATTTGATTTGATTTTGATTTGCCCATTTCCAATGACAAATTCCTTGTTTGATTTAATTCATGGATTGAATGTGCTTCACCTCTAGCTCTGATTGAAAGAATACGATGAGGCCATGAAGCCCATAGAGATTCAGCATTGAGATATGAGCCCTACCAAAGTCATCGATAGCGTTGACGTCAGCATGGCAGTTGATGAGCTCCTCCACCATGCCCTCCACTGCCAGGCGAGCTGCCAGGATCAGAGGGGTGGTGCCATCGTGCATGCGGGCATCCAGGTCTGTGGCACGATTCCGGATCAAAATCTACAAAAAGATACAATGAGTTGGTTAACCTTGTATGACAGGATTACCCAACTTGAGGCCCACTGTGGTTTTATTTGGACCAACAACTTTTCTGAGCAAAAAAAATGAATTCTGTAAAAACACCAGGAAATCCACAAATTATTAGTAATTATGTTCCGACCCCCCTACCATCTGCTCCAGAAATCTAGTTGATGATCCCTGTCGTATGAGATTATCTTTAGAGACACTAAGGAAGCAAGGGCACATTACCAATCCAATACAGTCGGTCTCTTTGCTACACAAGAACAAAAATGTATCTGCACTTGACCCCATACCTGGAAGACACCCTGCGCATCAGCAGCCACGGCAGCATGTAACGGGGTCTTGCCCATGTTGTCCTGGATGTTGGCATCTGCACTGGCCTCCAGAAGACGCTTGGCAGCATCAGAGCGGGCGTAGCGGGCAGCGAGATGAAGGGCGGTCTCCCCTGTGCGGTCTGTCTGACTGTGGAGGTTAGCACCTTGGTAAATGAAATCACTGATCACGTTGGCAGAGGCGTCTTCCTCCTCCTCGCTGTTTCCTGTTTCCAGACCTCCACCGCTACAGGAGGCGATCATCAGGGGGGTGAAGCCATCTGGAGGGAGAGGAGGGAGGGAGTGAGGGAGGGAGAGACCATACTTTAGTACCAGGGGAGTTGACCACACCTCAGCATTGACAGTCCAGTGCACTAGCGCAGGGTCAGCATAAGACAAAACAAAGCAACAAACAAATCAAATGAGGATTTGATGCTTTTGCCTTGGTGAATCATCACAGCTCTCTTTTCGATAACGGATTCTGATCAAGCCAGGCATTGGGGAGCTGCAGGAAGACACAGAGCTTTGGTAAACCTAGGCAGATGGAAAACTGAGCATTATCATCTCTGAGAGGAGGCTCAGACAGTCGACTTGGATGGGTTTCTCCTCTTCAAAAGAATAGCAAGCCCCCAGATCTCACAGATTTGGTTGATTCAGGCTCATTGATTGGTGAAGGAGAGAAACAGTCTGTGTGTTGTGCTCTACTGTTGAAGAGTGCCTTACTTTAGATTTCTTAAACACTCTTCAGGGGGTTTGGCTTTCAATAAAAGTGTGTTCTTTATTTTTGTTCTGTTATTGGTTTTATTAATAAAGCATATGACAAGAAAGACCCATTAATGGTCCATTGATGAATGTAAGCATTAATCTGGAAGGGAGTTTTCCCCTGGGTTCAGGGCTTCTAGCTGCAAGCTTTGATCTGGATCCTCTTACCCTGAGGACACAAGGCTTTAGCTACTCCCACACACATGCTCTCTCTGTCTCTCCCCCTTACTATTGCTCACTCAGATAAGGTGTAAACCAAACAGCTAATATTTGAGGAGGCAGAAAAATACCTTAAAACATGATGTTAAGACAGTTTTGTTTAACTTCTTTACAAAGCAAGATGTTAGGTAATAAAATTAAATAGGAATAACTATGTTAATTACTTAATTTAATGAGTAATTAAAAGTATGAGTTATGCTAATATGTGAATCATTATAAAATAATTGTTTATCTTTTTATCTAAATGTACCCTGCCACTTCCAATGACTCATAATTATGTACGCCTCTCATCTTTCTAAATCTACACCCGTATTGATAACTGAAATATGCCGTTCAAAAAATATTTAGACTTGACCTGTGCACTGCAGCTGGGGCAGAATTCACCAATTCCACATAAACATTTTACAAGTCCTACACACCAGGCAACTGATTAAATGGTACAATATTCTACAAGTTAAATGGTCAAACATTCTGTATTCACCACAAATATTGTCATGTAATTTCATGACATTTAATAATAAATGTCAGAAGGGAAATAGAAGGGGTATGACGTTCACCGTTAAAATCAGTCCTAATTTCCCTAACAATGAACCGAGCGGTTGTGTACACACCTGGTCCACGTACGTTGACGTCCATGCAGTCGTTCTCGATCTCGCCCTGAGGGGGTGTGGGGGCGATGGAGGGGATACGGAGATCAGCCGCGTCCAGGTGCTGCTGGGTCCACTGGCGGTGGTCTGTCTGGCCGTCCAGGTCCAGTATCGCCTGCTCCTCAAACTGCTGGAACCAGATCAGGGGCAGATAGACAGTCAATTAGCTCAAACCGCAACCAAAGCATTTCAGCTCAAAGCTATTTGCAACCTAACGTTTAACTAACCAACTTTTACTTACTAAAATGCTGACATTCAGGACAATAAAACCAAAAACCAACACAAAGGAGACTATGTTTTCTATATCTAAACATTGGTGATTATTAAATTAAAGCTCATTAAATAGCCTATGTAAATGCACAAATATTTAAACAAAAACTTGAATCTAGTGATATTTGAAGACTATTATCAATGATGATAAAGAGAAAATCCCTGACTGAAGATCTTTTCTTATTATTTCTCTATATGTATTTCTTTATAAATCCATGTTCTACTCTTATTCCCGCCTTTCTCTCCAAATGCCAGTATGTGATGTAGTTAGACTCCTTACCCTAAAGCGCTTTGCGTCCGAAGGCTCCTCTTCTCCCCATTCATTCTGGTTGTCGTCCATCAGTGATATGTCCGAGAGGTTTTTCAGTGGCCTGTGATCAGAGAGTATCCCATTGAAAATCCCATTGAAAATCCTGATACAGCAAAAGTGAGCTAGCTAACTATCCCAGCTGAGCACTCTTCCTCAGTGGTAGAGCACCAACACCGAAATAAAAGCATTGATTGACCCCCCCCCCCCCCCCCCCCCCCCCCAACCCCTATCGCTCCGATAAGTCAATTAATGCGCCCGTTACCTATACCTGATGTATTATTATCATTAATGATCCAAACAAACCCTGTCCCCCCTCTTTCTCATCGCCAGCTACATCACTCAGTCCCATAATCTCTCTTCACCGTTCCACACCCTGCTATGACCAAACCCACGACAAACAAACTGGCAAAACAATGTGGTGGCGCATGGAAACCTGGGACACTTACTTCAATCCCACTGAATCCTCCCCCACCGGCTCCCTCCTCTTCTTCTTGTTGGGCTCACTGATCTTGAAGCCCTCCGGGAACCACAACTGGCCGTGCTCGCGACGGCGCTTCCGTGAGGCGACCATCCCCACACCCACGAAAGCCAGGAGGGCCAGCCCAGCCAGGACTGCGTAGATGGGGTAAAGCTCAGACGGAGGCTGGGGGTCAACCTCACCTGGAGGGGGAAAGGACAACATAGTAAGGGGGACAGCGGCGCAGCCTGAGAACCCAGCCAGGCAGGCGCTGGGTTGGTCTGAGGAGGACTGATAGTCCAGCTCCTCTAGTCTAGAAAAACCCCTCCTGGAGCCCAGTATTCCACGGCCAGAGCTACAACAGGAATGATGAGCGCCGTTTGTAAAACAAGGTTGTTCCTATTCTGTAATAATCAGAATTGCTAACCACTTTTCATCAAATAGAGCTAGAGATAAAAAAAAAAAATAATCTAAAACCACCACCACCTCCTCTCCCCTCTCAGCCCAGGGTACCAGGAGACAACTCTACCATTTCTTCTTTAAGGGGAAAAAAGGGAGGGATTAATGAACTTCAAATTACTGCACGCGCTTTAAGCTGTAAAGACTAAGGATTTATTAGGATTTTCAAGATAACAAAGACTCCCAACTTCTAGCACACTCCCGATCAATTTTTCTTCTCTTTTTTTTTACTAACGATTTTGAAATGATAAACTCTCCCAACCCAAACCCTTAGAGATGCATAAAGTCCTGGTATTACATTCAGCAAGCTGAAGGTTGCAGCAGCCTTACACTGTGGGATGAAGTGTGTGTGTGTGTGTGTGTGTGTGTTAGAATAGTATGTGGATTGGGTAGGGGGCTGGATGAGTTGATTTACGGCAATTAACCATTTTGGAGCCTGAAGCCATTGGATTTACACACAGACTGCTGCATTGATTGTTTAGTCCATGTGATTCACTAGTACATTGTTGAATGAAATACACACTCAAAGAACACCATATCACCCTTTTGTGGTGTTGGAGGGTTAAGACCTAGGGGATGAATACCTTCTGTGTGTGTGTGTGTGTGTGTGTGTGTGTGTGTGTGTGTGTGTGTGTGTGTGTGTGTGTGTGTGTGTGTGTGTGTGTGCGCGTGCGTGCGTGCGTGCGTGCGTGTGTGTGTGTGTGTGTGTGTGTGTGTAGGGCTGAGGTATGATTAAAGGGGCATTAGGGGTGCAAACCTTGGGTGTTGCAGCAGTACCCTGTTAGTGACTGTTAGCATGGAAGAAGATAGAAACTCACTGTGAACAGCCTCTATGATGTAGGGAATATTGAGGTTTCCACTGGAGGCCAGGGCCCCCAGGAAGGCTGCTACATCAGTGGCACTCTGGAAGCACTCTGTGGACTGTTGAAAGCACTGGCGGTTGTCAATCTCCAGGTACACTATGGAGCTGTGGAGGACAGAGTCATATTATACACATTAGACCTGATCTAAAGCCCAGAGAGAAGGTTGTAGAGCACAATAGTTTCAGTTCACAGAACAAGCAGAAGTTCTCAGAAAGCCAGACACTGATATATTTGTTATATAATCATCTATTGTGATGGAAACTAACGATATAGAAGGCCAGTTTTCTTTCCACAACAAATAGCTTAGTCCTTGCTTGACTTTCACATTTTAGATTCATGACAATGTGAGGTTTGCATGAAAATTCAGCTGAAATCCAGATTCCAAATGAGGATTGTTTCCAGAACATTTCTCTAATCCTTACCCTTTGATCAGCATGGGGTCCAGCTCCCTGCGTCTGCGGCTGTTTTCACTGGCTATAGTATACAGGCTATTCCTCATGGAGCTGAGCATGGTGCCAGGGATCTCTGTCCAACCCACTGAGCGCTTTATGTTGTGTTTGTTCAGCTCCTGCTCACTGCCGTAGTACGGGTAGATCATCATCTCTCCCTTGGAGTCCTGCCGGAACACCACGTTAGTGTGGAGTACGCGGCTCAGCTCGCGCAGGAAGCCAAGCGAGTTGTTCCGGAGCTGGTCGGGCATGATGTGGACCACGATGACCAGGCGGCCCACCGCCAGCTTCTCTGGCATGTTGTTGGCACAGTCCAGACCATCCCACTCACACTCAGCGTTGTTGCAGCCCTGGTCACAGTGGCCGTCCGCATAGTGGTCTTTACAGTACTGGTCGTACAGAGGGCTGGAGAGACGAGAGATTAGAGTATCATTCAGTATGACTTTTAATGGAATGTATAATGATGAAAGAAAAGCTTGTATCTCTGCTCAGCCTTTATTCATCCTCTATTCTCTACAGCATTAGATGAATCAGGTGAGTTATAGAAGGTCTGGAGCTGAACCCTGCATAGCCAGTAGCTCTCCATGTGGACTGGCCTCCCCTTAGCTAGTATTCAGTGTTTAGACCCTAATGACACTCACTTGCACTGGCCCTCCAGGTTCTGACAGTCAAAGCCATCGTAGAGACAGCCGGCGTTGTTGCACTGTTCGTCACACTTCCCGTCATTGAAGTAGCGCCAGCACTGCAGGGACGACGTGCAGTTCTTCCACGGGTCGTTGAAGTTGAGCGAGCAGTCGCCCCCGTCCCAGCCACATGCGTGGTTGTTACACAAGGTATCACAGTACTTGTTCCCCTTTCTTTCCTCACACTGGGGGATCTCACAGCTCACCTCCACCTCCGGCGGTGGGGTGATGTCACGGCCGAACCCGCCCAGGAAGCTGTAGTCCAGGATGTGACATAGCAGGCCGTTGAAGTTGGTGGGGCATACGCAGTGGTAGTATGGAGCTTCTGAGCTGTACTCACAGGTTCCCCCGTTGTAGCAGGGGTTGGTGTTACAGGGGCTGTCTGTAGGGTATTCACACTCTGGCCCTGTGAACGAGGAGGGACAGAGACACTTGGGGCTCTTGTGTCCGGAGATGCAGGTGCCACCATTACGACAGTGGAGACTCCCACAGGAGTGGGCATCGTACTCACAGGTAGAGCCAGTGTAGCCCTGTAGAGGTGAAGGAGAGCAAATGTGTCAATCTAATACTACTAGTACTACTATTACAGTATATTTAATGAATGACAGCACAGTGTAATACATCTGCTCAATGTCTTTATATACAGTATGCGTCTTGTATGCAGTATAATATGCCAGCAGCCTTAGTTATGTGTGAACTTACAGGTGGACACTTGCAGATGAAGCCGTGAGGAGTGTTGCTGGCTACGGCACATGTCCCTCCGTTACGACAGGGTTTGCTCTTACAGCCGTCAAACACTGTGTCACAACGCTGGCCTGTAGGGTCACAGAGAGATATAGTTACATCAAGGACTGAATCCCCTTATCAATAAGCCAATCACAGGTTAACATTTAATGCCATATAGAGTAAATAATTCCAGTTGAAGTCGGAAGATTACATACAATTAGGTTGGAGTCATTAAAACTCATTTTTAAACCACTCAAACTATAGTTTTGTCAAGTCGGTTAGGACATCTACTTTGTGCATGACACAAGTCATTTTTCCAACAATTGTTTACAGACAGATTATTTAACTTATAATATCACAATTCCAGTGGGTTCTACATACACTAAGTTGACTGTGCCTTCAAACAGTTTGGAAAATTCCAGAAAATTATGTAATGGCTTTAGAAGCTTCTGATTTGAGTCAATCATTTGAGTCAATTGGGGTGTAGCTGTGGATCAATTTCAAGGCCTAACTTCAAACTCAGTGCTTCTTTGCTTGACATCATGGAAAAATCAAAAGAAATCATCCAAGACCTCAGAAAAAACATTGTAGACCACAAGTCTGGTTCATACTTGGGAGCAATTTCCAAACACCTGAAGGTACCACATTCATCTGTACAAACAATAGTACACAAGTATAAACACCATGGGACCACTCAGCCATCATACCGCTCAGGAAGGAGACGAGTTCTGTCTCCTAGAAATTAACCTACTTTGGTGTGAAAAGTGCAAATCAATCCCAAAACAACAGCAAAGGACCTTGTGAAGATGCTGGAGGAAACAGGTACAAAAGTATCTATATCCACAGTAAAACGAGTCCTTTGTCAACATAACTTAAAAGGCAGCTCAGCAAGGAAGAAGCCACTGCTCCAAAACCGCCATAAAAAGCCAGACTACGGTTTGCAACTACACATGGGGACAAAGATCATACTTTTTGGAGAAATGTCCTCTGGTCTGATGAAACAAAAATAGAACTGTTTGGCCATAATGACCATCATTATGTTTGGAGGAAAAAGGGGGAGGCTTGCAAGCCAAAGAACACCATCCCAACTGTAAAGCACGGGGGTGGCAGCATCATGTTGTGGGGGTGCTTTGTTGCAGGAGGGACTGGTGCACTTCACAAAATAGACGGCATCACGAGGAGGAAAATTATATGGATATATTGAAGCAACATCTCAAGACATCTGTCAGGAAGTTAAAGCTTGGTCGCAAATGGGTCTTCCAAATGGACAATGGCCCCAAGCATACTTCCAAAGTTGTGGCAAAATGGCTTTAGGACAACAAAGTCAAGGTATTGGAGTGGCCATCACAAAGCCCTGACCTCAATCCTATAGAAAATGTGTGGTCAGAACTGAAAAAGCGCGTGCGACCAAGGAGGCCTACAAACCTGACTCAGTTTCACCAGCTCTGTCAGGAGGAATGACACAAAATTCACCAAACTTATTGTGGGAAGATTGTGGAAGGCTGCCCGAAACGTTTGACCCAAGTTAAACAATTTAAAGGCAATACTAGTTGAGTGTATGTAAATGTCTGACCCACAGGGAATGTGATGAAAGAAATAAAAGCTGAAATAAATCAGCTGTCAGAGCAGTTTACCGATCACTGCACCTGTACACAGCCCATTGGTAAATAGCCCACCCAACTATCTCATCCCCATATTGTTTTTATTTTTGCTCTTTTGCACCCCAGTATCTCTACTTGCACATCATCATCGGCGCATCTATCACTCCAGTGTTAATGCTAAATTATAATTATTTCGCCACTATGGCCTATTGATTGCCTTACCTCCCTAATCTACATTTGTACACACTGTATATAGATTTTTCTTTTTCTATTGTGTTATTGACTGTTTTTGTCACACTCCTTTGCTTTATCTTGGCCAGGTCGCAGTTGTAAATGAGAACTGGTTAAATAAAATAAATATATAATAAATAAATATACTATTATTCTGATATTTCACATTCTTAAAATAAAGTGGTGATCCTAACTGACCTAAGACAGGGAATTTTTACTAGGATGAAACGTCAGGAATTGTGAAAAACGGAGTTTAAATGTATTTGGCTAAGGTGTATGTAAACTTCCGACCTCTATCTTCTGGTGCTATATACTATAGAAAAACAGTGACGAGGTGTTATATATATTTCTTTACTGTTGGGATTTCTCCTGCAAGTCCAATGATTTGTCTCGAAAAAGACAGAAAAATGTCAGACTAAATTAACTTAGTTTGTTCTTGCTTTCCCAAATAAACCCCATGAAATAATTGGAATTGACATGAAACTAAACCCAACCCCACTCCCAAGTCACTATCCAGCCAACATGTCTGATGGTTATATATGTTACCTGTGTATCCGGTACGGCAATCACAGCGGTAGTTGTTGGTGAGCTGGACGCAGTTGTGTGTCCCGCGGGTGTCACATGGGTTGGACAGGCACTCGTTGACGTCCCCCTCACAGCGCTCCCCTACGTAGCCGGCGGGACAGATACAGTGGTAACCTCCCACCCTGTCCACACACTTCCCCT
This sequence comes from Oncorhynchus kisutch, assembly GCF_002021735.2. Lineage (NCBI taxonomy): Eukaryota > Metazoa > Chordata > Actinopteri > Salmoniformes > Salmonidae > Oncorhynchus > Oncorhynchus kisutch. The sequence goes on along the minus strand of NC_034176.2, from coordinate 21,488,890 downwards.
TGTTGAAGCACTTGGGCTCGTTGGTGACGGGGTCTGTGAAGGGGTTGCAGTCGTCTATGTTGATCTCACAGTGAACGCCTGTGAGGTAGAGGAACAGGTCAGGAGAGAGCAGAGGAACAGTCAGCCTCGTCTAAAGCACTCAGCTGGGACACCACCACATGGGATCAAGAAGGAACGGGCGGGAGAGAGCAGAGGAACAGTCAGCCTCTTCTAAAGCACTCAGCTGGGACACCACCACGCACTTATTCAATACATCTTTTCATTTACCGTTTCAAAATGTTTCTCTCGTTTGCTTCTATAAAACCTTTTTTGGCTACATTCATTTCACCAGTACTTTAGCTGACCAACAAGACACACTCCCTTCATGTCCGGGAGAGAAATCAATCCCATATTTGACGGGGACGAGAGTTTCGGACTTGTGCTGGACGCTGTTAAGCCCTAATTAATGAAGTGTGGTGGATTGAGAGTGAGTGAGAGAGAGAGAGAGAGGGTGGAGAGAGGAATAGATGGAGAGAGAGTGGGAGGCTGGAGAGAGGAATAGATGGAGAGAGAGAGAGAGGGTGGAGAGAGGAATAGATGGAGAGAGAGTGGGAGGCTGGAGAGGAGCACAGAAAGAGGGATAGAGAGAAAGAGGGGGGTGGTGTGGAAGAGTGTGTGGAGGTGGGTGGCGGGGCCCTGACCTTGGGTTCCCCTGGGACAGGAGCATTTGTAGGTATTGATCAGGTCAATGCAGGTGCCTCCGTTCTGGCACGGCTGGGAGAAACACTCATTGATCTCATTGGAGCAGTTGGTGCCGACGTATCCCGGCACACACTAGGAGAGGAGAGGGAAAAGATAAATCAATGAGTGACATGAAACAAGGCTGTTTCTGTTTACCTGGTTGTTTTGCCAGTTCTCTGCACAGGACATCAAATCCTCTTTCATCAGAGATCTACATAAATTAACAGTTTGTGAGTCTGTTAATAAACAACCTTTTGTCATCAGTTTGGATACAGAGTTTGATAGGACTTTTTTTTTAGAAAGAACACCCACACACTCATTTATTTTCTGATTTAAATCATTCAATGGAAAGTGAGCATGACTGACAATGTTTCTACAAGACCAAGACCAGGAAACACACTTTTTTGGCCACATGAATCGCTGTTCGGTCTAGGTATAATTTCTACATTAGGCTATATTTGTTATGCATTTCACCCAGCACCTGTGAAAAATTGGATTAAATTAAATTTGATGTAACTTAATTAGGACAATTCATACCAATTGGATGTAATGTGCATTAGTGACAGTGCTGTGTTCCTAGTGAGCAGCCTACCTTGCAGGAGTACCCTCCTAGAAAGTCAGTGCATGTGGCTCCACTCTGACAGGGGTTGGGGATGCACTCATCCACCTGTTCCTCACAGTAGCTGCCTGTGTAACCTGCCTGGCAGTGGCAGTAGTGGGTGTTCCCTGCATCCAGACACTGGCCTGAGTTACGACACAGAGCAATTACCTCCACACCTGGAGGGCAGAGAGATGGGGAGGGGAAGAGACGGGAGATCAGTATGTAGTCTGTGTTTTGTTAGTGGTGTGAAATTAATTGCATAGTGATGATTGAGGCTAACACAAACACACACACACGCCTCAAACACACACACACCTCATACATGCAGAAGGACAGACACACAAACATCTTCCTTCACACCCCCAGTGTTACCTCTCTGTTTGGCTGCCACCTCGCAGGAGACGCTTGGCACATCACAGTAGAGCCCTGTCCAGCCAGTCTGGCACTCACAGCTGTAAGTAGTGCCAGTCTGCCAACAGGTGCCCCCGTTCTGACATGGGGACGAGTCACACCAGCGTACCAGATTCTGAGGAGACACACACACCATAGACAGTTAGCTGACAGGGGGACATGTTTCTGTAAGTAAGCATGTACACTGTTGTTTCACAGATAAAACATTACCCACTGGGCACAGACATAAATTCAACGTCTATTTCACGTTGGTTCATCGTAATTTCATTGAAATGACATGGAATCAACTTTGATTCAACCAGTGTGTGCCCAGTGGGCTGTAGCTTATAACTACAGTTATTTATACCACCTTTATTTAGCCAAGTACATGATCCATAAAAGCACATTTTACTTGACAATAACAACCTGGTATATAGCCTACAGTTAGTCTACTGTAAAGTCAGCGTGACTGGGCCTATACTGTACCTGGCAGTTGAGGCCAGTGTAGCCCTGGGGACAGATGCACTTGTAGGTGCCATAGCTGTCCTGGCAGGTGCCTCCGTTCAGGCAGGGTCTGGAGTCACACTCGTTGATGTCGTGTTGGCAGTAGCTGCCAGTGAAGCCAGGTGGGCACAGGCAGGTGTAGGTGTTGATGCCGTCCACACACGTCCCACCGTTGAAACAAGAGCTGTTAAACAAAACATCCACAAAGCAATACCAGACGTGTCATTCAAAAAACAAATTCAATTCACTTTAAAACATGGTAAGTCCAATTAGTGAAATGAATTGAGAGTGAATATCCTGGGCTATAATGGGATATTTGAGTCATTCAACTTTCTGCCACAGGGGGCAGAAGTGGACAAGAGAAAATAGTTTGGAGATGCATTCATCGTTTGTGACAGAGACGCAACAGGCCATGTGAGGAAAGAGAAATCCAAACTAAATAGGAATTCAAGCTCCCTTTACCTCTCAGTGCAGTCAGGTGTGTTGTTCTCACAGTGTATCCCACTGAAGCCAGGTGGACAGGTGCAGGTGTAGCTGTTGACACAGTCTGTACAGTTGGCTCCATTCTTACATGGGTTACTGTCACACTCGTTGATGTCCTCCTCACACTTAGTGCCACGGAAACCAGGCAGGCAGGTGCACGCAAAGTTGTCCACCTCGTCCCGACAGAAACCTCCATTGCTGCAGGGGTCTATGGAGGAAGAGAGCGGGGAGATAGGTTAGCTTATAACTTAGCAGACTGGCTGCAACTCAATAGTCTTGACTAGCTTCCTTTCCTTATGTTTTACTGACATGAAAGAACATGACAGGATTTATAGAGATGTGGTGGCCTTTCACCTATCAGTCATGAAATAAAAGAGACAGGGGGCCACTTTAGAGTATTGAGACACGACCACTGTCTCATTGTAACCTGTTTTTATGATGAAGTCATGAAGATGATAGGAGACTTACTGGGCTTACAGTCGTCAATGTTGGTCTCACAGTTGCGGCCAGCATAACCGGCCTTGCAGCCACAGAGGTAGTTGCCTTTGGTGTTCTCACAGGTGGCCCCATTGAGACAGGGGTTCTTTACACACTCGTTAATGTCCACTTCACAGGTCTGTCCTAGAGAGGGTAGAGGAAAGGAGAGAGTGGAGAGGTTTACTACACAGCACTGAGATCATTTGCCCATTTTCATAATTTTATATAGACATATTTGGTATGATAACATACATATAACCTAATACAGATAACGTACATATACTGCCTTCAGAATGTATCCAAACCCCTTGACTTATTGCATTTTGTTGTGTTACAGACGGAATTCAAAATGGATTCAATCGATTTTCTTTCACCCATCTACACACAATACCCCGTAATGACAAAGTGAAAACATGTTTTTTAAAATTGTTGCAAATGTATAAAAAATGAAATACTGAAATATCTAATCTACATAAGTATTCACACCCCTTAGTCAACACTTTATAGAAGCACCTTTGGCGGCGATTACAGCTCTGAATCTTTTTGGGATTGTACAGTATCTGCCCATTATTTATTTTTTAATTCGTCAAGCTCTGTCAAGTTAATTGTTGATCATTGCTAGACACCCATTTCATGTCTTGACATAGATCTTCAAGCAGATTTAAGTCAAAACTGTGACTAGGCCACTCAGGAACATTCAATGTCGTCTTGGTAAGCAAGTCCAGTGTATAATTGGCCTTGTGTTTGAGGTTATTGCTGAAATGCGAAATTGTCTCCCAGTGTCTGTTGGAAAGCAGACTGAACCAGGTTTTCCTCTAGGATTTTGCCTGTGCTTATAGCTGTATTGTGGGGTTTTTTTATCCTAAAAAACTCCCTAGTCCTTGTCGATGAAAAGTATTCCCATAACATGATGCAGCCACCACCATGTTTGAACATATGAAGAATGGTACTCAGTGATGTGTTGTGTTGGATTTGCACCCAAACATAAAGCATTGTGTTCAGGACATAACATGAATTTTTTTGCCACATTTTTTGCAGTTTTACTTCAGTGCCTTACTGCAAACAGGTGCATGTTTTGGAATATTTTTATTCTGTACAGGCTTCCTTCTTTTCACTCTGTCATTTAGGTTAGTATTGTGGAGTAACTACAATGTTGTTGATCCATCCACAGGTTTCTCTCATCACAGCCATTAAACTCTGTAAGTGCTTTAAAGTCACCATGCCTGAGCAGTTTCCTTCTGAAAAACCTCTCTGGTCTTTGTGCTGGAATCTGTGCTGAAAATTCACTACTCGATTGAAGACCCTTACAGATTGTATGTTGTGTGAGGTACAGAGATGGGGTAGTCATTCAAAAATCCTGTTAACCACTAGTATTGAACTGAAGACCCTTATAGATTGTATGTTGTGTGAGGTACAGAGATGGGGTAGTCATTCAAAAATCCTGTTAACCACTAGTATTGAACTGAAGACCCTTACAGATTGTATGTTGTGTGAGGTACAGAGATGGGGTAGTCATTCAAAAATCCTGTTAACCACTAGTATTGAACTGAAGACCCTTACAGATTGTATGTTGTGTGAGGTACAGAGATGGGGTAGTCATTTTAAAATCCTGTTAACCACTAGTATTGAACTGAAGACCCTTACAGATTGTATGTTGTGTGAGGTACAGAGATGGGGTAGTCATTTTAAAATCCTGTTAACCACTAGTATTGAACTGAAGACCCTTACAGATTGTATGTTGTGTGAGGTACAGAGATGGGGTAGTCATTCAAAAATCCTGTTAACCACTAGTATTGAACTGAAGACCCTTACAGATTGTATGTTGTGTGAGGTACAGAGATGGGGTAGTCATTCAAAAATCCTGTTAACCACTAGTATTGAACTGAAGACCCTTACAGATTGTATGTTGTGTGAGGTACAGAGATGGGGTAGTCATTTTAAAACCTGTTAACCACTAGTATTGAACTGAAGACCCTTACAGATTGTATGTTGTGTGAGGTACAGAGATGGGGTAGTCATTCAAAAATCCTGTTAACCACTAGTATTGAACTGAAGACCCTTACAGATTGTATGTTGTGTGAGGTACAGAGATGGGGTAGTCATTTTAAAACCTGTTAACCACTAGTATTGAACTGAAGACCCTTACAGATTGTATGTTGTGTGAGGTACAGAGATGGGGTAGTCATTCAAAAATCCTGTTAACCACTAGTATTGAACTGAAGACCCTTACAGATTGTATGTTGTGTGAGGTACAGAGATGGGGTAGTCATTTAAATCCTGTTAACCACTAGTATTGAACTGAAGACCCTTACAGATTGTATGTTGTGTGAGGTACAGAGATGGGGTAGTCATTTAAATCCTGTTAACCACTAGTATTGAACTGAAGACCCTTACAGATTGTATGTTGTGTGAGGTACAGAGATGGGGTAGTCATTTTAAAACCTGTTAACCACTAGTATTGAACTGAAGACCCTTACAGATTGTATGTTGTGTGAGGTACAGAGATGGGGTAGTCATTCAAAAATCCTGTTAACCACTAGTATTGAACTGAAGACCCTTACAGATTGTATGTTGTGTGAGGTACAGAGATGGGGTAGTCATTCAAATCCTGTTAACCACTAGTATTGAACTGAAGACCCTTACAGATTGTATGTTGTGTGAGGTACAGAGATGGGGTAGTCATTTAAATCCTGTTAACCACTAGTATTGAACTTATTGACTCAAGACATTTCAGCAAATGTTTTTGTTGTTGTTGTAATTACCAAGATTTTCTACAAACAAAATTCCACTTTAACATTATGGGGTATTGTGTGTAGATCAGTGACACAAAATCCCAATTGAATAAATGTTTTATTCAGGATGTAACACAACAAAATGTGAAAAGGGTAAAGGGCTGGGGAAACTTTCTGAAGGCACTGTACCTGCATAGGAATGACATATAATCTACTGTAAATATATTGCTCGCTCACCTTGCCAGCCCTCTGGACACACACAGGAGAAGCTCTCGTAGTCTTCAGACTCCTGACACTCACCTCCGTTCTTGCAGGGCTTGGGGCTGCAGGGTGCCAGCAGGGTCTCACAGTTCTCACCTATTACACACACACACACACATTTTTAGATAATGGCCATGAACTGTTCAATATTATTGTTCTCATATTATTATCGTGTCTAATATTATTGTTTTCAGAACCAGAGTATCGTAACTGGAAGTAGTGGGTGTCTGGATACTGGATAGATCGCCCTACATAGATAATATTATTGTTTTCAGAACCAGAGTATCGTAACTGGAAGTAGTGGGTGTCTGGATACTGGATAGATCGCCCTACATAGATAATATTATTGTTTTCAGAACCAGAGTATCGTAACTGGAAGTAGTGGGTGTCTGGATACTGGATAGATCGCCCTACATAGATAATATTATTGTTTTCAGAACCAGAGTATCGTAACTGGAAGTAGTGGGTGTCTGGATACTGGATAGATCGCCCTACATAGATAATGCTTTTATTGGACATTTAAATACACACTTCATTCAGGAGGCTTCTTGCCCACAGTGAAAAGGTCTGTGAGTGTTAGAGAGCAGAGCTGTTTGGGCCCACGGAGACATTTCCCTATCTGTCTGTTTCCACGACACCCAGCACGGACAGGAAGCAGGCTGGAGTTTCCTGCTATTGTCAAGGCATTTGCTGTTCTGTGAGACAGGAAGTCTGCAAACAGGAAATGTGACAAGCAGCTGGGCCGTTCAGTTCCCACCCCTCCGTCACACAACCAGAGTCACTATTATTCCAGCTCTCGACGCAGGGTGGAATTTTCCAAAAAGAAAACTCAGGGAATAAATAAAAAGGTTGCCCAAAGGCAGTCAGTCCATCATTATCTGTTTTATCAAATAATACGAGGGAGGAATGGATGTGAGGACTTCTTAACAATATTTCCCTGTACTGTTATCAGGGACACAACGTCAACACAACAGATGAAGGAGTTTTAGCCAAGAGGAAGTCTTGCTGCTGGACATTAATTGACAGCTTGGTCTTCCGGGGCATGTTTTTCCTGTATGTCTAATGCCTTAGAGAAGCTAGAACTTTGAGCACCACAGCAAGGGAATACCAAAACATTACGCTTAGATAGACAATCAGACATATATTTCACAATAGCCAAATATGTTCATACCGGTATATGGCAGTAGGCAGTTGCACTTGTACGCAGAGACATCATCGATGCAGGTCCCTTGGTTCAGGCAGGGATTGGAGGCACATTCGTTAATGTTGGTCTGACAGCTTGGACCTGGGATCAAAAGGTCAAGAAGTTATCAAGCACATGAGTTTGAGTTAAGAGTTAGGGTCAAATAGATCAAAACAATACAAAATGTATTGATGGTGGGATTGCAATCTCGAGGACCATACACACGTACACACACTTACTCACCAGTGAAGCCGATTCTGCAGGAGCAGACATAACCGCTCGTCATATCCTTGCAGGTGCCTCCGTTCATGCAGGGGTTGGACTCACACTCGTTGTTGTTGATGTCACAGTTCTTGCCACTCCAGCCATTGTCACACAGACAGTTGTAACTAAGGAAAAGATGGGAAAGCTCAATATCAGAGTAACAGACACTCAATTCCACTTTGAGTCCTCAAATCCACAGCTTTTATGAATACTTAGGGATTTACTGTAGATATATTCATACCATACATGTAAGGAAGATTTCTAGATTTAAACGAGACACAACTTAGTGATTTGCTTGGCATTGAAACAGATGAGAAAGACAGACTCACCCATTGACTTTGTCCTGACAGTGGCCATGGATACACGGGTTGCTAAGGCACTCATTGATCTGGGAGAAGCAGGTGGTGTCATGGTAACCCTCTGGACACAGACAGGTGAAGCTGTTGATGCCATCGATGCAGGTGCCACCGTTGTGACACGGGTGTAGGGCACATTCGTCAAGGTTGATGTTGCACATGGTCCCTGTGAACCAGAACCCATTAAGATGTTTACTTCTCTGACCTCTCGTACAGTAGTGTCTCAACTTTATAGCACAAGGAACATTTACAGTTTACAAACTGATTCAATTGGTGTTAGAAAATGATACAGGTAACTGCCAAGGTAAAGAAAAAACCAACAAAGTGTCTTAATGGGTCATCGGGCCACCACGAGCCAGAACAGCTTCAATGCACCGTGGATAGATTCTACAAGTCTAAAACTCTATAGGGGGGATGCGACACCATTCTTCCACCATAAATTCCAACATTTGGTGTTTTGTTGATGGTGATGGAAACGCTGTCTTAGGTGGCTCCAGAATCTCCCATAAGTGTTCAATTGGGTTAAGATCTGGTGACTGAGACAGCCATGGCATATGGTTTACATCGTTTTCATACTCATAAAATCATTCAGTGACCCCTCGTGCCCTGTGGACAGGGGAATTGTCATCGTATGGGGTAATAGCCATGGTAGCCTGCCCAGGATTTTCATACATGACCCTAAGCATGATGGGATGTTAACTGCTTAATTAACTCAGGAATAGGGTTGCACATTTTGGGGAATATTCAGAGGTGGAAACTTTCCGTGGGAATTAATGGGAATATATGGGAATTAACGGAAATACATTCAAATTAATATTAATACCATTTAAATGTAGATGTTTTTTGATTGGATATATTTACCATATCATATGGAGACAGAAATATAAACATTTAACCTTATAATAAGTCATTGCAAATGATTAAATCCTTCCAATAGAATTTTTTTTTTACTATTTAGTTATGAATTGAACTTTAATTAAATGAGTTGACTCTTCACATGGGATGATTTCACTGTACATCAAAAGAAAGGGAATATTGAATGATCCCCAATGATCCATCACATCTCCTAAAAATGTTTTCAACATACATCTGTAAAATGATAGTCTAGAAACTAAAGCTTTGGTTGTCTTCCTCTCAGGCTTCCATGTCTTCTCCCTGGATCTCCTCAATGTCCAACTCCTTGAACATCAGACTCTGAGGCCTCATCTTCACTGTCACTTTCAAACCTTGTTGAGTATGGCTCTTTGTCAGTCTCAAAAAGCCTCAAATTTAACCGGATGCCACCAACTTTTCAACCCTTGTATTGGTCAGCCTGTTGTGTGCTTTGGTGTGTGTGTTCCCAAACAAGGACCAGTTGCGCTCTGAGGCAGCTGATGTTGGTGGGATTTGGAGGATGATGGAGGCAACAGGGGAAAGAGCCACAGATCCAAAGTCCATTCCATCAGGTGGCTGATGAGATATGTCGGCACGACTGCCATATTGCAGCTCCATTTTTTATTTATTTTTTTATTTAACCTTTATTTAACCAGGTAGGCTAGTTGAGAACAAGTTCTCATTTGCAACTGCGACCTGGCCAAGATAAAGCATAGCAGTGTGAGCATACAACAAAGAGTTACACATGGAGTAAACAATTAACAAGTCAATAACACAGTAGAAAACAAAGGGGGGGTCTATATACAATGTGTGCAAAAGGCATGAGGAGGTAGGCAAATAATTACAATTTTGCAGATTAACACTGGAGTGATAAATGATCAGATGGTCATGTACAGGTAGAGATATTGGTGTGCAGAAGAGCAGAAAAGTAAATAAATAAAAACAGTATGGGGATGAGGTAGGTGAAAAGGGTGGGCTATTTACCAATAGACTATGTACAGCTGCAGCGATCGGTTAGCTGCTCAGATAGCTGATGTTTGAAGTTGGTGAGGGAGATAAAAGTCTCCAACTTCAGCGATTTTTGCAATTCGTTCCAGTCACAGGCAGCAGAGTACTGGAACGAAAGGCGGCCAAATGAGGTGTTGGCTTTAGGGATGATCAGTGAGATACACCTTCTGGAGCGCGTGCTACGGATGGGTGTTGCCATCGTGACCAGTGAGCTGAGATAAGGCGGAGCTTTACCTAGCATAGACTTGTAGATGACCTGGAGCCAGTGGGTCTGGCGACGAATATGTAGCGAGGGCCAGCCGACTAGAGCATACAAGTCGCAGTGGTGGGTGGTATAAGGTGCTTTAGTGACAAAACGGATGGCACTGTGATAGACTGCATCCAGTTTGCTGAGTAGAGTGTTGGAAGCCATTTTGTAGATGACATTGCCGAAGTCGAGGATCGGTAGGATAGTCAGTTTTACTAGGGTAAGCTTGGCGGCGTGAGTGAAGGAGGCTTTGTTGCGGAATAGAAAGCCGACTCTTGATTTGATTTTCGATTGGAGATGTTTGATATGAGTCTGGAAGGAGAGTTTGCAGTCTAGCCAGACACCTAGGTACTTATAGACGTCCACATATTCTAGGTCGGAACCATCCAGGGTGGTGATGCTAGTCGGGCATGCAGGTGCAGGCAGCGACCGGTTGAAAAGCATGCATTTGGTTTTACTAGCGTTTAAGAGCAGTTGGAGGCCACGGAAGGAGTGTTGTATGGCATTGAAGCTTGTTTGGAGGTTAGATAGCACAGTGTCCAAAGACGGGCCGAAAGTATATAGAATGGTGTCGTCTGCGTAGAGGTGGATCAGGGAATCGCCCGCAGCAAGAGCAACATCATTGATATACACAGAGAAAAGAGTCGGCCCGAGAATTGAACCCTGTGGCACCCCCATAGAGACTGCCAGAGGACCGGACAGCATGCCCTCCGATTTGACACACTGAACTCTGTCTGCAAAGTAATTGGTGAACCAGGCAAGGCAGTCATCCGAAAAACCGAGGCTACTGAGTCTGCCGATAAGAATATGGTGATTGACAGAGTCGAAAGCCTTGGCAAGGTCGATGAAGACGGCTGCACAGTACTGTCTTTTATCGATGGCGGTTATGATATCGTTGAGTACCTTGAGTGTGGCTGAGGTGCACCCATGACCGGCTCGGAAACCAGATTGCACAGCGGAGAAGGTACGGTGGGATTCGAGATGGTCAGTGACCTGTTTGTTGACTTGGCTTTCGAAGACCTTAGATAGGCAGGGCAGGATGGATATAGGTCTGTAACAGTTTGGGTCCAGGGTGTCTCCCCCTTTGAAGAGGGGGATGACTGCGGCAGCTTTCCAATCCTTGGGGATCTCAGACGAGATGAAAGAGAGGTTGAACAGGCTGGTAATAGGGGTTGCGACAATGGTGGCAGATAGTTTCAGAAATAGAGGGTCCAGATTGTCAAGCCCTTGCTTGGAAGTGTACTTCGCCAGACAGCCAAGAACATTTCCCTCATCCAGGCCAAGGTGGCGAGACAGGGTAGTGATGACACCATAGGCCTTGTTGATCTCTGCACCAGACAGGATGCTCTTGCCAGCATACTTGGTGTCCAACATGTACGCTGCGGTGTGTATGGGCTTCAGGCTGAAGTCTTCAAGCTTTTTGATGTATTTCAGGACTGCAGTTTCCTCTTCTTGGAGCAACAGTGAAGTGGGCAGAGCAGTATGGATTTCTTCTCTTACATCTGCAAGCAGAGTCTGAACACAGACAGGATGGCATTGTCTCCCTCAATACATGCAATGGCTACTGCTATAGGTTTCAGGCTGCTTACCACTCTCTCCCAAAATACATCATCCAGGAGGATCCTCTTTGATGGGGCTGTCCATATCGGCAGACTGTGATATGGCCATTTCTTGGAGAGACTCCTTCCCCTCCAGGAGACTGTCAAACATGATGACAACACCACCCCAATGGGTGTTGCTGGGAAAGCTTCAATGTGGTGCTCTTATTCTTCTCACTTTGCTTGGTGAGGTAGATTGCTGCTGTAACTTGATGACCCTTCACATACCTAACCATTTCCTTGGTTCTCTTGTAGAGTGTATCCATTGTTTTCAGTGCCATGATGTCCTTGAGGAGCAGATTCAATGCATGAGAAGCATAGCCAATGGGTGTGATGTGAGGGTAGGACTCCTCCACTTTAACCCAGCAGCCTTCATTTTGGCAGCATTGTCTGTCACCAGTGCAAATACCTTCGGTGGTCCAAGGTCATTGATGACTGCCTTCAGCTCATCTGCAATGTAGAGACCGGTGTGTCTGTTGTCCCTTGTGTCTGTGCTCTTGTAGAATACTGGTTGAGGGGTGGAGATGATGTAGTTAATTATTCCTTGGCCACAAACATTCGACCACCCATCAGAGATGATTGCAATAGTCTGCTTTCTCTATGATTTGCTTGACCTTCACTTGAACTCGGTTGAACTCTGCATCCAGCAAATTAGTAGATAAAGCATGTCTGGTTGGAGGGTCTATGCTGGGTGAAGAACTTTCAGAAATCTCTTCCAATACACATTGCATGTGAGAATCAGAGGTGAACCAGTTGCATACACAGCTCGAGCAAGATATTCATCAGCATTTCTCTGACTATGTTCCTCCATTAAGTCAAAAAACTTCTGATTCCAGGAGGACCATGAACTGCTGCTATCGATAAGGTGTCTGATTAATCATTTTCACATCGAATAGAAGTAGAGGGACTTTTGTCAGAGGTTGCTTGTTGTGAGCAGTGAGGGAACTTCATGCACTTGGCCAGATAATTCTGCATCTTTGTTGCATTCTTCACATATGATTTGGCACATTATTTGCAGAGGGTTGCAATTCCATTGAATTGAGGCTAGTTTAACCAAAATATGCCACAAGACCTAGAATTGCCTTATGTGTATCCCACAAAAAAGGTTCACTGTTATAAGCTAACTTTTTTGATTAATTTAATAAGCTAAATAACCCAAATTCCCGGGCTTAACTTCCCATGGACATTTCCCTGAAAGTTTCTGATCCTTTGCAACCCTTGTCAGGAACCACACCTGTATGGAAGCACCAGCTTTGAATATACTTTGTATCCCTCATTTACTCAAGGGTTTCCGTTATTTTGTCAGTTACCTGTACAAATTAATAACACTATGGTTAGAACTTATGAAACTTTGAACATAATATCATGTAGTAATCTTTGGAGTTGGTCACAATCCATGAAGATATCATTTTGAAGTAAAACACAAAGCCCAACCCGTGCTACACCAGACAATGGACCATACAATGGGCTCTATATCCCCACAGTAAATGTATCCACCTAGAGAAACATGGGATTTTTAAGTCCGGTTTTGTTGTCCACTTGAAATGACGCCGCCATTCAGCGGGTGCCACGCATAACATAAAGAGAGGCCATTTAGCCCTAAAGCATGGACCAACTCCCCCCTTTTAAAATATCAACTTTCAGGAATCTTTCAGGGGATCTTTCCTCCAGTGAAATCCCGGGTGAGTGTTGGTCCTTTCAGAGCCTGGTGAGAGAGGCCAGCTTGTGTGTCTAGGCAACAGGTTGGAGGGGGGGGGGGGGGTCTGGAAAGTGACAAGGCCACAGAAGGCCTTAAAAGGAGTGCATTCGTTTACCATCTGTCATCTCTCTCCCTCTTCCACCCCTCCACCCTACCCTCTATGCTCTTGTTTGTCCTGCCTTCACCTGAGAGGTCTGAATAGGAGAGGTAGGAGAACCCCCTTCAAATCTCAACCTCGGTAGCCACAGTCAGACAAACTGGTCCCCTACAGGGCTACTTACCGCTGTAGCCAGGCTCGCAGGCACACTCGTAGCCATTGATCTTGTCGAGGCATGTCCCGTAGTCACATGGCTTGCTCTTGCAGTCGTCCAGGTTGACTTCACAGTTTATACCTAGAAGCAAAGAAATTAGCATCAAAGTTTCTATAGTAACATTTTCACAGATTAAAGTAAGTCTGTGTGTCGAGGACAGTTTCGAGCTTAGAGAAGTCTTTTAGTGTGTGTGTGCTCGCGTGTGTGTGTGCTCGCGTGTGTGCATGCGCGCGTGCGTCTGACCTGCGGTGCCCATGGGGCAGGTGCAGATGTAGGAGTTCTCGCGGTCCTGGCAGATGCCTCCGTTCCGACAGGGCTGACTCAGACACTCGTTAATGTTGGTCTCACACAGCCGGCCCGTGTAACCAAGGCGACAGTAGCAGGTGAAGGAGGCCAGGCCATCCTTACAAGTACCATAGTGACAGGGGTCCGAGAAACACTCATTGATGTCGGTCTCACAGTGTTGCCCCGTGTAACCTGGTAGAAAGACATGTAGTTTGTCACTTTAGTCTAATTTCTCTCCATTCTATTCAGGAGCCAGAAAACATTCAATACGTTTTAGTTTATTTTGAAATCTGTTTGTTGTTTTGTTGTTGTTTTTATGCTCCTGCTAGTATCACTGCTCTTTATCAGCCCCAAGGCCTTCATCAGAGCTTTTGTGAGTGTTTTTAATTTGCACATTGCATATTGCTCCACCCACATCTGTTCAATGAACGCGATTGGAGTCGAGGGAAAATAAACGTGTTACCAAATATAACAAGGTTCTGTTTTTATACCTTCAGTGCATTCACAGGTGTACTTATTGGGGCCATCTGTGCACTTGGCGCTATTCTTGCAAGGCGTGCTGGAGCACTCATCAATATCTATCTGGCAAAGGTTCCCAGAAAATCCTGGAAAAACAAGAAGATGTAGGGAGTGAGTGAGTGTGTGTGTGGTTCATTAGAGTGATCTTACCAAGCCCAAACTATGCCCACTCTATCCCTGGAAGCCTACATACATTATGATGAGAGCCCTCAATGACAGAGATGGCTGCATATGTATCAAAATGCCTGCCGTACTACAAGCTTACTGTGTTCTTTCCTTCTATTCCTTTTCACCACTGCTCCCAAAAGGGGGGGGGGGCTTCCAAGGCCTCATGACCAGGGGTGAAAGACAAAGGGGGGACTGTCTGCTCAATGTAATGCAAAGCCGAGCCAGTTGCCTCTTTTGTCCCCCAAAACTTTTCCATCACAATGTGCATTATCCCGTCCTGCTCTGCCCACTTTCCCCGCCCGCTTCTCCCAACAGGGCTAGCTTGACCTCTGAACTCAGCTATTCAAATCCCTCATCATTCAAAATCAACCAGCAGGCTCCCTTATTTTCTCTAGTCATTCTAATCTCTGTTTTTATTTTTTCTTCCAACTTCTGTCGCAGGAACGTACAGTGTTCAGTAGTCACACATTTGAATTCTAAGTGGTAAAAAGAAGGATTCTATCTGATAAAGAACAGCCAGACACCAGTTGTCACTAATCCAAATAGGAAGTGGCTACATGGATATCTGTTAGCTCTGCTCCATTCACAACACAGGGTCCTTTCAATTTTCACTGTCCATCCATGCTAACGCTAATATTACCTCACACACACCTCCCAGAGCCAAAGAGGGGATTTAGCCCGGGCTTCTGGAATCACACATTTCAAAAGGGACGAATGGGGTTTCCATGGAGATTATGTGTACAGAAATTAAAGTTGAGAGGACCATACCCTACTCCGGCCTGGGCTTACACAGGAACAAATTTACATCACAAGCAGGCAATGGGGACCCCAAAATCCCCCGCCTTTACCCCATAACCCCTCTAGAGCATAACCGTCTGTGCGTCTCAGTCCCCTCCCGTACCCCAACACCCCCTCCCACTTTCACTACTCTCTCATTCAGGCCTCTCTCCTGGCCCCCTTACCCCATCCCCATCCCATAGATATGGGGGCTTTTCAACAGCTAAGCTCTAGTGTTCTCTGCTGTACTGCTCTACTGTTAACTGCACTTTCTCAACACAAGGAGCCTCCTGCCTTTCTCTCTGAGCTTTTTTTGATCAGAACCAACTGAGTACTGCACTATTTTCCATCAGAATTACTTCCACCTCAATAGCCCTGCTGAAAGAATGAAAACAAAAACACATTTTAGAGGCTGAGAAACCTTGTTCAGTGTCAGTCAGCCTCACGTTCTTCTATCAGAGCATTCCTGTGCTAACAAAACCCTCAATGCCTCTCATCACATGCTGTAGTCCAACCCTAATGGAATCCCTGTAGAAATACCTCATGAAATCATCTAGATTCTACATGCACCAAATCACTACACACAAAACTCAAACCTCACCACAACAGCTTCTACAACTACACAGAAATGTAATACACGAAAACACAACACTATTTCAGCTGATATTCTTAGTTAGACTATCTCCTTAATTCTCTCTCAAATAACGTTATTGTGGCTAGCTACATCCAAACCAAGTTTAAGTGCACACTCATCAGAGTAAAACCTTGTTCTAAGTGAAAACTTTGTCAAGCCCTTCCTTATGGATTTTCCTCGTCGGGCGCTGGCCTGCTAAAGCCTGCCTGAGGGCAGGGATTAGAGTCTGCCTCCCGCGCCCATCCAGTCCAGGGGGGTGATCGAACCCCCTCAGACCGCCGCAGCGTCCCAGGGCTCACCTGTGGGGCACTGGCAGTGGAAGGTGTTGATCTTGTCGATACATTTCCCATTGTTCAGGCAGGGGTTGTTTGCGCACTCGTCAGTATTGATCTGGCAGAACAGTCCCTCATAGCCTGTAGCCAATTAGCAAGGGAAACAAGACACAGGGCCAGTAAGTTAGTTAGTTAACCATGAGATTTGTATAGTAACATTGACCGTGCCTGACTTCAAAGATATAGGTTTAGATTGCAGCCATCCTTTGATTAAAACGGTGTCTTTACCTGGCATACAAATGCAGTGGAAACCTCCTATCTGGTCGAGGCACGTGGCTTCGTTCTGGCAGGGGTTGGAGAGGCACTCGTTGACGTCGTGTTCACATCGAGCTCCAGAGAAGCCGAGCTGACACTTACACTGGAACGAACCCTTGGTGTTCAGGCACTTCCCTCCGTGCTCACAGGGGTTGCCACCTAGACACACAAAGAGACATGGAGTGAATCTTAACAAACATGTTACAGGGTGTGCTCCTTCACAATGCTGTGTAGTGGTTGCTACCTGTCTGCCTCTCTGCTGTGTAGTGGTTGCTACCTGTCTGCCTCTCTGCTGTGTAGTGGTTGCTACCTGTCTGCCTCTCTGCTGTGTAGGGGTTGCTACCTGTCTACCTCTCTGCTGTGTAGGGGTTGCTACCTGTCTACATCTCTGCTGTGTAGGGGTTTCAACCTGTCTGCCTCTCTGCTGTGTAGGGGTTGCTACCTGTCTGTCTGCCTCTCTGCTGTTTAGGGGTTGGTACCTGTCTGCCTCTGCTGTGTAGGGGTTGCTACCTGTTTGCCTCTCTGCTGTGTAGGGGTTTCAACCAGTCTGCCTCTCTGCTGTTTAGGGGTTGCTACCTGTCTGCCTCTCTGCTGTGTAGGGGTTGCTACCTGTCTGCCTCTCTGCTGTGTAGTGGTTTCAACCTGTCTGCCTCTCTGCTGTGTAGGGGTTGCTACATGTCTACCTCTCTGCTGTGTAGGGGTTTAGACCTGTCTGCCTCTCTGCTGTGTAGGGGTTTAGACCTGTCTACCTCTCTGCTGTGTAGTGGTTTCAACCTGTCTGCCTCTGCTCATGGCCCTCCTGCTACTTGGACCCTATCGGACTGATTTCTACCGGCCTCCCCTCAACCCCTGTCAGCCCTGGCCCATGAGTGGGTTTCTGATCTCTGAGGTCGAGGAAATCCCATTTCTAGTTCTTGACTAACCAAGCATAACGAAGCCCATGAAGAATAAAGCCAATTCCTATATTGATCTAATGTGTGTTTCTGAAAGCATCCCTCAGTGGTCTGAGCTTAGTTACCTAGTGAGCATTCGTCAACATCCTGGTCACAAGCGGCGCCAATGTAACCAAGGGGACAGGTGCAGATGGCCTTGCCATTGACGGGGTTGGTGTCACAGTTAGAGCCTTTCTGACAGGGGTTACTAATACAGGCGTCATCCAGATGACACAACAGACCTGGCACAGCACAAATAAAACAGGAGATGTTGATAGGCGTAACAGTTATTTACTTCGTTAAAGTTATTTATTTAGTTAATGTTTTTCAACCTTGTAATAACTAGCTATAGTAAATACAGGGAAAATATATGTGCTGCTGGCACTGTAAAAGGAAAGACTACCAATTTAGTATCACTGTTGTAAACACACGAGATTCAGCATAAAATGGTGGAAGATATACAAGTATAAAAAGCTCAGGGTCAGAACAATTAAAAAACAAGGAGAAATGCAGAAGACCAAAGTGCTTTGGCTGACCTGTGCGACCATGGGGACACTCGCAGAAGAAGGACGCCACACGGTCATGGCAGATGGCACCCTGATAGCAGGCGGCATTGGCACAGTCGTCAATATTCTCTCCACAGTCATCGCCCGTCCACCCGTTGACACAGACACACTGGTAGGCACTGTAGATGTTGTGGCACGTTCCACCGTTCTGGCACGCGTTGGGCATCAGTTGGCACTCGTCAACGTCCTCTGTACAGAACTGGCCTATAGGGGAGAACATGGAGGAAATGCACTTGTCAACAGCGCACCGTGCACCCAAATGAATCAACGAGAGCCAATGAGAGCCAATGAATAATAATGAAAAGCAAGGGGACTTCCACTGTGGAGTTCAGAGTAGGGTCAAAGTTATCCCATAAAGACTGATGCAGGGTGATACAGTATATGTTTGTATTCACCTCATGATCTAGGTTAGGATTGGGGGTTAGTAATCTGATCCTAGATCTGTATTCATGAGCAACTTCTACCAGGAGTGTAGAGAAGAGTGGGTGGGTGAGGGGTACTGTATGGTTACCTGTGAATTCTGGTTTGCATTGGCAGTTATAGGTGTTAACCCCGTCCACGCAGGTTCCTCCATTGTGACACTCGTGTCCTGGACAGTCGTCAATGTTAGTGTCACAGTTCTGACCCGAGAAACCTGGAGAGGACAGGACATCATGTTAAATACACACATATTACACACTGTTGTTTGTCATCTCAACAGAAGTGATCATGTTATATTTGCATGAATAAAGAGGGAATATCAAGGAAGCCTATTGGATATCTAAATAGTTTTGTCTCTTTGGATCATTCTCTTTGCTTTTCCTAGTTTAAAAAATGCCTGGTTGGTTTCTTTCAAAACAAGGGAAGTGAAACTCTTCTACAGTTAATGTGGTCAACGGCCTCCTTCTTCAGAGGGTAATGAATGGCAGCGGTGGCAACCCTCCTTGAGTATGTGGCAGTCAGAAAAACAGCCAGCCACACCACAGCTACCCTTCCTGCCCTGGCATTACACAACACAACACCACACTATTGTTTGGCTCCCTGACTGCAGAAGAAAAAGACAGGGACATTTAATAGGCAATACTGCCAATTTTGTGGAAGTAGAATCTGAGCACCATTGGATTGTTGACAATGAGAGTACTTGTCTTGATTCATAATATAAATGATTTTTCTTTGGTACTGAAATTACTGTGAGAACCGTCCAAAATAGTGTGTAAGGCACAAAGACAGTGGTATGGCGCTTGCTAGGAGCTCAGTGGAGGTCTGTCTATCCCAGCCTGGCTTTAGAGCAGGGTGGAATTGGTGACGTGATGGGTGGGGAGCAGGGAGAGGGGAGAGAAGATGACAAGTCCTGGTAACCTATAGGACTAGCAGGCTCTACTTTGCTGTGAGAATGTTGTCTCTCCGCCATTTCCTCACAATAAGGCCCAATGCTTTCCTGTTCACACACACACACGCACACACACACACACACACACACAGCACTGTGGAGCCACTACAAACAGCTCTCACACACACAGCACTGTGGAGCCACTATAAACAGCTCTCACACACACAGCACTGTGGAGCCACTACAAACAGCTCTCACACACACAGCACTGTGGAGCCACTACAAACAGCTCTCACACACACAGCACTGTGGAGCCACTACAAACAGCTCTCACACACACAGCACTGTGGAGCCACTACAAACAGCTCTCACACACACAGCACTATGGAGCCACTGCACACACAGTTTCTTCCTCCTGCACTCACATCATGACCAGCCACTAGACAACAGAGAACAGTACTGATAGTTTAATTCACAGTGGTTTTGGATGTTTGATTGAGTCAAGATGGCTTGAAGTGGGTAGACTTGCGGAGAAAACACTTAGCTGCCCCTAAGTGGAAACGGATTGCACAAGTTGAAAGTTCGTACAGGATCACATCCTAACTTTATATAATCTCACATAACTGAAACTTTTTCATAGTTGAATAGACTGATTGTAAATGGTTTGGGATACAAGCGCCTGCTAAATTACTAAAACGTCATGTAAATGTAGGCTTCTGCTCATAGTGGATCAGACGGGACCACATTAAACAGAGCAGTACCTGGCACACAGGAGCATTCGTAGGTGGTGTCTCCCTTCTGGATGCAGGTGGCCCCGTTGTGGCATGGGGAGGGGTTGCACGGTAGGTAGCGGGTATCACAGTGCTTGCCTGTGTACTCCTGGGGACACTGGCAGCGGTAGGTGCCCACCTCGTTCACACACACCCCTCCATTCTGGCAGGGCAAGGGGCTCTGGGCACATTCATTGACATCCTGCTTGCAGGTCTGACCGTAGAAGAAGGGGGTGCAGGAACAGATGTAATGGGACTCGAAGGGGGTGCAATGCCCGCCATTGGCACAGGGGTTAGAGGCACAGGGGTCTGCCTGCTGGCACTGCTTACCTGGAGGAGACAGACACTCATCTTGTAAATAAAGGATGAAACATTTCATAAATTCACGATTGTAACTTTATTTACATTAGGGCTCTCACAATACAATATTATGACGATACGTAGGTGCCGATACAATATGTATTGCGATTCTCACAAGTTCCAAACACATTGCTCACCATATGTCTGCTACAGACAGACAAGAGCCATGAGAAAACAAGTTTTGATCAGTTATGGAAATAAAAATGCTGAAAACAAATTTGCTCCCTATTTCAAAAGAAGATGGAGAACAAGCTACAAAGGACAACTACTGGAGTTTTGGTGCAGGTACAGCCAACTAGCACAAAAATTATATTGCAATATTGTCAAAACGATTTGATGCAATTTATCGTCAAAAATAATATCCCGAGATGTAACTGTATCGATTTTTTCGCTCATCACTCATTTAATGTACAGGCATGGCCAAAAGTTTTGAGAATGACACAAATATTAATTTCCACAAAGTTTGCTGCTTCAGTGTCATTAGATAATTTTGTCATATGTTACTATGGAATACTGAAGCATCATTACAAGCATTTCATAAGTGTCAAAGGCTTTTTATTGACAATTACATGAAGTTGATGCAAAGAATCAACAACAACAAAAAATCAAGACCTCTGCAATCAGCCCTGACATGCTGCCAATTAACTTCTGATCCACATCCTGACTGATGGCAGCCAATTCTTGTATAATCAATGCTTGGAGTTTGTCAGATTTTGTGGGTTTTTGTTTGTCCACCCGCCTCTTGAGGATTTGACCACAAGTTCTCAATGGAATTAAGGTCTGGGGAGATTCCTGGCCATGGACCCAAAATATCAATGTTTTGTTCCCCGAGCCACTTAGTTATCACTTTTTGCCTTATGGCAAGGTGATCCATCATGCTGGAAAAGGCATTGTTCATCACCAAACTGGTCCTGGATGGTTGGGAGAAGTTGCTCTCGGAGGATGTGTTGGTACCATTCTTTATTCATGGCTGTATTCTTAGGCAAAATTGTGAGTGAGCCCACTCCCTTGGCTGAGATGCTTTACTGTTGGCATAACACAGGACTGATGGTAGCGCTCACCTTGTCTTCTCCGGACAAGCTTTTTTCCAGATGCCCCAAACAATCGGAAAGGGGATTCATCAGAGAAAATGACTTTACCCCAGTCCTCAGCAGTCCAATCCCTCTGTACCTTTTGCAGAATATCAGTCTGTCCCTGATGTTTTTCCTGGAGAGAATTGGCTTCTTTGCTGCCCTCCTTGACACCAGGCCATTCTACAAAAGTCTTCACCTCACTGTGCATGCAGATGCACTCACACCTGCCTGCTGCCATTCCTGAGCAAGCTCTGTACTGGTGGTGCCTCGATCCCGCAGCTGAATCAACTTTAGGAGACGATCCTGGCGCTTGCTGGACTTTCTTGGGTGCCCTGAAGCCTTCTTCACAACAATTGAACCGCTCTCCTTGAAGTTCTTGATGATCCGATAAATGGTTGATTTAGGTGCAAACTTATTGGCAGCAATATCCTTGCATGTGAAGCTTTTTTTGTGCAAAGCACGGCACATGTTTCCTTGCAGGTAACCATGATTGACAGAGGAGAACAATGATTCCAAGCACCACCCTCCTTTTGAAGCTTCCAGTCTGTTATTGTCCTCATCTGTTATTGTCCTCGTCAACACTCACACCTGTGTTAACGAGAGAATCACTGACATGATGTCAGCTGGTCCTTTTGTGGCAGGGCTGAAATGCAGTGGAAATGTTTTTTGGGGATTCAGTTCATTTGCATGGCAAATAGGGACATTGCAATTAACTTTGTGAAAATGTATATTTGTGTCATTCTCAAAACTTTTGGCCACGACTGTACATACATAGTACTTGTATTTTAAGGAAAATAATGCCCTACGGTTAGTTGTAACCATGGTCAGTTTACATTTTTCAATGAACAGAAGACCAGTTAGTAATGCTATTTGTCACTACTAGAGTATGCAGTTTTTCCCTCCGGTATTCTGACTACAGTGTGAGTAGTAAATATGACAGTGTTCACCTGACCAGCCAGGGGGACATCTACACTTGTACTCTCTGAGGTTGACCAGATCGCATGTGCCACCGTTCCGGCAGGGAGAGCTGAGACAAGCGTTGTCGATTGGCGTCAGACACAGGCGGTCCGTGAAGCCCGGTTGGCAGGAACACGTGGAGTCCACTGAGTTTCCACGGGGTACCGTGTGACACGAGCCACCATTTTTACACGGAGAGGAGATGCAAGGGTCCCGGTGCTGACACTTGCTCCCTACGAATCCATCCCGACACCTGGAGAGAGAGAGAGTGAGAGAGAGAGAGAGAGAGAGAGAGGGGGCAGGATGTGTCAGCATTAATGGTTTAGGGAAAGTTGTATTCAACAGGTGAGAACTGACAACAACAAAACAAGCATGTGTGGCTATTGCAATGCCACCTGTCTTTATCTGTTTTAGTAGATATAAGATGTGGGAAAGCAGGAATGGTGAAAGCAAAATACCTAGTTGGCTTCCACTTTACTGCTTTCACCTGTTTTCAGAGGTCAGTGCAAACAAGGACAGGAAGACACTTTAGGCAATTGAGATTTCCCTACTGTGTGCTCATCAATATACATCTCCAGCAGCCTGGGAAACAGCCTCAGCCTGAAACTAACTAAGTAAGTAAGTAAAGAACTAACTAATCCCTGCTCACTGTGAAAGACACCCAGAGGGCTCAGACAGGAGGATGCTGTCTCTCTTTCTGTCCTGACCACTGTTTTAACAACACGGCAACATAGCCATGAGAACTATGCAGAAAAACCGCACATTTGCCTTTTCACTATCGTCCTCTCAGACAATGAGTTAGGCCATAAACCACAGCAACTCCAGGACATGGGGGGCAGGGGGTGGGACTGCAAATGGTTCCCAGAGTGGAGAGGGAGAGAGAGAGAGCGAGGCAGAGAGGAGGAGGCGCGGGAGGGAGGGAGAAAGAGAGAGAGAGAGAGAGAGAGAGAGAGAGAGAGAGAGAGAGAGAGAGAAAGAAAGAGGAAGAAAGGGAGAGTGAGTGGGGGCTGTCAGGTCAGTGGGGATGGATTCACACATTTACTATTACAATGAGATGGCTTGGAGAGTCCCCAGAGGCTAAGCAGAGTACACTCCCATCCAAGGGCCAAACAGCGTGCACACACACACACACACACACGCACATGCGCAATGCACATACACACACCCACACACACACACACACACACACACACACACACACACACACACACACACACACACACACACACACACACACACACACACACACACACACACACAGGTGGCCAGAGAGGTTAGTGGGGTCAGTGAGGTGATCAGGGAGGTTACCAACTGTTCAACAAATCAGTCATGTCATAGTCAGCTGAAAGAGATAACCCACCACCTTCAGTTTGGAACCTCACTGCTTCAACATGCTCCTATTTGTCATCCAGAGGGTTTCAGTACTGCTTCCCAAAGGGCTGAAGGGTGGGGGTTGGTCATTATGGATAGACTAACTCCATTCATTTTTTATTTTATTTATTTATTTTACCTTTATTTAACCAGGTAGGCAAGTTGAGAACAAGCTCTCATTTACAATTGCGACCTGGCCAAGATAAAGCAAAGCAGTTCGACAGATACAACGACACAGAGTTACACATGGAGTAAAACAGACATACAGTCAATAATACAGTATAAACAAGTCTATATACAATGTGAGCAAATTCATCAATAGTACACAATAACATTGAGCTGGACACTGACAATAATGGTAATCCAGTCTCATTTTTTGACATAAAAAGTTGTCCACCATGGCACCAATCAACAGCTCTTAGCAAGAAATATGCTCCACTCCACTCCTTTGTTTCAGTGCTCTAAGGACAAGGCAGTGTCTATACCATTCTTTAAACTCAGAGTTAACATCATGGATACTTAAAAGCAGTGTGCCCCAACCTCAACTCTCTCTCTCTCTCTGAGACAAGGGACACAGAGCGAGCACTGTAAACTCTATCATGAACCACACAGACACTTTTGATATCAGTCATTCTCCTAACGAAGCTTTCGCTAATTCCTTGTCAATTCCCCCAAGGCAAAACATGAAAACATGAAAACAATACCAAACATTCCCAAACAATGTTTGGGAGTCCTTCCTATTGGAGGTTGTTGCGTTTTTGTTTTATAGTTGCAACTAGGATTGCATTTATTTAAATATATAATACCTGTTGATTACAGCTACTGTGTGTCACTGATTACATAGTGTTACGCCTCAGCAACATTTTAATATAGTTAAAAGTTCTCACTCCAAAATACCATGATAGAGTTGTCTATTACTATTAGCCCTGGGGGGCTGGCTAAATCACATCCCCAAACATTCCCAGGGGGCCGTTGGATGTGTGAGCGAGAAGACTGAGGGCCTGGGGCCAAGCAGAGGCCCCTGTGGGGACAGACATGTGTTTAGACAGGGTTTCTCTCTCACAGGATTAGGGTGACCAGGGAAAGAAAACATCACATGCTAGGCTGGGCGCTAGCTACACAAACATTAAGGATCCGATGGCATGTCACTCTGCTTTAATAATGCTAGGCTGAGCAACCTTTCCAGACACTGGGATAAACCATGGAATCACCCCTCTTTGGTTACAATGAGCATGTTTGTTAGGATGTTTTTTTCTCCAGAGATAGAAAAGGCCATCTACCAAAGTCCCATCATTGCCATATGCTATATTAGGACTATTCTAAATCACTCATCTAAACATGGTCCCGTTTATTATGCTGTGGAGAGAAGAATTAATCCTCAGTTCATCCCTATTCTCTATAGTTTTTATTCTGCTTTCATTTTTCAGATAATTCACATAATTTGCTATCTTTTTTTAATTATGACAGAGATGTATAAGAATGCAGAAGCATTCCGCCAGGCAGCAATGCAATGCAATTCTGAAATAGTGGGAGTCTATAAGGCAACCCTTGTCACGATCGTACATGTACATTCTTTTATTTTAAATGTCGCCAACAAAATCAATAAACAACAAAACGAACGTGAAGCTCTGTAAGGCTATACATGCCACTAACAAAGACAACAACCCACAAATGAGAAAATGAAAAAAGGCTGCCTAAGTATGATTCCCAATCAGAGACAACGATAGACAGCTGTCCCTGATTGAGAATCATACCTGGCCAAAAACAAAGAACAAGAAAGCATAGACTTTCCCACCCGAGTCATACCCTGACCAAACAAACATAGAGAATAAAAGGATTCTACGGTCAGGGCGTGACAACCCGGGTCTCCCATAAAGGAGGACAGAGCAGACACAGTGGGTGCCTGGTTCTGGGGTTGTGAGGCTGGGCATGCGTTGCTCTCTGGGCCATCGTTCCCAAAAGGCTGCAGTCAAGGAGCAGGTGCGCATGTTAATGAGGAGACGGCAGCTGCTGCCTAACCACCGCTCACTCCCCCCTCCCTCCCTCCACCCCCCTGTTTCTGCGCCCTCAGTGCCCATCTTCTTCCCTCCGTACCCCCATCCCCCGTCCCCAGGAGAATAGCTAGAGCCTTGGCTGCGGGTGTCTGAATGCCCCCTACTCCCCAGCCCTGGAGGGGGATAGGATGAGAGGCCCCATTGTTTCTCCTCCCCATTCAGACCTGACCACAGGCAGGCCAGGAGCCTCCAAGAGTGTGCATTGAGCTGTTAAACCTTCTCCTTTCTGTTCCTTCTTCCCTCCGTCCTGCTCTCCTTTCTATCTGGCTCATCCCTGCTCTCTCTCACACTCACTTTTTCTGGTCCTCCATTCGGCCTTCTTTTCATTTCCTCTCACTCACACCTCCTTCATGATCTTCTCTCTCTCTCTCTCTCTCTCTCTCTCTCTCTCTCTCTCTTTTCATGGCATCCATAGGGTTGTCTGGTTTTGTAAGCCACCATATTAGGATTTATGAGTCTCTCTCAACTGGGTCTTTGCTCTAAACTCCTCAAAGTCTTAGTCTGTTTGTTACTTTTCAATGGTCAACCATGTTGGGGGGGGGGGGGGGCGACAAGTGAAAGAGGATCCTAGAAGTGGAATTTTAAAAACAAACCCGAAACACACTTGAAAGACGCAGAGAGACAAACAAAAGCTGTCTGAAAAAAAGGAAATTGGAACTGGTTTTGGAGGGGGGACTGAGGAGGTTGCTGGTTGGAAGGAATGTTGGTGTTTACTATAAAAAAGCTTTCCCCTGTCTCCTGAATCTCTTGACTGCAGTCCTCAATGGAGGCTTCTGGCAACCTCACTTTACAGGGCTCCACAAAACCTCACACCAGGTTTGAAACGGGGCCCAGACCTGCGCGTTCACACAAACATAGCAACGTCTCTCACACATGCACGCATACACTCTCACACACACACACACACACACACACACACACACACACACACACACACACACACACACACACACACACACACACACACACACACACAGAGGCCTAGAGAGCTGCCGTTTCTTACAACACAGCCCCGTCTCACACTGGGGCTTCAAAGACAAATACATAAAGAACCCTCTCGCCTGCCTCGGTCCACGTGGCCCCGCTGCTCAAAGAAACTGTAGCATTGGCATTTGCACAGAGTCAACCTCAACGCGCGCTATCCAAGAATGCTAAAAGTTCTCTCTTTAACATAGCGAGAAGTCGACAAATACGCTGTCAGCACAAAATACGTTTTACAGGACACACACGGCTAACCGTCTTAATGCCTCACACAGACTATAAAAGGGCAAAACAAAAGACACTCAACTAACTCTTTTATGGAGTCTTTAGTTTGCACCACTCAGAACAAACAGTGAAAGGCAGCTGCTGCTGCTACAACAGACTCCTGGCTGCGTCATCTAGAGCTCACTAATTTCCACAGCAGGTAAACCTTCTGCTCGAAAGTTAAATAAAGAAGAGCAGAAAAGAGGAGAGGAATCAGAAGCTGTTCAAATATCAGGTGTGCGGCGTGCCTGAGTGATGTTGCATAACAGGAGAACAGGAGGCTCTCTAGTCAGGCTGATGCTGTTGTTGTTGTCCTTTCACTGTTGTGCCTCCCTCCCTCTGTGCCCCAGTAGCCTCCATTGTCCTGCTGGGATTTATTATCTTCCTGGCCACCAGTAGCCCGTGGCAACAGATCTCTCTCTCTGTGCGTGTGTGTGTGTGTGTCATTGATGCAGTGTGCATCAGGCGGCTCAGGATCAGCTCAGGCCGGCAGCAGATGTTGTCATGACACCTGACCTCGGGAGCAGACACCACTCTGGGGGTTTCCCCACTGTTGGGCCAATCTGCCATCTGTCACACTCTGAAGTCGCTATGCACAGAAAGGCACTGCGGCTTTGAAGACAGACGGGCACACAAGCTTACACATGCACACACAGGCGTACAAACACACACACACAGAGGCGTACAGGCTTCAGTCTCCCACTTGCCTGCTGTTGTGGCCTACCTCTGGACCTATCAGGGCTGTGCTTTGTTTCAATAGATCCTATGACAGCCATGAAGCCCCTCTATGTTACCCATTCTACAGTATCGTACTGTAGTTTCTCTAGAGGGGAAAACAGACCAAGCAAACGAATGGTAATGAGCAGAGAGTGGCTGTCCTATCGCATCTGAACCCCGAACATCAGTCGTCACTTTCTATTCATTTCCTGACAATTCTACATGTTGAATGCTTGAATCGCCAACCTGGTCGACCCCCAACAGGTGATGTACTGTGCAAGGAGGATGTTTTGGTTGGTCTGTCGGTGGTGTAAGAGAAAAGGAACACTTAAACTGTTCTAATTTAATTTCATAACAACACCACATATTACTTGAACCTCTTCTTTTTCAGATTTCAACACAGTGTATTTTGGGCCTCGAACTAATCAAGTGACTTTTTACAAAATGTCTCTCCTTTATATGCCTCCACTTCTTTCTCTTTATGGCACTAAACTGCCTTCAGCCTGGAGTCAAACTGTGCCAGGAACACTCTATTCCCCTGCACCACTTCTCTCCACTCTCTTTTCCAGGCTGTTTGGTGTCTGTGCCTCTGCTAAAGTATCCTTTCGTCTTCACTGATCTGTTTAAAAGCACTCCCTGGGGCCTGCTTTTGTACTGTGCCTCAGCCTCTCTCTCTCTAATCGTGCACATGAGAGCTGACCTTCCCAGCCCAAATCTGTTAGTGTTTATTAGAGGCCTGTTTATTTGGCCGCTCCCACAGGGACAGGGATACAACATAGAGCAGAGGCAGAAGGGGGACAGAGGAGGCAGGAGGACACCAAGGGAGGCAATAGGAGGACAGGGGAGGCAGGTGAGACGAGGAGGATGAGGAAAGGTAGGCAGGAGGATTACAGGGGAGGCAGGAGGAAAAGGCAGGAGGAAAACAGGGGAGATAGGAGTTGGGGAGGCAGGATGAGGACAGTGGAGGAAGGAGGAAGACAAGGGAGACCGGAGGTGAACAGAGGTGGCAGGAAGAAGACATGGGAGGCAGGAGGAGGACAGGGGAGGCAAAGGGGAGGACATAGGAGGCAAGAGAAGGACAGTAGAGGCAGGAGGACAGTAGAGCAGGAGGATATTGGGGAGGCAGGAGGAAGAGTGGAGGCAGGATGAGGACTGTGGAGGCAATAGGAGAACAAGGGAGGCAGGAGGTGGACAGTGGAGGCAGGAGAAGAACAGGGGAAGCAGGAGGAGGTCAGGGGAGGCAGGAGGAGGTCAGGGGAGGCAGGCCTCTGGGACTTCTGACTCATAGCTACCTTCTCCTAGTGACTGGTAGTGCTCACGAGCCAAAAGTGGTCCCTGAAAATTGCATACTACGTTATAAGTGTACTGATATGTGCACCATGTCATTGCCCTCTCTCTCTCGCATTGCTGTGGGTGCATCATGTGTATCTTGCCAGCTGTCACCCATATGGCAAGGGGCTGAAGCTCATTGGTTGAACTCGAATCGCTAGGGGGCTGGCCCAGGTCGGGGGAAACATTTGGGAATGGCGCAGCACAGCTTCCAGAAAAACAATTGCTTTCAAACTAGGGATTTCATGGCTAATTAGGGGTAAGACAGTACTTCTGCTCATAGATTATGCATGTATGAAATACACATTGATACATCCAGTCCAAAGTGGGAGGTTTAAAAAATACTAAGGAGTCGACAAAGTTCCACAGCATGTCTTTAAGTGCTTAAAGGTAGCTGAAGGCGTGTGACATGGAAGCAGACCATGAGGTAGTTACTGTACAGAGCACACTGAGCTAAGTGCTGTGTTTGGTTGTGTACTACCTATGAGAAAATGAAGTAATTCTAATGTATTTTGTGAAGTTTAGGTGATTAAAAAAAAACAGATGCCCTCGTTAGTTTAAACATGATTTCAGAATGTTTGTTGCTGTTTTAAAGGTCCTCATCACTCTATCCAGAAGAAAGCCATTAGTTTATGTTTTATGTTCTCTTTGTGGAAAGTATCCTGTGTGAGTATGTGTGTGAAAGATCATAGAACACCTGCCACTGTAAGGCACAAGTCTTCTGTTTAGAGTTGAATGGCAAAACCACAAGTAATCATGGGTATTATGGAGCGTGCTGCCTTGTGGGTAATGTAAGTCCCTTTCAGTTGTTCTGTTATGATCCAGACAGGTGGTCGGGTTCAAATACACCAATTGAGGAAATGTTCTTCTAAAATGTTCTATCCTGCCCCGCTACACATGTACAACTGAGTGGCTGTCACTCATATTAGCCGGTGATCAAAGTTTATGTGATTTTTCTTGGCATGTGTCACCCCTCCGGTACAAATATCTCTAATCCCCAACATCAAGTCACCACAATCAGTCAGAACAGAATAGAATAGAACAGTTAGAGGCTCAGCTCAGCCTCTCTTTCTCTCCACTGAGGTATGTGCTAAAGGAAAGCTGACTCCGCCCCCGGCGGCCCATGAAAGCACAGGGTAAAACCATTAGAATTAAATCACTTTTTGACAGCACCCTTTTTGATTTGAACGAAACCTTCCATACATACAGTATTTGCCCAGTGTAGAAGTGGTCAGAAAGTCACTTTTTGGACCTGAATGCCAAACATTCAAGAGATAAAAGGTGCTGAAAGTTGTCCCATGTTGCATACCCCACCATACCATGAGATGTCCATGTCTTCATCACTGGAAAAGATCAACGGTTGAGATTGATACTTAAAAGCGTACAAACAGGGTTTTCAAACTATTTTTATAATTTCAGGTGGGAAAAAATGACTTTTTTTTCAAGAAATAAACAAATCTTTTCTGGGTGATGGTACGGTGGGGTTATGCACAAAGGGGCAACCTTCAGCAGCTTTATCTCCTGAATGTTTGGCATTCAGGTCCAAAAAGTCCCTTAAAGACCACTTCTATGGAATGTGTTGTTTAAATCAAAAGGGATGCTGTCAAAAAGTGATTCAAAATGGATTTACCCCACGGGACTCTGTGTGATGATATGATCACATGCAATACAGCACCTTTTCTTTCCCCAGTCCTTTCCTATTTTCTGAATGAAAGGATGGGTGGTGGTGGGGGGGGGACTAAGAGTCAGGGACTCATCTGCCCCGTAGCAAACAGAGGATGTATTGAAGCATTCCTGGCCGGAGACAAGGGACGCTTTCATTCATGATGTACTGTGGTCAGTCACCACCACACCACACATGGCAGGGAATTAATTGACCTGCTTCTTATTTAACTTCAGTCAGAGGGAGTTTTAACACACATGTAGCTAGGCAATCTAGCTAGCTATTCTGAAGGGAATTCAATAAAGCCTGGACAGAAACTTGAGAGATTGATTATCTGAGGTTATATCAGTTCCAGGTCTTTGAATACAGTGCCTGCAGAATATAATCTGTCATAGAAGCCTCTGCCTCAGGCGCTAACTGGGCTATTTCTGTCTGTCTGAAGGAAGGGTTACTGGCTGTTACTGAAGAATACTTATTTCACCAGCCAGGCTCATAGGAAGCGCTCCAATTACTGAAGCCTCAATTTAGCTGACATGCTCACAAGCTGGAGACGCTGCTGTGACATATTGGAGTGGCCGGAGGGAGACAGGCTGTTACTGCAGATAACTTATCTCATCAGGCAAAGTAGTGCACTACATAGAAAATACGGTTCATGGGTCCTGGTCAAAAGTAGTGCACTACATAGGAAATAGGGTCCATGGGTCCTGGTCAAAAGGAGTGCACTACATAGGGATTAGGGTCCCATTTTGGACACAACTAGAGTGATTAGGTCTATCTACAGTACAGGACAGGTTGGTGAGTGACAGGCAGCCAGCCATATTGCCCAATATGCCCCAGCCCAGTTTCATCCATACCACATCACCTCCAAATCTTACCTCTCCAGTGAGGGACTAAGCCCTCGTTTGAAGTACAAGAGGTCACGTGAATCACTGCATCAATGGCCTGTCAAAAAAAACTAAGTTGTTTTGAGCAGTCTCTTCTGTTTGCCTGCCGACTGACTGAGGTATGTGAACTCTGGGCATGGCAGCCCTCTCCGGACCATTGATCGCTCATCTCTCTGTCTGAGGCTCGGAGGCTAAGCCCCTTGATTCTAGCCATCCCAGATAGGGTTTCATATTTTCCAGGTATTTTACAAATGTTCCATCCCGAGAATAAATCACTTTTCTCCCAGGTAACACAGAATTTCTCGCCCAAACCAGAAGTGTCATTCTAACTCATAAATATTTCTGGATTTGATTAGAGCTTTGATCGACATGAAAATTCAGACCTGATGAGCCATACATTAAAGACATTTTATGAGACAAACCTAAAAAAGCCCAAATGATTGTGTTGTTATCCAATACATAGCCTCTGATATATAGACTAGTGCACATTATGCATAACAGAAAAACTTAAAAGCCCAAAGATGCAGCTATGCTCTCATGGGTAAATAAATGAAACATGCTCCAGTAAGCTAATATTTTTGAGTGTGGACTGTATTACCGTACTGTATTATACTGTAGCATATGGGATGGAATTACACACCTCGTTCAAACCATGCAGCTGGGAGAGAACATCCTAATCCTGATCCTAATGCACGACACGCAGCCTACAAAGTTACAATTATTGACTAGCATTTTTTTATCAGAAATGTCCATTGCTCGTGTTTCTTGGCCCAAGCAAGTCTCTTCTTCTCATTGGTGTCCTTTAGTAGTGGTTTCTTTGCAGCAATTCAACTACGAATAAAATAATAAGAGCACCTCCTCCCAGCTACCCACTGCACTGAGGATAGGAAACACTGTCACCACCGATAAATCCACGATAATTGAGAATTTCAATAAGCATTTTTATACGGCTGGCCATGCTTTCCACCTGGCCACCCCTACCCTAGTCAGCAGCCCTGCACCCCCCAAAGCAACTTGCCTAAGCCTCCCCTTTCTCCTTCAAATCCAGATAGCTGATGTTCAGAAAGAGCTGCAAAATCTGGACCCCTAGAAATCAGCAGAGCTAGACAATCTGGACCCTATCTTCCTAAAATTATCAGCCAAAATTGTTGCAGCCCCTATTACTAGCCTGTTCAACCTCTCTTCCGTATCGTCTGAGATCCCCAAAGATTGGAAAGCTGCCACCGTCATCCCCCTTTTCAAAGGGGGAGACACTCTAGACCCAAACTGCTACAAACCTATATCTATCCTACCCTGCCTTTCTAAGGTCTTCGAAAGTCAAGTTAACAAACAGATCACCGACCATTTTGTATCCCACCGTACCTTCTCCACTATGCAATCTGGTTTCAGAGCTGGTCATGGGTGCACCTCAGCCACGCTCAAGGTCCTAAACAATATCATAACCTCCATCGATAAGAGAAAATACCGTGCAGCTGTATTCATAAACCTAGCCAAGGCTTTCGACTCTGTCAATCACCACATTCTTATCAGCAGACTCAACAGACTTGGTTTCTCAAATGACTGTCTCGCCTGGTTCCCCAACTACTTCTCAGACAGAGTTCAGTGTGTCAAATCGGGGGGCCTGTTGTCCGGACCTCTGGCAATCTCTATGGGGGTGCCACAGGGTTCAATTCTGGGGCCAACTCTTTTCTCTGTATACATCAATGATGTCGCTCTTGCTGCTGGTGATTCTCTGATCCACCTCTACGCAGACGACACAATTCTGTATACTTCTGGCCTTTCTTTGGACACTGTGTTAACTAACCTCCAGATGAGCTTCAATGTCATACAACTCTACTTCCATGGCCTCCAACTGCTCTTAAATGCAAGTAAAACTAAATGCATGCTCTTCAACCAATTGTTATCAGCACCTGCCCGCCCATCCAGCATCACTACTCTGGACGGTTCTGACTTAGAATATGTGGACATCTACAAATACCTATGTGTCTGGTTAGACTGTAAACTCTCCTTCCAGTCTCATATTAAGCATCTCCGATCCAAAATTAAATCTAGAATCGGCTTCATATTTCGCAACAATGCATCCTTCACTCATGCTGCCAAACATACCCTCGTAAAACTGACTATCCTATCGATCCTTGACTTCGACGATGTCATACAAAATAGCCTCCAACACTCTACTCAGCAAATTGGATGCAGTCTATCACAGTGCCATCCGTTTTGTCTCCAAAGCCCCATATACTACCCACCACTGCGACCTGAATCGTCCTGTTGGCTGGCCCTCGCTACATATTCGGCACCAAACCCACTAGCTCCAGGTCATCTATAAGTCTCTGCTAGGTAAAGCCCCACCTTATCTCAGCTCACTGGTCACCATAACAGCACCCACCCGCAGCACGCGCTCCAGCAGGTATATTTCACTGGTCATCCCCAAAGCAAATTCCTCCTTTGGCCCGCCTCTCCTTCCAGTTCTCTGCTGACAATGACTGGAACAAATGGCAAAAATCACTGAAGCTGGAGACTTATATCTCCCTCACTAACTTTAAGCACCAGCTGTCAGAGCAGCTCACAGATCACTGCATCTGTACATAGCCCATCCAACTACCTCATCCCCATACTGTATTTATTTAGTTTTACTCCTTTGCACCCCAGTATCTCTACTAGCACATTCATCTTCTGCACATCTATCACTCCAGTGTTTAACTGCTAAATTGTAATTATTTTGCCACCATGGGCCTATTTATTGCCTTTACCTCCCTTATCTTACCTCATTTGCACACACTGTATATGAACTTTTTTTCTATTGTGTTATTGACTGTATGTTTGTTTATTCCATGTGTAACTCTGTGTTGTTGTTTGTGTCGCACTGCTTTGCTTTATCTTGGCCAGGTCGCAGTTGTAAATGATAACTTGGCCTGATTCACAAAGTCTCCTCTGAACAGTTGATGTTGAAATGTGTCTGTTACTTGAACTCAGTGAAACATTTATTTGTGTCACGCCCTGACCTTTGAGAGCCTTTTTATTTCTCTATTTGGTTAGGTCGGGGTGTCATTTGGGTGGGCATTCTAGTTTTTCTATTTCTTTGTTGGCCTGGTATGGTTCCCAATCAGAAGCAACTGTCTATCGTTGTCTCTGATTGGGGATCATACTTAGGCAGCCTTTTTCCACCTTTAGTTTGTGCGATCTTGTTTGTGTGCACTGCATGTAGCTTTACGTTCGTTTTTCTATTTTGTTTTTTCGGTGTCATTTAAATAAATGTCAAATGTACGCCTACCACGCTGCACCTTGGTCCAATCCATCTCTAAACGATTGTGACAATTTGGGCTGTAATTTCTGAGGCTGGCAAATCTAATGAACTTATCCTCTGCAGCAGAGGTAACTCTGGGTATTCCTTTCCTGTGGCGGTCATCATGAGAGCCAGTTTCATCATAGCGCTTGATGATTTTTGCAACTGCACTTGAAGAAATTTTCTAAGTTCTTGAAATGTTCCTCATTGACTGACCTTCATGTCTTAAAGTAATGATGGACGGTCATTTCTCTTTGCTTTTTTGTGCTGTTCTTGCCATAATATGGACTTGGTCTTTTATCAAATAGGCTATCTTCTGTATACCACCCCTACCTTGTCACAACACAACTGATATGCTCAAATGCATTAAGAAGGAAAG
Source organism: Oncorhynchus kisutch (assembly GCF_002021735.2). Lineage (NCBI taxonomy): Eukaryota > Metazoa > Chordata > Actinopteri > Salmoniformes > Salmonidae > Oncorhynchus > Oncorhynchus kisutch. Next base: position 21,453,321 of record NC_034176.2, on the reverse strand, counting down.
AAATTCCACAAATTAACTTTTAACAAGGCACATCTGTCAATTGAAATGCATTCCAGGTGACTACCTCATGAAGCTGGTTCAGAGAATGCCAAGAGTGTGCAAAGCTGTCATCAAGGCAATGGGTGGCTACTTTGAAGAATCTCACATTTGTTTATCACTTTTTCAGTTGCCACATGTTTTCATATGTGTTATTTCATAGTTTTGATGTCTTCACTGTTATTCTACAATGTAGAGAATAGTAAATATAAAGAAAAACCCTTGAATCAGTAGGTGTGTCCAAACTTTTGACCTTTACTGTATACAATATATATCTTGAACATGATTATCTATTTTGGATGCAATTTGAATGGAATTGATGGAGAGAGAGAAAGACCGTGAAAGATTGCTCACATGCACACTGATTTAAAGCAACGATTCGAGTGTTTGGCTGTTTTAAAACTCTGCAGCTGCAATAAATAAAAATAAAAACATCTTTACAATTAAAAATTGAGGTGACCCCCCCAAAAGCCAGATGGAGATGTGTAAATTAGATGAGCATTCAGTTCATATATTACTGTAGCATAGGCTATGCTGCAGCAATGTAGGCCTACCTGTCACGAGAAAAAAAGCTACCATGATGAGATGATACATGTATTGTAAACTGCGCTCCGTATTGAGATGCATCGTCTGTCCCCACCCTGAGCGTTGATGATTGATCATACAGAGAGGAGAAAGAAGGCCGTAGAGAATCAGATTTAGACATCGCATATAATTTAGCAGTTTAATTTCAGGTCATACTGTTCATAGAAATAACTTCTTCGAATTGACTGGTTTCTCGCAGTTAAATCCCACAGCCTCGACAGGATCGTGGATCATATCTCTCTCTCTCCTAGCTCTGCTTCGCTCTACACTGCACTGCTTTCTGTTACTGTCATGTCATCCTGCTAGATGAAAGGCCTCCTTCAAGGCCTCAGAGATAAACTACCCTGGCCTGCCCTGATCCCGGTGGCTCTCATTCGCCAGTCCAGATATTGGGTTGGGCCGCGGTACTAGTAGGCATCCCTGCAGTACTATATAAAACTGAAGGATTGGATGGGACTTGACCTGGGAATCCCACTTGTCTTGACTTCAGAGTGACATGGTTTTATTTGAGGTGAAGGAACGTTGTAATCCTGTTAGGAATGGAAACATGGCAGTGGAAAGACACTTTCTGTCTGCTCAGGAGGGAGTTTCATGGAGGCCATCATAGAATGTAGCTCATATAATTGAGTGGGTTAGACAGGCTGTAACACAGACAGACACCACCACACCTCACCACACCCAACTCTCTCTCTGTGAGCATCTCATTAAACATCCAACATAAGGCCTTTGGTATACAGTAAAGCAGGGCGATATGGGGGAAAAATCCATATTACGATAAATTGCTTGAATTGATGCGATAACGATAAATAGAACAATACGTTTATAACATGAATGTGCCCCACAGTCTTTTACAATTATCATTTAAACTACTACAATTAGTTTGATGGTTGTAGCTACCAACTGTCCCATTAACAATCACCCATATTAGAAATGTATTTCATTTCAAACTTCACGTTTCTCTAGCATAGGATACTTATTGTAATGAACGATATAAGCCAAATGCCTGTGATAAGTGTATGGTCGGTATCGTCCCAGCTCTAGCCTAGAGTACCTTGTGGGTTGATGGGTCATTCATTACACCTAACTCATAACATGAAAAGGCATCATGTCAATTATCTGCAGAACCCATCTGGATGTGGTTAGTCCATCCAGGCATTCACTTATACTGTATTATTTTCCCACAACGCTCACAACATTTGTCAACAATTCAGTAGGACCTGCCACATAATTCTTCCATTTTGAAAAGACACTGGTGAGAAATGCATGTTGAAGATTAAATTGTTATGGAAAGAAACGAGCTCTGTTAACATTAGGACACAGTATTAGTATTAGATCAATCTGATAGGGTGCACTTAGCTTACTCCGCCAAATGTTCCCGTTTCAGGCACTTTTTCACATCACTGCACTGTTTAAAATTTGTCAAAACCCTGTTTAAAGGCCCAGTGCAGTCAAAAATAAGTTTCCTGTGTTTTATATCATATTGTAAAACAGCTGAAATGAACATTGTAAAAGTGTGAAAACATTGGATCAGTGTTATTTCCTGATAGTTGCTGGTTAAAAATACAATCTACACAGGACCTTCTAATCAGCAGGTTTGCATGGGCGGGAGTTTTGGCTTTCCATGGTGACATCACCATGCAGTAAATTGGTTAATAGACCAATAAGAAAGAGAGTTTCAAGCCTTTCTGCCAATAACAGCTAGTTTTCAGTTTTCTCCCTCGCCACTCAGACCACTCCCAGACAGTCCTAGCAAAATTGGTTGAGAAAAAAATGTTGGGCTAAAAGCTATTTGTGCCCATTTTAATGGAAATCTTTTACAGCAAGCCACTTAATTGTTTCCCAGAAATTATTTGATATTGATATAGAAATGGCTGCATTGGGCCTTTAAAATTTGTCCAAACATACTGTATATCCATAAACAAACAGCATTTCCAGCAGTGAACACTAGAGAAGACACAACCTCTGACCTCTGCCTGCACATTTCAGACACATTGTGGGATTGTCAACTCTTGTTACTACGTAATAATAATTTAAAAAAATAAGCATTGTACACAAAATTAGGCATAGTAAAAAACTCCATCCCTCTCAAAAAAACATGGTGCTCCATCACAATCTCCATGTTTAACTAAAAGAGTATGAGGACAGTGAGAGGCACAATGATGACTATGTGGCCCAACAAGAGGGTTCTGCCAGACAGAATTAAGATGTGGCCAAGAGCCAAAATGGCTGCCTGGGCATGCAGGAGCCAAGCGCCGATCCGGCCGGCCTGATTGAGCTGCCGCACCAGCCCAGCTTCACCACACTCCACTGCAGCTCAGTAAGACGACACTGGCACTCCAATGCCACGCTAGAAACAGAGCCAATGTTCAGGTAGCCTTAATGGAACAGGGGGTAAGAGGGTTCAGCGGACAATAGAAGTTCTATGTGTCGGTGATGTAGAAGAGCTACTCAACACTTTGTATAGAACTGCTCATTTCACTTTCAAAAACAGTGAATAACAACAACAACATTAGAACAACCTGAGATATGTATTACAACTTGTTTACTAACTTCCAGTTTCCTTACTCCCAATTATGAAACCATCCAGTCTAATTATACTCTACTGCCATCTGTCCTTTGAAATCTCTCAGAGAGAGAGAGAGAAAGCCCATTCAACATCAACAGGGGGACAAAACCCTTGAGCAGGGGGAGGACAGAGGGAGTAGGGGGTAGGACGGGGGGAGAGGCAGTAGGTCAGGGGGGAGTAGGGAGTAGGACAGAGGCCGCAGCCAGCACTCTGGGAAGCCTCACCCAGATTAGTCACAGAGAATTAATCTGACTGCAGAACAATGGCCACCGAGCTTCTGGCAAAGCCCAGCTGTCGCTCCGTGAAAGAAAAGAGAAACAAGATTTTGGGCCCAGAGTGGGTGTCTCGAACATAGACTTCTGCTGGAGAGGGAGCCTGCATGCAGTAGCAGTGGGCAAAACTGGGCAGGCCACGAGACACACAAGACACAGCAACACCCAGTGCAGTCCTCATCAATAAGCCTGGGTTGTGTTTGCCTTCCAACAATAGGCATGTGCTGCTCTGAGAGAACTGAAAATGCAGTGAGCGGCCTATGGCGGGCCTCAGCTCAACACGATTTAACAACTTATCACAAAAAGTTATGTCATTCACTAAATGATCTCTGGAATGTATAATATGTGTTTATACAGGCTGCAGGTGTTTCCCTCTAGTCAAATAATGGGATTTGAAACTTACTTGCACTCTCCATTTCCATCAGCTGTGGCCTCACACCTCCCCAGTTTCAAACACAACTCGGTGGACATAGAGCATCTTAAACCTGCAAACAGAATGTGTCAACACAACAACAACAGCACAATCCAAGTATAAATACTCATGTCTTCTTTCTATTTTCACATTTGAGGAGAAGATTTTCACATACAGTCATCACATTAACAAAATAACACCAAAGTGCTTTGTTAACTAAGCCATGAGTAATAAATGACAGAACTATCCCTCATGACGGTGATTGTTTTGGCCCAGGTGTGACTACAGCCATCTTGAAGTGCAGTTTGTGGTGAATGGGAATTGACACAACACTGGTAGGTGCATTCTTCTTCCCTTTTCAGCTGTCCCATCGAATGTACTATATTTGGGGAGTAACATAGCGCTGCGAAAACGGTTCTGTGTAACTCGACTCAAAACTGCCCCAATGGCCGAGGCTTGAGTTTTCATATTCCTGTGAAAAGTTATAGACTGAACAGTGAACTTTCTGGCAAACGCGTCACGCACAGCGAACCGTCTGTTGCAGCGTCTGTCTGGCACCAGGTTGGTTTGGCGCGAGCTGCGTCTGCGAGCGGAGAGTGCAACAGCTGTCTAGCGAGAGGCGCACGCACAATGAATACATCCACATGAAACGTATGGAGGAAATGGAAACAATATCCATGCGCAAATAAAACCTACATAGAAAGTATACGTTGGAATGAGAATAAGTTATAACAGAGCAGTTATACATAAATCGTAATTGGTTATCAGTGCGTTGTGGGGGCTCAAATCACTGCAAATTAAGAAACTTTCTCACACTTGTGGGAGTCATGCATGAGACTACAACCAATATCAATATGTCTGAGGTTGACAATGTGATGCCTGACTATCTGTGAATACAAAGTAAACTTAAGCTAGAAACTAACAGGAAGCTGAAGAAAAAAGAAGCAGTTTTGCCAAGTATTTCCCTTATGTCAAGCCATCCTCAAAGAGAGAAGCTGCCTTTGAAAAAACGCTTGGAGATCGAATGCAACAAGTGCAACGTTCTGCGATAGTTTTAAAAAATCAGGTTTGCGACTTCTTCCTATTTGTTCCTGTCAGCATTTACTTTGCAATAATACGAGCGTATGTAAGTGAATTCGTGGACAACATCTCCGTAATAGGCTAAATGTATATATATATATATATATATATATATATGTATATATATATATATGTTTATGAATATTTACCCACTGTGTATCGAACCAAACATGGTTTAATATTATTATTGCGCTTACCTCGTGTTAGAACAATCAGCGACAACAGGAAAGTTAGTTTCACAAAGAAAGGATGCATTCCTTTTTTTCTGATTTAAAATTGATAAATAATTCCACCTGGAGTTATCATAGATCCTATTTTATTTTCCCCTTCGACAATTAAAAAAACGTCGAATTCATAATTTCATAGATCCAAAAAAGTAACCGTTTGCGGCGCGTCTCTGTGAACTCCGTAGTTTACATGCAATGCTGTCACTCCAGTTTCCAAGTTGTAAATGATTTGAGGGACTCAATTCTCAATTCCTCCATTCCCAATTCCACATCTAGGGGCGTTATCCTTCCGCGCCACAAAAGCCTTGTTCACATTGGCAGTTTGAAGTGACTCAATATTTGTTTTGTTTTTTAGAATCTGCTGTTTTTCCTACAATCTGAACAACCAAAAAGCACATGGAATCAGATATGTAACAGACATATATTATTTGAAAGCATATAAAATACTGTATCTGTGCTTGATTAAGCGTGCCTATTGCAATGGAACCAATAGAAAAGTTCAAAAAGTGCGCACCCTCGTAGGTGGTTTGAAATCAGATACACATTTGATTCCTGGCCATTGGACTTTTGTCTGAATGGTCAAATCTAATTGATTTGCTCTCAAGTGGTTTTTAGACTGTTATTTGGCATATTTTCTTGCTAGCTAGCTACTCGGTTGACAGTTTGTTGAGCTGTAGTGGTGAAGGCCTGTGTTCCTTAGTTGGTAGAGTGTGGCACAATGCCAGGGTTGTGGGTTTGATTCCAATGGGGGACCAGTTTGAACAAATACTAAAATGTATGCACTCACTACTGTTGATTGTTTGCAAACTAATTAGTGAATGTACTAAATAGCCAGTCATCACTACAGACCTGGGCTGTAATCACAACCGGCTGTGATCTGGAGGCGCACAATTGGCACAGTGTCGTCCGGGTTAGAGGAGGGTTTGGCCAGGGGGGCTTTACTTGGCTCATCATGCTCTTGTGGCGGGATGGGTGCCTGCAGGCTGACCTCGGTCGTCAGTTGAAGGGCGTTTCCTGTTTATGTTTTTGTTGGTGGCCCACTCTTTGATTGTATGCACATCTTACAAATACAAATGTAGGCCTTAAAGAGCTCTTTAAGCAGCCCAAGTGAAGATGTACTGTAAATTCACACAACACACAACATTCTGTCTTGCAAACACTTGTGGGAAAATGTTCTAAATCTACTCATCCCCATATGTTATATGCATTCCAGTTCCTTTGAACAGCTTTTAATGGAGAGCATCACAACCTTCTCTCAGGATGTAGGCCCATGCATGATTCAAATTTGTCATCTAGCATGAACCATGATAACAGATCTAATCCTCCATAGCTGATAAGTAAATGCTGACAGTAGGCCTGGAACTTAGGTAAGTACTTTCTGGTTGTGCTGAACCAGCAAAAACAGAGCAGGTCTCCTGATAATTTTACAACCGCTAATCAAAAAATAACATTTTATTGGTCACATGCACATGGTTAGCAGATGTTATTGTTACAAGTGTGCTTGTGCTTCTAGTTCCGACAGTGCAGCAATATCTAACAAGTAATCTAACAATTCCACAACAACTACCTAATACACACAAATCTAAGTAAAGGGATGGAATAAGAATATGTACATATAAATATATGGATGAGCAATGACCGAGCAGCATAGGCAAGATGCAATAGATGGTATAAAATACGGTATATACATAAGGGATGAGTAATGTAATATATGTAAACATCACTATTAAAGTGGCATTAATAAAGTTACTAGTGATTCATTTGTTAGAATGGCCAATGATTTCAAGTCTGTATGTAGGCAGCAGCCTCTCTTCTCTGTGTTAGTGATGGCTGTTTAAAAGTCTGATGGCCTTGAGATTTTTCAGTCTCTCAGTCCCATGCCTCCTGGATGGTAGCGGGGTGAACAGGCAGTGGCTCAGGTGGTTGTTGACCTTAATGATCAAGTATACCCTTTGTGAGAATGTTTTAGTAGTTTAGGATGACTTTTAACATTGTGTCTTAGGCTGGTACTGTCACGACTTCCGCCGAAGTTGGTCCCTCTCCTTGTTCGGGCGGCGGTCGACATCACCGGTCTTCTAGCCATCGCCGATCCACCTTTCATTTTCCATTTGTTTTGTCTTGTCATCCCAAACACCTGGTTTCAATTCCATCATTATATGTTGTGTATTTAACCCTCTGTTCCCCCCATGTCCTTGTCCGGAATGGTTTATTTGTAGTGCTTGTGCACGTTATGTTGATGTGTAATGGGTTTTGTTTACCCATTGATTTATTGTTCTGTTTACGGTGGTTTTGTTTATTAAACTGTGCTGTTGTAAATATGTTTTCTGCTCTCCTGTGCCTGACTTCTCTGCCGCCAGTACCCACCCCCTACAAAATTCAGGACCGAAACTTATGGAGTCAGCAGGAGCAGGTACCCCGGGTATAGGGGTGGAGGAGCGCGTCCGGGAGCACGAAGCAATGCTCCACCATCTTGGCACCGCCATGGACCTCGTTGTCCAGACAATGGACCGCTGGGAGAGACAGGGAGTTCTCCCTGCGCCTCCACCAGCACAATCGGGGTCTCCACTACGCGCCCCTCCTTCTCCTGGACATAGTGGGATTCATCTCTCCCTTCCCCAGTAATACAATGGGACGGCTGTAAACTGCCAGAGGTTCCTGTTGCAGCTGGACTTATACATGGCAACCGTCCACCTGGCTCCTTCGGGCCGTGAGAGGGTGTCCGCCCTCGTCTCGTGCCTCACCGGGAAATCCCTGGAGTGGGCCAACTGCGTGTGGAGAGAGGGAGATGCGGCGTTGGACCAGTTTGAGGAGTTCACCCAGGCTTCGACCACCCGCCTGAGGGTAGAGTGGCGGGTGAATGCCTCTTCCATCTGAGGCAGGGGACGAGGAGCGCCCAGGAGTTCGCCCTGGATTTTTGGACCCTGGCTGCCAGCGCGGGCTCGAACGACAGGGCCCTGATCGACCAGTATCGCTGCAGTCTGCGCGAGGACGTCCGTCGTGAGTTGGCCTGCAGAGACACCACCTTCACGTTCGACCAGCTGGTGGACCTGTCCATCCGGCTGGATAACCTGCTGGCTACCCACTGACGTTCAGATCGGGGTCTGTTGGTTCCATCTCCCCGCACCCCCTCTCCGATACCCATGGAGCTGGGAGGGGTGGTGTGCAGGGAGACCGGAGGGGGTTCCAGCTCGTGCACCATCTGTGGCCGCAGAGGTCACACTGCCGGTCGGTGCAGGGTTGGTTCCTCTGGGTAACGAGGCAGCAGGCAGGGCGCTCATGCCTCACCCCAGGTGAGCCGGCACCATTCTCACCCAGAGCCCTCTGTTGCACATATGTTTGTGTATGTTCGTTTTCCTGAGGTTTCCCTACATTCCCAGCATAAGGCGCTCGTCGATTCAGGCGCGGCTGGGAATTTTATAGATAGATCGTTCGCCCATCGTTTAGGTATCCCCATTGTTCCCGTGGCTGTGCCCTTCCCCGTTCACGCCTTAGATAGTCGACCATTAGGGTCAGGGTTGATTAGGGGGGCCGCCACTCCTCTGGGCATGGTGATGCAGGGGGGTCTCAAGGAGAGAATTAGTCGCTTCCTTATTGACTCTCCTGTGTTTCCCTTGGTGCTAGGCCTACCCTGGTTGTCAGCGTGTCATGACCCCACTGTTTCTTGGCCACAAAGGGCTCTCACAGGGTGGTCGCAGGAGTGCTCGGGGAGGTGTTTAGGGGTTTCCGTTGGTGCTACTACGGTGGAAAGTCCTGACCAGGTCTCCACCGTGCACATTCCCCCTGAATATGCCAATTTGGCTCTCGCCTTCTTTTTGGAGACTCAATTACCACCCCATCGACGGGGCGATTGTGCGATAAATATCCTGGTAGATGCTGCACTTCCCAGGAGTCACGTGTATCCCCTCTCACAGGCAGAGACAGAGGCTATATGTCTCCAAATCCCTGTGCCAGGGGTACATTCGGTTCTCCACTTCAACCGCCTCCTCGAGTTTCTTTTTTGTGAAGAAGAAGGAGGGAGGTCTGCGCCCGTGTATTGACTATCGGGGTCTGAACCAGATCACGTTGAGGTATAGTTACCCGCTACCGCTACCACAGCGATTGAGTCGATGCACGGGGCGCGCTTCTTCACCAAACTAGATCTCAGGAGCGCTTACAACCTGGTGCGTATCAGGGAGGGAGACGAGTGGAAGACAGCTTTCAGTACGACCTCAGGGCACTATGAGTACTTCGTCATGCCGACCGGGTTGATGAATGCGACATCAGTCTTCCAAGCCTTTGTAGACAAGATTTTCAGGGACCTGCACGGGCAGGGTGTAGTGGTGTATATTGATGACATTCTGATATACTCCGCAACACGCACCAAGCATGTGTCCCTGGTGCGCAGTGTGCTTGGTCGCCTGAGCGTGACCTGTACATCAAGGCTGAGAAATGCCTGTTCCTCCAGCAGTCCGTCTCCTTCCTAGGGTATCGCATTTCCACCTCAGGGGTGGAGATGGAGAGTGACCGCATTTCAGCCATGCGTAATTGGCCAACTCCCACCATGGTAAAGGAGGTGCAGCGGTTCTTAGGGTTTTCCAACTACTACCAGAGGTTTATCCGGGGTTTTGGTCAGGTAGCGGCTCCCATTACCTCACTGCTGAAGGGGGGCCTGGTACGTTGGCAGTGGTCAGCTGAGGCGGACAGGGCTTTTAGTCACCTGAGGGCTCTATTTACCTCGGCTCCCAAGCTGGCCAATCCGGGTCCCTCTTTGGCGTTCATAGTGGAGGTGGACGCGTCCGAGGCTGGAATAGGAGCTGTGCTCTCTCAGCACTCGGGTACGCCACCGATGCTCTGCCCCTGTGCCTTCTTCTCGAAGAAGCTCAGCCCGGTGGAGCGAAACTATGACGTGGGGGTCCGGGAGCTGTTGGCTGTCCTCAAGGCCTTGAAGGCGTGGAGACATTGGCTTGAGGGGGCTAAACACCCTTTTCTCATCTGGACTGACCACCACAATCTGGAGTACATCCGGGCAGCGACGAGACTGAACCCTCGCCAGGCAAGATGGGCCATGTTTTCCACCCGTTTTGTGTTCACCCTTTCCTATAGACCAGGCTCCCAGAACATGAAGGCAGATGCATTGTCCCGGCTGTATGACACAGAGGAGCGGCCCATGGATCCCACTCCCATACTCCCCGCCTCCTGCCTGGTGGCGCCGGTAGTATGGGAGCTGGATGCGGACATTGAGCAGGCGTTACGTCTGATATTCGTGACAGGTTGATCGATTGGGCCCACACGTCACCCTCCTCTGCTCATCCTGGGATTGGTCGGACAGTGCGCTGTTTGAGCGGGAGGTACTGGTTTGCCTACCTTTGCTATGGACGTGAGGGTTTATGTTTCCTCCTGCTCGGTGTGTGCCCAGTGTAAGGCTCCTAGGCACCTGCCCAGAGGGAAGCTACACCTCTTACCCGTTCCACAACAGCCTTGGTCGCACCTGTCGGTGGATTTTCTTACCGATCTTCACAGGGTAACACCGCGATCCTGGTCGTTGTGGATCGGTTCTCTAAGTCCTGTCGTCTCCTCCCTCTGCCCGGTTTCACCCCAAGAGTAATGGGCAGGTGGAGAGAGTAAACCAAGATGTGGGCAGGTTTCTGCGGTCCTATTGCCAGGACCGGCCGGGGGAGTGGGCAGTGTTCGTGCCCTGGGCCGAGATGGCACAGAACACGCTTCGCCACTCCTCCACTAACCTCTCTCCCTTCCAGTGTGTACTGGGGTACCAACTGGTTCTGGCACCTTGGCATCAGAGTCAGGCCGAGGCTCCTGCAGTGGATAACTGGTTTAGGCGCGCTGAGGAGACATGAGAAGCTGCCTGTGTTCACCTTCAGCGGGCCGTGCTGCGCCAAAAAGAGAATGCAGACCGTTTCCGCAGTGAGGCGGACCGGGTCTGGCTCTAGACCCGAAACCTGCCCCACCGTCTGCCCTGCCGGAAGCTAGGTCCGCGCTTTGTGGGGCCATTTAAAGTCCTGAGGAGAGTGAACGAGGTTTGTTATAGGTTACAGCTTCCCCCAGATTACCGTATTAATGCCTCGTTCCATGTGTCTCTCCTCAGGCCGGTGGTGGCTGGTCCGCTCCAGGAGTCTGAAGTGCGGGAGGTTCCTCCGCCCCCTCTGGACATCGAGGGGGCCCCAGCGTACTCCTTTAGCGCCATACTGGATTCGAGGCGTCAGGCGAGGGGCCTTCAGTATCTCGTGGAGTGGGAGGGGTACGGTCCAGAGGAAAGGTGCTGGGTTCCGGTCGAGGACGTGTTGGACCCTTCAATGCTGCAGGAGTTCCACCGTCTTTGTCCTGATCACCCAGCGCCTCGCCCTCTGGATCGTCCCTGAGGCCGGTGTTGGCGCGCTGCTGGAGCCGCTCGTCAAGGGGGTGTACTATCATGACTTCCGCCCGAAGTCAGTCCCTCTCCTTGTTCGGGTGGCGTTCGGCGGTCGACGTCATTGGTCTTCTAGCCATCGCCGATCCACCTTTCATTTTCCATTTGTTTTGTCTTGTCTTCCAACACACCTGGTTTCAATTCCATCATTACATGTTGTGCATTTAACCCCCTGTTCCCCCCATGTCCTTGTCAGGAATTGTTTATTTGTAGTGCTTGTGCACGTTATGCTGGTGTGTAACGTGTTTTGTTTACCCATTGATTTATTGTTCTGTTTACGGTGGTTTTGTTAATTAAACTGTGCCGTTGTAAATCATTTTTTTGCTCTCCTGCGCCTGACTTCTCTGCCGCCTGTACGCACCCCCTGCAGGTACGTGTATCCTAAGGTTTCAGAGCACACAATTAGATCGTCAGTGCAAATGTCAACTCCCACTCACAAATACCATGAATTCATTTAAAAATTGTGCAATAATTTATTTGGGACTGGTACAAACATTTTCCAAGTATCACTAATCAGAGGGGTTGGGTTAAATGCAGAAGACACATTTCAGTTGAATGCATTCAGTTGTACAACTGACTAGGTATACCCCTTTCCCTAATCGTAAAAAACCCCAGAAGGGAACAGTTTTGCAACTGGTGGTTTCTATGCCTGTAGGACAGTGACACATTTTTTTAGTGGTGAATCCATTTCTGTGTGACATTTAAAGGAGCTGCGTACATGCCAAAAGGACCTCCAGGTAGAACAAAAGCCTGGAGTGTGGGAAGAGGAAGACTGAAGCAAACTTTGTGGCCCTGGGTCCTGAGAATGGAGAGAAGGGTTAGAGGAGTATATCATGGAGAGAATGGCAAAGGAGTGAAAGGATGGGGGAGAAAATGACGAAGAGAAGGTTAAAGTGGTTGAGGAAGTAGTGATGTCCCACTCCAGTCTCCCTCTTACCTAATTTATCACCTGATTTACGTAACAAAAGGCACATCGCAATAGGTGGTCCAGGTATCCTCGTGACATGACACAAGTGGGAGGGGGTGGGCCTTTCCTCTGTTATTCTTCATTGCTCCCTTATTGTTCCCAACTTCTTGAATGCATACTCCATGAAGTTTGCACATGCCTAAAAAACTTTAAGTGTGTTTACATTTCTGAATTTATATGTGGGATATTGTTTTTCAATTTTCATTTTTTTTTTAATTGCTGGAGTTTGACAAAAAAAAGAAGTTTTTCTAACTTTTTCAGAAAAACATAGACAAAAGTAATGTAAATTATATAATCAGCTATTGTTTTATGCCCAATGTAATAGGAGGAACATTTGTATTGTGTCACATCCCAAGGTTGAGTGTAAACAGGATTTGTGTTGCCTTCCTTCTCATTGTGTTTATCTGGGCCATTTCAATGCCCCCCATCCCGGTAGCCATTATTGAAGACCATATGTAGGATATTAATTTGAGCCAGTTTGCAACAGCAGGTAAATAATCCTGCAGCAAAAGGACATTTGAATTACTATGGGGTTGATAAAAATAAATATTAGGGCAAGTCAAGTCTGACATTCTAAAGTGGAAATGACAAACTTTAGAAGCCTTTTTAAATGTCAAATACACTACAAGTTTGCATTTCTTGCTGTACAGGAACATTCTCAGTAACAGAAGAGCAATTAAATTAAAATGCTACAGCTGTAATGACACTTAGCAAATAGTTTTATCCAAAGCAATTTACAGTTCATTGAGTGCACGCATTTAAGTATATGTTACCCCTACAGGGATTGAAACCACAACCTTGGCATTGCTAAAGCCCCTCTCTTACCAAATCACACAGGACCAGCCTCACTGTATCAGCTCAAGCCACTGAAAACAGACAGGGTAGAATTTCACTATTTTGATTACTCCCTGGAAAATAATTGTGTTATCTACCTGTTAGTACCTGTCCTGGTAAAATGGTCTCTGTTAGCACTCCAAGGTGAGTTTATCACAGTTGGGAGGGGCTCTAGCTTCAGTTTGTTTTAGGTTGTGATTTAGTAGTGCTGTCTGAGCTATCACTGCATGCCCAAACATTGATATGGCAGAGTCACAGATCAGAGCTTCTTACCGGCCACTTGTCTAAACACACTTATTACAATGCTACTCACTTATTGCAATGGAAATATTAGACTGCTACAATATAAAGTGGTATAGTAGGTATATCAGATAAACCATATAATTATTTTAATTCCTCCCAAAAGCTGTCATTCAAGTCTCTCTCTCTTATTAGTTGTTACTTAGACAAGTGTGTCTTTTCCTTAAACCAAGGCTCCATTCATCCCAATTCAACACTCCTAAACTAGTTCAATATGATCCATAACTCTACATTTACTGTGTGTTGAGATGAAGTGTACAGCTAATCCAATCCACACCAGAGCATATAGCACTCTGAGCTGCAGAGAAACAGAGTAATTGTTTGTACCATGCCATGTGAAAACCAGAACCATCCCTCATCCTCCATCCACATGTTAATAGGACTGAGGGGGAGGGAGATGGCTTCAGAGGACATGTTGGGACATGTCTATTCACTACAGCTTCGTAAAGAACTCAATGGTTGCCTCTTTTATGCATACGTCTATGTACTGTATTACCATGCTGTACCATGGAAGTTGTATTGTTTTGTCATCAGAATATATCATTTCAGCACTGAAGTGGCACATCACCGCCACATCATGTTTGAATTCATTTTAAGTTGATAACATCTTAGCTCAATGTCTCAGTTCAAGGCAGTCCAAACAAATGTTAAAATGCGTAAATTCCTTCAACAACATGTTGCTTAGGTTTGTAAATTAACAGGAACACACTGACTGGGTATAAACTCCTCTCCAACACACTTCCAGTACGGGTTTAACTGTTGACGCATGGCACTCCACTGGATTATATGGCAGTTTGCTGAAGTGTGAACAACAGAATAATTAACTAAATTTGCTGAAGTGTGAACAAAGAATTTGCTTTCTCTTCTGCTTCTCTCCTCACCTTCCCTCACCTTCATCCACCTTCACCCATCACGTACACATACAGGTGTGAGTATTCAATTAACACTCTTTGTTGAAACATGTTTCCCTTAGAAAGTAAAACAACCCTGAAAAGCAACTGCACTATCTAATCCTTTGAACAATCACCTGATCAGTTTCCTCTTGTGACCATAGGCGCAGATATCCACACTAGCCCTGTTGTGTCAATTACTCTCACCTCTACGTCCCTGAGCTGCCCTGTCACACCAAGAGGAAACACTTAAGTCTGTGGGGGCAGGAAAGCCAGGAGATCCTGTTGCCTCTGTAATACCACACAGAGTGAAACACCCCCCACCCCAAACATCCAAATCTCAGCCCTACCAACCTTTTGTCCTGCTTCTTGTCTGGGGGACACTGACGGTTAGGTTAGCCTGGTAATTACCACACAGAGTGAAACACCACCCACCCCAAACATCCAAATCTCAGCCCTACCAACCTTTTGTCCTGCTTCTTGTCTGGGGGACACTGACGGTTAGGTTAGCCTGGTAATTACCACACAGAGTGAAACACCCCCCCACCCCAAACATCCAAATCTCAGCCCTACCAACCTTTCGTCCTGCTTCTTGTCTGGGGGACACTGACGGTTAGGTTAGCCTGGTAATTACCACATTGAGTGCACATAAACCTTCTGTAAGAGGCTCTGGGATCTTCTAATCACTTTAACATATGACTGTTATGTCACCTCCAGGCCACTGAGCTTTTTTTAAACATCCAATCGGAGAAAAGCAGAACGTCTAGTTGATCATCTTGTTTATAATAAAACAGGGAGTTACAGGCCAGGGACAGCTGAATCAGTGTAAGGGAGATAATCATTATGATTTATATCACATTCATTTATTTGGGAGCTATATCACCTCATGTACAATAGTACGACCCTAGGCAGTCTTGTCAAGGCAATCAGTCTTGACAAAAGTGTTCTGCTCCAATGTGGCCAATGGGTGCGTTCGAGTGGATCAATTTTGTCTAGTCGATGGTCACCGCCAATGTTCCCTCAATTTAAAAAAATCTAATTTAAGGTCTGTGAGCGCAATTTTGTGAAAATTGTGTGCCACTTTCGGTGCGCGTTTACTGTGAACACAGGCTGTACCCGCTTTAAGTTAGATTGAACAGTGGTCAAGTAGGCTACTGTGGCTATTTGATCATCATGTAGGCCTAACAGAGTGGTCTACCATCAAAAACAATGTAGAATATGCATCCAATAGCATTGTTACATGGAAATAGCTGTTCTATCATCCAGGCTACAGTAGCAGCCAATGTGTGGTGTTCAATGTAGGCCTTCCATGAGATTTTGAAAAAACATGCAGAGATTTACATTAACCTGTTTAATGCTGTTTGTCCTTCAGATAAAGAGGTGACTGAAAATATTGTTGTGTTGTTCGATGTACTTAGTTTATTCAAGCAATGTCTCCAAATACAACACTGCCACTTTAAGACAAAAAAAGCTCTTAACCTGACTCCTTTTTCAAAGATTTCTAGATGTACACGTTTTGGTGCTATTGTAGGAAGCAATCACGCCCCCATCGCTGACTACAAATGATCAATAACTGGGATAATAACTCGCAAACTAGCAAACGATATGAAGAAATGTACAATGTGCACACGTCGTTACATGTAGCTATTGCTTTGATCTCAAAACAAGCCCATCTACTCATGATTGTTGATGCTGTTAAAACAGTCCAGTTCAAAGTGAATACACAGGTCCATATATGGCAATGGTCTATTTGCATATAGGCCTACTGCAGCTCTGATTGGTTATGACGCACTGGTCTGTGTGGTGTATGTGCCTTCGTGGCTTTTGTGCCTGTCAATGCAATAGAATCCTACTCTGCCTACAACAAAATCTCTTGCATAGTTCGTTTTGTTTCAGTATGTTGCATTAAAAGTGGCCAATATTGCACTGATTCGATCACAATTCCCACATTAAAGGGAAACATTGATAGTGTTAACTAACGGTGAAAACTCTAGAAAGTTGAGTGAAGCACCACACGGCCAGGTCTCTGACCTCCTCCCTATAGGCTGTCTCTGTCACGCCCTGACCTGAGTATTCTTTGTTTCTTTATATATTTTGGTTAGGTCAGGGTGTGACATGGGTGATGTATGTGTTTTTGTACTGTCTATGTGATGCTGCATGTTAGCACTCTGTTTCTATAGCGGTCACGTTCGTCTGGTTAGTTTGTTTGTTTGTTTAAAGTATGCATTCACACGACGCTGCGCTTTGGTCCGCTTCTTACGACGATCGTGACAGAATAACCCACAAACCAACAGTGAAACCCAGGCTACCTAACTATGATTCTCAATCAGAGACAGCTAACGACACCTGCCTCTGATTGAGAACCATACTAGGCCGAACTCAAAAACCAACATAGAAAAACAAACATAGACTGCCCACCCAACCCACGTCCTGACCATACTAAAACAAAGATAAAATAACAGAACTAAGGTCAGAACGTGACAGGATGTTTTAATCAAATATGTTTTTTTCCAGAAACCACAAAAGTGTTGTTTCTGAAGTCCTGATGAATTTATAATTTTGCATTATTGAGAAATACTGATTCCATGCAAAAAAGCCAAAGCAATGGATCATCAGTTTACTCTTTAAAAGTGTCATGCCTCTCTCTGGCTTAATCACTTTTTGAAGACATTAGTTTCTTTATGCCTCTGGAACTGATGCGTGTGCAATACGTTCTTATGTCTCAGAGAATATCATTTTCCCACAAGTGTCCATCACATCTAATACCCCCCACACCGAGCCAATACATGAAGCAGTCTATAACTGGGGATATGAAGCCTACTTGATCATAGGACAAATGCACCAATGTAGTGCAGTCTCATTATTTCCTGAGTGTATCAACCACAGATGAATGTATTCTACTCCTCTAGTATTGTTCTTATAAATGACTGCAGGAGATGGTTTACAAACTGTATTGATGGTTTTCAAGTTATACTGTCAAATGGCGGGAAAGACTTGCCTGGATCCTTGGTTAGGTTGTGTGGGAAGGGGGTGACATGTCTAGAAAAGAAGAAGTGTGATATGGGGTATGTTGCTACCAACCATTGATATTAGTCAAGCATTTTGAATTGTCTGTTGATTAGCCAGTTCAACAATGACAGTATTTCTAAACAACTTATGTATAACCAACACAGTCCGGATCGACTGCCACCCACCAACACTCACAATACTGAAAGGGACTGAACAAGACACTTAAAGTGTGGACTAAAATTTCCTACACCTAATCACAACTAATTAGGTTAATAGCTGGTTAACATGTAATTGGATGCATAAACACACATTTGTCACTTTTATGTTGGCCAATGCAGCTGCTTCCCAGTATTGTGCCCTGTGTACTCTAGCTACTGTAGGGAGACACAATGTACGGACAGGCCCACCGTGGGTCAACAGTAGTAGCTTACCCCAGTGCTGTAGAACCATGGGAGGTCCAGACCCCTCTCTAGCTGCTCTGATTCTGTTTTTGGCTGCGTAATCACAAACAGGAAGCCAGTGGGAGCCAGCTGCATAGGACCACTTCCTTCTTTTGTTTACTGGGGGATTGTATCAACCTCTGTGGCTCCTGGATGCTGTCATGTCGCACCATGCCTGCTGACCCATACAGTATTATACCCCTGCTTTTCTTTGTCCATCACCACACTCTGTCTCTCTCTCTAAGCTCTTTGAAGACTCCTCGCCCTTCTCATTGAACTCGTGGCCCTAGCACTTCTCCACTTCAAAGCTAATTGATTAATATTTTCAGTTGCTCATATGTTTGACAGGTTATGAAATATAAGCTTGGTTGAGGTTGAGGTTTAAGTTGGTATATGGCTGTTTCATCATGAACAATATGAACATTAGAATGTCTTGTCCAAGATAGTCACTACTCAGTGAGAAAGATGATTTGTCTTTCATCATAGGAATGTTCTGTAGAGTATGCCTCTATAGCACTAATAAGTAGAAGAGTGCCACTCCCCCTGACCATGGTTCCCAGGCAGTGAGAACACCATTCCCTTTGTTACCTCAACAGTCAATAAACACTGGCACTTTATTCTCACGTTCTCACCTCAGGATAGCAGCATTTTACCTCACAGTGTTCTTTCTACTGTAAGTTACAGCATCAAACCATAGCAATATGCCAAGTAATTTTTTAAATAATAAAGTTAAACCGTATTGCCTACTGTCTCATTAGAAAATCAGAGATGATATAATATGTATTTCAATACACATATTTCAGATTCAGGTTTATTTAACATTCATTGTACATAAAGGATTCTGTGCCTGCTGAAGGAGTGTTCTCAAGGTTTTGACTTTCCCTGTGTTGGTGGGATCCACTCTTTCCGAGTCTCTGAAACCCCTCCCTTGAGCCCGAGCTGACAGATATACTGTATTTCGTGGAGTAAATGTTAGCTTCCCAACATCCCATTAAAGCCACCGTGTGAGGTGCAGCCAGAAAGAAGTAGTGAGTTCAGTGAGTTTGGGAACAATGTGGCCTTTCATCACGAGGGCTGCTTCTCCCCAGTCCATCTTTCCCTCTCTCTTTTCCTTTCACACTCTCTCCCTTTTATTCTCTCTAGTTCTATCTCTTTCTCTCTCTAGTTCTAAAAAAGTCTATCTCTCTCTCCTCTGTCTTCCTCTGCGGTAGGTCTACAGTATCATGCAGGCATTCTATGTCTCACACCCATTGCTTGGGCCATGAGTGAAGAGGTCCTGTGATTTTTCAATTCCCAGGGTGGTTCTGCCAGAATGTTATTTTTTTGACTACTTAACTTCCCATTAAATGTATTAATAGATTGAGTACACATCCATCTCAGATTATGTCTAGTTCTCAACACTATACTCTGCACTGTTGACACCGGAGGAACTTTCTCTGAAACATAACTCATCTCCCTGAAGATTACCCAAGGATCTCCCACAAGATTACCCAAATTGGAAAATGAGTGCATCATTTTTACATTATGGCCCCTGTGGAATTGTTCACCAGCCAATGAGCAAAGAAAACTGGTGATCCAGGATGGACACAACAAAAGGCATGGTATGTGTCTGCCCCATGCAGCTCAGTATTCTGTGTCATGATGAGGTCATTTACCAAACTATCAACATTCTGACCTATTGCATCACCTCCTCCAGAGTGGGCCAATCTGATTTCCTGTTAATGGCTTACTAATCAAACATTTATCCTATCATTACCTCAGGGTAAAATCTTGCATATATTTTCAACATCAACTTCTGCATTTACATACTACAGTAGATGATGAGAGATCCTGAATTTGATATTCCTTCACAGCACCACCAGACTGAGAGAGAGGGACCTGCATTGCTCCCAAATAGGGTAGGCTGATGTAATCACGAAAAGAGAGACTTGAGAGGCTAAGGATCAGTGAGCAGCACGACAGGCTGACTCCATGCCCTCTGGAATTATGGGTAAATATCTGAGGCCCAGTCATGGGAATGAAATACATGTCAAGTCTCAGAGCGCTGACAGTGACACTGGCTCCAACACAGCAAGGTCACCAATGTGCCTCAGTGTGAGTGAGGGACTTTCCTTCTTTCCCACTTTCTTTCTTTTTCTTTCATTCTTTCATTCTTCCTTTTCTTTTTCTCTCAATGTCTTTCTTGTGAATGTAAATATCTACAGCAAAATAATCTACTTAACACTGATGCACTCTGGTTGTTGTTGCAACATATAGTGTTACTCTAAGTGTGTTTTTACAAGAATAGTTGTGTATGCCTCAATAGAGCAAGTGAGAGACAGTGTGTGTGTAGCAATCTAATGATTGTTTGGGGAGAGGGAAGGTAGGGCGAGGAGGCTTAGTACTCAAATCAAATCGAATGTTATTTATCACATGCGCCACATACAACAGGTGTTGACCTTACAGTGAAATGCTTACTTACAAGCCCTTAACCAACTCCCCTATGAGTGGTGTGTAATGTCGGTATGTGAGAACTATGGTAGCATATGACACCCAGGTTTAGAAAGAGACTGCGAGATGTACATAACTTAATGTCTTCCTGCAACACCACAAGATACTAATAATCTCACCTTAGTCAGGGCAGATGAGATGATTGATAACCTCTCTAAAAACCTGGACACAACATGATATGCCTGTTTCATAACAATAGTCCTCCTGAAAGACAAAGGCCCAGAAGAGGTGCATGGTGGGAAATCCGCCTCATCCCCTCCTGGACCACATTTCCCAGCAGAATGTCACGCCCCAGTACAGTATACAGGAAGTTAGTGTTTTGATTTCCATAGCCCGGTTCTTTCACTTCTTGAGCTAAAAGTGCCTGTTATCATGCGGTCCTATTCTGTAGCTCACATAGAGGGACCGACCGGATCAACAATATTCATGGGTGACTTCATGAATGTTTGTCTTACTGTCCAATCTCTTTCTCTTTCTCTTTCTCTCTCTCTCTCTCTCTCTCTCTCTCTCTCTCTCTCTCTCTCTCTCTCTCTCTCTCTCTCTCAACAAGATTTTCCATTACCTTAAAGTCACCTTAAACATTCTCCTCTCACTGACTTCAGCTCCATTCCTTGTGTCTTCCCTCATATATGTCCTGAGTGATTAAAATGTGAAAACCAAAACAGTTATTTAAGGCAAGCTGCAGCTTTAGCCCATGCTGTTCACAGGGTGCTCAGATGTCCACCCCCTACTCTCTCCAAACAATGCCAAATTTAAGAGTCAACACATTTCAGACCTGCTTTGTTTGTGTCTGGCAGAGAGTGTTGTTATCAAAGTCCTATTCATGATATAAATACTTTTACACAGTGGGAAACACACAGAGCAACTGGGCGGAACTAATACTGCAACGACACCTGTGAGAAAGAAGTAGAGAAACAGAAGGTTGATTGCACCTTGGGCATTATACCATGATTACACTCAAATGGGACTATTGTAAAACATAATCAACAGCCTAATAGTGCACATAGGTTAAGTTAAGTTTAAGTGCAGTGCAGTTCTTCAGTCTTAATTCCGAAACTTTATTTTGACTTGCTTTGGATATGTGCATGCTCCGATTTATTGCATGCATTCGCGACAATCCCATGTCAATCAATCAATCAAAAAAATGTATTTATAAAGCCCTTTTTACATCAGCCAATGTCACAAAGTGCTATAGAGAAACCCAGCCTCAAACCCCAAACAGCAAGCAATGCAGATAAGCTTTGCATAAGGAGTTGACTAAGCAGTTCACTATGTTCCATATGAATCCAAAAACAAGTATTCTTTAAATAAAATAATGTTGATTGATGTGTGATGAAAATGTTTGTCTGATATATGACTAAGATCTCAGATGTGGCTCCCTGCTGTATGGGGGTTTTCTCATGTCTTCCTTAAAACTCAATCATGGCACGTTGCCATTTTAAACTAATCCCATCTCTGCTCTCTCTCGCACTCTCTCTCTCTCTCTGCTGTCTTGTTTAGTCTTTGTAGCGGCTGACTGTCTCCCTGTAGAGCGGTGATTGTGGTGAACCAAAAGACAGTGCGCATCTAAGGACATATGCCTTTGTTTAGCTAACATCAGCAGTGCTCTGAGGATGCTCCCCCTTCTGATATGTGGTTGTGTTCACCTGTACTGTACTGTGGGTATTTAATTCATGCAATATATAGTAGGCTCCTCTGGGGTGAGGATCATCATCAAATCAAAGTTTATTTGTCAGGCTCTAACCAATGGTGTGAAGAAGAAAAAAAGGCATGTGTGTGTGTGTGTGTGTGTGTGTGTGTGTGTGTGTGTGTGTGTGTGTGTAGGTAGGTAGGTAGGTAAGTAAAGAAATAAAACAACAGTAAAAAGACATTTGAAAAAAGAGTAGCAAGGCTATATACAGACACCTATTAGTCAGGCTTATTGAGGTAGTATGTTCACGTAGGTATGGTTAAAGTGACTATGCATATATGATAAACAGAGAGTAGCAGCAGCGTAAAAGAGGGGGGGGGGGGCACATAATGCAAATAGTCCGGGTAACCATTTGGTTACCTGTTCAGGAGTCTTATGGCTTGGAGGTAAAAACTGTTGAGAAGCCTTTTTGTCCTAGACTTTACTCTGGTACCGCTTGCCATGCGGTAGTAGAGAGAACAGTCTATGACTGGGGTGGCTGGGGTCTTTGACAATTTTTAGGGCCTTCCTCTGACACCGTCTGGTGTAGAGGTCCTGGATGGCAGGCAGCTTTGCCCCAGTGATGTACTGGGCCGTACACACTACCCTCTGAAGTGCCTTGCGGTCGGAGGCCAAGCAATTGCCGTACCAGGCAGTGATGCAACCGGTCAGGATGCTCTCAATGTTGCAGCTGTAGAACCTTTTGAGGATCTCAGGATCCATGCCAAATCTTTTTACTTTCCTGAGGGGGAATAGGCTTTGTCGTGCCCTCTTCACGACTGTCTTGGTGTGTTTGGACCAATCTAGTTTGTTGTTGATGTGGACACCAAGGAATTTGAAGCTCTGAACCTGCTCCACTACAGCCCCGTCGATGAGAATGGGGACGTGCTCCGTGCTCCTTTTCCTGTAGTCCACAATCATCACAGTATTACCGGGGAGGAAGGACTACCTTTGCATATGCCCAAGATGCTGCTTGATACAATGCCATCTCCATCCATTGTCCACTATAGTCTTTTCTGTATGTGTTATTTATGGCCAACAGAATATTTAATTTGGTACTGCTGTTTTATTCAGTCATTATGAACGATTTTAAAGCCATTTTGTTTATGGTCCTTAAACAATGATCATTGTTTCATACTGTTTTGTTTTGTTAGTCCCACCTGAACTGACTTATTCTAGCTTGACATACCTCTGGTCAGAACATGGCATGTTCACACACACACACGGTGCCTCCTCCCTGTTGTGTTCCATTCACAGCAGTTTCCCATCAGGCCAGAGGTGGAAATCACTTGTCCCTGTGCAAAAGGAAATGGCCTCAGATTCCCAGGCCAGGCGTGGGGCGGAGAATCAGTGTCGCCACAGAATGATGTTACACTC
The DNA here is from genome assembly GCF_002021735.2 of Oncorhynchus kisutch. Lineage (NCBI taxonomy): Eukaryota > Metazoa > Chordata > Actinopteri > Salmoniformes > Salmonidae > Oncorhynchus > Oncorhynchus kisutch. The sequence goes on along the minus strand of NC_034176.2, from coordinate 21,429,764 downwards.
ACTGTAGTAAACTTTGATGCAGCAAAGGGATATTAGTAAGACCTGTCAGCTTTGGTTCCTAGGGCGGAAATGGGCTATAATGGGTAGAGTGATGACAAGTCTTTCCTAAAGCACTATGTGCTAATTTGGTTCTTGATTAAATGATAATAAACAATTAATACTGTACCTCATGCTCTCTGACTGTACTTTATGTAGTGCAAGCTGAGCAGAAAAGAGATTCAAGTCTCTCCCCACTGGGCTCAGATGTCAGTTTAACATCCATTTTTGATTTACATTTGGTTGAGTTATCAAGAATGTGAATTCAACATGAAATAAACAAGATTTACACCCTGTCATTGGATTTAGGTAAAAAATTGGGTGAAGAAAATCGTAAATTCCCTTACGTCGATGACTTTTTGCAAATCCAATCGGTTTTCCACATTGATTCAACATCCATCACATTGATATCAGTTTTTTTGTTTTTTGACCAGTGGGTCACTTATGAATTAAAAGTCCATTGACTATTTGAATCTAAAACCTTGATGTTTTGGCCATGTTTGTTTTACACGGAATGCTTCACTTTTTGCTTTCATTAGTTATTTTTCTTGCACATTGACACAATGTCAGTTGAAACACTGTTGTTGAACCTCACTGATCAGTGTTGATGATAGTGTGTTGATACACCTTGATGTTTCTCTGAGATCTGGGTTTTCTCCTCTCACCCAGGACAGGTAACTGCTGACTTTACCTTTCTTTCTATCTCTGAGAGGATCAGACGGACTCCCATTTCTCTCACCTGACACCTGCCATCCTGTGTCATCTCAGCAAACGGTTTTCTCCTTAATTAATGCCCCATCACAAAGGGAAAGGGCTGGAGGGCACTAGGACTTTGTTTACTATCTAACAACCTGATATCTTTTCTTCTCTCTCTATCGGCACAGTTCCACTGGTTCAGCAAAACGACCACATTCCACATGCAGTCAGAAGCCTGGGAATAAGTTCTAGTGGTGAAATAATATTTACATTTCTATTTACAATTTTGTCTTCCCACAAACACAACTGTTTGCTGTCACCTCGCACAAATAGTTTTCTACTATTTTATGACGCTTTGGGAAAATGTGTGTTTTGGTTTTTATTGCTGCGTGTGCCATGTTGCAGTAGACCAGATTGAAGCCTTCACACTGTTTTGGTATACTTTCATTTGTCAGGTATAATAGAAGTAGATAGTGAACACAAAAGTAATATTTTAGTGAAGGAAAATAAATCATGCTTTTGTCAAGATCTCGCCGATCCCATGCAGCTGGGATAATTTTGTATGAACATGTTTATCCTTTAAACTATAAACACTGAACAGGATAAACTTTGCATAAAATACATTTAAGAAAAGAAGTGGCAGTTATTCTTTGAATATTTACTCAACAAATCCATGTTGGGAGTTGAGTAAGTCTGCGATTTGAAAGTTTCCTACAGTTACTTGACTGTTCAGCGGGAAAGATAGGCATATACACTTCGACAGGATCGCCTTCCTTGGCGGGAGACTCAGGGAGAGAAGGGAGGACAGCGACAACATCGGGGTTCGCGGCCACAGAGAAAGCCCAAAAGACAGCCCCCCAAAAAAAGGTTTTGGGGAGGGGCGCATGGAGTGGTCGGCGGAGCAAAGGCGTGAACCAGAGACTGTCAGTGAGTTGAGGGAGAATGTGGAGGAGAGAGAAATTAGAGAGTTATTGAATTGGTGGAGGATGCACGACATTTGCCCTAAGGAGCGTGTTATCGATTTCAAGACACCTGAGTCAGCTCTCCGTACTCATCCCGAGAAGTGTGTTAAAGTTCCGGTACAAGTGATGCCGGCTATATACACCAGATCTCCAGTATGCCTTCCCAGCCCAGTACGTCCTGTGCCTGCTCCTCACACTCTCCCTCAAGTTCGTGTCCCCAGTCAGGTATATCCTGTGCCTGCTCCTCACACTCTCCCTCAAGTTTGTGTCCCCAGTCAGGTATATCCTGTGCCTGCTCCATGCACTCTCCCTCAAGTTCGTGTCCCCAGTCAGGTATATCCTGTGCCTGCTCCATGCACTCTCCTTGAAGTGTGTGTTCCCAGTCAGTTACGTCCTGTGCCTGCTCCTCGCACTCTCCCTCAAGTGCGTGTCCCCAGTCAGGTACATCCTGTGCCTGCTCCATGCACTCTCCTTGAAGTGTGTGTTCCCAGTCAAGGTACGTCCTGTGCCTGCTCCTCGCACTCTCCCTCAAGTGCGTGTCCCCAGTCAGGTACATCCTGTGCCTGCTCCACGCACTCTCCTTGAAGTGTGTGTTCCCAGTCAGGTACGTCCTGTGCCTGCTCCTCGCACTCTTCCTCAAGTGCGTGTTCCCAGTCCGGTACATCCTGTGCCTGCTCCATGCACTCGCCCTGAAGTGCATGTCACTAGTCTGGTGCCACCTGTACCAGCCCCACGCATCAGGCCTCCAGTGCGCCTTCCCAGTCCAGTACGTCCTGTGCCTTCTCCTCGCGCTCGCCCTGAGGTGCGTGTCACCAGCCCGGTACCACCAGTGCCGGCCCCACGCACCAGGATTCTTGCAACGATCCCCAGTCCAGAGCTTCCCGGCGACAGTTCCCAGTCCAGAGCTTCCGGCGACAGTTCCCAGTCCAGAGCTTCCGGCGACAGTTCCCGGTCCGGAACCTCCTGAGACGGTCCACGGTCAGGAACCTCCTGAGACGGTCCACGGTCAGGAACCTCCTGAGATGGTCCACAGTCCGGAACCTCCTGAGGCGGTCCATAGTCCGGAACCTCCTGAGACGGTCAACGGTACGGAATCTCCAGCTCCATGGCTGGAGCCTTCCCCTGCGCCAATGCCCAGTCTGAGCAGTCGCGCTCCAAGACCAGAGTCTTCCTCTGCGCAGGTGCCCAGTCCAGGCACGGCGTCGAGTCTTCTTCTGCACCGAGGTCCAATCCAGGTACAGTGTTCAGCCTGGGTCCATGGCTGGATCTTCGGCCCGCACCAGAGTCACCACCAAAGATGGGGGATCCGAGAGCCGCTCCCGATGCTGGCAGATCCGCGGGATAAGCGGATACCTTCTTACATTTATATACGATCATGTGTCTCTCTATTATGTATGGGAATACTTAGGAACAGATTTCTTAAATTAAAATCTATTGGAGCTGATTTCCTAGTGTTTTTACAGTGTTTTATGTCCAATAATATTTTATTTCTTGCTCAGAAAACTTCAGGGGCCAAATAAAACCACCCGCCGGGCAAATTCAGTTGGGGAAACCCTGCTGTAGACCATACTATTAACCACGAGAGTTTTCATCTATATTTTTCATTGCTGTCTATCCACCATAAACCTATGCTGGCACTAAGACCACACTCAACAAGCTGCATAGGGCCATAAGCAAACAAAAAAATGCTCACCCAGAGGCGACTCTCTTAGTGGCCGGTGATTTTTAATTTCTACCAGCATGTTACCTGTGCAAATAAAGGTGAAAGAACTCCAGATCACCTTTACTCCACACACAGAGACGCATACAAAGCTTTCCCTCAACCCTCCATTTGTCAAATCTGACCATAACTCTATCCTCCTGATTCCTGCTGACAAGCAAAAACTCAAACAAAGTACCAGTGACTCAATCAATACGGAGGTGGTACGATGAAGTGGACGCTAAGCAACAGGACTGTTTTGCTAGCTGTTTTGCTAAAACTGTTTTGCTAAAACAGAAGTCCAAACTCTTGCGGTACAGTAGCTCAATGTTCAGCAGTTGCGTTGTAAGAAACGGAAGGGACAAAAAAACACTGCCCAATCAAAATTTTCTAACCTATAGCGGAGATCTCTCGGCACACCCACTCCTTTCCACATCTGCCACGCTGACACTTAACACAGAGGCCCCTCAGGGGTATGTGCCTGTACCCCCTGATCACCCACGACTGCGTGGCCAGGCACGACTCCAACACCATCATGAAGTTTGCAGATGACACGATGGTGGTCAGGACAACAAGTGTGGTGCCAGGACAACAACCTCTCTCTCTCTCTCAGTGTCAGCAAGACAAAGGAGCTGATCGTGGACTACAGGAAACAAAGGGCATTCACATTGACGGGGCTGTAGAGGAGAAGGTCGAGACCTTCAAGTTCCTCAGTGTCCACATCACTAATGACCTATCATGGTCCAAACACACCAACATAGTCATGAAGAGGAAACGACAACGCCTCTTTCCCCTCGGGAGGCTGAAAAGATTTGGTATGGGCCCTCAAATCATCAAAATGTTCTACAGCTGCACCATCGAGAGCAACTTGACTGGCTGCATCACCGCCTGGTATGGCAACTGCTCGGCCTCCGACCGTAAGGCTCTGCAGAGGGTAGTGCGTGCAGCCCAGTACATCACTGGTGCTGAGCTACCTTCCATCCAGGACCTCTACACCAGACAATGTCAAAGGAAAGCCCTAAAAATTGTAAGAGACTCCTGCCGCCCAAGAGGGAGAAAGAGGTTATTGTTCAACCTCAAGAGTCGCACCCACATCATCAAACCTCACTCCATCATTCATCTCACCTTGCTCCTCTTCATCGCGACCAAACTCTAGAATGCCTTTACAAAGTTGCTTCCATTGTCTGTCACTGTGGCCCTCATTTTGTGCTGAATTTTAAAGTCTGCATGTATTTCACTTAACGTGGCAACAATCCCATTGTAGGTATGACATCCTCTCAGTCTCACACAAGCCAAATAATCTGACTTCCTCTCCAAGGTCTCCTCCTCGATCCAGTGTCATGTCATAACGATGAAGCTTCTGTTATGGGCAGACCAGATATCTGCTGTGGTGCAGACTGACTTTGCGCTCTGGAGTTTGGTAGAGAGAGCTTCTTTCATGAACTTAAATTCCTATTCAATTCGTTGAATCAAAGTCTTTCTACACATGACCTTTCTCCCACCACTGATTCCTTCTACCAGCTTGCAGAATGAAGGCACCTCTACTAGTGAAAAGGGTTGCATATCGTCTATGATTAAGTCAAATACCAGGTGATTAACCCGGCTTTGTGAGGTGTGTGGTCCTCCTGGTTGTAGTTTTGCTTGTTTCAATGGTGTACAAGATGTCCTTTTTTGGCCATCTTTAGATGGCTGTTCATCACTGCACTCCTCCATGTCATTTGACTGCCTTTTCCTGCTCAGGGTCTTCCAGGTATTGTTATACATCCTCTGAAAAAAAAGAGTAATTACTTAACTATGACACTAAAGTATATGTAAAACAACAGCGGAGTGTGCACCTTGTTATTGTTTCAATTAAGGAGTGTAGCTTTACCCAACTTTTGTCCACCCTTTTGAAACTTACGTTTCACTTTCTATAGCTTGCCCCTGTCTGATAAACACAGGGCTGGAGTTGGAACATGTAACATCTCTCACATGAACAAAGATGTGGATGCAAGGATGTCTATGGTGGTTTATATTGTTTGTCTAGAAATACTCAAATTTATTTAAAAAAAAAGGTATTATACTTTGAGTTATGATTGGATAATACAGGCATTTATTTGGGTTGAAAAAACAATTGTACAGCAGGAAAACTGCTGTGTAGCATGTTACTCTGAAACCATAACTCACCCCATTCCGTACAAATGTGCACAACCGCGACATTCAAACGAGGCTGCAAAGAAAACTAATGGGACTGTAGCGACTGTGTTGACATCAAAATCGGGGGTGTGAACTAGGTTTCTATTCAAGCGTTGATTGACATGGTAATGGCTCTATAGTATTGGAGAAAAGTTGAGAGAACTGACCCTCCGTTACATTGTGACGTGTCATGTCGTAACGTACAGCATGCATAAAGCAACTATTTCTGTCTTACAAGCTCTCTCCACCAGGTGTAGCACTTCTCTCATCGTTTAAAAACAAGAAATGGACAGTGACGGGGGTAAGGGGGGGATACCTAGTCATTTTTTTTGTTATCACTGTAAGCGATCATGACTCTCAAAAGACTATGTTTACCTCTGAAGATCACTTTAGCACCTCCCTAAAATCCCGATTTAAATTCGACACAAACCTTCAAATAGGTATGTAATGACACATTATATAAACTCTTTATAGTGTTTAATTTACATTTTAGAGGCGATAAGGTGAGAAATTGGACAGATAGAGTGAAAAAAAGCAGTTTTCCCACACGTGATCTCTCCTTCTCACTATCATGCATTAGTTTCGCTTCCCCACCCACCATTTTTAAAAAGACCCGACGTAGCTCATTGCCTTCTTGAATCATGCAGAAACGGGCAGCGTGGAGGTCATGTAATTTATTTTGTTGGAAAGGGGAGACATTGTGCTTTACAATGGTATTAACATTACAGTTCATCTGGAAGTATTACATTTTTGGGGCGCTAAAATAAGGTAAATTGTACGGACCAAGGCGATGTACAAAAGTGAGTGAGTTTACGTTAGCTATCTAAGAACACAACAACCCTGACAGTGAGCATCTTGTTATGTTACGGAGTGCAACTAGCTTTCAAAAGGTTTTTTCAACTTTTGATTTAGCTAGCTAGCTAAGCTATGTAGCCCAGTGAATCTCATTCAACTATCTACAACTGATTTATCTTAGATAACAAATATTTAATTAACGAAATTGTTAACAAATTAGCACAATAGCATACTTGCTATGCTATCTTGTTATCTTCAGTAGCTAGTTACCAACAGAGCAACCTTAAGTGAGCAGCATACCACATAGTGTAGGAGAGTTGGCAAGCAAATTAGCAAACTAAACAGTCTAGCTAGCTAGAAATGTGACTAACTAGCTAGCTAGTATAGTACTCTCTTAAATCTCCGACATATGCTGGAACATTGTGAAGACAACCTGTCTGTCTCTAAAGACTAGCTAGCAAAGCAAGCTAATGCTCCACACCTATAGTTACCAATCATCATTCTGTTTCTTCAGGTTCGAGTCGAATCTCTGAATGTTGACAGCGGCTTTACCGTGGGCAAACAGTTTTCATTGAACTGTTACATTCCTGCCCTTAAACTTCTATGAATACATTGTTCTTTGAAATTGGCCCAGCATAGTCTGCATAGGACTCCGGTGTAGGTCGTAATTGTAAATAAGAATTTGTTCTTAATTAACTGACTTTCCTATGTTAAATAAAGGTTACAAGCTCTGTCAGGTTGGATGGGGAGCGTCGCTGCACAGCTATTTTCAGGTCTCTCGATCGGGTTCAAGTCTGAGCTCTAGCTGGGCCACTTAAGGACATTCAGAGACTTGCCTCCAAGCCACTCCTGTTTTGCCTTGGCTGTGTGCTTAGGGTCGTTGTCCTGTTGGAAGGGGAACCTTCGCCCCAGTCTGAAATACTGAGCGCTCTGGAGCAGGTTGTCATCTAGGATCTCTCTGTACTTTCCTCCGTTCATCTTTCCCTCAATCCTGACTAGTCTCCCAGTCCCTGCCGCTGAAAAACATCCCCAAGGTATGACGCTGCCACCACCATGCTTCACCGTAGGGATGGTGCCAGGTTTCCTCCAGATGTGACGCTTGGCATTCAGGCCAAAGAGTTCAATCTTGGTTCCATCAGACCAGAATCTTGTTTCTCATGGTCTGAGAGTCCTTTAGGTGCCTTTTGGCAAATTCCAATCGAGCTATCATGTGCCTTTTACTGAGGAGTGGCTTCCATCTGGCCACTCTACCATAAAGGCCTGATGAGTAGAGTGCTGCAGAGATGGTTGTCCTTCTGGAAGGTTCTCCCATCTCCGCAGAGGAACTCTGGAGCTCTGTCAGAGTGACGATCGGGTTCTTGGTCACCTCTCTGACCAAGGCCCTTCTCTCCCGATTGCTCAGTTTGGCCGGACGGCCAGCTTTAGGAAGAGTCTTGGTGGTTCCAAACTTGTTCCATTTAAGAATGATGAGGCCACTGTGTTCTTGGGGACCTTCAATGCTTCAAAAAATGTTTGGTACCCTTCCTCAGATCTGTGCCTCGACGTAATCCTGAGCTTTGGTTTTTGCTCTGACATGCACTGTCAACTGTGAGACCTTATATAGACAGGTGTGTGCCTTTCCAAAATCACGTCCAATCAATTGAATTTGCCACAGGTGGACTCCAATCAAGTTGTAGAAACATCTTAAGGATGATCAATGGAAACAGAATTCACCTGAGCTCAATTTCGAGTCCCATAGCAAAGGGTCTGAATCCTTATGTATATGTGATATCTATTTTTTTATTTTGTAAATACATTTGCAAAAATGTGTTAAAACCTGTTTTTACTTTGTCATTATTGGGTATTGCATGTAAATTGATGAGGGGGAAAAAGCGATTGAATTAATTTAGAATAAGGCTGTAACGTAACAGAATGTGGAAATGTCAAGGAATCTGAATACTTTCCAAATGCACATCTTAAATTTTGATGGGGTGTTTAATCTGCGATTTCCAGACTATCCTCAGTTTAGACTGTAAAAAGAATCATCCCGCACCGTTGCACCTACAACACTAATCTAGTGAGCACTATTGGAGCTCCACCTAAGCAAGGTATTTCATTGGTTTAACATCCTGTAGCTCCAACTCCAAAAAGTTCTGGGACACTGTGAAGTCCATGGAGAACAAGAGCACCTCCTCCCAGCTGCTCACTGCACTGAGGCTAGGTAACATGGTCACCACCGATAAATCCACGATTATCGAAAACTTCAACAAGCATTTGTCAACGCCTGGCTACTCCAACCTCGGCCAACAGCCCCCCTCACAGTGCCATCTGTTTTGTCACTAAAGCACCTTATAGCACCCACCACTGCGACCTGTATGCTCTAGTCGGCTGGCCCTCGCTACATATTCGTTGCCAGACCCACTGGCTCCAGGTCATCTACAAGTCCATGCTAGGTAAAGCTCCGCCTTATCTCAGTTCACTGGTCACGATGGCAACACCCACCCGTAGCACGCGCTCCAGCAGGTGTATCTCACTGAACATCCCTAAAGCCAACATCTCATTTGGCCGCCTTTCGTTCCAGTTCTCTGCTGCCTGTGACTGGAACGAATTGCAAAAATCGCTGAAGTTGGAGACTTTTATCTCCCTCACCAACTTCAAACATCTGCTATCTGAGCAGCTAACCGATCGCTGCAGCTGTACATAGTCTATCGGTAAATAGCCCACCCATTTTTACCTACCTCATCCCCATACTGTTTTTATTTATTTACTTTTCTGCTCTTTTGCACACCAATATCTCTACCTGTACATGACCATCTGATCATTTATCACTCCAGTGTTAATCTGCAAAATTCTAATTATTCACCTACCTCCTCATGCCTTTTGCACACAATGTATATAGACTCCCTTTTTTTCTACTGTATTATTGACTTGTTAATTGTTTACTCCATGTGTAACTCTGTGTTGTCTGTTCACACTGCTATGCTTTATCTTGGCCAGGTCGCAGTTGCAAATGAGAACTTGTTCCCAACTAGCCTACCTGGTTAAATAAAGGTGAAATAAAACATAGTCGTCACTGATTTTTATATAGGGTCTCCATCCTTATTTTGATATTTTTCTGCCACAAACTTCCCCAGGCACCCATATTAGGGAAGCCTGGTTGTCGACAAAGCTAGCTTAGTAGAAAGCAAGCCCCAGGCCATAAAAACTATGCATTTCTTTAGTAAAAACACAGGCGCTCCTAAAAATACTGCTGCAGGAAGAGGCAGAGGACATGTACTGTATTTCTTGAATAGCCTACCATCTCAGTAGTCTATTATTTTATTTGTATTTATTTAACCTTTATTTAACTAGGCAAGTCAGTTAACAAATTCTTATTTACAATGATGGAACCAAAAGACAAAAGGCCTCCTGCGGGGACGGGGGTTTAAAAATATAGGACAAAACACACATTACGACAAGGGAGACAAGGCAAAACTACATAAAGAGAGACCTAAGACAACAACATAGCATGGCAGCAACATATGACAAGACAGCATGGTAGCAACACAACATGACAACAACATGGTAGCAACACAACATGACAACAACATGGTAGTAATACAACATGGCAGCAGCACAACATGGTAGCAGCACAAAACAGGGTACAAGCACTATTGGGCACAGACAACAGCACAAAGAGAAAAAAGGTAAAGACAACAACAAATCACGCAAAGAAACCGCAACTGTCAGGAAGAGTGTCCATGATTTGGTCTTTGAATGAAGAGATAGACATAAAACTGTCCAGTTTGTGTTTGTTGCAGCTCGTTCCAATCGCTAGCTGCAATTAACTGAAAATACGAGCAACCCAGGGATGTGTGTGCCTTGGGGACCTTTAACAGAATGTGTCTGGCAGAACGGGTGTTGTATGTGGTGGATGAGGGCTGCAGTAGATATCTCAGATAGGGGAGAGTGAGGCCTAAAGAGTTTTATAAATAAGCATCAACCAGTGGGTCTTGCGACGGGTATAGAGATGACCAGTTTACAGAAGAGTATAGAGTACAGTCATGTATCTTATAAGGAGCATTGGTGGCAAATCTGATGGCCGAAAATGGTAAAGAACATCTAGCCGCTCTAGAGCACCCTTACCTGCCAATCTATAAATTACATCTCCGTATTCTAGCATGGGTAGGATGGTCATCTGAATCAGGGTTAGTTTGGCAGCTGGGGTGTAAGAGGAGCGATTACGATGTAACTTTAGCCTGCAGCTTTGATATGTGCTGAGAGAAGGACAGCACACCGTCTCGCCATACTCCCAGGTACTTGTATGAGGTGACTACCTCAAGCTCTAAACCCTCACAGAGGTAGTAATCACACCGTTGGGGAGAGGGGCATTCTTTGTTTTGGAGGTGTTCAGAACAAGGTTAAGGGCAGAGAAAGCTTGTTGGACACTAAGAAAGCTTTATTGTAGAGCATTTAACACACAATCCGGGGAGGGGCCAGCTGAGTATAAGGCTGTATCATTTGCATATAAATGCATATTACACAGTCTAATGCACTGTGAATGACTTTATACGGTGATAAAAATTAATATTGCGTGACCCCGCAGAACAAATTGGTGCAACCAAATCATCGGCTGGGGCAACCAACTGAAAAAGTTAGCAGCACCAGTGCCACCAGGAGAAAGTATAAGTCCGGAGCCTTGTCAAGGGGTGAGATTCTTCCATCTGCTGCAGAGTAATGTGTTCTTCTGCCAGCTTTGCTGTTGGGAAGAGAATAATGCGATAGGATGTTGTAATATGTTGGTAGGAATGTTGGTAGGACAAGGCTATGTATGTTTGTACACATGGAAGTCAGTGATTTATGTTTACTATAGATTAATGAGGCAATACAAGTGTGATGTGACTAAAATGAAAGGGCGTTTAGGTCACTAAAATGTCCCAATGTTTTCGTGATTTTGACAATAACTAGACAAAATCATTATTCAAATGACATATATGTGGCTAAGACTTAATGATATTTTTGTCAAAATGACAAACCCAAAAAATAATACTGGTGTCAGGGAGCCATACTGCTAGGGCCCCATGTGTCTGTACCCTAGGCACTCTCCCAGTGTCCCCAGACAGCCACCAGTGCTCCTGTACTGGGCCTGCCATCCGTTTTGACATGTGCTGGGCAGGTGCTCCCGACAGTGAGCTCCCAACGCTGGAAAGAGCTCACCCGTGTGTCTCCATATGTGGTCCCTGGGAAACAAAGACCCCTTTGTACTTGTGGACCCATGGACTATGTGCCACACCGCAATGCAACAACACAGTCGGCTCCTCCAAAGCCAACCTCCAGCCTTGCCGGCCACCAAGGCCTGTGTGTGTGTGTGTGTGTGTGTGTGTGTATGTGTGTGTGTGTGTGTGTGTGTGTGTGTGTGTGTGTGTGTATCCATTCATTCATTGCCATCACATTCAGCTCCACTCCTAATTTGTGATTTGTGTTTTGAATGGATGGAGGGGTCAGGGTGGCAGAAAGAGGCAGAGACAGGCCAGGGAGATGGTCCCTCATTAGGGACTGAATGGCTGCCAAACTCCCAGCTGCCTCTGCTCAACTGGAGGATTGCAAAAGAGAGACTCAAGCAGTCCTCCTTCTGGTCCCCCTGTTTTTAGATATACTTTATCAATTAGCCTCCATGGTTATGTGTGTGTGTGTGTGGTTGCTAGAAAACAAGGAAAAATCAGACAAGTGGGGACATTTCGCCGGTCCCCAGAAGGAAAAAGGCTACTATGGGCTTCAGGTTACAATTAGGGTTAGGAGTTAGGGGTTTGGGGTTAAGGTTAGGGTTAGGGTTATGGTAGCCTCTGCAGAGTCCCCAACAACCGGATGTTTGTGCTTTCAGCAGAAATGGAAAGAAAGCCTGTAACACTACTTCCGCTTTTAGACGTTAACAATACGACACATCGTCACAGAGTTTCTAAACCCAGAGGCACAACTTCGCAAGACTTCCGGGAACGCTCGCGAAACAGACCAAGTAGACCCGGCTGGGGTTTGGGAAGTCACTGAGAGAAGTGAAAAATTCTTCCTTTGTTGTTAATTTTCTCGAAATCTAAAGGCACAACCTAGATTTGAGCCAATGTCTTAAGTACTGTAGTTGAACATTTTATTACTCCAACCTCGTGAAAGCGACAAACTGATACGTTTGAATTTAGGCAAAACAACTTTATATCGAAGGAGTGCCTTTTGATTTGACGGCCTGCACATGTGCAGTTTGGTACGAGACGACCATTAGACCCGATGATGTGTTTCTGCACATGAGCATAGCCAGCCGACGTCGCCATGACATTGCCTACAAGTGTGATCGAGGATTTCTATTGGAGTAGCAGTTTCTGCCTATCTTCATACTGTGCTTTCTTTGACTCCATATTAACTCCTCCTCCACATTTACTGGATTGGTTGAACAGGATCTAGTTCCAGGAGCTTCTTTTACACCTGCTACATTTGGTTAGAGCTAGGGTTAGTTAAGGGTTAGGTTTAGAAGTTAGGGAAAAAATTATTTTGAATAGGAATCAATTGTTTGGTCCCCATAACGATAGCAAAGCAAACGTGTGTGTGCGTGTGTGAGGATATGCGTGACAATAGCAGGTCACTCAGCCTTGCTCACCTGTTCCTCATGCGTGAGAGGGTAACAACTGGTTACTGACTCCCCGGCCTTCCAGCCTCCCAACTGCCCCCCCCCCATGTCTGTCAAAGCCTCTACCGTGGGGATATGTGGTGTAGTTTATATCACCACAGTCTGTGTAACTCACCTTCATTAGTCACAGAGCTTATCAAAGAGCCTGCAATTAAAGTCTAGTGTGCAGAAATGAGCTGTACCATAATGCATGATGATTAATTAAACAATAAAGAAATTAGAAAAATGACCCCATGGGAAAACAGTAAAACCATTCTTACTGAATCTGTCAATCCAATATGTAACATTCTCTTCAAGTGAATCTCACTCATTTCTTTATTTTCACACATGGAAAGTGCTCTCTCAGTCCCTATCAGTTGAGTTGTGGATCTCGTGAGGCATTTTTGTCCTTGAATAGTGGAGCTTCTGGACACATTCCCTGTGTGCTGTGAGTTCATCCTCAATGAACACATTGTTCTCTGTGTGATAAGGTGTAATTGCCCCCCAAAATTTAATTGATATGAGAAATCATGTGAAAACATGTGTTTTTGGAACACTTCACGTGATCACATGATTGTTGTCACATTAAATTCACATAATTCACGTGATCCCATGAAAACGTGTTTTTGGAACACTTCACAAGTGATCACGTGAAATTCATGCGGTTTTTCCATAAGGGTGTCTCTGGGCCACGAAAGTGCTACAGCAAGATTAAAGTTGTCCACTGATAGAGTTTGCCTTCCAAGGGGAAGTCGAAACTGATGTCATTACAAATTCATTACTTACACATCACTATGATAAATATAATAGGTTTTCTTGAGTGTATTTTTAACAAAGCTGATATTTACTTAGATCTCCAAACTGTAGGAATTACAAGTGAAATCAGTTATAGACAGAGGCATGGTGGCTTAGCAGGAAGGTCGGAATGCCGAGAACCAAATGTTTGAAAGGTCAAATCCCAGGTGAGGACATGTTGAATAAAAATTACTGTATAAATAAACATACACAATGTAATCACGTACAGTGCACTCAGAAAGTATTCAGACCCCTTGACCTTTTCCACATTTTGTTACGTTACAGCCTTATTCTAAAATTAATTCAATTGTTTTTTTCCCCTCTTCAATCTACACACAATACCCCGTAATGACAAAGCAAAAACCGTTTTTTAGACATTTATCAACAAACAAAAAACTATAATATCACATTTACATAAGTATTCAGACCCTTTACTCAGGACTTTGTTGAAGCACCTTTGGCAGCGATTACAGCCTCGAGTCTTCTTGGGTATGACGGTACAAGCTTGGCACAGCTGTATTTGGGGAGTTTCTCCCATTATTCTTTGCAGATCCTCTCAAGCTCTGTCAGGTTGGATGGGGAGCGTCGCCGCACAGCTATTTTCAGGTCTCTCCAGAGATGTTTGATCGGGTTCAAGTCTGGGCTCAGGCTGAGCCACTCAAGGACATTCAGAGGCTTGTCCCAAAGCCACTCCTGCATTGTCTTGTCTGTGTGCTTAGGGTTGTTGTCCTGTTGGAAGGTGAACCTTTGCTCCATTCTGAGGTCCTGAGCGCTCTGGAGCAGATTTTCATCAAGGATCTCTCTGTACTTTGCTCCGTTCATCTTCCCCTCAATCCTGACTAGTCTCCCAGTCCCTGCCACTAAAAGAAATCCCCACAGCATGATGCTGCCACCACTATGCTTCACCGTAGGGATGGTGCCAGGTTTCCTCCAGACATGACGCTTGGAATTCAGGCCAAAGAGTTCAATCTTGGTTTCATCAGACCAGAATCTTGTTTCTCATGGTCTCTGAGTCCTTTGGGTACCTTTTGGCAAACTCCAAGTGGGCTGTCGTGTGCCTTTTACTGAGTCTTCCGTCTGGCCACTCTACCATAGAGGCCTGATTGATGGAGTGCTGCAGAGATGGTTGTCCTTCTGGAAGGTTCTCTCATCTCCACAGAGGAACTCTGGAGCTCTGTCAGAGAGACCATCGGGTTCTTGGTCACCTCTCTGACCAAGGCCCTTATCTCCTGATTGCTCAGATTGTCCGGGCGGCAAGGAAGGAAGAGGAAAAGTCTGGGTGGTTCCAAACTTCTTCCATCTAAGAGTGATGGAGGCCACTGTGCTCTTGGCGACCTTCAATGCTGCTGAAATACTTTGGTACCCTTCCCCAGATCTGTGCCTCAACACAATCCTGTCTCTGAGCTCTACGATCAATTCCTTCAACCTCATGGCTTGGTTTTTGCTCTGACATGCACTGTCAACTGTGGGACCTTATATAGACAGGCGTGTGCCTTTACAAATCATGTCCAATCAATTTAATTTACCAAAATGGGGACTCCAATCAAGTTGTTTTTTTATTTTGCAAACATTTCTAAAAAACTGTTTTCACTGTGTCATTATGGGGCATTGTGTGTAAATTGATGAGGAAAACATTAATTGAATCCATTTTAGAATAAGGCTGTAACGTAGCAAAATGTGGAAACAAGGAAAGGGTCTGAATACGTTCCGGATGCACTGTATGTCAAAGTGTGAACATCCTAACGACACATTTTTGCTTGCAGGGCATCACCTGTGAAATTTCATTTGAAAAATATCCACATTTGAAACTTCATGTGAAATATAAATCACAGGTAAAGTGTTCTAAAATCACATGGTTTCACATATGATTTCACATATGCAAGGTTACGTGATCACGTGAAACTTCATGTGAAATATCATCATGTGAAGTTTTACAAAACCATATGGTTTCACATGATTTGCAAAACATGCACATGAAAAAGATCATGTGATTTTCAAGATGTGAAATCACTTGGCTTTTCCTTAAGGGATAGATTTTGGTACATTTTGACACAAGCTACATGGACATACTTCAGAGGTGGCTTTCGCTTGTTCATGCATCCCTCAAAAACAAAGCCTGCCTTTTTGAAATGGACCCAAATGGGTCTTCAGCAGCTCAGTCAGACCAAAATCAAACTGATTTAGCCTACACATTTATTTAAATGAAATGATCCTGACCTTGCACATTTTTGTTTAATAATCTTGACCCATAAACATGCCATTTTTCTTCCTGTCATATTTCTTCTAATAACCTTTATTTTACCTTTTGGTTTTCATTTCTATGTAATTCTTCTGTGGAAAAAACAGGTGCACATTTTGAAATGAGATCTAACTCTTAGAAAATCAGACCTGTAGTATTTCAACTTCGTTGGCTGTGGGTCTATAGGTGATGGAACCAACAACATGTAATGCAACACAGTGAAGAAGACAGAAACAGGACTATGAAAGGGGAGTAGTGGAATATGGAGTATCTGGATGATGGCTGTGAAAGTGTGAAGGAAGGCCTGCTGTGCTGCTGTGGGCTTTGGGAGCAGTGGGCCGGCCGGTGTGGCTCGTCTCTGGCTGCAGACAGCTGCAGCTCACACATAGAGATCTGTACCAGTCACACCTCTACTGCATTTGTGTGGTAGATAGAATAGCCAACAGCTGCGCCAGAAGCTGATCTGCTTTATTGAAGTTATGTGTGACAGCCAATGATACAGTAATGATGTGTGTGTGTGTGTGTGCGGCACGCGCGCGCGTGTGTGTGTATGTGTTTGTGTAGTCCGTGTGTGTGTGGTGCGTGTATGTGTGCGTAACCTTGAATGAAACAAATCAGAGTGTGGACGTAACAATGTCACACTGAATACATTTTCCTCACAACATATTGAGACAGAAAGGCTTTTATACAGCTAGAGAGAGATAGAGAAAATAAAGAGTCTAGTGTTAGAATCAAGGTTTCTCATGTTGTCTGTGTATGTTACTGTAAGTAGCATAGCTGTGTTATATACTGTAAGCATGAGGTCTACTATAAGTAGCATCCCAATGGGCACAGACGTCAGTTCTATCATCTAGTTTTGATTTACATTTCATTGAGTTGTCAACTAACAGTGAATTCAACAACAAATGTCACCATGTCATTGGATTTTAGGTTAAAAGTTGGTTGAAATAAAGGCAAAATGCCCTTACGTTGATGGCTTTTTGCAAATCCAATCAGTTTTCCATGTTGATTCAACATCTTCACATATATTTTTAGGGTTGAAATGACATGGAAACAACGTTGATTCAATCCATTTTTACCCAGTGGGATGGCTGTGTTATAAGCTTCCCCAGTACTCACTAGGGGAATGAATGAGTCAGTGGGAAGAAGCAGTCTGTCCCACCTGGTGTTCTGCTGAGATCAATAGAGATGAAAGGGCTCTCCGACTTGACAATTATCACCTACGACCACTGGGGACTATCAGGAGAAATTACCCATATCTCAGCCTCTCACAGAGCTGCTATCAGGCCTCTGGTACTCCCCCATGACATAATTTTCCAATGACATCCTCACATAGTGAGGTGAGAAAAGAGGAGGAGGGTGAGATGGACCACAGAGAGAAAGAGAGAGAGATGGATGACAGAGAGAGAGAGAGGGTGAAAATAGAGAATGGGAGAGACAGCGGAAATGAGTGCTGTGAGAACAAATGAATAAGTCAATGAGGGAGGGACGGAGGGAGAGAAACCAGGGTCCCAGCCCATAGACCAGGGACAGGAATGGGGAATGGGGTGGGGGAGGCAGCAAGGTTCCCATGCCCCGGGGGCCCCAGGGGAGTAGCGGTGGCAGATGTGACGTCTGGGGCCCAGCTCAGGTCTCTTGCACTGGGGATGACAGTCTGCAGTCTGGGCTGAGACCAGAGGCTCTCATCCATCACCCTCAGATGACCAAGGGCCTTTCTGTATAAATAGATACAAAAAAGACCCAGAACAGACTCTTATTGGACTCTACTTAGGGCTAGCCTTGGGCCTCCTCCAATCACAGTTGGGCATCTTGTCTCTGCTACGTTTAAAAAAATATATGTTATTACCAAGAGCCCATCACAAATCCCAGGTCAATAAGTCATCTAGTTTGTTGATGTTTCATCTTATTTTGGGTAGCTTAAGAAAAATAACGAAATATCTCAATCTTGCCTAAAGTGTCTGCATGCTTCCCAGCTATAACAGTTTGGAAGAGTTTGTGCATATACATTATATATACAAAGTATGAGGACACCACTTCAAATTCATGGATTCAGCTATTTCAGCCACGCCCATTGCTGACAGGTGTATAAATCGAGCACACAGCCATGCAATCTCTCATAGACAAACATTGGAAGTAGAATGGTCTTACTGAAGAGCTCAGCGACATTCAACGTGGCACCGTTCAACGTGGCACTGTCATAGGTCTTCAAATTTCTCCCCTGCTAGAGCTGGCCCAGTCAACTGTAAGTGCTGTTATTGTGAAGTGGAAACGTCTAGAAGCAACAACGGCTCAGCCCTGAAGTGGTAGTCCACACAAGCTCACAGAACGGGACTGGCGAGTGCTGAAGCTTATAAAAATCGTCTGTCTTCAGTTACAACACTCAACACTGAGTAGCAAACTGCCTCTGGAAGCAATGTCAGCACAAGAACTGTTCGTTGGGAGCATAATGAAATGGGTTTCCATGTCCGAGCAGCCGCACACAAGCCTAAGATCACCATGCGCAATGCCAAGCGTCGGCTGGAGTGGAACTCTGGAGCAGTGGAAACACGTTGTCTGGAGTGAGGAATCGCGCTTCGCCATCTGGCAGTCCAATGGACAAATCTGGGTTTGGTGGATGCCAGGAGAATGCTACCTGTCCGAATGGATAGTGCCAACTGTAAAGTTTGATGGAGGAGAAATAATGGTCTGGGGTTGTTTTTCATGGTTCAGGCTAGGCCCTTTAGTTCAAATGAAGGGAAATCTTAATGCTACAGCATACAATAACATTCTAGATGATTCTGTGCTTCCATCTTTGTGGCAACAATTTGGGGAAGGACCTTGTCTGTTTCAGCATGACAATGCCCCTGTGGACAAAGCGAGGTGCATACAGAAATGGTTTATCGAGATCGGTATGGAAGAACTTGACTGGCCTGCACAGAGCCCTGACCTCAACTCCATCGAACACCTTTAGGATGAATTGGAACACAAACTGCTAGCCAGACCTAATCGCCCAACATCAGAACCCGTCCTCACTAATGCTCTTGTGGCTGAATGGAAGCAAGTCCCCTCAGCAATGTTCCAACATCTAGTAGAAAGTCATCCCAGGAGAGGGGATGCTGTCATAGCAGCAAAGGGGGACCGACTCCATATTAATGCCCATGATTTCGAAATGAGTTCAATGAGCAGGTGTCCACATACTTTTGGTCATGTAGTGTATTATGATGACATTTTGTGACGTTTTTGTTTGTCTTTTTGTTCGGCTGTTCAGGCACACACGTTTTTTTCTGGAAGCAAGCCAAAGTTCGAAGCCAATCCGTCAGTGATTGGTCAACAGCAGAGATTCTTCAATAAAGACTTTGCTCTCATTCAACAAGAGACAACTCGTTTTCATGCAATTTTTTTAATTGAGAAATACTGCACCAAACATCTTAGTTAGATGTAAAAAAAAAAACGTCAAAATGAATCACAGATTTCTTGAGTTATCTTAGATTAATACTGACTATTTTAACCAAAGGTCTTTTAAGGGAGTATGCGAGCACACGTTTGTTTCGGCTAGCCGAGTTCGACTAGGCGCCAGCCGAACTGAAGCATGCTGACGCCTTAAAACCAGCTCAATGGTCAGTAAGAAGCCAGGAGTCAGAGCTGAGGGATGGAAGGAGCGACAGAGAGAGGAGGAAGGAGCCTCCCAGTGCCAGTTTTCCAGGAGGCTGTCAGCGTGAGACAGCTGTGAGGAGAGGCCTTTATCTCCTAATGCACTGTATTACAGAGTCCTTGGAAAAAGCCTTGTCTCTGTGAGGGTGGATGAAAAAGATTTGGATTGGATCCCGACTTTAAATAGATTAGGACTGCAAGCAGTCACACATCTGTAGCCGCCATTATCCCCCTTTGAAGCCCCATGAGTGGCTGTCGACACCCATCAAGCATGGCGAGGGGTGCAGCCGTGTCGGCTGCCGCTGTGCCGGGGGAATCATGGGGGTTTGTCTTTAAGGTCTCTTCTCAAGCTCCTGGTGATTTTAAATGAACATCTGTAAGCCCTGATAAGTACAACGCTTGGTATATTTCTTGGGAATGACAAAAAAGGAGGTGAGGAAAACATAACAAATTAAGCAAGGACTTCCTGAATGAATCCGAGTAAACAACCGTGGGTTATTCAAAGACGATAGGATCAGGAATAGCAACACAGGAAATGACCTCAGAATTCAGTTGAATTCCCATCAGAAAATCGATTTTACGTGGTTTATGTTATCTGTAGAAATCTAGATACAGTATGTCTACAAGGTTCAGAGTTTACCCAGATTGTGTGATCTGACCAGGATGACTGGATCTTAGGGTCAGGTCACAGCCTATTGCTGTAATGTGTATTATTAACTTCACCATCTGCCTCATTGACTCTGAACTCTATTAACTGAATCATGTTTTGACCCACCTGTAAGGATGAATGTGAAAATGAAAGAGTGAGGTCTTACCTATTGGCCCTCTTCCTAGAGGGGACTGTGCTTCATTCACACTACTGGGATCCAGGTGAATATGTATCTCTGAGGGAGGACAACAAACCTGTTGGGAATCTGAGATTGATTAATCAGACTGAATAAGTATTTATTTTTCCACTCCACTGGTCTTCTCAATGAGCTGTGAAATAGTCAGATACGGTAAATGAGGAAGATGATTGCATTATTAACAATTTGACACGTATAGCAGCACATATTTACTTGGCTGTAAAGAACCAGAGCTGGCATTAACCTATGAAGTCAATCTACACTACTGTTTTTTAAAAACAAAACCAATCCCACAGGAGACATTTTAGAAGTTAGATGATTCTGGGTGTGTGTTGTTAATGTGTCTATTGTGTTTCCAGAAAGCGCTCTATCCTTTCTATTTAAAGGCAAGACATTAAACCCTGTACTGTTCAGTAGAACCTCCATCTCTATGGATCCTTGGGGAGGACAAATGCCTAAAGCACCTGTGACGAAAGCAAGAGAGACCTCCCTCCTACTAACCAACCGTCCACATAGCATAACACAATACAGATAACAATAACTCTGAAACACAACACAGGACACAAGTCAAAACATCACGCGAAAGGTTGCAAGTTCATATCCCTGAGCTGACAAGGTACAAATCTGTCGTTCTGCCCCTGAACAGGCAGTTAACCCACTGTTCCCAGGCCGTCATTGAAAATAAGAATTTGTTCTTAACTGACTTGCCTGGTTAAATAAAGGTCAAATGAAAAAAAGAACAACCCATCTATCTCCCAGTGGACCAACCAACCTGATAACATTATTGATACCTTTTATTTTTTCTTATTGTTTCTGCATTGTCGAGAAGGAGCCTGAAAGTAAGCATTTCGCTTGACGGCGGATACCATGGGTATCATGTATATACAACTAATAAACTTGAAACTCATTAGGTTGTGTGTGGTAACGTACTCTCCACACCCACTTGCACACAAAGCTGTGCAAGTGTGATCTCCAGGCACAGCTGGAGTACAGGGCACTGACTGAGACAAAGTGCATCTTTCCACCACTGTTTGTCTTCCTCTAAATCCACCCAGTCTAGAGGATAGGGTTTTCCCCTCACACACTGACACATAACTCTGCTGGTAGGCTAGTTTGAACAGAGGAGCTATACAGGCAGTGTTTGAAAATCTTGATCTGGACTATTGTCGTGAAGCATCAATTTTTTGTTCGCTTCGTGTTTTTTGTTTCATACTGTATGTTTGCTTTGTAAGGGTGATATCGGGCTACTGGAGTATGTCAATTGGCTTCACACACATCATGCTGCCTGCCTGCTGGTCAATAGTGTAAGGAAAGGCATCCTCAGTAATAGCACCATTGCCCCCTACTGGGGAGAATAGCGCATATTAGGACTGCCTGAAGCAGGTAAACAACAGTACATGTGTAGACTGAAGCAGATAGACTGAATAACTGTAAAAGTGGACCAAGGAGCATATTAGCTCTGGTAGCAGTGCATATGCTGAATGTAACAGGGGAAGATCACAGCACAACATTCTTATTGGTTCATTATTCATGTGACAAAGTCAGTTTCCATCCTCAACTAACACGTTTAACATGATTTTCTTAATCTGGGTTCTCAGTTATTGCAGAATGGAGGCACTGGGGGTTTCGTTTTTAAGGTTGCTGGCTACAATTAGGAATCAATACCTGATACACTAAAAAACATTATCTATGTAACTCAGAAATAAAACAGTGGCTTGTCCAATAGGGTTGTTTGCTTTTAGTGCTCTGGCCTATAAAGTATAAACATCTCTCTCACATTTACTATAAAAACATCATTACCTTTCAATTGTTTTCACACATTAGTTGGCTGAGATTATTTCCACAGTGAGTTTTGTGCCCTGTGAAGCGGGCTGGCAAGCACATGGTGAATCCTTTTCTCTGAGTAGGCTACACACTCACTCTGCCTGCCTGCCTGCCTGCCTGCCTGCCTGCCTGCCTGCCTGCCTGCCTGCCTGCCTGCCTGCCTGCCTGCAGCTGTGTCAACAACACAGTGAGCTGGGTGACTCCCTGACTGCAGACAGATAACTCATATCTATCTGCAAATACAGTCTCAGAGAAACATTATGATAACAAACATAGTTGTACCACATTTGTATAACCTATAACTTTTCATAAATCCTAACATGAATTACCTGATTTGATTGAATTATCCCTTCATTCCTGGTCATTCCAGCTGGTCATCTTCTCTTTGCTCTAGTGATCAAAGAGAAGAGGCGTTTAATTATGAAACGGTGCGCTCCACTAAAACATTGCCTGTAAGTCACCATATGGAACTCATCTCTTCAGCCCTTATTAAAGCGTCTGGCCACAGCAGAGCAGGGGTCAAAGTTGGCTGGAGGTCGGCAGGGTCCCATCACTGTGACCGCAGTCGGAGCCTATAGGCTGTTGAACAAACAAACGTATGAGGTCATCACATCAATAGGCTTCGAGGCCGTACTTTAAAATGTAGGTTTGTGTGGGACTATTTTGGCCAAGCTAGCTACGTTAAAGTTGACCACATTCTAATCTCAACATTGACTTTTTTGTTGTAAATGGTCAAATGAAATGACAAGATGGCCATTCTAATATCCATAAGTTCATGTTCATATATAAAATTACCCATTCTCTTTTTTCCACTAACATACTTTAAATGTGTTCTAAACCATATGATTTTAACAGGCTTCCCTGTTGTATGAATGCTTTGGGCTACTGGTGCGTAATATTAACTTTTTTTCAAGTTGCTAATGAGTCATGAGTCAAAGGTTAGCTCAATAATAGTTGAGCTTCTTAATCTAAGGTGCCAAAAGGGTCCACTTTAACTCCCTATACTTCCCTACTCCTCTTACCTCCACTCTAAACATACTTCACCTTAGCGAGTCAAATGATTTGTGTGTGCGTGCGTGCGTGTGTGTTTCCGTGTGTGCATGAAATTAATAACCATTACAGCTGATCATGAACTCACCTTCAGTTTGAATTAAAGCATGTTCATTTGATTGCTATAATTTATTCACACTTTGCAAATCCAATATATCTTAGCTGTTGATGATTGCATAAGGACCGCTTGGTCAGGCCACAGGTCAGAGCCCTCTGGCCTCCCGGGTGGCCCAGTGGTCTAAGGCACTGCATCGCAGTGCTAGCTGTGCCACCAGAGACTCCTGGTTTGAGTCCAGGCTCTGTCGCTGCCGGCCGCGACTGGAAGGTCCATGGGGCGACGCACAATTGGCCTAGCATCGTCCGGGTTAGGGAGGGTTTGGCCGGTAGGGATATACTTGTCTCATCGCGCACTAGCGACTCCTGTGGCAGGCTGGGCACAGTGCACGCTGACAAGGTCACCAGGTGTACGGTGTTTCCTCCGACACATTGGTGTGGCTGGCTTCCGGGTTGGATGCGCGCTGTGTTAAGAAGCAGTGCGGCTTGGTTGCGTTGTGTTTCGGAGGAAGCATGGATCTCGACCTTCGTCTCTCCTGAGCCTGTATGGGTGGTTGTAGTGATGAGACAAGACAGTAACTACTAATAATTGGATACCATGAAAAAGGGGGTAAAAAAAAACCTGAGCCCTCTGATTAGACCAGTGGGAGGACACAATAGACCCAGCGGTATCACACTACTACCACATCCCCTCTCTATTTACCACTTCCTGCCTGGGAATCAGGGCTTTACATCCCTCACGGAATTCCACTGTTTGTTTCTTTCCCAAGACTTCCAACTGCAACAAACAAAGGGAGGTAGGAGAGAGAGGACAAACACAAAGGGAAATATTCTGCAACAGACCAGAGCACACATTCCAATAGCATCACCACTACTGGGGCTGAGGACAGTAGGGAGATGCAATGGACAGAAGGGCGAGAGGAGTAGAGGAAGGTATGGTTATTGGTGTTGGTGTTTCTAGAATACTCTCAAAGTCATGCCATTATAGCTACTCAATATAACAGTGCTATAAAGGAACAATCCAAATGTATATAATAAAAATAATAACAATATTCTCATATGAACACACATCTGTTTGTTTTGCTTATGTCAATAGAAAGCCTCGCACATGCACTGTGTGATCTGTAGATCTGAACTGTGACATCTCTCTCTTTCTCTTTCCCCTCTCTTTCTAATAACAGACAGTGCAGGCACAGGCACCTGAAAGGCAGCAGCAGTGTTTGTGTGTGTGCATGCGTGCTGTCATCACGGCTGCTTGTGGCTAGTGTCCTAGACTCTAATCTGCTGGAGATGCTATCATGTGTGATTAGTGTACAGGGTGTTTACTGGCACATGCTCTCTCTGATTGCAGTTAAGCTGCTACCGCAGTTACAAAGATATACACACAAACACACACACACACACACAATATACCCCTAAGGAGAGAGGCCTGCACCTGCTCCTCTTTTTGCCTTGTGTAAACAGAGCAGGGGTAAAGCTAGAGGGAGGAGGGGAATGGGAGGATGGAGAATGGGATGAAGCATTAAAGGCATGTTCAAGTTGAGGTTCCATTATCCTAGCACTAAATGCTAAATAGGTAGGATTTGAGGTAGAAGTATTTACCAAGCAAAGTTTAGGTGTTGGTGAGGGTGGATGTTGGTGGGTTTAGGTGTTGGTGAGTTTTGATGTTGGTGAGTTTGGGTATTAGTATCTTTGGGTGTTGGTGTGCATGGTTGTTGGTATGCTTGGTTGTTTGGGTGTTGGTGAGTTTGAGTGTTGGTGAGTTTAGGTGTTTGTGAGTTTGGGTGTTTAGATGTTTGGGTGTTGGTGAGTTGGGGTGTTAGTATCTTTGGGTGCTAGTGAGTTGGAGTGTTAGTATCTTTGGGTGTTAGTGTGCTTGGGTGTTGGTGTGATTGGGTGTTGGTGAGTTGGGGTGTTGATAGGTTTGGGTGTTAGTATCTTTGGGATTTGGTGTGTTTGGGTGTTGGTAGGTTTGGGTGTTGGTAGGTTTGGGTGTTGGCACGTTTGGGTGTTGGTAAGTTTAGGTGTTGGTGAGTTTGAGAGTTGGTGAGTTTGGGTGTTGGTGAGTTTGGATGTTGGTGTGTTGGTGAGTTGGGACATTGGTAGGTTTGGGTGTTGGTGGGTTTAGGTGTTGATGAGTTTGGGTGTTGGTAAGTTTGGGTGTTGGTGGGTTTAGGTGTTGATGAGTTTGGGTGTTGGTAAGTTTGGGTGTTGGTAAGTTTGGGTGTTGGTGAGTTTGGGTGTTGGTAAGTTTGGGTGTTGGTAAGTTTGGGTGTTGGTGAGTTTAGGTGTTGGTGAGTTTGAGAGTTGGTGAGTTTGGGTGTTGGTAAGTTTGGGTGTTGGTAAGTTTAGGTGTTGGTGAGTTTGAGAGTTGGTGAGTTTGGGTGTTGGTGAGTTTGGATGTTGGTGTGTTGGTGAGTTGGGACATTGGTAGGTTTGGGTGTTGGTGGGTTTAGGTGTTGATGAGTTTGGGTGTTGGTAAGTTTGGGTGTTGGTAAGTTTGGGTGTTGGTGAGTTTGGGTGTTGGTAAGTTTGGGTGTTGGTGAGTTTAGGTGTTGAGTAATGTTTATGCCCTGGGGACTTGTAGACCTGGAACATTCCTAATGCAAATTGAGAATGGGAGCATAGATATGAAGCAAACAGGGGATCCAAGTGGATTACACAAAGCATGTTTGAGCAAAAACATCCTCTCTGGGGAGATATGTCACAGTGATTGATTATAGGGATCTCTAACCCATTTTTCCACAGCTTTACAGACCATTCACTTCCCTAAAGACAACATCACATAGTACACATTGCATGACATTTCTTTCTCCAATAAACTTCCAATAAGCAATGATGTTGTTTTTCCTAATGTTTTGACCCTCTGTTTGGTGATATAAATGACAAACTTCCTTGCTCACTCGATATGTATGCACAGACATGGCTCAACACTCATAAAAAACACAATCAGCAAAACTATTGCTTAATGAAAATATGATGGTGACTGGATATGAATACAAACAAAATGAACATGCTGGGCTGTACTTTGAATAACTGTTGTATTTTTGTTTGTTCTGCTTGGTAAGGCAGTGTTTGCTGACGCAGAGATATAAATGAGGCATGCAGAGTTCTCACTGTTTTGAACATGAATACCTTAGGAGTGATGAAGAGACATCTCCAGTAACTGACACTCATATCTATGTGAAGGGGACCCTGGGTATTTCAACACTACTGGCACATATTTGTTGCGACATCGCTACCTGTATAGCAACCGTCCCTTTGGGTTTAACAAAACGTAAATACATTTCCACTCAAACAGTGCTCATACAGTGCTCATATATTTTACAGAAATATTTTACAATTCATAGTTGACCACAAAAATATTGCCGGGGCTGGTCCATTGTCAAGATAATTATGAATTACACCTTTTCAGTCCTTTAAAGACAGTTTGAGAGTTTGACAGTTTGACAGTTTTTTCAACTTATGTGCAGTGATTTTCAGGTCTCAGGGAATAGATCGTTAGAAGGAGAGGAAATGTAGACTCTGCCAAAAAATAAGGAAAGAAGGTCTCTTGATGCTGATATTCCCCCTCGGGTCAAAGGACAATGAACGACACATGCCTTTGATCACCATTCATACACAATATCAATGTCTCCCTCTGACCCTACCTAATCACGTCTGTGCTGCATTACTGCTGTGCACTGGGGTTTTAACAACTCTGGCCCTTAATGAGGTTTATGTGTTATGTTTTGTCCCCCCTCCTACTCAGCTGTACAACACACTGAGTAAGAGGGAGAGTTATTTATGATGGCTGGGCTTTAGCTACATCAACCCTTCTGCACTCCTACACCAAGCTAATTATCCTCTCCCCACACATGAATCATTGCACTGCACCACCTAAAGAAAGAAAGAGATTAATTTCTCTCTCTTTGAGCGCATAATTCAACATTAACCTCCTTCATTAGTGTACGTTGGAGTGTGTGTGTTGGACGGCAGGAATGAATGCCCTTGATGTCGATAATCCGGTTTTCACACAGGGTTTGGCTGCTGTTTTCATCCACTGGGCTTAACAATATTGTTTGAATGTTGTAGTACAATAGTTTTTTTTGTGACCATGTGACCTGAGCTGACTTTTTTCCAGTCAGGGACGGAATAATGTAGGAAGCAAAGATCATCAATGCACACACTTCTGTTAGGACAACCGACACCTCTTTTCCCTGACATTTGAACTGGTCACAAGGTAAATATCAATCAACAACATCCCCTCTGGACATCGTAAGATGCTCCATTCACAAGGGTATACCTTGCAAAGGTAATTCCAAAGCTATGTGGTTAGACAGGTTTGATTTCATAGGTTTGATTGATTTCAGTGGTTCTGTCAATATACGTAGTCTACATAATGTCACATTACAGGTGTCATATTTGTTTTGAACACCATTCATGTAGGTTACTCTCAACATTGGGTTTCTTTTGGAAAAGCCTATATGTCTGACTACTAATATCACACTGTCCAAGGTCATACAGTAACTATTACATGACTCAAAAGAGTGTCTCTTTACTTCTGACCTCAACACTCCAACTCCATTATAACATTTCATTTCTTATCTCTGATAAAACAATACGTCTGGGTCCCAGTCCCACACTGGTCCGGAGTTATTAAGCATACTATAAGAAGTGCACACAAAAGCACTATTTTCACTTTTATTCTAAAAGTCTAATGAGGGGATGAAATATAACTGACACTCAGAGAAGACAAAGAGAGCGTGGCCCTCTGTGCATGATGGGGAGAACAATGCAAGGGGAATGTGCCGTGGCTGCAGAGGTAGGAACACTGAATGCAGATTGGCCTGTAATGAGGGATTAAGGTGGTATTACGGGGCTTTATTAAGATGTTTCTGATCCTCATTAGACAATCTCATATCAGCACATTGATTCCCGCTCGCTCGCTTTACTCTCTCTCTCTCTCTCTCTCTACTGCACTGCTGTACAGCATGTACAATAGAGAAGTTTAATGAGCAACTTTGTCCTTTTCTTGTGGAATGTAGTGGGTGGCAGCTAGTGTGAGACCACTGATGCATTACTGCGCTGCTCTGTTATTGTTTTCATAATGAGAAATGGACAAAAAGGAAATGTACAGTCTGGAAAAGATAGAAGAAGACATCAAGTGACCGAAGTCAATATTTAGACTGCATGGCAACTTTGAATATTGCTGACATTAGCATCAACAGCATTTGGTTGACTCCTATTCAAAGTTGCCAAAGAATATATTCCATTAGTTATAGAAGTCAGCACAAGTTTAATACATGACACTACAGACACGATGTTTAAAATTACAATGAGTAATTTTACAACTTTCTCTGACCCATGGTTCCTGACAAAAATATGATTCCAAAATCTATGAAAAATCTACACTATGATTCAAAATGAATCCACAGTTCCAATGTTATATGAGGGAAGGTGGGTCAGCTGTCTCTTGGTGAGAAGAGATCTGTATCTGCAGGTATACTAGAACAGAAGATTAAGACAATGGAAAAGCCATTCCGTGAGCAGGACCTGATAACTTTTTCATTGTTAAACTTGATAGGTATCCCTTGAGCTTTCAGATCCTTTTCATTCCCACGCCTGACCACCCTGTACTCCTGTTGCAACATGCAGCTGCCAGTTTTACCAAGGCTCTCTCTCTATGTGGCAGCTCTATAAAATGACGTCTGGAGCAATGGGAGAGAAAGGCAGGTCTGAACACAGTCCTGTTTGGGATTCAGAGTGGAGACGTTTGGGTCCACAGCAACAGGCTGTGTAGGTGGTATTCTCAGACATGGCTGAACTTTGCAAAAGGGTAAATCCATTTGAATTCAATCACTTTTTGACAGCACCTCTTTTGATTTGAACAAAAACCTTCCATACATATTTGCCCAGTGTAGAAGTGGTCAGAATGTGATATTTGGACATGTATGCCAAACATTCAAGAGATAAAAGGTGCTGAAAGTTGTCCCATGTTGCATGCCCCACCATACCATGAGATATCCATGTCTTCATCACTGGAAAAGATCAACGGTTGAGATTGATATAATTGAACAGTTTTCAAACAGGGTTGTCAAACTATTCTATAATTTCTGGAAGAAAACATATATACACTGAACAAAAATATAAAACGCAACCATTTCAAAGATTTTACTGAGTTACAGTTCATATAAGGAAATCAGTCAATTGAAATACAATCATTAGGCCCTAATCTATGGATTTCACATGACTGGGAATACAGATATGTGTCTGTTGGTCACAGATAGCATTTTTAAAAAGTAGGGGCGTGGATCAGAAAACCAGTCAGTATCTGGTGTGACCACTACTTTCCTCATGTAGCGGGACACATCTACTTCACATAGAGTTGATCAGGCTGTTGATTGTGGCATGTGGAATGTTGTCCCACTACTCTTCAATGGCTGTGAGAAGTTGCTGGATATTGGCGGGACCTGGAAAACGCTGTCGTACACGTCGATCCAGAGCATCCCAAACTTGCTCAATGGGCGACATGTCTGGTGAGTATGCAGGCCATGGAAGAACAGGGACATTTTCAGCATCCAGGAATTGTGTACAGATCCTTGCGACACGAGGCTGTGCATTATCATGCTGAAACATTAGCTGATGGCAGCGGATGAATGGCACGACACAGCGGTATCTCTGTGCATTCAAATTGCTATTGATAAAATGCAATTGTGTTCATTGTCCTTAGCTTATGCCTGCCCATACCATAACCCCACCGCCACCATGGGGCACTCTGTTCATCTCATTCCCTGAGATGTTGTCTGACAGTTTGTGCAGAAGTTCTTCTGTTGTGCAAACCCACAGTTTCATCAGCTGTCAGGATGATGTGGAGGTCCTGGGCTGACATGGTTACACATGGTCTGCAGCTGTGAGGCCGGTTGGATGAACTGCCAAAACAACGTTGGAGGCAGCTTGTCAGGGGGATGGATTATCTTGACAAATTAGAAATTCTCACTAACAGGGATGTAAAACCTATTTGTGCACAAACTTGACAAAAATAAGTGTTTTGTGCATATGGAAAATTTCTGGGATATTTAATTTCAGCTCATGAAACATGAGTTATGACAGTATAGTCAAAAGTTGTGACACACCTACTCATTCAATGGTGTTTTTTTATATTTACTATTTTCTTCATTGTAGAATAATAGTGAAGACATCAAAACAATGAAATAACACATATGGAATCATGTAGTAACTAAAAAAAGTGTGAAACAAATCAAAATATATTTATATATCAAAATATATTTGATATTGATATAAGTAGCCACCCTTTGCCTTGATGACAGCTTTGCACACTCTTGGCATTCTCTCAACCAGCTTCATGAAGTAGTCACCTGGAATACATTTCAATTAACAGGTGTGTCTTGTTAAAAGTTAATTTGTGGAATTTCTTTCCTTCTTAATGCATTTAAGCCAGTCAGTTGTGTTGTGACAAGGTAAAGAAGATAGCCCTATTTGGTAAAATACCAAGTCTATATAATGGCAAGAACAGCTCAAATAAGCAAAGAGAAATGACAGTCCATCAATACTATAAGACATGAAGGTCAGTCAATACAGAACATTTCAAGAACTTTTAAAGTTTCTTCAATTGCAGTTGTAAAAAAACATCAAGCACTATGATGAAACTGGCTCTCATGATGACCGCCACAGGAAAGGAAGACCCAGAATTAACTCTGCTGCAGAGGATAAGTTCATTAGAGTTAACTGCACCTCAGATTGCAGCCCAAATAAATGCTTCACAGAGTTCAAGTAACAGACACATCTCAACACCAACTGTTCAGAGACTGCTTGAATTAGGCCTTCACGGGTCAAATTGCTGCAAAGAAACCACCACCGAAGGTGGTTTCTTGGGCCAAGACACACAAGCACTGGACATCAGACCGGTGGAAATCTGTCAGAGTCCAAATTTGAGATTTTTGGTTCGAACCGCTGTGTCTTTGTGAGATGCAGAGTAGGAGAAAGGAGGATCTCCCACATATGTTTCCCACCGTGAACCATGGAGGAGGAGGTGTGATGGTGTGGGGGTGCTTTGCTAGTGACACTGTTGGTGATTATTTAGAATTCAAGGCACACTTAACCAGCATGGCTGCCACAGCATTCTGCAGCGATACTTCATCCCATCTAGTTTGTGCTTAGTTGGACTATAATTTGTTTTCAACAGGACAATGACCCAACACACCTCCTGGCTGTGTAAGGGCTATTTGACCAAGAGGGAGAGTGATGGAGTGTTGCATCAGATGACTTGGCCTCCACAATCACCTGACCTCAACCCAATTGAGGTGGTTTGGGATGAGTTGGACCGCAGAATGAAGGAAAAGCAGCCAACAAGTGCTCAGCATGTGGGAACTCCTTCAAGACTGTTGGAAAAATATTCCAGGTGAAGCTGGTTGAGAGAATGGCAAGCGTGTGCATTACTGTCATCAAGGAAAAGGGTGGCTACTTTTAAGAATCTCAAATATAAAATTTATTTGGATTTGTTTAAAAAAAAAATGTTTACTACATGATTCCATATGTGTTATTTCATAGTTCTGATGTCTTCACTACTATTCTACAATGTAGGAAATAGTAAAAATAAAAACTCTGACAGGTACCGTAAACTTTTGACGGGTACCGCATATATATTTTTATATATAATTATTTTTTTTTTTTAACCTTTAACGTCAATAATCTAAAAAATTATAAACTCTGATTTTTTCATTTTCACATATGTTGCAGCTTTATGTTGCAGCTTACTTACATCATCAAACGTTTTTGTGTTATGCCCACCCTCAGTTGAGACAACATTCTCCTGAATACAGGGTGGAATAAAATAGAGATGTCAACTTTCAAATGGTACCACAAAGATGGCTTGATCAGATCAGAGAATGGGACTTGAATGGGAATATCTGTTGTTTCAAGTTACACTGTCAATCCTCCATAGGAAACATATTGAAATCATAGAAATACAGATAATATAATATACATGACCATTTAAGTTGAAATTCAATGATGGGTGGACTGACAGTCAACTTTGTGTTAGTTATTACAATTGAACATTTCAATTAAATGTACATTTCAATGGTGCACCAGCTAAATTGTAGTGGTCTGAAGTGATAGAAATATAATTCATAGAATGGACTTATGATTGAAATGACACCCACCCTGTATTCAAGACCATGTTGTCTTTCAAATGATGGCGGCACAACACAAAATGTCACTAGGGTGGGCATTTTAGTTTATTTCTTTCTATGTTTTGGCCGGGTATGGTTCTCAATCAGGGACAGTTGTCTATCGTTGTCTCTGATTGGGAATCATACTTAGGCAGCCTTTTCCCACCTGTGTTTTGTGGGTAGTTGTTTTCTGTATAGTTTATGCACCTTACAGAACTGTTTCGGTTTTCCCTCTTGTTTATTTTGTTTGAGTGTTTTGTGATAAAATAAAATCATGAACACTTATCACGCTGCGCTTTGGTCCGATCCTCATTACGACGAGAGCCGTGACACAAAACCTGAGATGATATGAAATAGGGTCGAAGCTACAACATTTGCGAATATGAAAAAATCTGAGTTTACCCATTTTTAGGTCATTGACGTGAAATATTTAGTTTGAAAACACTGTTTGTAGGCTATTAAATGATATCAAACTCAAACGTTTATCTTTTCCAGTGATGAAGACATGGACATCTCATGGTATGGTTAAGGGTATACAAAATGGATCAACTTTGAGGACCTTTATCTTCTGAATGTTTTGCCATTCAGGTCCAAAAAGTGACTTTATGACCACTTCTTCCATGGGCAAACATGTATGGAAAGTTTTGCTTTAAACAAATGGGATGCTTTCAAAAAGTTATTGAATTCAAATGGATTTACCAAAGGATCATTCTCAATAGCAGAGATGAGGAAGCCTGGTCCCCCAGATCATTAGTGTCTACTGTACATAATTAGCTTTGGTATAGACGCTTCAGAGGTTATAATAATTTAGTGACATCCTTGGGAGGCTTTTTCAAATCAAATCAAATTGTATTGGTCACATACACATGGGTTAGCAGATGTTATTGTGAGTGTAGTGAAATGCATATGCTTCTAGATTTGACAGTGCAGCAGTATCTAACAGGTAATATCTAACAATTCCACAACAAAACCTAATACACACAATCTAGTAAAGGAATGGGATGAGAATATATAAGTATAAAATATATGGATGAGCAGCAACAGAGCGACTAAGATGCAGTAGATAGTGAAGGATAGTGAAGGATACAGCATATACATATGAGATGAGTAATGTGAGATATGTAAACATTATTAAGTGACTAGTGTTCCATTTATTAAAGTGGCCAATGATATCAAGTCTGTAGGTAGGCAGCCGCCTCTCTGTTCTAGTGGTGGCTGTTAAACAGTCTGATGGCCTTGATGAGATAGAATCTGTTTTTCAGTCTCTCTGTCCCAGCTCTGATGCACCTGTACTTACCTTGCCTTCTGGATGGAAGTGGGGTGAACAGGTAGTGGCTCGGGTGGTTATTGTCCTTGATGATCTTTTTGGTCATAGGGTGATCTTTTTGAACATAGGGTGTTGTAGGTGTCCTACAGGGCAGGTAGTTTGCCCCCGGTGATGTGTTGTGCAGACCGCACCACCCTCTGGAGAGCCCTGCGGTTGTGGGCAGTGCAGTTGCCTGTAAAAAATAGTGAGGGTTTTCGGTGAACAGCCACATTTTTTCAGCCTCCTGAAGTTGAAGAGGTGCTGTTGCACCTTCTTCACCATGCTGTCTGTGTGCGTGGACCATTTCACTTTGTCAGTACACAGAAAAACTTAACTTTCCACCTTCACTGCTGTCCCGTCGATGTGGATAGGGGGGTGCTCCCTTTGCTGTTTCCTGAAGTCCATTATCATCTCTTTTGTTTTGCTGACATTGAGTGAGAGGTTATTTTCCTGACACCACTCTCCGAGGGCCTTCACCTCCTCCCTGTAGGCTGTCTCGTTGTTGTTGGTAATCAAGCCTAACACTGTAGTGTTGTCTGCAAACCTGATGATTGAGTTGGAGGCATGCATGGCCACGCAGACATGGGTGAACAGGGAGTACAGGAGAGGGCTGAGAACGCACCCTTGTGGGGCCCAAGTGTTGAGGATCAGCGAAGAGGAATGATTGTTTCCTACCTTCACCACCTGGGGGCGGCCTATCAGGAAGTCCAGTACCCAGTTGCACAGGGCGGGGTCGAGACCCAGGGTCTCAAGCTTAATGATGAGATTGGAGGGTACTATGGTGTTGAATGCTGAGCTGTAGTCAAAGAATAGCATTTTTGATCTTACAGCGATGAAAGAACCATAGAATAATTGAATAAGATTTATATGGAAAGAACAGTGTTTACTGTGCACAGATGTCCTAGATTATGGAACCCATTATTGTCAAGATTCTCAGAATCTCTCTACCTTAGCCATCTCGCTTTCAGCTGTGAGAGGGAACCATGAAATGTAACGATACCAAATAGGAGCAGAGTTGCATGAAACTTCCATCTGCTCTTTGCCAGGGTCCGACTCACTGTCAGAGAGATTGCCCACCCACAGATAAAGCACTGTAATTCACTGGAGAACACTTCTGTGCTGCAGCATCATTGAATGAGAGCTAATAAACATCTTAAACATGACTGAACACAGGAACATAAGTTATCAAACACCTCAGATAATGTTATGTGTATTTACTCTGGGTAAACAGCCTCGTTGACATATGGTGAGGCATCACGTGTATATTGTAGATGTAAAAGCCAATAATTGAGTTGAATCAGATGTATTTCATATTTTATTGTGATTCAAGCAGTCACACTTGATGCACTTACATAGCCCTATAACGACACCTTAAAAGTGTGTGTGTGTGTGTGTGTGTGTGTGTGTGTGTGTGTGTGTGTGTGTGTGTGTGTGTGTGTGTGTGTGTGTGTGTGTGTGTGTGTGTGTGTGTGTGTTTCTTGTCAAACAGACAGACAAGTATATTTTGTAAATCATCACAGTTGATATACCTTACTTACTAATACTGTAGGGAGGTACATAGAGGATACATTACACACACTGTTTTGTATTCAGAATGTTCAAACTAAAACATGTTGAGTTTATCACAAGCTCTCAAAATCCAAGGCTTATACTCACTCTAACCCACTATTGTAACTCCACACCTTGAAACCACCCCAAAATAGCTCACTAAACTAACGGGTATGCCTATGTTAATAGCCTTATTATTACCATAACCACCACTACTGCATTTGTAGTAGGGGGCGCTACAAGTACAATGCAAGCAGCATGTGTTTTATAGGTAACAAAAACTGTTGTCAAGCGTTACTAAGGAAGTGGAAAGTTTGCTTAGCGTTCGGAGCTAACCAGCTAAGCTAAAGATAGCTAGCCAGCTACCTCAATAACGATGTATTCTCACAACCCTGCAATGGACGAAACTTGATTTTGCTTTCCCCCAGGTATCTAACGACGATAATCATTTGATTAAATGAAGCGCCATGTCTAATGTATTTGTCTTTCCCAGACTGCCAGGTTCCTAGCTAACTAGCGTTCTGCTGCCATAGATTAGCTAGCACACAGCTAACATTAGTTACGTTTCTCAAGCTAGATTGGACGCATAGTAAGCATTAGCTAGCTATCTCTGCTATCAGAACCCATAACTAGAAGCATAACATGTTAACGATGATGTAGCTATCTAGTTAGCTAGCCTTAAAAGTGATCAGCTAACGTTAGCTTAGCTAGCTAGTAAATTTAGCACCCAGTTAACGTTAACTAGCTGCCAACAGAGCTGCCACTTTCAGGCAGTAATTTAGCTAGCTAGCTAGCTACCGATAATGAGTCAACCACATGTGCAGTTTACTAGATAACGTTAGCTAACTAGTTAGTTAATCAAATTAATCGTGCCTAATGATGTAATACCTATCTTAACGTTATACCTTGTGTGAGATCAGTAACAGGGCAACATATGGAGCTAATGTGAAGTATGAGTTAAGGAATAGAATTGAGCCATCAAACATAATTATACATATTATCAATCACTTCTCAATAATAGTAGCTAAAGTAATCGTTTTCTAGATTATCTCCTTCTAATCAAATGGAGTCCCCATGCACCTAGAAGGTGCAGCCTGCTATGAGGATGACTGAGAATGGGGAGGACAGCAGCCCCTCTCAGCCCGTTGTTGGAGTGTTACCTGGTGGAGCTCCTGGTGGGAAGGATCCAGGAGAAGTAAGTGGTGACAATAGGCCGGTGAACCCCACTACAGAAGACAACAAAACCACAAAGCTCCTCAACAACACCATGAAAATCACTCAGGATGTACGAGACCAAAGCAGCAAGACCAGTCCCTACCAGCCCCGACCACCCCTGCTGCCAAAGCCCCCTGCACTGTCAAAGGGAGGGAACAGTGGTTCGGTGGAGGAGAAGGTGAGAAGCAGGAGACTGAAGAACAGCCAGGAGAGTCTGACCGACCCAGCTGAGACCGGTTCCTCCACAGAATCTCTTAAAGAGGATTCAACAGTTACAGGTGTGTTCACCTTGAGCGGTGCTGCCACCTTGAGGAACGGACAGGGCTCTGTCGTGGGACCCCAATCGGCTCCATCAGGGTCCCCCGTCTTCAGAGCCAGGGGCCAGAGCTTTTCAGAGTACGAGCGGGGGCCCCACGACCACCACAGTGACCCTGCAGAGCAGCGGGTGAGGTCCTCCAAGGTACGCCTCTCTCCCTTACAGCCCTCGGGTCCATTTCCTGCTCTGGAGCAGAGCTTGGCTTCCGCATCCTTAAGGACGGCTAATCGGATTGACAGGGATTGCGTGGATTATGGCATTGTGCCTGGAAGGGCTGGGCCGGAGAGGCTGCAACTGCACAGGAACCTGAGCGACAGCCGGCTTCTGGATAACATGGTGTCGGACAACATCTCTGTCAACTCCATGAAGTCCACCTTCAGCGTGTTGAACCCCATCAGACCCAGGGACGTCCGGAACAGGTATTTCCACAATACTTTCATTCAGGATATCCTCTCCAGATTACTGACCAGATACCTACTGCAGGAGCCTTCTCTACCAGTATTGGATCATTGACTCATACTGGTATCAGAGTGCTATTAGAAGTCTTGATGGCTTTGATGCTGTATTAGATCAACACATTCTGGATCTAAATACAGTGTATATAGTATCCTTTGAATGTTTGATGCACCTCTAAAATGAAGATAGCCAGGCTTCGGTGATATTCCATTGCATTGAATGCACTTCCTGTGATGTGGCACATGACATCCCATGATAAGAATTGATGTGGGCCTTGAGATAAATATGCCTGTATTCTGCATGAAATACAGACCAGCATTTGAGCTATTGTAACCTACTGTGAACAGTCTCACAGTCACCATCAGCTTTGAATTGTAACCAAGAAGACTATGCTGTAGGCTAAGGCTAATTATTACCATGGCACATCTGCAGCTAGAGCATTAGCATTGATGTGTGCTCTAGCAACACTGGTGTCAGCTATACTTTAATGAAGGCCTCAGAGGCTTATGCTATGTAAGTGCTCATTCAGACAGAGGAAAGTGTAAAGTGAATCAGCATAGCTTTTGCCACCATTCAGGGAGCAAAGATGGGTCTCAGTACACTACACGCGTCATGCCTCAGCAAGGAGCTGTTAAAGGAATCGGGGGATTTATCTGAAATGTTTCAGTGCGCTATCAGCTATGGAAGATGCCTATGTTTTGAAATGTGATTCAGCGCCAATAATACGCAGCCTTCTTTAAATTGTGTGTGTGTGTGCATGGTACTGACATTTTATAATGTAGTCTACCAGACATTTTAAATGGGTTTGGTTCAAAGTAGCCAATAATATTTCCAAACAGGAAAAAACGATCTATACCTTCCGTTATTAGCCTAAGTGTTCATTTCCTCATTGTGTTGCAGGAGTTTTTTGGAGGGCAGTGTGCTGGGTAGTGGTGCCCTGCTGGGGGCTGAGGAGCTGGACCGCTACTTCCCAGAGAGGAGAGTTGGCATCTACATAGCCACATGGAACATGCAGGGAGAAAAGGTGGGGCCGCTCCTATTGTTTAACATTAGGCCTAGAGCCTGAACATATGTTTCTACACATTCTACACTCACTCTTTGATAACGTGTGTCCTGGTATTCTGTTATGAAGGAAAATGACCGCTTCCCTATCCTTTTCAGGGACTTCCAAACAACCTAGACGATCTGTTGCTCCCGACGGACTCTGAATTTGCTCAAGACTTTTACATCATCGGAGTCCAGGAGGGATGTCCAGACCGGTATGAGATGACTGTGTATGAGTGCATAAAAAAATGATATCAATGAAGTCTTCAGTACTCTATGCTGATGTGTGTCTCTGTCACAGGAGGGAATGGGAGATCCGTCTTCAGGAGACTCTGGGGCCGTACTACGTCATGCTCTACGCAGCCTCCCACGGGGTTCTCTACCTCACTGTGTTTGTCAGGAGGGACCTCATTTGGTTCTGCTCAGGTCTGTCCCAAATGGCTCCTGACATTTTCAGAAGAAAATGAATCAGTCCTTTACCATCAACAAATCTCAGAATGTTGTCTCTTATTGAAATGTTGTAAGAGAGGCAACGTTATAAGGTGATCTCTGGCTACCCACTGCATATTTTGTGTACAGTACATTATGTGATTTGGTCCCACTCTATATGCTGTAATTATCGAATCTCCTAACAGAAGTGGAGCATGCCACGGTCACAACACGCATCATGTCTCAGATCAAAACCAAAGGAGCTGTGGGGATCGGCTTCACTTTCTTTGGCACTTCCTTCCTCTTCATCACCTCCCAT
Organism: Oncorhynchus kisutch; assembly: GCF_002021735.2. Lineage (NCBI taxonomy): Eukaryota > Metazoa > Chordata > Actinopteri > Salmoniformes > Salmonidae > Oncorhynchus > Oncorhynchus kisutch. Next base: position 21,390,548 of record NC_034176.2, on the reverse strand, counting down.
TTTACCTGTGAGTGACATGTTGTTCATGAAGTGATGTCAATACATGACGTGAATGTAAACAGGAAGTGGAAAGCCTTTGGATACAGTCTCACTACTAACTAGGGGTGTATTCATTATGCCAATGTTTAGTCTGTTGCAAAACGTTTTGCAACAGAACCCGTTTACTCCAAATGGAAAATGTTTTGCAACTAAAACAAGTTTTTATTGTACAAATTCTGGTAGGTCCCTCCCAGTTTCATTCTGTTTGCTTTGTTTACTTCTGTTTGGTTTTTAAAATATAAACGGTTTCCATTGCAAGACATAATGAATACACCCTAGGTCATTTAATACATGTCCTTGTTTTCTAGCTGGAGATTCCAAAGTGTACGAGAGGATTCTGGACTACAACAAAATCATTGAAGCACTTGCTCTTCCTAATGGTCTTCCAGACACCAACCCTTACCGCTCCACATCCTGTAAGTACTCCTAAAGACAATAGTTGTTCATTGCAGTACTGCTGTTACATCTAGAAGAGCATGCTTATTGTGTGATGAGAAATGATGGTATTTCCTTTATGCAACAAGTACTGAATAAAAACACCAGTGTAAATGTACTTATCATTTCTGTTTCATATCTTTCAGCGGATGTGACAACACGGTTTGATGAGGTTTTCTGGTTTGGGGACTTTAACTTCCGTCTGAGTAAAGATCGTATGGGGGTAGAGGCCATTCTAAACCAGAACCCGGGTGTGGACATGGGCCCTCTGCTCCACCATGACCAACTCTCCAAGGAAATGAAGGATGGTACGTCTACATGGAACAAAACCATATGAACACGGAGAACTGGACAGGCAAATATTACATGTATTAGATTGTGAATGATATCTCAAAATGTATTGTTACTACGCTCACTGTGAAAGATATTTCAAAATATAATACAAATGTATTATGCTCTGTTCTAGGTTCCATCTTTAAAGGCTTCCAAGAAGCACCAATTCAGTTCTTCCCCACCTACAAATATGATGTCGGCTGTGACATGTACGACACCACCTCCAAGCAGAGAACTCCCTCGTACACAGTAAGTGTCAGCATCAGTCATACCCTGTGCCATTCGTTCAAGCAAGCCTCTTTTTTTTATGATGGTTTGTTTTAAACACACAAAATAACATTTATATTTCACTGTTCCTCTGTGTGCTATAGGACAGAATACTGTTCAGGAACAGGCAGGTGGATGACATCAAAGTGATAAAGTACACCAGCTGTTCAACGATAAAGACGTCAGACCACCGGCCTGTCATCGCCATGTTCCAGGTCAAACTGCGTCCCGGGAGAGACAAGTAAGTCCCACCCCTTCCTCTCAGCTGTTGCAGCAGCAAGCTTTTTTACTCCTCTCATGTACACTGTAGTACAATTAGTAGTAGTAATAGGTGTCCAAAAGTGCAGTCAATGAAAATCTGAGTTTAACTAGAACAGTTTAATCCTGACTTTTATTTGTTGTTCTCTGTCTGGTGTGTTTCCCAGTATTCCTCTGCGAGCAGGCCAGTTTGACAGGAGTCTGTACCTGGAGGGCATCAGGAGGAGGATCACCAGAGAGCTGAAGAAGAGCGAAGCCATAAAGAACCAGGGCAGCAGCACCATCTGCTCAATCTCCTGAACCTGGACCGGACTTGACTGGTCCTCCCTCCAGAATCACTCTGACCCAGTCGTGAGGGACAAAAGGGAACCAGTCTTTGATTGCCACTTCCAGCCCAGTCTGTGTGTGGGTCATGGAAGTCACAGAAACTGATCTGTGAGCACCCCCTACTGAGAGCTGTTGGAACTGTCACTCATGGTTTATGGGGGGCTGAGGTTGTAGCTGTGGGGCTGTTCTTGAGGGTAGGGACCTTGAATTAATGACAGATACCAGCCTGCAGACTCAGCAGTTAACTGGTCTATTAATACAGCCCTTCCACAAACAAGACTGAGCTGAGGAACGTGCCATTGAAGATGACCTTTTAGACAGTCAGTCACATCTCCATCTGTGCGCTGGCTGGCTGAAGCGAATGCTTTATGTAAACTGTACTTTAAAAAAAAATGTGTAATTGTTTTATTTAACAAGCCAGGTTGATATGGACTATGTAATGTCACCTTTTTTTACTTGGTGTAACAGTATTCAAAGGCCTTGTAAATGCATTTTCAACAAACAGCTCTTATAGATGTTTAATAGTATACATCACTTTCGGTTGATATACCAAAGCTCAATTCACTCCAAAGCTTTTGTGTTTTTCATGGAAAAATGAACCCATGTGATTTCACAGAAATTGGCTTGTTATTCATATCAACTTTATAGGAAATGTCAGTTATTTTGGTGTTGCTTGATGCAAATGCATTCCCTACAAGTACGGTACTTATTGAAATAACTTAATACATGGTATTTTCTGGCATTGTATAATACCAGATGTATGAATAATATCTTTCAAATATTTAACTTATTTACATATTGTATAATATCTCACATAATAGATACAGAATCATCTTTTGCAATGGTGATGTTGATCGTGTTGGAGGGGTTTGTTAGACCGTACTCTGGTTCATTGCCTTAATGTCACCTGTCTTGACTAAATGAAATACACTGTCATGTAACTTATTCAAAAATGACTTTCCGTACTGTATTGTGCTAACGAAGGGAAGATAATTCATTTTGTTCTTGCATGAAGATCAATGGTTCTGGTGTAATGGTGAATCATGAGTTGTCATTACGTGCTCATGGCAAGTGCCTGTGATCTTGTTTGTGATTTCCTCAGGACTCCATATCTGTGCATCTTTTATAACACATGCTTTGTGATGTAACATCACATAAAAAAATGTTTGGTATATTTGTTATTGGTTTGTTTTATAAAAATAAAAAAAGTAGCCTTTGTCATCTGAAACAACACCTCTTCGCTGATCCTCAACACTGGGGCCCCACAAGGCTCGGCCTCCTCCTGTACTCCCTGTTGACTCATGACTGCGTGGCCAAGCATGCCTCCAACTCAATCATCAAGTTTGCAGATGACAACAGTAGTAGGCTTGATTACCAACAATGAGGTGAGGGCTCTGGGAGTGTGGTGCCAGGAAAATAACCTTTCACTCAACGTCAACAAAACTGAGGAGATGATTGTGGACTTCAGGAAACAGCAGAGGGAACACCCCACTATCCACATAGACGGGACCGCAGTGGAGAAGGTGGAAAGCTTCAAGTTTCTCGGCGTACACATCACTGACAAACTGAAATGGTCCACCCACACAGACAGTGTGGTGAAGCACTGCCAACAATGACAAAGCTCTCCAGAGGGTGGTGCGGTCTGCCCAACACATTACCGGGGGCAAACTTCCTGCTCTTCTGGACACCTACAGCACCCGATTGATTTGAAAACGGGCCATATCGATTAATCGGTCGACCTCTATACTATGCCACTATATGTTAGTCCAATACCGCTCAGACATACGCATTTATGTTCTTAATCCATTCCTTACTTAGATTTAAGTGTATTTGGGGTATATGTTGTGAAACTGGTAGATATTACTTCACTGTCAGAGCTAGAAGCACAAGCATTTCGCACCACCCGCAATAACATCTGCTAAACACTTGTATGTGACCAATAACATTTGATTTGAAGTGGACATTGAATATCCTTCAAAGACAGTGTATCAACTTCAGAACTTAAATCTTTGGCAGTCCAGACATAAGACTTAAATATTTTATGGCAATATTAACATTTATTTACCGGAAACAAATTGGCCTGAATATAGATACACATATGGGTCTTCACATTCAATAGGTTCACTTTCTCTCCAGGACCCAGAGATATCTTGGTTTGAAATAAAATAGTGGCACTATTCTGATATGAAGTGTCTTGATGAAACACAAATAGTGAAAAGGCTGTGGATACATTATTACAATTTAGCAATATAGTTTTGCAACAGAGAAACAAATGTTAAGATTTTCTGGCACCTGAGAGGATATCAGCACACACACATACAAGTACTACTTACATACAGAGGTCAAAACTGTTGGAATGGGTTGAATGACAGAATGGAGCGCAGGCAGAACACTGAGAATACTAAAACTAACTACACAACACAGTATCTTATTTCAGTCTGGTTAAGTGGAGATCAATGTGTATCTATCTACAAGAAACAACAGTCTCATGATTGGTGACACCAATCCAAGCATTGCCCAATGTTATTTTATTACCGCATTATCTCCTGTGCGGTAGAGGTGACCAACAACTATGTGTTTGAGAAGGGACATTGACAGAAGTGCTAGCAGTTAGTTGGAGTCTCTCACAGATTTCAGTCACCCTCTGCTGAAGATGACAAGGCCTTAGGTGAGACTTCAGCCTGTGAAATCTAATAAAAGTGTATGAACATTGAAGGAAGTACCTGTATCAACTGTGAAAACGGTGTAGGACATTGCAAGGCCTGTTTGCTGTCCTAAAGGCTAGAGAACAGAATCACAACCCCTTATTAGATTAAGGTCATCTGTAGGTCACCCTGCAGATCAAGCAATGCAGCACTCAAGCCATATTCACCCACACTCATTCAAACATACTTGGAATTAAACCCAAAAGCATGCCAACCGTCCCAGCCAACGTGGGTCTGGTAAGATACTGAACAGGAAATGAAACTTCCTCTGGCAATAAAATGTAACTGTTCCTGACTGAATAAAATGTAGTTAAAATCACCACTCTCTCAGCACTTTTCTTTTGCGGTTGAGGTCCAAACATTAATCCTCTCCCAGAGCTTAGCACAGCTCCATTTCCAGACCACTAGTGTAGGCCAGTGTCCAGTTTATACAGTGATGCCTGGGTAAACAAACATGAGGGGGTCTATCGGAAGAGGCGGTACATGCGAGGCAGGTGTCCGTCCTTGCTGGACAGGGCAGCTTGGATGTGCTCATAGGAGGGCATCTCTGTCAGGTCTCCTAGGGCTGCTACTGCTGGCTTGCTACACAGCATCTTTGTTGTGACCCGCTTGATGTCACTCGCTGTAACGTTACCTGGACAGAGTGAAAAGTCAGCATACAGAAGTACTGATTTGTCACGACAGTTATGATTAGCCTACTACCCTGAAGATTTTTTGGACAAATGTTTCATTCTGGGCTTGCTGATATCAATATCCGCTATTATGATCGAGGGTACTAGTACTCACTGATGAGGTAACACAGCTCGTGTGGCAGCTTCCTCTTCCCTGTGGCTAGAACCTGTCGGCCGACATCCTCAAAGATAACCGGCCGCGACTCCAGGTTCATCATCAGCATGGACTTAAGCTGCGTTTTCGCTCTCTCCAACTCCATCTGAGTACGGAAAGAGAGATGCAAAGTTTTGAAGTCTCAAGAAAGAGTTAAGTTCAGAAAGCTTTGTCGCTTTTGTGACAATCTCCCCTCGCAGGCTAATCGCCAGCCTTACCTCTCCTGCTGTCCCAGCCATCTGAATGAACTCTCTGGTTAAAATCTCCACCATTTCCCGAACCTTAATAAAGCAAGATGTTGCAATCAACAACTTTGGAATGACAGCAGCACTTTCACAACTTCAGAGAACACGCATACAAAGTAAAATATTGTTTTTATTTTGAATAGTTCTCCTGATGTTATTCTCTAAGCATATGGCAGCTTTGTTTTAGCTCTTCATCTACCGTGTAAAGTCCTGCCTTTGCATGGCTCTCCCAAATCCCCTCTCCCTACCTGTCTAGGGTCTGCGCTGGCATGGATACACAGCAGGCCAGTGTCCTCATAACTGTGATGGTATGAGGTGGCATTGTACATCCAATGATGCCTGTAAAAAAATTAAAAAAATAAACAGAATCCACAAAATAATACAATCTTAAGTACTTTAATTAGAATTGTGAATGTTGCATCATGCTTACCTGTTGAGCACATTCAGGTAAAGTCTAGTGAACATGCCTTTCCCAGGACCCCCCGCTGAGAAGGACCCACCTCCACCCATCATCATATTGAGGACGGCAAAGGGGATAAAGTCATCCTCCTGTAACACAAAACATGCATATATTATACATAGAACATCCAGCTACAGGGTAGCATAGAAACAGTTCAACCAAGTTGGCAGGAGATCCTCCACACCAACCAATCAAAGTGGGTACCCACCAGGAAGGAGCAGCTCTCCAGGCCAATCATGATGTGTGTGAGCTCAGGGATGGGGGTGGGGCCAAGGCTCACATCTGACATGTCCTTATCCATCTGAGAAGATCAAAAACAAAAGGTTTACATTCTGAATTAGTAAAGAAAATATTTTAAAAAGGAAAAAGCAAGCAAAGGGAAAAATACTTACCCTTACGATTCCACCAGTATACTGTGCCACAGACAGGTCGACATTGGTAGGCGTACTGGCACCCCATACTGGCTTTACATTTAGCAGATATTTCCTGGCACAGGCCACCAGTTGTTCATGTTCGATGCCCACTCCAGCTAGCACCATACGCTCTGGGCAGTAGTAGCTCTGCAGGTACATGTGTAGCAGCTTCTTGTCGATCTTCTCCACGCTCTCTACTGGGCAGAAGCGAGGCAACCCAACGGTGTTCCCCCGATATGCTGCCTTGTTCACAGAGTAAGTGTTGTGAAATATTATGTATCGCCATAGAAATATGTGTGTCAACAAATGGCGCAATTGATTATCTATGCACACTGCAGAGAGGTGGGCCAAAGTCAATTACAAACAGTGCAACAATAGATTTCATGCAGCTCAAGAGTGTTGTAATTTTCTGTCACTTAAAGAGTGGATCAACCAGTCACATGACTCACTGCATGGATCATCTCTGTCAGTAAAGGTTCAGGGTCAGGCCTCATGCTCAGATCCTCCAGCTCAAAGCGCACAGCCATCCTAGTCATCTCAATCTCCTCATCTAGTAACCCAAAGCAGAGCCATTCTTGATGAAAATATACTCCCACAAAAACATTTACCAGTCTGTAACTTTGTAGACAACTCAATTAAGTCAACATTTTCTCTCATCATTAAGGGAAGCATTATTAAACATGACAGATCGGTCACTCAGTGTTGACTCACCTAGTAGGCGTGGCTGCAATACAGCGTCAGAGAGCAGGCTGACTACCGTGTCCAGTCCCTTCACCTCGGCAGAGACTGCATACATGGTTGTGTCTCTGTGAATAGAAACCTTAGGCATCCTACAAACTGACTGAATATCTTCATCCCATTCCACAAAGCAGTACTGAGATCATTTATACAGTACCTTCAGAAAGTATTCAGACCCCTTGACTTTTTCCACATTTTGATATGCTACGCCATTATTTTAAAATGTATTAAATATTAATTTCATTATCAGCATTGTACACACACAATACCCAATAATGACAAAGTGAAAACAGGTCTAGACATCTTTGCAAATTTATTACAAATAAAAAAACAGAAATACCTTATTTAAATAAGTATTCAGACCCTTTGCTATGAGACTCAAAATTGAGCTCAGGTGCATCCGGTTACCATTGATCATCCTTGAGATGCAACTAAAACTTGGAGTCCACCTGTGGTATATTCAATTGATTGGACATGATTTGGAAAGGCACCCACCTGTCTATATACTGTCTCACAGTTGACAGTGCATGTCAGAGCAAAAACCAAGCTATGAGGTCGAAAGAATTGTCCGTAGAGCTCCGAGAAAGGATTGCCAAGGCACAGATATGGGGAAAGGTACCAAAACAATTCTGCAGCATTGAAGGTCCCCAAGAACACAGTGGCCTCATTCTTAAATGGAAGAAGTTTGGAACCACCAAGAGCTGGCCGCCCAGCCAAACTGAGCAATCGGGGGAGAAGGGCCTTGGTCAGGGAGGTGACCAAGAACCCGATGGTCACTCTGACAGTGCTCTAGAGTTCCTCTGTGGAGATGGGAAAACCTCCCAGAAGGACAACAATCTCTGCAGCACACCACAAATCAGGCCTTTATGGTAGAGTGGCCAGCCACTCCTTAGTAAAAGGCACACGACAGCCCACTTGGAGTTTGCCAAAAGGCACTTAAAGGACTCTTAGACCATGAGAAACAAGATTCTCTGGTCTGATGAAACCAAGATTGAACTCTTTGGTCTGAATGTCAAGCGTCACATCTGGAGGAAACCTGGCACCATCCCTACGGTGAAGCACGTTGGTGACAGTATCATGCTTTGGGGATGTTTTTCAGTGGCAGGTACTGGGAGACTAGTCAGGATGGAGGCAAAGATGAACGGAGCAAAGTACAGAGATCCTTGATGAAAACCTGCTTTAGAGCGCTCAGGACCTCAGACTGGCACGAAGGTTCACCTTCCAACAGGACAACGACCCGAAGCACACAGACAACGCAGGAGTGGCTTCAGGACAAGTCTCTGAATGTCCTCGAGTGGCCCAGCCAGAGACCGGACTTGAACCCGATCGAACATCTCTGGAGAGACCTGAAAATAGCTGTGCAGCAATGCTCCTCATCCAACCTGACAGAGCTTGAGAGAATCTGATGAGAAGAATGGGAGAAACTCCCCAAATACAGGTGTGCCAAGCTCGTAGTGTCATACCCAAGAAGACTCAAGGCTGTAGTTGCTGCCAAAGGTGCCTCAACAAAGTACTGAGTAAAAGGTCTGAATATTTGTCAATGTGATAGTTTTTTTATTTTTAATACTTTTGCTATAAAAAAAAACATTTTGCTTTGTCATGATGGGTATTGTGTGTAGATTGAGGGATTTTTTCGTTTAGACATTTTAGAATAAGCCTATAACGTAACAAAATGTGGAGAAAGTAAAGGGGTCTGAATACTTTCCGAATGCACTGTACATGCCAACTACATACTGTATCTACAACATCAAAAGGGATAAAGAGTACCATGACTACACTAGGGTTGCACATTTTGGGAATATTTTGGGAATATTCAGAGGAGGAAACTTTCCATGGGAATATGTAAATTCATGGAAATAAGTAAATTAATATTAATACCATTTAATTGTAGATGTTTTTTGCATTGGATATATTTACCATATCATATGGAGACAGAAACATAAACCTTTTACCTTATCATAAGTAGACAATTGCAAATTATTAAATCGTTCCAATAGAAATAAAATAAAAACTATTTAGCTATGAATTTAACTTTAATTAAATGAGTTGACTCTTCACATGGGATGACTTCAATGAACAACAAAAGGGAATATCGAATGATCCCCAATGATCTATCGCATCTCCCAAAAATCTGTAAAATGATAGTCTAGAAGCTAAAGCTTTGATTGTCTTCCTCTCAGGTTTCCATGTATTCTCCCTGGATCTCCTCAATGTCCAACTCCTTGAACATCAGACTCTGAGGCCTCATCTTCACTGTCACTTTCAAACCTTCTTGAGGATGGCTCTTTGTTAGACTAAAAAAGCCTCAAATTTAACCGGATGCCACCAATTTTTCAACCCTTGTATTGGTCAGCCTGTTGTGTGCTTTGGTGTGTGTGTTCCCAAACAAGGACCAGTTGCGCTCTGAGGCAGCTGATGTTGGTGGGATTTGGAGGATGATGGAGGCAACAGGGGAAAGAGCCACAGGTCCAATGTCCCTTCCATCAGGTGGCTGATGAGATATGTCGGCACGACTGCCATATTGCAGCTCCATCCTAAAGCCCTTGCTTGGAAGTGTACTTCGCCAGACTGCCAAGAACCTTGCCCTCATCCAGGCCAAAGTGGCGAGACAGGGTAGTGATGACACCATAGGCCTTGTTGATCTTTGCACCAGACAGGATGCTCTTGCCAGCATACTTGGTGTCCAACATGTACGCTTCGGCGTATATTGGCTTCAGGCAGAAGTCTTCACGCTTTTGATGTATTTCAGAACTGCAGTCCTCTGATTGGAGCAACAGTGAAGTGGGCAGGGCAGTATGGATTTCTGCAAGCAGAGCCTGAACACAGACAGGATGGCATTGTCTCCCTCGATTCGTGCAATGGCTAGTGCTATAGGTTTCAGGAGTTTCAGGCTGCTTACCACTCTCTCCCAAAATATTTCATCCAGGAGGATCCTCTTGATGGGGCTGTCCATAATCGGCAGACTGTGATATGGCCATTTCTTGGAGACTCCTTCCCCTCCAGGAGACTGTCAAACATGATGACAACACCACCCCAACGAGTGTTGCTGGGCAGCTTCAATGTGGTGCTCTTATTCTTCTCACTTTGCTTGGTGAGGTAGATTGCTGCTGTAACTTGATGACCCTTCACATACCTAACCATTTCCTTGGTTCTCTTGTAGAGTGTATGCATCTTTTTCAGTGCCATGATGTCCTTGAGGAGTAGATTCAATGCATGAGTAGCATAGCCAATGGTTGTGATGTGATGGTAGGACTCCACTTTAGACCAAGCAGCCTTCGTGTACGCAGCATTGTCTGACACCAGTGCAAATATCTTCTGTGGTCCAAGGTCATTGATGACTGCCTTCAGCTCATCTGCAATGTAGAGACCAGTGTGTCTGTTGTCCCTTGTGTCTGTGCTCTTGTAGAATACTGGTTGAGGGGTGGAGATGATGTAGTTAATTATTCCTTGGCCACAAACATTCCACCACCCATCAGAGATGATTGCAATACAGTCTGCTTTCTCTATGATTTGCTTGACCTTAACTTGTACTCGGTTGAACTCTGCATCCAGCAAATTAGTAGATAAAGCATGTCTGGTTGGAGGGGTGTATGCTGGGCGAAGAACATTCAGAAATCTCTTCCAATACACATTGCCTGTGAGCATCAGAGGTGAACCAGTTGCATACACAGCTCGAGCAAGACATTCATCAGCATTTGTCTGACTATGTTCCTCCATTGAGTAAAAAAAACATCTGATTCCAGCAGGACCATGAGCTGTTGCTATCGATAAGGTGTCTGATTAATCATTTTCACATTGAATAGAAATAGAGGGACTTTTGTCAGAGGTTGCTTGTTGTGAGAGCGCTGAGGGAACTTTATGCACTTGGCCAGATGATTCTGCATCTGTTTAATTCTTCACATATGATTTGGCACATTATTTGCAAATGTACACAGCTTTTCCGTCTACATTAGCTGCAGTGAAATGTCTCCACACATCAGAGAGTGCCCATGGCATTTTCCTGTAAAGATTAGGAAAAAAAGAGTAAAGACAAAAAATAATAAAATTCCATGTACAGATAAATAGTTAAGCAGTTAGATTAAACAACTGCTTTGTAAGATAAATGTTTTAAAATGAAACATGTTTGGAAACAGGTGAATTAACACTCAGTTAGCAGGCTCAAGCAAGCTAAAAACCCACATGGTAGCAAAAACAAACTAGCAGAAATGATTAACAAGTTAGAAATGATTTAAACACTTTGTTGTAGGCTACTATTTACCAGTTAACAAAAAAAAAAAAAAAAAAACAGGTATGTCATATTAAATATATTCACCCAGTATTGTAGTCAAAACTTACCAGAAAGCATGTAGTCCTTGGCTCAAACAGTGTAGTAGTGTGGGCTCAATAGGATCTCATTAGTGTGCAAGATCTTGACAATCAGCTGTACATGTGATGGAAGAATGCACTGTGCATGCAGAGGGTTGCAAATCCATTGAATTGGAGAGTTTAACCAAAATATGCCACACGACCTAGAATTGCCTTATGTGTATCCCACAAAAAAATGCACTGTTATAAGCTAATTTTTGATGATTTTAAGCAAAATTACCCAAATTCCCAGGCTTAACTTCCCATGGAAAATTCACCAGAAAGTTTCCGACCCTTAGCAACCCTACACTAGACCTTTCCATCATTCAGAGTGAAAACATACTGTGCCTGGATATTAAAGCCAAATAAAATATTCATACCTGGATGTTTGGCAGTCACAGATCCCTCCATGTTTTTCAAGTGTGAGAAGAATTTCATCTTTACTGCCATACTGGGCTGTGGACTGAAGATGCAGAAGGTGTTATCATTTGCCATGAACAAAAACATAGCAATCAATTTTCTTGTGCTACAAAATGACAACATAGTGAGAGGAAAAAAACAGTGGAACATATTTTGTACAAAGTCTCAAAACAGGTAACACTTACAGAAAAGGCAAGTTTCTCCAAAAAGTGTGCAATTCCACTGGGGTATTTTGTCTCATGTCTAGAGCCTGAATTTACTAAAACTGGAAGGAGAGAGAAATCAAATCAATACTCAATCATACTATTAATATGGCGCATACTATTGATTATGCGACAAGAGACGGTCTGAAATAGAATGATAAAGAAAGATCAGTTCTATTCAAAATCTGTAGCAACTTACTTCCAACTGTGCAGAACTGACCAAACTTGTTTTGAGATGCTACTTTAAGGCCATTTTCCAAAGTAGTGATTTTGGTCTCGCATTGTTCATGGCTGTCCACTGCTGCAAACACTGGTTTTGGGATCCCTGGTAACGGTGCAGAGAGTGAGATATTGGGATATCCACTGCCACTGCTGCACTTTCTATACGCTGCAATTCCAAACCTGTAAATGTAAAAATGTAGGTTAGTTTATGGATTGCTGCAAATAACAGCAGCATGCCTTGACAGGTGAACTGAACACTCACAAATGAGTACCAGATTCACCTACCCACATGATAAAGCTAGCACCAGATGCTAACCACTGATGATGCCAAAGTGTGCTTGTCTAGAAATCCAAGTTGCCAGTGTCGGTGTACGCTAACATTTGGGACGTTGAACATTCAGGCTACTGGTCAGACTATGGAGGCTTTAGTCTAGAGCAGGGTTTCCCAAGATCTTTGGTTTGGTACTGTTGATTTAATCATATGCGCCTGTAAATCGCAGGACTTAGAACGCAGTTGATCATTTTCAAACTCAATGGCAAGGAAGAAAATCGAGGTGCTCTATTTATAATAGCAGCACCCACCCATAGCTCTCGCTCCAGCGAGATTTCACTGGTCACCCCCAAAGCCAATTCCTCCTTTGGCCGCCTTTCCTTCCAGTTATCTGGTGCCAATGACTGGAACGAATTGCAAGAATCACTGAAGATGGAGACTCATATCTCCCTCACTAACTTTAAGCATCAGCTGTCAGAGCAGCTTACAGATAATTGCACCTGTACAAAGCCCATCCAACTACCTCATCCCCATATTGTTATATATATATATTTATTTTTTGCTCCCTTGCAACCCAGTATCTGGACTTGCACATTCATCTTCTGCACATCTATCACTCCAGTGTTACTTGCTAAATTGTAATTACTTCGCCATTACTTCGCCATGCCTTACCTCCCTAATCTTACCTCATTTGCACACACTGTATATTGATTTTTTCTATTGTGTTATTGGCTGTCTGTTTGTTTATTCCATGTGTAACTGTGTTGTTGTTTGTGTCACACTGCGTTGCTTTATCTTGGCCAGGTCGCAGTTGTAAATGAGAACTTGTTCTCAACTGGCCTACCTGGTTAAATAAAGGTGAAATAAAATAAAAAAATGTCACTGGCCACAAACACATTCACGGATTTGACAGTCATCCCATCACTCCCGCCGTAACTGGATCCTGGACTTCAACACATCTACCATGCTGACCCTCAACACAGGGGCCACTCAAGGGTGCGTGCTTAGTCCCCTCCTGTACTCCCTGTTCACCCACGACTGCGTACGACTCCAACACCATCATTAAGTTTGCTGACCACACAACAGTGGTAGGCCTGATCACCGAACACGATGAGACAGCCTATAGGGAGGAGGTGAGAGACCTGGCAGTGTTGTGCCAGGACAACAACCAATTTGACAGAACTTGAAGAATTGTTTTAAGAATAAATGTTGCACAATCCAGGTGTGGAAAGCTCTTAGAGACTTACACAGAAAGACTCACAGCTGTAATTACTGACAAAGGTAATTCTAACATGTATTTACTCAGGAGGTTGAATACTTATCTAATCAATATAATGTTTTATTTTTCATAAATTCTTTGCAAAAATTGCAAATGTTTGAATTTTTTATTCCACTTTGACATTAAGAGTACTTTGTAAAATGTGAATACTTTCTGAAGGCACTGTATCTACCTTAAATACCTCGTACCCCTGCACATCGACTCGGTACTGGTACAGCCAGGTTATCATTACTCATTGTGCAATTATGTGTTATTCCTTTTCTAATGTTTCTCCAATTTCTTTCTCTGCATTGTTGGGAATTGCCCGTAAGTAAGCATTTCACTGTTAGTTGTTGTTTACGAAGCATTTGACGAATAACATTTGATTTGATCAAATGAAAGACAACCCGTCACTATGTAGAACCACCAGTGAGGTGATGATTTGTTTAGATTATCCTGTCAAAAAAGTGTTGCTTTAACTTTTTCGTATAGGCCATCTACTGTAAGCATTGGCACAAGGAGATGAAATTATAAATGTCTACTGAACTTTTTAATTTTGCATACGCTTTTACTCAGAACGACTTACAGGAGCAATTAAGGTTAAGTGCCTTGGTCAAGGGCATAGACAGATTTCTCACATAGTCGGCTCGAGACTTGAACCAGCAAGTTAATTGGTCTTGTACACAGTTTTGCGGACGTTATAGCGGCTGCAGCGAAATGTTTATATTACTAGCTAGCGTCTAACAATGCAGTAAAAAGTCAACAAATACAAAAAATCTAAATCATTTAACTTGTATTTTAGGAATATCAATTATAATTAACATTATTTTTCTACAGGATTCTACTTAAATCGCGTAAAAACTACTGAATGAGCCCAAAACGTGCTTTGATTGGCTTCTAAACAGCTTCTACCCCGCCCAAGCCTTAAGACTACTGAACATCTAATTAAATGGCTACCCAGACTACGTTACTGTCAATAATGCTATTCGGTTTGAGACGACTATAGATACAAAAATATCTAGCTTTCCACAACATTGTTTTGTTTGACTTTGATTGTCCTTAGCTCCACGACGAGCAACGTTACTAACGTTAGCTTGTTTGCATGCTAGCTAGGCTATACTTGGCCAGCTAGCTGACCACGAAAAGGTACATATATATTTCAGTAAAGTCAGTGCAATCACAAATGCAACTGTTTTAAGATGGACGTGAACATTACCTCTGAACACGGCCCCAAGTTCTGCACCTAGACATGTGCGTTGCCATATTGAATTATCTGAGACCACCAATTCACCCGGATGATACTGCAAAACACTTCCTCTTTCGACTATTGCCTAGCAACGTCAAACCAATTTCCAACCAGAGAAACTTTTGAGGAGATGGGAAACTCCATTGGAATCGTATTAATTACCATAGTGTGTGTTGCCCATGCTACGTCAATGGGTCGCGCGGTTCATTCTGGGCAATTTTGGTACAAGGAGAGCTCTCCTTCAAGGAGTGAATGGGAGTCAATTTGGCGCTAGTTCTAAACCCCAACATTAGCATCAATTTCGTCAACAACAAGTACAACATGACAAATATTTTCCAAAATGTGAGATTATTAACTTGCTCTCTGTAATATTGTATAGCTTTGGAATTGTGGCATTAAGTACTTTAGAGGAAATACGCACTTTTGTCGACTAATGTGCTACGTTCAAAACAACTGGGAACTCGGAAATCTCCGACTTCCGAGCGTTCAAATAACTGGCAGCATGACCGCGATTGGTCAACAGTCTGCTGGGTGTGGCGCTATAGACACACTGACGTAATGCAAAGATGTGCAAGACTCTTGGCGGCGGGTAATAAATCATCGGCAGGGTAGCCTAGTGGTTAGGGCGTTGGACTAGTAACCGAAAAGTTGCAAGTTCAATTCCCCGAGCTGACAAGGTACACATCTGTCATTCTGCCCCCTGAACAGGCAATTCCCACTGTTCTTAGGCCGTCATTGAAAATAAGAATTTGTTCTTAATTGACTTGCCTAGTAAAATAAAGGTAAAAAAAAAAAATTCTCCATTCAACATTGTCTTACATTTACTTTTTTAAATTACTTCTAAACAAAATCACTTTTTTGGGGGTTTCTCATATGCTTACAATGTTTTGAATCATTGCTTGAACAGTCACTATATTTGTGATCTTTGCAAAATAACTACTTTGGATGCAGCCACTGTGTTCTTGGGGACCTTCAATGCTTAAAAAAATGTTTGGTACCCTTCCCCAGATCTGTGCCTCGACACAATCCTGTCTCGGAGCTCGACAGACAATTCCTTTGACCTGATGGCTTGGTTTTTGCTCTGACATGCACTGTCAACTGTGGAACCTTATATAGACAGGTGTGTGCCTTTCATGTCTAATCAATTGAATTTACCACAGGTGGACTCCAATCAAGTTTTAGAAGCATCTCAATGATGATCAATGGAAACAGAATGCACCTGAGCTCAATTTCTATTCTCATTGCAAACGGTCTGAATACTTACAGTTGAAGTCGGAAGTTTACATACACCGTACCCAAATACATTTAAACTCAGTTGTTCACAATTTAATTTAAACACATTTAATCCTAGTAAAATTAATTCTATGTATAAGGTCAGTTAGGATCACCACTTTATTTGAAGAATGTGAAATGTCATAATACTGGAGAGAATAATTTATTTAAGCTTTTATTTCTTTCATCACATTCCCAGTGGGTCAGAAGTTTACATACACTCAACTAGTATTTGGTGGCATTGCCTTTAAATTGTTTAACTTCTGTCAAACGTTTCTGGTAGCCTTCCACAAGCTTCCCACAATAAGTTGGGTGAATTGTGGCCCATTCCTCCTGACAGAGCTGGTGTAACTGAGTCAGGTTTGTAGGCCTCCTTGCTCACACACAATTTTTCAGTTCTGCCCACAAATTTTCTAGAGGATTGCGGTCATGGCTTTCTGATGGCCACTCCAATACCTTGACTTTGTTGACCTTAAGCCATTTTACCACAATTTTGAAAGTATGCTTGGGGTCATTGTCCATTTGGAAGACCCATTTATGACCAAGCTTCCTGACTGATGTCTTGAGATGTTGCGTCTATATATCCACATCATTTTCCTCCTCATGATGCCATCTATTTTGTGAAGTGCACCAGTCCCTCCTGCAGAAAAGCACCCCCACAACATGATGCTGCCATCCCGTGCTTCACGGTTGGGATGGTGTTCTTTGGCTTTCAAGCCTCCCCCTTTTTCCTCCAAACATAACGATGGTCATTATTGGCAAACATTTATATTTTTGTTTCATCAGACCAGAGGACATTTCTCCAAAAGTACAATCTTTGTCCTCGTGTACAGTTGCAAACCATAGTCTGGCTTTTTTTTATGGCAGTTTTGGAGCAGTGGCTTCTTCCTTTCTGAGTGGCCTTTCAGGTTATGTCGACATAGGACTCGTTTTACTGTGGACATAGATACTTTTTTACCTGTTTCCTTCAGCATCTTCACAAGGTCCTTTGCTGTTGTTCTGGGATTGATTTGCACTTTTCACAAGGCTGCGTGGTCCCATGGTGTTTATACCTGCGTACTATTGTTTGTACAGATGAGCGTGGTACCTTCAGGCATTTGGAAATTGCTCCCAAGGATGAATCAGACTTGTGGAGGTCTACAATTTTTTCTTGGCTGATTTATTTAGATTTTCCCATGATGTCAAGCAAAGAGGCACTGAGTTTGAAGGTAGGCCTTGAAATACATCCACAGGTACACCTCCAGTTGACTCAGATGATGAAATTTTGCCTATCAGAAGCTTCTAAAGCCAAGCCATCATTTTCTGGAATTTTCCAAGCTGTTTAAAGACACAGTCAAATTAGTGTATGTAAACTTCTGACTCACTGGAATTGTGATACTGTGAATGATAAGTGAAATAATCTGTCTGTAAACAATTGTTGGAAAAATTACTTGTATCATGCACAAAGTAGATGTCCTATCCAACGTACCAAAACTATAGTGTGTTAACAAGAAATTTGTGGAGTGGTTGAAAAATGACTTTTAATGACTCTGTGTATGTAAACTTCAGACTTCAACTGTATGTAAATAAGGTATTTCTGTTTCTTACTTTAAACACATTTGCATACATTTCTAAAAACCTGTTTTCACTTTGCCATTGTGAGGTATTGAGTGTAGAATGATGAGGGAAAACATTTATTTAATCAATTTTAGAATAAGACTGTAACGTAACAATGTATGTAAAAAGACAAGGGGTCTGAATACTTTACAAATGCACTATATACACACAGTGTCTCATGCGGATGACATTATAGTGTATAAAGTTACATTTCAGATGTATGAACATTCTCACTGCTCACTCGTTATCCTCATGGACGATTTCACCCTGCATGTTAATAAGTGCTGCTCAGATTCTAAGGACTTTGTCCATTTTTGTGCGTCAGGATGATGGAAACAGTCTGGGAGAGGATTTTGAACACCTTGAGTATTCTGATAACTCTCACGACATTTATATGCACATTAGCTATCCTTCTGGTGCTTGTGACATCCTCGTCAGACAGCTGGCCTTCTTTCTGAGTGAAGGCTGGTATGGAATCGAGATTGGGTGCTTTCTGAAGAGTGGTTTCAGAGCAGCCGATGACGCAAGTGGTGTTGGGCAACTTCTCTTTGAAGCACTGAGTCAATGTATTCTGGATTGTCTCCCTTGGCAGACATGGAATATAGATCCTCATGTGCTTCTCCATTGTGTCAATCCAGTAGGATAGGATTCTGCATTCAGCAAGATCACTCTGGAGTGGATTCAGCTTCAGCTTCATCAAGGTTATTAGGATTTGATCAGTGATATGCATTTTGAAGTTATCCGTGTAGAATTTATGCAGAAATACTACATGATCAAAGAAAACACAAAGAGGAAGGCCAGTATACAACACTGAGCTGGTGTCATTCTTCAGGATGGTTTGGGTCAATGGCTCTGCACCACCACATTGGTTTGTTTGTGGTGGGCTTGTTGACTGGTTCTCTTGACACGTAGCTGTGATCAGCCACTGCTGGAACCTGCATTTGAGTATCAGCATCTTTATGCTGCGGTGGCGTTGGCACACTCAGATCAGACTCTGCATCACCACAGTTGTCTTCATCTGTCAAACAAACATAAGAGAGACCACAAGTTTAACAAAATAAAATACACAGACAGCCTAATGGTCATGGATAGGTATAAAAAAAAACACACAAAAAAACACACACAAAAAAACACTTAAAAGTTGAAAGATTTAGCTAGTTAGACATTTCATGAGCATCACCAGTGGCATACCAGCAATTGTGGGGATAATCATGGCGTGTGGGAGACATTGTCAGACTGAATTTGTTGAATAGCTAACAATGTAGGGACTAACTAGCTCGGGTAGTTATCTAGCAACACTGTATCAGATCGGCTGTCCTCAAGCTAGCTAGCTAAGTGAGTAAGCTAGACAACAGTTAGCTAGCTACAGTATGTTAGGACTTAGGAGTGGCTACCTACTACTAACATAGCTAAACTAGATAACAGATGGGGTGTCCTGAATCAGGCAGAAGTTACGATAGCTAGCGAGTAGCAGCTAGCTAACAGCTACCTGTATGTGTTGATGTCCTGATGAGAAGTTGCTTTCTGGTCTGTACTGGAGCATCATAGCCCAGCCACTTCTCAGGGAAAGGATGCTCTTCAGTTGGCCTCTTGTCCACAAAGTGATAGCAACACACATAGGGTTGGTTTGGTTGTTTCTTCAAGTTCTCCATGAACAGCTTCTCTTTCTGACAGTTATTGTGGCATCCCCTTACCAAACATAAAATGGCTGTTTTGTGTGAATCCATGTTTGGGAAGTTGTGAGAAGTGATAGTGAGCTAGTTACCTAGCTAGCTGCGAGCTATTGGCCGGAAGTGCTTTACTGGAAGTCCCCCACAAAACAACCTAAACAGACCCCCTCCATATTTCCCTTGAAAATGAGGTGAATACAACCAGCGGGTTTTACAGTTCATCGAGCAGATAGGAAGGTGCTCTCTGTGGCAAGAACAAAGGCAGAGGGACCTGCTTTATGACCAATAACAAGTGATGTGACAGGGGAAACGTACAGGAATTTACGAGCCTCTCCTCTCCCAACTTGGAATACTTACTCATCAAATGTCACCCTTTTTACTTTCTGAGAGAGTTCTCAGGGATTATCACCATGGCTGTGTACATCCCTCCCCAAGCCGCCACCAAAAATGCTCATAAAGATCATTGTACCCTGAACAAACTGAAGACTGCATACCTGGAGGCAGCGTTCATTATCGCGGGGGACTTTAACAAATGTAATTTGAGAGCCGTGCTCGCAAATTACTTCAAAATCAAATCAAATCTTATTTGTCACTTACACATGGTTAGCAGATGTTAATGCGAGTGTAGCGAAATGCTTGTGCTTCTAGTTCCGACAATGCAGTAATAACCAACGAGTAATCTAACCTAACAATTCCACAACTACTACCTTGTACACACAAGTGTAAAGGGATAAAGAATATGTACATAAAGATATTTCAATGAGTGATGGTACAGAACGGCATAGGCAAGATGCAGTAGATGGTATCGAGGACAGTATATACATATGAGATGAGTAATGTAGGTTATGTAAACAAAGTGGCATAGTTTAAAGTGGCTAGTGGTACATGTATTACATAAAGATGCAGTAGATGATATAGAGTACAGTATATACATATGCGACGAGTAATGTAGGGTATGCAAACATTATATTAAGTGGCATTGTTTAAAGTGGCTAGTGATACGTTTTTTACACCAATTTCCATCAATTTCCATTATTAAAGTGAGCGGGAGTTGAGTCAGTATGTTGGCAGCAGCCACTCAATGTTAGTGGTGGCTGTTTAACAGTTTGATGGCCTTGAGATAGAAGCTGTTTTTCAGTCTTTCGGTCCCTGCTTTGATGCACCTGTACTGACCTCACCTTCTGGATGATAGCGGGGTGAACAGGCAGTGGCTCAGGTGGTTGTTGTCCTTGATGATCTTTGTGTCCTTCCTGTGACATCGGGTGGTGTAGGTGTCCTGGAGGGCAGGTAGTTTGCCCCCGGTGATGCGTTGTGCAGACCTCACTACTCTCTGGAGAGCCTTACAGTTGTGGGCGGAGCAGTTGCAGTACCAGGCGGTGATACAGCCCTACAGGGTGCGCTCGATTGTGCATCTGTAGAAGTATGTGAGTGCTTTTGGTGACAAGCCAAATTCCTTCAGCCTGCTGAGGTTGAAGAGGCGCTGCTGCGCCTTCTTCACAACGTTGTCTGTGTGGATGGACCAATTCAGTTTGTCCGTGATGTGTACGCCGAGGAACTTAAAACTTACTACCCTCTCCACTACTGTCCCGTCGATGTGGATAGGGGGGTGCTCCCTCTGCTGTTTCCTGAAGTCCACAATCATCTCCTTTTTGTTGACGTTGAGTGTGAGGTTATTTTCCTGACACCACACCCCGAGGGCCCTCACCTCCTCCCTGTAGGCTGTCTCGTCGTTGTTGGTAATGAAGCCTACCACTGTAGTGTTGTCTGCAAACTTGATGATTGAGTTGGAGGCATGCATGGCCACGCAGTCGTGGGTGAACAGGGAGTACAGGAGAGGGCTCAGAACACACCCTTGTGGGGCCCCAGTGTTGAGGATGAGCGGGGTGGAGATGTTGTTAACTACCCTCACCACCTGGGGGCGGCCCGTCAGGAAGTCCAGTACCCAGTTGCACAGGTTGGGGTCGAGACCCAGGGTCTCTAGCTTGATGATGAGTTTGGAGGGTACTATGGTGTTGAATGCTGGGCTGTCCGTGATTGTCTGTAGACCCTGCCACATATGTCTCGTGACTGAGCCATTTAATCTATACTGACATTTTGCTTGTTTGATTGCCTTGCGGAGGGAATGAGTACTCTGTTTCTATTCTGCCATATTCCCAGTCGCCTTGCCATGGTTAAATGCAGTGGTACGCACATTCAGTTTTGTGCGAATGCTGCCATCTATCCATGGTTTCTGGTCAGGGTAGGTTTTAATCAGTGTCACAGTGGCTACAACATCTCCTATACACTTCTTTATAAACTCACTTACTGAATCAGCGTATATGTCGATATTATTCTCTGAGGCTACCCAGAACCTATCCCAGTCTACGTGATCAAAACAATCTTGAAGCGTGGATTCCGATTGGTCAGACCAGCATTGAATAGTCCTTAACACAGGTACTTCCTGTTTGAGTTTCTGCCTATAAGAAGGGAGGAGCAAAATGGAGTCCTGGTCAGATTTGCCGAAAGGAGGGCGGGGGAGAGCCTTGTAAGCATCGCAGAATTTAGAGTCACAATGGTCCCGTGTTTTTCCAGCGCGAGTGCTACAGTCGATATGCTGATAGAATTTAGGTAGTCTTTTTCTCAAATTTGCTTTATTAAAATCCCCAGCTACAATAAATGAAGATATATGGTTTCCAGTCTGCATAAAGTCCTGTGAAGTTCCTTGTGGGCCGTCGTGGTATCGGCTTGAGGGGGGAGGGGGGGGGGGGGGGGGGAATACACGGCTGTGACAATAACTGAAGAGAATTCTCTTGGGAGATAATACAGTCGGCATTTGACTGTGTGGAATTCTAGTTCTGGTGAAGAAAAGGACTTGAATTCCTGTATATTGTTACACAAGAATTACACCAAACATACACCCGAGAAACAGAGTATGTTACAATCCCTGATGTCTCTCTGGAAAGCAACCCTTGCATACAGTTGATCAGGCTGTTGATTGTGGCCTGTGGAATGTTGTCCCACTACTCTTCAATGGCTGTGCGAAGTTGATGGACATTGGCGGATACTGGAACACTCTGTCGTACATGTCAATCCAGAGCATCCTAAACATGCTCAATGGTTGACATGTCTGGTGAGTATGCAAGCCATGAAAGAATTGGTACATTTTCAACTTCCAGGAATTGTGTACAGATCCTTGCAACATGGGGCTGTGCATTATCATGCTGAAATATTAGGGGATGGAGGCGAATAAATGGCACGACAATGGGCCTCAGGATGTCGTCACAGTATCTATGTGCATTCAAATTGCCATTGATAAAATGCAAGTGTGTTTGTTTTCCGTAGCTTATGCCAGCTCATACAATAACCACACCGACACTATGGGGCACTCTTTTTCACCCTGGTGAGGAAGACGAGCGTGCAGATGAGTTTCCCTGAGACGGTTTCTGACCGTTTGTGCAGAAATGAATTGTTTGTGCAAAATCACAGTTTCATCAGCTGTCCGGGTGGCTGATCCCACATGTGAAGAAGCCGTATGTGGAGGTCCTGGGCTTGCGTGTTTACACGTGTTGTGCGGTTTCAATTGGACATACTGCCAAATTCTCTAAAATGACTCGAGGCAGTTGAGAAATTAACATGACATTCTCTGGCAACAGCTCTGATGGATTACAACATAGCTATCTTCATCACTGTGATGCTGGCCAGGAAACTGGGGTACTACACTCTATCTCTCTCTATCACTTCAAAAAAGCTATTAAATTATTGCCAGATAATTACATTATGGACTAGTCATTAATGGGGCTAAGATTGTCCACTCCTGGTTTAAGTGTGTCCTGTCGTCTTTTTAACTGGCAGTATTCTTCTATCACATTCCTCTCTCTCCACTCCCTTTCTCTCTCTCAACTCCATCTCTTGTTCCCAGGGGGAGTAGTTGTGTTGTTGCTAATGAGAAAGGCCTTGTAAAGACCATCCAGACCCATCTCATTCCTCAACCTGTTGTTCCCACTGGTAGTACTCCTGTCCACCCTCCCCTCCTGGCAGAGGGAGATTCATGTCTGGGCCCTAGTCAGTTGTACAACTGCATGCATTCAACTGAAATGTGTCTTCCGCATTTAACCCAACCCCTCTGAATCAGAGAGGTGTGGGGGGGCTGCCTTAATCCACATCCACGTCATCAGCGCCCGGGAAACAGGTTAACTCAGTGGCAGAACGACAGTTTTTTACCTTGTTAGCTCAGGGATTTGATCCAGCAACCTTTCGGGTTACTGGCCCGACGCTCCTACCCACCAGGCTACCTGCCGCCCCATGAACATGGTGGTGTATGTGGGAGACAGCAGCAAGGGGCATGGTACAACCAGGATACAATGACACCACCTATTTGTTCGCAACATTTAATTCCCTTTAGTAAAAAAAATAATAATTCAGCATTAAAATGTATTGTTGCTATGGATTTATAAACTGAAGGGTGGCTAATGGCGTGCAAATGTTTGTGTTAGTGCACACGTGCGTGCGTGTGTGTGTCCATTCTCTATGATTCCGTTTATTTTGAGAGAAAACACACTCCACTAGTGATCTAGTTTGTTATGATGTCAGAGCAGAAGTGTAATGATGACACTGAATGAAGTGATGAAAACATGAGTATGATGTCTCTGGCAGCCCCTGAAGTACTGGCTCAGAAACCATACAGCAAGGCAGTGAACTGCTAGTCCATCGGAGTCATCAAGATGTTGAGGCCGCTGGATGACTATAGGGTTACCACCACAGGGTCCTGTAGATATTATTGTACTGTGGGTGTCTGTCTGTACTACAACCCACCCAGAGACATGGAGGTGGCAGGATGACTGTAAGGGTACCACCACACAGTCCTTTACATGTTGACGTACTGTGCCACCAGCAGGTAGAGGAAGAGCAGAAAGGCAAACAGCAGGCTGCCATCCAATGGGTTGCAGTGTGCTGAGGGCCTAGAGACCCACACAGTTACTGCTCCTAGATGGAAACAGAGGTAATGGGGTTAAGGTGTGTGAGGGTGTGTATGTGTGTGTGGTGTGATGAAATGAGGGGCGAGAGGGGCTGGGCCACGAGGAATGTGTGTTAAAGTGTGTGTGTGATAGAGAGCGTGTGCAAAAGAGCATGTTGTGGCAAGAACAGAACAGTGGAAGAAATCTTTCCTCCTCTGTGCCACCCCTTCTTGTGCCTCTGGAAATATTTCAGACAAGGTAAATCACCTTCACTCCCCGTCAGTTACATCACTGATTTATTTGACTAACCTAACTGCTATTATGATAAAGAGAAGATGGGAGAGAAGATTAAAATGACAGGAAGAAAGAAGATATGACCATCTAATGGTAGTTGCAGACTGACAGTTAACTTCACATTTTTTCTCAAAAGGGGGTTGGATCAAATGGAATGAGCCTTGTGTAAATAAGCAAAGTGTGTGTGCATGTGTGTGTGTTTGGGGAGGGGATGTTAAGCATGCTTGTTGTAGTACAGTACTGTACCCTGTCCATGTGTGTGTGTGTGTGTGTGTGTGTCTATATCTGTGTGTCGTCCCCAGTCATCCATTCCTCACCTGTTCCTTGGTCCGTTGCTGAGCCTGCCTCCTACCAGTGTCTGTAGGGAGGGCAGAGCAGAGCGGCTCAGCTGCTATCTAACTCGGCCATCTGTGGCCCCCGGGCATGGCCTGCCACTTGCATCATCTCAACACCCACAGCCATTCCTCCACTGCAGACTCCTCCTGCCTCTGCCTCTCTGCATAGTACAGCAGCTAGAGCCCACAACCACCACCTCACAGCCCAGCCCAACACAGCCAGGCCACTGGGGAAATAAACATGTAGACAACATTGTCAATACAATAGACCACTACAGAGATGGACAGAGAAGATGTCAATAAAGTAATGTTCATAAGGCACAACACGGAAGAAACTGCAATGAAACGGGGAGGTAGAATACTATCTGAACTTGTGCAATATCAAATTCTTGTTGTTTATATCGTAGCAACACATTGTTTATGGTGTGTGCTCTAATGAGCACAACCTAGCTCCAATAAAGAACATGTTCAAATCAATAGTGGACAGCATCAACAGGGTTGTATTCAGGTGTGCAACAATGTACACGTTGAGTGTTTGTGTGTTTTTGGGTGAATGAATGAATCGACAATGGATGAGAATCCTAGGCTGGATGCCTGGCTGGACATAATGTAAAGTTTGCGGGAACAGTACATGCACAAAGCCGCTCGATTAAGTGGACACAACGCAAATGAGTTAGTGAGAGCCACACAATGGACACAACCACAAAACAAAGTGAGGTAGCTAACTAGTATGCCCAGGCCTATACCTTAGGGAGGGTGTTCAATTTATTTAACAGTAGAAGAGGAGGGTCATGTGAAAATACGTTTAACATTGGGGAGGGCGGGGGCATTTCTTTTCATAACATCTTGAGTTACCCCTCCAAAAATAGCACATGGCTAGCATCACATTTGCTACCAATTTATCTAGGCTAGCTAACTAGGTTGCCGGCCCTTAGCTAATCTAGCTAACATTAGCTAATGTTGGTGATTATGTCAATCTGAAATGAAAACCTTAACTGCTTTCGGAAATTTAGTCTTTCAATCGATAACATTAGTTGGAAAGTTCAATGTAATAGCCTACACATTCTTACCTTGGAAAGCAGAACTTGCATGTCTGCTACATTATTGTTACCTCCAGGGCTCCATCCTTGAGATGTCGAGGATGACGAGTGTGAGCGTCTCCTCTCTAAAAACCAGAAAGCTCTAATTAAAACTTCCATTAGAGCTCTGCAAGCATTATAATGTCAAAATACCCAAATATGGGTTTTTCGTTGAGCAACTATCTTCATTTAATCCCTTTATGGCTGGTATGTACTTCCAATAAAGGTCTAATAAAAAATATACATGCAAATGAAAAAATACCTATTCGGCACCTCCAATATATTGATCTGTTGTAGACTGACGATTAAGAGAATCTATTAAATTACTCTAAGTCCCAGAATGGGATGAAAACAGCTGCTAAATTGGTCAGGGAGGAATCGAAACCAGTCTATTTGAAATGAATGGTTTAGAGAAGTTGGCAGTACATCCAACCGGCCTCACAACCGCAGACCTCTTGTAGCCATGCCAGCCCAGGACCTCCACATCCGGCTTCTTCACCTGCGGGATCGTCAGAGAGGGGGGGGGGTATTACTGAGGAGTATTTCTGCCAGTAATAAAGCCCTTTTGTGGGGAAACTCATTCTGATTGGCTGAACCTGGCTCCCCAGTGGGTGGACCTGGCTCCCAAGAGGGTGGGCCTATGCCCTCACAGGACCACCCATGGCTGCAAGTGATACGTGTTTCTTCAGGTGGGGGCCATCGCTTTGGAGGTTCAAACCAATGAAGTTCGTACCATTGTCCGAAAGAAGCTTGAAAGTCTTGCCTCACGTGCAATGAAGCGTCTTAGAGACATCAGGAAGGCATCGGCATCCAGGCTCTATATGAGGTCCAGTTGGATGCAGTGGCTGGTCATGCATTTGTAGACCATGCCCCATCTCTTTTTGTTTGAAACGCCTGATTTTTATGTTGAATAGTTTGAAATAATCCACTCCAGTAGAGTAGAAGGATGGCTTGTACAGTCGCAGATGAGCAGGAGGTAGGTCTGACATCTTAGGAACTTCAGGTTTGGCTCGCCATCTTTGGCATTGCAAACAGGTGTGCTGAAACTTCCAGATGCCTCCATTCCATGGCAGAATCCAGTATCTATGACACAGTTCTGCCAGAACCCTCTATGGGTCGGGATAGAGGAGAGTCTCATCGAAATCTTGAATGAGTAGCTTGGTCAGTGGATGATGCGGATCCAAGACGATGAGGTGCATAGCATCCATCTCCAGATGCTCTGCGCAGTCTACCGCCAACTGTAAGGACTCCTGAATCCTTATCCTTTTGACATGACGGCTTCAGGAGGAGGTTCTGTGATGGAAATGTTCTTGTGTGTATGAGATTGTATGTTTAGCACAATGCTGATTTTGTAATAACCTGTCATGCTTGATTCATGCGAGTGATGGGTTGACTAAATGAGTAAATCACACTATCACTCATAAGCAATTTGGCAGTATGCCCAGAATATTATTTTAGGACTAGAGAAGTGGCCATGTTAATAAAGATTGCTTCATTTACTTTGACTTTGAGTCCTTAGTGGTGAATTTCCACGACAGTTCTCTGCGGCTATGTAGTCTGCTGCTTTGCTGGGTGAACTGGAGAGTGTATCGGCCACCCATGTAGGGATTTAGCTGTTGCCTTCATAAGGTCTTTCCATGTATCAAACGTGCTGATATCTGAGAGCTGAAACTGACAGACATGTCCACAGAAGGCTGATTTATTCAGTTCGCTATCATCAGGCTCCGGGTCAGCAGAAGGCTGATTTATTCAGTTCGCTATCATCAGGCTCTGGGTCAGAAGAAGGCTGATTTATTCAGTTCGCTATCATCAGGGGTGCTCTCATCTTATCTACCAACATAGACAGGGCTCTAACTCTTCTAGCTCCACAATGAAATAGGGTGCAGGCCAGGCAGCAGGCTGTTAGCCAGCCTGCCAGCATAGTGGAGTCTGCCACTAGCACGGTCAGTGTAGTCAGCTCAGCTATCACCATTGAGACCGTGTCTGTGCCTCGACCTAGGTTGGGCAAAACTAAACATGGCGGTGTTCGCCTTAGCAATCTCACTAGGATAAAGACCACCTCCATTCCTGTCATTATTGAAAGAGATCATGATACCTCACATCTCAAAATAGGGCAACTTAATGTTAGATCCCTTACTTCAAAGGCAATTATAGTCAATGAACTAATCACTGATCATAATCTTGATGTGATTGGCCTGACTGAAACATGGCTTAAGCCTGATGAATTTACTGTGTTAAATGAGGCCTCACCTCCTGGCTACACTAGTGACCATATCCCCCGTGCATCCCGCAAAGGCGGAGGTGTTGCTAACATTTACGATAGCAAATTTCAATTTACAAAAAAAATATATGTTTTCGTCTTTTGAGCTTCTAGTCATGAAATCTATGCAGCCTACTCAATCACTTTTTATAGCTACTGTTTACAGGCCTCCTGGGCCATATACAGCGTTCCTCACTGAGTTCCCTGAATTCCTATCGGACCTTGTAGTCATAGCAGATAATATTCTAATCTTTGGTGACTTTAATATTCACATGGAAAAGTCCACAGACCCACTCCAAAAGGCTTTCGGAGCCATCATCGACTCAGTGGGTTTTGTCCAACATGTCTCTGGACCCACTCACTGTCACAGTCATACGCTGGACCTAGTTTTGTCCCATGGAATAAATGTTGTGGATCTTAATGTATATCCTGGACTATCGGACCACCATTTTATTACGTTTGCAATTGCAACAAATAGTCTGCTCAGACCCC
Organism: Oncorhynchus kisutch; assembly: GCF_002021735.2. Lineage (NCBI taxonomy): Eukaryota > Metazoa > Chordata > Actinopteri > Salmoniformes > Salmonidae > Oncorhynchus > Oncorhynchus kisutch. The sequence goes on along the minus strand of NC_034176.2, from coordinate 21,361,607 downwards.
AACCAAGGAACATCAAAAGTCGTGCTATAAATTCACAGACAACACAAAGATTCCTTGATGTCCTTCCAGATTCCCTCTGTCTACCCAAGGACGCCAGAGGACAAAAATCAGTTAACCACCTAACTGAGGAACTCAATGTAACCTTGCGCAATACCCTAGATGCAGTTGCACCCCTAAAAACTAAAAACATTTCTCATAAGAAACTAGCTCCCAGGTACACAGAAAATACCCGAGCTCTGAAGCAAGCTTCCAGAAAATTGGAACGGAAGTCTTCCGACTAGCTTGGAAAGACAGTACCGTGCAGTACCGAAGAGCCCTTACTGCTGCTCGATCATCCTATTTTTCTAACTTAATTGAGGAAAATAAGAACAATCTGAAATTCCTCTTTGATACTGTCGCAAAGCTAACTAAAAAGCAGCATTCCCCAAGAGAGGATGACTTTCACTTTAGCAGTGATAAATTCATGAACTTCTTTGAGGAAAAGATTATGATTATTAGAAAGCAAATTACGGACTCCTCTTTAAATCTACGTATTCCTTCAAAGCTCAGTTGTCCTGAGTCTGCACAACTCTGCCAGGACCTAGGATCAAGAGAGACGCTCAAGTGTTTTAGTACTATATCTCTTGACACAATGATGAAAATAATCATGGCCTCTAAACCTTCAAGCTGCATACTGGACCCTATTCCAACTAAACTACTGAAAGAGCTGCTTCCTGTGCTTGGCCCTCCTATGTTGAACATAATAAACGGCTCTCTATCCACCGGATGTGTACCAAACTTACTAAAAGTGGCAGTAATAAAGCCTCTCTTGAAAAAGCCAAACCTTGACCCAGAAAATATAAAAAACTATCGGCCTATATCGAATCTTCCATTCCTCTCAAAATTTTTAGAAAAGGCTGTTGCTCAGCAACTCACTGCCTTCCTGAAGACAAACAATGTATACGAAATGCTTCAGTCTGGTTTTAGACCCCATCATAGCACTGAGACGGCACTTGTGAAGGTGGTAAATTACATTTTAATGGCATCGGACCGAGGCTCTGCATCTGTCCTCGTGCTCCTAGACCTTAGTGCTGCTTTTGATACCATCGATCACCACATTCTTTTGGAGAGATTGGAAACCCAAATTGGTCTACACGGACAAGTTCTGGCCTGGTTTAGATCTTATCTGTCGGAAAGATATCAGTTTGTCTCTGTGAATGGTTTGTCCTCTGACAAATCAACTGTACATTTCGGTGTTCCTCAAGGTTCCGTTTTAGGACCACTATTGTTTTCACTATATATTTTACCTCTTGGGGATGTTATTCGAAAACATAATGTTAACTTTCACTGCTATGCTGATGACACACAGCTGTACATTTCAATGAAACATGGTGAAGCCCCAAAATTGCCCTCGCTAGAAGCCTGTGTTTCAGACATAAGGAAGTAGATAGCTACCAAAAAATGTATCATATTACTCCAGTGCTAGCCTCTCTACACTGGCTTCCTGTCAAAGCAAAGGCTGATTTCAAGGTTTTACTGCAAACCTACAAAGCATTACATGGGCTTGCTCCTACATATCTCTCTGATTTGGTCCTGCCGTACATTTCTACACGAACGCTACGGTCACAAGAAGCAGGCCTCCTAATTGTCCCTAGAATTTCTAAGCAAACAGCTGGAGGCAGGGCTTTCTCCTATAGAGCTCCATTTTTATGGAACGGTCTGCCTACCCATGTCAGAGACGCAAACTCAGTCTCAACCTTTAAGTCTTTACTGAAGACTCATCTCTTCAGTGGGTCATATGATTGAGTGTAGTCTGGCCCAGGAGTGGGAAGGTGAACGGAAAGGCTCTGGAGCAACGAACCGCCCTTGCTGTCTCTGCCTGGCCGGTTCCCCTCTTTCCACTGGGATTCTCTGCCTCTAACCCTATTACAGGGGCGGAGTCACTGGCTTACTGGGGCTCTCTCATGCCGTCCCTGGAAGGGGTGCGTCACCTGAGTGGGTTGATTCACTGATGTGGTCATCCTGTCTGGGTTGGTGCCCCCCCCCTTGGGTTGTGCCATAGCGGAGATCTTTGTGGGCTATACTCGGCCTTGACTCAGGATGGTAAGTTGGTGGTTGAAGATATCCCTCTAGTGGTGTGGGGGCTGTGCTTTGGCAAAGTGGGTGGGGTTATATCCTTCCTGTTTGGCCCTGTCTGGGGGTGTCCTCGGATGGGGCCACAGTGTCTCCTGACCCCTCCTGTCTCAGCCTCCAGTATTTATGCTGCAGTAGTTTATGTGTCGGGGGGCTGGGGTCAGTTTGTTATATCTGGAGTACTTCTCCTGTCCTATTCGGTGTCCTGTGTGAATCTAAGTGTGCGTTCTCTAATTCTCTCCTTCTCTCTTTCTTTCTCTCTCTCGGAGGACCTGAGCCCTAGGACCATGCCCCAGGACTACCTGGCATGATGACTCCTTGCTGTCCCCAGTCCACCTGGCCGTGCTGCTGCTCCAGTTTCAACTGACCTGAGCCCTAGGACCATGTCCCAGGACTACCTGACATGATGACTCCTTGCTGTCCCCAGTCCACCTGACCGTGCTGCTGCTCCAGTTTCAACTGTTCTGCCTTATTATTATTTGACCATGCTGGTCATTTATGAACATTTGAACATCTTGGCCATGTTCTGTTATAATCTCCACCCGGCACAGCCAGAAGAGGACTGGCCACCCCTCATAGCCTGGTTCCTCTCTAGGTTTCTTCCTAGGTTTTTGGCCTTTCTAGGGAGTTTTTCCTAGCCACCGTGTTTCTACACCTGCATTGCTTGCTGTTTGGGGTTTTAGGCTGGGTTTCTGTACAGCACTTTGAGATATCAGCTGATGCACGAAGGGCTATATAAATACATGTGATTTGATTTTGATTTGATCAGGCTCCGGGTCAGCAGAAGGCATTGAAGGCCACTGATTTTCTGATTGCTGGAGGAACTCAGGGCCTTGGTGCCATTAATGCGCTTGGGCCAACTCTTCCAAGGTCTTGCCCCGAGTGATGCCATCCACCGGGTTGTTCTGGGTATCCACATACCTCCATTTGGCTACATCCATTAGGTTCTACATTTCTGCAACACAAGTTCCTACGAATACCTTGTATCTACAAGATTCTGACTTGAGCCAATAAATGACTGTAGTGTAATCGGACCAGAGGAGGACTTGTCCAATGGGCAGAGTGAGTTCTGCTTGGAGGACACTGGCCAGCTGAACCCCAGTGACTGCTGCACTCAGCTCCAAGCGTGGCATCGACAACTGCTTCTTTGGCACGACGCAAGACCTGGCCAGAATGAAGGAAATGTGTACCTGCTTCTGGCCATCTACAGTCCGCATGTAGGGAACAGAGCCATATGCTCTCTCTGACGCAGCACAGAATATGTGGACGTCTCTGGTCGACTTTGGGTTGTCAGCATATGGTTTTGCGTAAGTTCTGGGGAGTTCCATTTGGACAAGGTCAGGAATATCTTGTTACCAGACAAGCCATCTGTCTAGCAGGCTTTGAAGCTGAATGGGGTCATCCCAACCTATCCCTTCTTTCCACAGGTCCTGGACGAGTACCGTGTGGTGCTTGTATCCCAAGGAGTCTCTGAGGCAGTTCCAACATAGCCCCAGGGTTCCTGGAAATCCGTGCTACTTTGGGAAAGCCATAGTTCGCTTCTTTTCAATCTGGCCTGGGGCTCGATGGCAGCTGGTATATTGCTTACCCACTAGCGAATCACTAAGCCTCCAGTCTGGAGCAACTGGCACAGTCCGTTAACGAGGTCTCTTGCTTCATAGGCAGAGGGGATGCTTTGAAGGCAGTTGTCTACGTAGAATGACACCTCAACTGACTTCACAAGGTCTTGGTTGCCGCCTACATTGTCCTGAACATGTCGCTGCAGTGCATAGATGGCGCAACAGGGACTACAAGTCGTGCCAAATGGCAAGACCTGCCACTCATAGATGCTCGGTTCTATACATGTTCTGCCAGATGAAGCGTAGCATCGATTTGTCAGCTGGTAAGACACACTGTACACACTGGCTGTATGGGTATCAGGGGGTGAGGCATATCTGAACCAATCAGCAGCAGAGGTTGAGCTTTGGCCACTCGTGGCAAAGGCAGCTTAATGAGGTGGTTGTATCATCTTTGGTGAGCTGCTACTGGGCAGGAGTGTTTGGAAAGGCCTAGGTTGCCTGTGGTGAATGCCTGACGTATCCCATACTTCTTGAAAGGTTTGAGCAGGGGGGACACATCAATGATAACTGAAGCATCAACTATAACTGAGGCACCAACAATGTCTTGTCGAACTGTCCTGAGGGTGAGGGTCTCAGGCTCAGAAGTGAGGTTTAGTTGTTGAAAAGCCTGTGGAAGGATGATGCTACGCTCCGAGCCATCGTCAAGCACAGTGTATGTCTCCAGGGCTCGGTCTCTTGTAAGTAAGACTTTCACGACCGTAAGCATTGCTTTTGCCAATCGGTTGGGTCTGTCCAGGTACACCTTGGTCATAGGGACACAAGCTTTTCTGGTTTTCCTGTATTGCGTCATGAAGGATCATTAGGAGCTGCTCTTTACATGTCTTGCAAGGTCATCTGAGGCTGCAAGCATCAGTTTTGTGCAATCGTCTGCACTTCCAACACCTTTTTCCATAATTTATCCACTTGACAATCTGTCCTGTGTTCAGCTTCTTGAACTTTTCATATATGAGTTGAGAAAGTGTTCTTTATTGTCACAGCGGGCACAGTATGGCTTGGGTTTGGATTTTTCCTTGTATTGAGCAGGCTCCTTGGGGTTTGGATCTTCACTTGCGTTGAAGAGGATTGAAGGAGATTTCTCCTTCTGTCTCGTGAAGGCACGGTGGTCTTTCTTGAATGGCTCAGGCATATCACATTGAGGGCTGCCTGATATGCGCTTAGCCCAGGACTTCTTCTGCTACCAGGCTGCCAAGTCATGTAGGGTGTACGTCTGGTCTGTGCCAGTCCAGTTGATGGTGCGATCGAAGCAGTACTCAATGAATTCATCCTGGTAGCTTTGTGGCATCTTGGTCAAGAGCTGGTCAACGTGGGAACCACATCTGAGCTCATAGCCGTTCTGCCCCTCAAGTGTCCTAAGCATGTCTACCAGTGAGTGGATAGACAGGGCAAGGTGTAGAAGGCTTCTCAGAACCTGACGGCTGGGGAGTTTAGGATGGTGGCTAGCTCACACTGGATGAGTTGGAAGAGCTGACCTTACTTGTTCTGCATGGCTTGTAAGGCAGCAGTGTAAGGTCTTTAGTCGTGCACGTAGGCCTTAGCGAGCTTGACTGCACTCTGTAGTTTCAGATAGGCCACGAGCACTTGATACATACTGCTCATGTAGGTGTCTATGACTGCCCATCAGGTCATTTAGGGCCATCTTGAGGGCAAAGTCACATTTTCTACCGCTCTCAAAGTAAGGCAACAACGGCTTCGGAATGCAGTGTAATTAGGCAATCAGCTAATCCGTGCCAGGTGGTGGAGCAGGCTCCGGGTATGGTGCCATCTGTCCCGGGGAAGGATATGCTGCTGCTGGATTGGGATAGGGCATGCCTAAGCCTGGATGGAAACCTAGTGCTGCTGGAGCTCAATAAGGGATTCTTTGTCCCGCAGGTAAGTAGAGTTTACCTGGAACAGGGTATGGTGTAGATCCTGGTGCAGGTTGTGGCACTGCAGGTGCTGGTCCAGGTATGGCGCCTCGTGTGCTGGTGTGGGGTATGGAGCCGCATGTGCTGGTATGGGGTATGGAGCCACTTGTGCTGGTTCCGGGTATGGAGCCGCAGGTGCTGGAGCTGGCTGAGGAACCACGGGAGCTTGAGATAGGTGCAGAACCACAGGCGCTGGAGCAGGGTGCAGAACCACGGGAGCTGGACCAGGGTGCGGACCCACGGGAGCTGGAGCTGGGTATGGAACCACGGGAGCTGAAGCTGGGTACGGAACCACGGGAGCTGGGTATGGAACCACGGGAGCTGGCTACAGAACCACGGGAGCTGGGTGCAGAATCACAGGAGCTGGAACTGGTTGCAGAACCACAAGAGCTAGAGAAAGGCGAAGAACCACGGGAGCTGGAGCAGGGTGAGGAACCACTGGAGCTGGAGCAGGGTGCGGAACCACGAGAGCTGCAGCAGGGTGCGGAACTACGAGAGCTGGAGCAGGGTGCGGAACCACGAGAGCTGGAACAGGGTGTGGAACCATGAGACCTGGAGCAGGGTGCGGAACCATAAGGGCTGGAGCAGGGTGCGGAACAACGGGAGCTGATAAGTGCCATAGGTAGGCAGGGAGAAGACGATGTAAGTCTTCATGGTCTCTGCCTCTTTCTCCTAGGTTGGTGTGTTGTGGTTTTGTCATTGGGACAAAGCTGCCATGTGATTCATCAGATGGTGCTGGTGAGGGGCTCCTCTGCTCTTACTGAATTATCTGGGTTCTGACTGCAGAAAGGATGTCACAAGCTTGGCTAGCTCTAGCTCATTAGCTATCTTCTGTAAATGCTGCTGCCTGTTCAGTTGTGTAGCTATTGCTTCTCGGTCCTGGAGAGCTTTCTCCTGTTGACGCTGCGCTTCTTCCTGTTGTCGCTGAGCTTCTCTGGCTTCGCTGCTATGTGTTGACACTCTGTTGACATTGTGATCTTGCTCTAGCTGACTTTGTAGGTTCTTAAGTTCCATGAGCTTCATCCTTTCCTCTAACATAACTGTTTGGATGTCGGATAGGTCTGTGATGCGACTCACCGATGAGTGGGCACTATATCTGGAGCTGGTTGTAACGGCTTTCTTCTATCTCCTCCTCGGACGAGGAGGTGTAGCAAGGATCGGACCAAAATGCAGCGTGGCTATTGCAATCCATGTTTATTAAATAAATAAAAAAACACGAACTTTACAAAAAACAATAAACGTAATGTGAAAACCGAAACAGCCCTATCTGGTGCAAACACAAAGACAGGAACAATCACCCACAAAATACACAGTGAAACCCCGGCTACCTAAATATGGTTCCCAATCAGAGACAACGAGAATCACCTGACTCTGATTGAGAACCACCTCAGGCATCCAAACCTATGCTACACCACTACTCAGCCGCAATCCCAATGCCTACAAAACCCCAATACGAAACACAACAAAATAAACCCATGTCACACCCTGGCCTGACCAAATATATAACGAAAACACAAAATACTATGACCAAGGCGTGACACTGGTAACACTCCTCTCTGAACGGATGTCTGCCTGACTACTCCTTTGTCCTAATGAGGAGGGTGCCTGGTTGGCTACTTTGAATAATCTCAAATATAAAATATATTTTTATTTGTTTAACACTTTTTTGGTTTCTACATGATTACATGTGTTACTTCATTGTCTTCACTATTATTCTACAATGTAGAAAATAGTAAAAGTGAAGAAAAACCCTTGAATGAGTAGGTGTATCCAAACCTTTGTATGTTACATCAAAAGCCAGTGTCATTAGGGAACACAGAAGCACCTTTTTGTCAGGCAGTCTCCCTAGCCTAGATTAGGGATACAGAATAGTACAATTGATCTCTGAGAGTTGCCCATGGCTGCCCACCTCTATTGGACCCCAAATAATGGTTTGCCCTAGAAATAGGCAAGGACCTGAATGCTGCTATTTCCACAGCTGAGCAGTTTTTCAGAACAGTTGCTGCAGTAGGGGTATTCAGACATTGTTGACAAAGCAATGAAACATTAAGCTGATTTTGCCAGACATAATTGCAATTATCTTTTGCTCTTATGGTCTTGAGGGTAACAATGCTGCTCACTGTGCAGGTGGCTGTGATGTTCTGGACTATCTCTATGTTGCCACGCATTGGCTCTAGCTATGAGCTCCAGGATACCATCCATGCTTTGAAAAACGAGAATGTCCATCTTCACCACCGTCTGGAGAATCTCACCCGCACTCTCCGCAAACTGAAGCATCTGCTCTTGGATCACTCAAGAGGTGAGCACTTATGGATTAAGTTTGTTAAGTTTACATTCATATAATTGTACAGTAGGTGTGTTCCCACATTTATTGTTAACTTATCTGTCATAATATGAGCCTAAATTCCAATTAAATTCCACACAGACACGGGAGGACAGCATGACAACTCACTGCATGCCTTGAATGAATGAACACAACATGGTAGTATTATATTTACAGGATACAAAAAGTATCACGTTTCTATGATGCAATTAACCACTGGCAATACTACATCTGTACCAATCTCCTCAATCGCCCTGGTTTTCCAGGTATCGGGCCTGAGAAACATCACCTGCTGGAACAGGCTTTCTGCTGGCCTGATCTCCAAGGAGCTGCCAATCCTATCTTCACTGTACCTGCCCTCTTCCTCCTTACTCCAATCATTGTCTGGTTGAGCCATCTGCTTTTCTGACTTCTGAGAACTTGAGAATACAGAAATCACTATTGTTAGCCTGGTCCCAGATCTGTTTGTGCTTTCTTGCCAACTCCGCCAACTCCTATGGTCAGTGTCTCACGCATGAGTTAGTGTAGGATCCCGTATTATCGGCATATTAAACAGTGTTTAAGAAATATATTACCCTCAACAGTGTTATCCTGTGATCAAGCCATCAATGTTTTGGGATTATTGGTGTTGCAAAAATGTTATCTATCGGGTAGCAATTAGCATGTTTGACATTTCAGTGGAAATACTACTATTATCAGCTTTTTGATAAGCAATTTAGCTAAAAAGAGACACCAACCTTTGTTCAAAAAAGAGACACCAACCTCGTCTCTGAAGTGTTTACTAGATAGTTGACTAGTTGGTTAGCCTTCCGGTTAAAAAATGTACTTGCCCGTCAACTTTTCATTGTGTTGGCCGGTGTTCCTTCCTGTGGACTCCTAAAAATGGTTCTTCACCAACATCTTTTTCAGTGTTGTAACCAAATAATGTCTCATAATTTGATTTACAGATGAATCTTATGTTTTGAGAAAGTAGATAACAGTTTAATACTAAAATATAAATGAGTATGAATAATTTACATCAAATAAAACTTTAATTTCAGTGATGTGCATTGACATAAACAATGAAAACACAGTTGGAGTTTGTGTTGAAGAGGAAGAAATACACAAGATGGGTTGAATAAATATATGTATATTATATTTTAGACATGTCTTTTTTTTTACAAATAAATAATTGCATATGAAAACAAACTATTTAACCTCGACCTCCATCCCTATATTGTCACAAAAATCCAGCTCCACCACCACCTCTAGATCCCATTGCACACACCTGAAGTGGAACCAGTGCTGGCAGAAGTCACAGCACACCCAATGGCACCTCTGACTCACACTCCTGCGGGGAGATTGCAGGCGGATCACGTTCCCTGCAGCGAACACAGCAGGTGGTGTCTTCTTTTATTTAAAAAATAATAAATAAAAAATCTAATTGATTAACATGGTTTGCAAATGTTGCAGGACTACAGCAACAATAGTAATTGATACAACTGAGAGAAAGACAAGCAGATTCTGAAGTACCTGAGGGTGGTGCCATGGGCGCGGTGACAGAGGTGGCTGGTGGAGCTTTTCTCTTCCTTTTCTGTGCTGCAGTTGAGAAAGTAAGTAGTGTTAGACAGAGCATGTTTCAGGAAAACCATTTTCTACTTTTTTACATCAATACCACTAGAGGAAGCTTCAGACGTTTTGGAAGAGGTGGACATGCTGGTGCTATGGACTGTAGATATGTAAAGAGAGACAAATGTTTTAACATTTGCAGTTTTATTAAACCGTTTTCTTTTCATACTTTAACATGTGTTTAAGTGGTGGCTGTATTCGAATTGCAGAGGGCAGGGACACCAGACAAGGCTGTTGTGGTGGTGTGACCATGGAAGATGGAGGAGGCAGTTGGACTGGGGCAGGGCTGGGGACTGGAGCAGGGGCTGGGACTGGAGCAGGGCTGGGACTGGAGCAGGGCTGGGACTGGAGCAGGGCTGGGGACTGGAGCAGGGGCTGGCACTGGAGCAGGGGCTGGGACTGGAACAGGGGCTGGGACTGGAGCAGGGGCTGGGACTGGAGCAGGGCTTGGGCTGGAGCAGGGGCTGGGACTGGAGCAGGGGCTGGGACTGGAGCAGGGGCTGGGACTGGAACAGGGTCTGGGACTGGAGCAGGGGCTGGGACTGGAGCAGGGCTGGGGACTGGAGCAGGGGCTGGGACTGGAGCAGGGCTGGGACTGGAGCAGGGCTGGGACTGGAGCAGGGCTGGGGACTGGAGCAGGGGCTGGCACTGGAGCAGGGGCTGGAACTGGAACAGGTGCTGGGACTGGAGCAGGGGCTGGGACTGGAGCAGGGCTTGGGCTGGAGCAGGGGCTGGGACTGGAGCAGGGGCTGGGACTGGAGCAGGGTCTGGGACTGGAACAGGGTCTGGGACTGGAGCAGGGGCTGGGACTGGAGCAGGGCTGGGGACTGGAGCAGGGGCTGGGACTGGAGCAGGGCTGGGACTGGAGCAGGGCTGGGACTGGAGCAGGGCTGGGGACTGGAGCAGGGGCTGGCACTGGAGCAGGGGCTGGGACTGGAACAGGGGCTGGGACTGGAGCAGGGGCTGGGACTGGAGCAGGGCTTGGGCTGGAGCAGGGGCTGGGACTGGAGCAGGGGCTGGGACTGGAGCAGGGGCTGGGACTGGAGCAGGGGCTGGGACTGGAGCAGGGGCTGGGACTGGAGCGGGGCTGGGACTGGAACAGGGTCTGGGACTGGAGCAGGGGCTTGGGACTTGAGTGGGGCTGGGACTGGAGCAGGGGCTGGGACTGGAGCATCGCTGGGACTGGAGCAGGGGCTGGGACCAGGGGCTGGGACTGGAACAGGGGCTGGGACTGGAGCAGGGGCTGGGACTGGAGCGGGGCTGGGACTGGAGCAGGGGCTGGGACTGGAGCAGGGACTGGAGCATCGCTGGGACTGTAGCAGGCCTGGGACTGGAGCAGGGGCTTGGACTGGAGCAGGCCTGGGACTGGAGCAGGGGCTGGGACTGGAGCGGGGCTGGGACTGGAGCAGGGGCTGGGACTGGAGCAGGGACTGGAGCATCGCTGGGACTGTAGCAGGCCTGGGACTGGAGCAGGGGCTTGGACTGGAGCAGGCCTGGGACTGGAGCAGGGGCACAGACTAGAGCAGGGGCTGGGCCTGGAGCAGGCCTGGGACTGGAGCAGGGGCTGGGATTGGAGCAGGGGCTGGGACTGTAGCAGGCCTGGGATTGGAGCAGGGGCTTAGACTGGAGCAGGCCTGGGACTGGAGCAGGGGCACAGACTAGAGCAGGGGCTGGGACTGGAGCAGGCCTGGGACTGGAGCAGGGGCACAGACTAGAGCAGGGGCTTGGACTGGAGCAGGGGCACAGACTAGAGCAGGCCTGGGACTGGAGCAGGGGCTGGGACTGGAGCAGGGGCTGGGACTGTAGCAGGCCTGGGATTGGAGCAGGGGCTTAGACTGGAGCAGGCCTGGGACTGGAGCAGGGGCACAGACTAGAGCAGGGGCTGGGACTGGAGCAGGCCTGGGACTGGAGCAGGGGCACAGACTAGAGCAGGGGCTTGGACTGGAGCAGGGGCACAGACTAGAGCAGGCCTGGGACTGGAGCAGGGGCTGGGACTGGAGCAGGGACAGGAGTAGGGCTGGGACTGGAGCAGGGGCTGGACTCGTCTGCTAAATACGTGTATGTGACCAGTACAATTTGATTTGTAATCTGTATTCAGTGTGAATGCGATTTTCATCATGAATCATTGCTCAGAAATGTCTGCCTGCTGGCCCCCATGTGACTGATTAGAGAACCAGAGCTGAGGGTTTGAACGAAACCACTCTACACACCCACACTCCCTCAACGCTGAGGGAAGTCCTCTCATATCTCACTATCCCACAATGAGCTCTCTCAAGGGGAAGCTATCACTGCATTACAAACAATATTCGGATACTATTTGTGTTATACTTCGGGGTTGTAGGCAAATGCATTTACATTACTGTGCAAGAGATGCATAATTTATAGAATAGATATTCATAGCTCTAGTGACAATTTGGCTTCAATAAATGAATGACTCAACTTAGTACATTGCATTTCAATTACATTATTATTACATTATTGATGCTCCTGCATAGATATATTTACAGCTAACCAATGACCACATTTCCTCCCCAGGACTTTCATTATATATAGTGCTTTTTGTTCAACTTTATTACATCAGCAGTCAGATAGCAATGCTTAGCGTCTAGGCAGGTATTGAGCTGCACACCTCCTTTGGTGGATTTGTGTGTTTGATGTCCAGAATTGACAATATCACATGTGCCAACTAAATCAGTCTTTGTCCAGTTAATTAAAATCACTCTCCTTGCATAGATTATACATCGGTCTATTTGTACTTTAATTTCCATTTGATTGTGCTGAATTGATTGGGGGAAATAAGTCCATTTACATTTGCAAAGACTTACTACAGGTAGACCAAGGCGAGGCTATGCTTGGATAATACCCATGCCTTTGAATGTGCTAAACAGTGCTACTACAGCCTCAATTCCATGGAGATGAGACCATTGTGTTATGCTGTTCAATCAGGTTTAGTCTATCTGCTCTTCTCCCTAGCATGGGTATCAGTGGAGGCTGGTGGGAGGAGCTATAGGAGGATACACTCATTGTAATGGCTGGAATGGAATAAATGGAACGGTATTTAACAGATCAAACATATGGAAACCATATGTTTGACTCCGTTCCATTAATTCCATTCCAGCCATTACAATGAGCCTGTTCTCCTATAACTCCTCCCACCAGCCTCCACTGATGGGTAGAATAAAACTGCTTATCCTTTAATGCTTGCATTGATGTGTCCTTAATTGACAGTCTTGTCTATAGACTTTACCATTAACCACCAGTTCTGATTAATTTAATGGGTTCCGTGCAGGCAATCATAAAATCCTTATTTTCTATGAACAATCTGCATTGGATAAGTGTCTCACCAACATCTTACATGACATAATGGTGTTGTTATCAATTGTGTTAATGTGTTAATTTCTGTGTTAATTTCTGTTTTTCCTCATCTAAGACCACACATAATACCCAAAGCTGATGCAAAATTGGTGAGTGGTGTTGCCTTGCAGTCATTCTCATTAGCCCCATTTAATGCTGAAACAGTACAGACAGCACATTCCATGATGAGCACATTCCATGATGCACAGCCCATTAACAGATCCACTTCTATAGATTGTCTCATGCCCAGACAGACATTCTATAGAACTGCCTGATTTAGTCACTCAGGATACAGGCAACTCTTTTGACTTGTTGCCAGAGATTTCCACATCACTAAGGACCTATCATGGTCCAAACACACCAACACAGTTGTGAAGAAAGAGGACACGAAAACACCTCTTCCCCCTCAGGAGGCTGACATTATTTGGAATGGGCCATCAAATCCTTAAACATTTCTACAGCTGCACCATTGAGAGCATGTTGACTGGCTGCTTCACCACTTGGTACTACTCGGCATCCGACCGCAAGGCACTACAGAGCGTAGTGTGTACGGCCCAGTACATCACTTGGGCTGAGCTCCCTACCATCCAGGACCTCCATCCAGGTGGTGTCAGAGGAAGGCCCTAAAAATGGTCAGACTCCAGCCACACAAATTATAGACCGTTCACTCACTAGACTCTACCCACACACTCACGGATACTACACTGACAATCCAACATACAAACACACACACACAGACACTACATACACTTACACACACATAACACACACACGCATATTGACGTCACACACACTCACACATAGACACACTTTCACACTCTTCACATGTGCTGCTGCTACTGTTTATGATCTGTCCTGAGTGCAGAGTCACTTTTACCCCTACCTACATGTACATATTACCTCAATTATCTCAACTACCTCTTCACCATGCACATTGACTCAGTACCAATACATAGCCTTGTTATTGTTATTTTATTGTGTTACTACTTTCCTTTTTCATTTAGCAATTTTTTGTTCTTTCTTTTTAACACTGCAATGTTGAGAAAGGGCTTGTAACGCCTTGATCACACCTACAGGCTGTTGCGCAAAATGGTACGCAGCATCATCTGGATATGTGAAAAACAAAAGTTCAACATTCCCTATCTGCTACCATTTCTATCAAGCCATCTACGCATACAGTTTGACGCATAAGTTCGATAAATACAATGTATGCACCACACAGAATGCACTGCAACTGCCTCTGCTGGGCAATGCTACAAGGCAAACGCAGCGTTCCATTGGAAATGAATGTACTTCTGGTGCACCAAAATGCAATGATGCTGTCGAAGTGGTCGAGGCGTAAGTAAGCATTTCAGGGTAAAGTCTACACCTATTGTATTTTCAGCGCATGTGCCAAATAACATTTTATTTGATTCATACTGTATGCCCCATATTCTTCTTGATAGTACATTCAAATAATGTATTTTGGCATGAACTGAATGGTTAAACATATTCATGAGTTATAATTAATATGAATTTTCATTATCTGTGCATGTCTTCTTTCTCAACTCATCAGTGCTCCTTCACTGGGAACAATAATAGAAACACAATACTTAGTATTGTATCGTGATAATAAGCTTGTTATAATACTGTTGGAAGTGGAACATTTGGGATCTCCTTGTTCTCATGTGTGTGAAGGTGGTTTTGTTCTTTACTATGGCTATAATTGGATTATGCGCTGCTCTTCTGTTTGTGTGTGTGTGTGTGTGTGTGTGTGTGTGTGTGTGTGTGTGTGTGTGTGTGTGTGTGTGTGTGTGTGTGTGTGTGTGTGTGTGTGTGTGTGTGTGTGTGTGTGTGTGTGTGTGTGTGTGTGTGTGTGTGCGTACAAGTGAGCGTGGCTTGTCCTTTCCACCTGGAACCTAAGCATATGCAGCTGACGAACGGAGGGTTTGCACAGACTGGAGAGAGCTGGAGAGATCTACTGGATGAAGGTAGAGTATATTACTTTATACATCCTAATACTGTATTTCATATTTCTATAACTTGCAAATAAGTAGCATAAGCAAAGGTTGTCTTGTAATTTGAGTTATTTTGCTAAAATAGGTAACACTTACATGCTTTCTGCATTTATTTGGTCATTCATTTGAATAGTTTAAAGCTATAGTGTTAGTTCCAGTAACAATAGTGCTAGTTGCAGTTACATTCAAATATACTGTAATATTACAGTGGCTGTTTGTGCTTTTCTGGTAATTACATTTCATATTAATTTGGTAATGTTGCAGTGGCCTTTTACAAGCACTGGAATTATTTTCATGCATCTATGTATGTTTTCAATATTACACATAAATAATGTATTATTCAAAAACAAATTGATTGCATTTTGATGGTTTGGGAGCCTGTCTCATTGGAGTATGAGTGTTCTTTTACATAAAAATACTGCTGACAAATAATGCAAGACATCTGAAACCAAAACAAAGAAAATCTTAGGGAAAAGAGAGACAGAGCATTTAAGTGCTTGAGTAAGAGATTAAATCCAATCTTAATGACTTGCTAAACTGCTTGTGAGGTAAATGGTCTGCTGTGAGGCAAAGCAAACACACACCCCCAGGCTCTCATCAGATAGCTGTGTGTTAGCATACCCACTGCTGGCTCTGCCTCCCATGCCAGATGAGTCAGACACATAAGTGCCCATTCACATGCCCACTATCAAGCACTTCCACTACCAGCCAGGGTCCATGGCCATGGGACCACTTTCACTATCATAGTGTTTAACAAATTATTCTAAGACATCAAATAACATCAAATAACATATTTGGAATCATGTAGTAACCAAAAAACTTAACTGAAGGTAGGTGTCCCGCTAGCGGTGAAACTGGAGGGAGTGCAATTCAAATAAATAATCATACAAATTATGGATATTAAACATTTAGGTACATACAAGTGTCTTATATCGGTTTAAAGCTTAAATTTGTGTTAATCTAACTACACTGTCCGATTTACAGTGGGCTTTACAGCGAAAGGATGCCATGTGATTGTTTGAGGATGGCGCCCCACATCAAAATATTTTTCCACCGGCATAGGTTTCATAAATTCACAAATAGCGATTACAAATTCACTGACTTTTTGAAAATCTTCCTCTGATTTGTCATCCGAAGGGTCCGAGCTATAACATGTAGTGTCGTTTTGTTAGATAAAATCCTTCTTTATAACCCAAAAAGTCAGTTTAGTTGGCGCCATCGATTTGAGTAATCCACTCGTTCAACATGCCAAGATAGGAATCCAAAAATCTACCCCTAAACTTTGTTTCAAGAAGTCAAAATATGTTTCTAACCAATCCTCAGACACCCAAAAATGTCATTAAATTATAATATTTCATACGGAAAGAAGTATGTTCAATAGGAAAACAATATGAACAAGTATGTGTCCTCTTCATCGCGCGAGCATTCACGAATTTCCAAGTCTGTGTCCCTGTAGTAAATCTCATTATTCTTACTCGTTTGGGAAGAAACAAGCCTGAAACCTTGAGCATTGAGTGCTGACATCCAGTGGAAGCCATAGGAATTGCATCCTGAGAGCTAGATTTCAGAATGCCTCTTTACGTTCCATTGTAATAGCATGGGCTCTCTCTCAAAAAAATTCTGGTTGGTTTTTCTTTCGATTTTCTCCTACCATATCTATTGTGTTATAGTCTCCTACATTATTTTAACATTTCTACAAACTCAAAGTGTCATCTTTCCAATGGTCCCAAGTATATGCATATCCTGGCTTCAGGGCCTGAGCAGCAGGCAGTTTACTTTGGGCACGCCAGTCAGGTGTAAATTGAGAAAAAAAGGACCCTAGCCTGAAGAAGATTTATTTGATTTAATTTTCAAAAATGTAAATATATTTTATATTTGAGATTCTTCAAAGTAGCCACATGGTTCCCACCATGCTTAACGGTGGGAACCACATGCGGAGATCATCAGTTCACCTACTCTGCGTCTCACAAAGACACAGTTCTCTGAACAGTTGATTTTGAGATGTGTCTGTTACTTGAACTCTGTGAAACATTTATTTGAGGGGTCATGGTATGGGCAGGCATAAACTACGGACAACTAACACAATTGCATTTTATCGATTGCAATTTGAATGCACAGAGATACCGTGACGAGATCCTGAGGCCCATTGTCGTGCCATTCATTCACCACCATCACATCATGTTTCAGCATAATAATGCACTGCCTCATGTCCCAAGGATCTGTACACAATTCCTGGAATCTGAAAATGTCCCAGTTCTTCCATGGCCTGCATACTCACCAGACATGTCACCCCGGGAGCATGTTTGGGATGCTCTGGATCGATGTGTATGACAGCGTGTTCCAGCTAATATCCAGCAACTTCACACAGCCATTGAAGAGGAGTGGGACAACATTCCTCAGGCCACAATCAACAGCCTGATCAACTCTATGCAAAGGAGATCTGCCGCGCTGCATGAGGCAAATAGTGGTCTCACCAGATACTGACTAGTTTTCTGATCCACGTCCCTACTTTTTTGAAAAGGTATCTGTATTCCCAGTCATGTGAAATTCATAGATTAGGGCCAAATTAATGTATTTCATTTGATTGATTTCGTTATATTAACTGTAACTCAGTCAAATCTTTGAAATCATTTTTTTGTTGCGTTTATAGGTTTGTTCAGTGTAGATTGTAGGCCAGACCTACAAACTTGGACGCTACAGACGATTTTGTGAGGAGACTGATTTTCAGGACAATTCATGGTCTGATAGACACTGCTCCTAACTGTCACCTTTCACCGCAGATTGAGATGCATACAATGCAAAAATATATCTCTAGCTTAAACTGACTGATTCTCTTTAGATTTTTAGTTATTATGCTAATTAATTTTATTTGGGGGCACAGACATCGCCTCTAAGGGGTTTAAGTTTTCTGTGTCCACACTGTCTGCACTGTTACACTTAAATTAGTGTCGAATTTTTAGGCGTCTACTTCAAATATTTACATTGAATGGAAATTGAAGTGTAAGCTTTGTTGCCTTTGGTGTTGTATGTTTCCATACTTTTAAAATCAATGTTCATGTGTGTGAAACACATGCCTCTATGAGCACCAACTGTCACATCACATAGTCATTCTATCCTTACATGGACATGTTGGGCTGAGCATGAAAGCCCATGTGATCAGACAGGCAGCTTTCTTCCAGGGGGGCTGATGATAACTGATCTTCACAGTACAAAGCTCCGCAGTCCTTTTCATGTCACCTTCATTGAGTGGAGGGGCTGCTGCTGCTGAACTGGAGGATGAAGTGGCTGGCCCATTGAAGAGAGTAAAGAGGCTAGTAACAGACAATGCTCCACTGCCATCGCGGTGCCACTGAAACACACAACCAAAATAGGTATCATACAGAGAGAGACAGAGAGTGGTGCTAACTGAGCTCTTTCATATATTACATGGAGCACTGAGAAAATGCATACACACATGTACATGCACAAAATATCTGCAGTAGTGCAACACAATTGGCAACCCCTTTGGATGCAAAATATTATTAGTTACGCAATGAGATGAATGAGATGAATAATTGCAAACAACACAGGGAAAATTTGAAATGAACTAGGCCCCTGATTGAACTGGTCAAACATCCAAGCTACCTTTTTTAAACCTACTTATATAAGATGATGGGCACAATGTTTCTCAGGACACGTACACTGCTGGTGCCATGGACGAGCCTCTCTGGACCTCAGTGTCAGGTGGAGCCCTGCAGTAAGATGCTCGAGTCTATGTTTGTCTGCAGTTCCCCTCCTGTGACCTCTCACCTTTGGCTGCTCATTCTCTCCTGCTCTCTTCATGGTCAACCAGCCCTGTCTGACCTGGGTGAGTGAGAGGCAAACTAAACACAGGGTTTACAGTATGTATGTTCTCCCTTTTGTTGCTGTTAATGCCGTTTAATATTAATGTGGGGCCAAATGTTGTCATGAACTTGGTGTTCCCTAATGATTGTATCCATAATTAATGCATAGACTGGTTGCTGCACAATTATTGCATAATACTGGTGATTTGTTTCTCGTCATATCATTAATGACACTTACAGAACAATGTTTTCATTAGAGATAGGTCCACCTTTATGAATTGCAACACTAATACTACGAGATAATTATGTATCAATTAAATTCTATCATGATTTCTGCAATGATCGAGACCAGTTTTTCTAAATAGTCCCAATGCTAATTTCCATACCCCATGTATAATGTGACAAAAGGCTTTAAAAAAAACCTGCTTCAGCTTCCTCTGTCTCCTAGCAACATGCAGCTTCACACCACACTGTAATCTGTGATTTCTCTCAGTCCTCAGGTAGACTGGATGTTTGGGAACATATTCAATCATTAGATTTTTAGTAAATTCATATATTAATGTTATTGAATCCTGTTATGTTTTTTAAATTTTATTCTGTAGAGTAATAACTCAAACACAATACTCACTTTTGCTGGGTACTTCACTGTCAATGATTGCATCTAACATTAATGTTTTGAAGTAAAGTATAATTTTTACTATACATAACTAGCAATGTAGGTGCCTAACTGGTGCACTGATCATTTCTGTATCCTTTCCTATGACAAGATACTGACAATTAGACTGACTGGGTCTCATGTCTTACTTAACATAACTTATAGGATCAACCCTTAATAGGGAAGTCTCAGAATACAGTTTGTCAATTTGCCGCCTGTTCTCTCTCTCCACTTTGTATCTCACACTTGTGTCTGTATTCAGTGTTCTCCACCCATCCAGAGGATGGTGTTGGTGTACTGGGTGCTCCCCTCACACTGTACTGTGCAGTGTATGACTCCAGCAGCCAGGGGGAACTGTCTGTTAGATGGGAGAGGGCCAGTGGAGAGCCAGCAGCATTGACTCCTGGTCCTGGCAGAGGGATCCACCAATTGGCCAACGGATCTCTGTTCTTCCCCAAGCTGAGAGAGGGGGACCTAGGGAGATATGTCTGTAGTGCAGGCATTGGAGCCAAACACATCATGACTGTTGTCCAAGTGATGGAAGCTGGTTAGTTGGCCTTCTCAGCTCTTCTATATGCTTCTGCTGAAATAATACAATGCATTAGCTTTAATACACATATTATCTGGCTTTTTTGTGAAATCTGTCTCGGAAATGAGAAAAACATAGATACATTGGATTCTTTGTTTGATACTGTGTGTCTTTGTGTGTAGACCTGGAGGTGGTGTTCTTCAGTCCTCAGTCTCAGACAGTCAGTGAGGGTCGGCCAGTGTTCCTCCAGTGTGTCTCAGGGGACAGCTCCCCCCCAGCACACATCACCTGGCTCAAAGACAACACACTCTTCACCAAAGGCGCTCAGATTCAGGTATCAAATGCATTAGGCTTTGCATGTATTGTATGGATTTGATCGCATATCCATTTTTATGTCTTTGTGTATGTACATTTGATTGTGTGTGGCTGTGTATGTTTAAATACAAAGTGTGTTTCTCCAGGGTCAATATGGAGGGGGTAACCAGAGGAAGACCTCAGGCACTCTTCACCTCTCTAATGTCTCAATAGAGGACGAGGGGGAATACGTCTGTGTCACACACAACACCTTACTGAACACCAGCCGGGAAAGCAAGGCAGCTACACTCACAGTACAAGGTGAGACAATGCACAGCCTCTCCCCTACTCCGTATCCCTTATGTCTGCCCTGTCCTGTCCTCGTAGAACAGCATGGATGACGGAACTAGTGTTGAGGTCGGTCTGTTTCTGTTTCTGTATACTGTATGAAAGCAGTGGTGGAAACAGTACACAATTGTCTAACTATGAAGGTAAAGATTTCACCATTATTTCACCTTTATTTAACCAGGTAGGCTAGTTGAGAACAAGTTCTCATTTGCAACTGCGACCTGGCCAAGATAAAGCAAAGCAGTTCGACACATACAACAACACAGAGTTACACATGGAATAAACAAACATACAATCAATAATACAGTAGGAAAATATATATACAGCATGTGCAAATGAGGTAGGATAAGAGAGGTAAGGCAATAAATAGGCCATGGTGGCAAAGTAATTACAATATAGCAATTAAACACTGGAATGGTAGGATGTACAGAGGATGAATGAGCAAGTTGAGATACTGGGGTGCAAAGGAGCAAGATAAATAAATAAATACATAAATACAGTATGGGGATGAGGTAGATTGGATGGGCTATTTACAGATGAGCTATGTACAGGTGCAGTGATCTGTGAGCTGCTCTGACAGCTGGTGCTTAAAGCTAGTGAGGGAGGTAAGAGTCTCCAGCTTCAGAGATTTTTGCAGTTTGTTCCAGTCATTGGCAGCAGAGAACTGGAAGGAGAGGCGGCCAAAGGAGGAATTGGCTTTGGGGGTGACCAGTGAGATATACCTGCTGGAGCGCGTGCTACAGGTGGGTGCTGCTATGGTGACCAGTGAGCTGAGATAAGGCGGGGCTTTACCTAACATAGACTTGTAGATGACCTGGAGCCAGTGGGTTTGGCGACGATTATGAGGCGAGGGCCAACCAAAGAGAGCATACAGGTCGCAGTGATGGGTAGTACATGGGGCTTTGGTGACAAAACTAATGGCACTGTGATAGACTGCATCCAATTTGTTGAGTAGAGTGTTGGAGGCTATTTTGTAAATGACATCGCCGAAGTCAAGGATCGGTAGGATAGTCAGTTTTACGAGGGTATGTTTGGCAGCATGAGTGAAGGATGCTTTGTTGCGAAATATGAAGCCGATTCTAGATTTAACTTTGGATTGGAGATACTTGATGTGAGTCTGGAAGGAGAGTTTACAGTCTAACCAGACACCTAGGTATTTGTAGTTGTCCACATATTGTAAGTCAGAACCGGCCAGAGTAGTGATGCTGAACGGGCGGGCAGGTGTTGGCAGCGAGCAGTTGGAGGCCACGGAAGGAGAGTTATATTGCATTGAAGATTGTCTGGAGGTTGGTTAACACAGTGTCCAAAGATGGGCCAGAAGTATACAGAATGGTGTCGTATGCGTAGAGGTGGATCAGAGAATCACCAGCAGCAAGAGCGACATCATTGATGTATACATAGAAAAGAGTCAGCCTGAGGATTGAACCCTGTGGCTCCCCCATAGAGACTGCAAGAGGTCCGGACAACAGGCCCTCCGATTTGACACACTGAACTCTGTCACAGAAGTAGTTGGTGAACCAGGTGAGGCAGTCATTTGAGAAACCAAGGCTATTGAGTCTGCCGATAAGAATGTGGTGATTGACAGAGTCGAAAGCCTTGGCTTAGTAAAGTACAGATACCCCTAAAAATGACTTAAGTAGAACTTTTAAGTATTTTTACTTAAGTAAACTCAGCAAAAAAAGAAACGTCCTCTCACTGTCAACTGCGTTTATTTTCAGCGAACTTAACGTGTAAATATTTGTATGAACATAACAAGATTCAACACCTGAGACATAAACTGAACAAGTTCCACAGACATGTATCTATGAGAAATGGAATAATGTGTCCCTGAACAAAGGGGGGGTCAAAATCAAAAGTAACAGTCAGTATCTGGTGTGGCTACCAGCTGCATTAAGTACTGCAGTGCATCTCTCCTCATGGACTGCACCAGATTTGCCAGTTCTTGGTGTGAGATGTTACCCCACTCTTCCACCAAGACACCTGCAAGTTCCCAGACATTTGTGGAGGGAATGGCCCTAGCCCTCACCCTCCGATCCAACATGTCCCAGACGTGCTCAATGGGATTGCGATCCGGGCTCTTCACTGGCCATGGCAAAACACTGACATTCCTGTCTTGCAGGAAATCACACACAGAATGAGCAGTATGGCTGGTGGCATTCTCATGCTGGAGGAGATTGCTTGCAATGACAACAATCTCAGTCCGATGATGCTGTGACACACCGCCCCAGACCATGACGGACCCTCCACCTCCAAATCGATCCCGCTCCAGAGTACAGGCCTCGGTGTAACGTTTATTCCTTCGACGATAAACGCAAATCCGACCATCACCCCTGGTGAGACAAAACCGCGGCTCGCCAGTGAAGAGCACTTTTTGCCAGTCCTATCTGGTCCAGCGACGGTGGGTTTGTGGCCGGTGATGTCGGTGATGTCTGGTGAGGACCTTCTTTACACCAGGCCTACGATCCCTCAGTCCATCCTTGCTCAGCCTATTGCGGACACTGATGGTGGGATTGTGCATTCCTGGTGTAACTCGGGCAGTTGTTGTTGCCATCCTGTACCTGTCCCGCAGGTGTGATTTTCGGATGTACCGATCCTATGCAGGCGTTGTTACACGTGATCTGCCACTGTGAGGATGATCAGCTGTCCGTCCTGTCTCCCTGTAGCGCTGCCTTAGGCATCTCACAGTACGGACATTGCAATTTATTGCCCTGGCCACATCTGCAATCCTCACGCCTCCTTGCAGCATGACTAAGGCACGTTCACGCAGGTACCCTGGGAATCTTTCTTTTTGTGTTTTTCAGTCAGTAGAAAGGCCTCTTTAGTGTCCTAAGTTTTCATAACTGTGAGATTAATTGCCTACCATCTGTAAGCTGTTAGTGTCTTAACGACCGTTCCACAGGTGCATTAATGTTCATTAATGGTCTATGTTTTATTGAACAAGCATGGGAAACAGTGTTTAAACCCTTTACAATGAAGATCTGTGAAGTTATTTGGATTTTTACGAATTATCTTTGAAAGAAAGGGTCCTGAAAAAGGGACATTTATTTTTTTGCTGCATTTACTTAACACTACTGTATCAATGTATACATCGTTCCTGTAACTGATCCAAATCATATGCTGTATGCTAAATCAAGGTTGACTAAAGTAGGGCAACTAAACATGAGGAAACTGAACTTAGGAAAGAAAGCCACTATATAGTATTGAGGCACACCCCCATGTTTTTCTGTTGCTCTGCAGGAGTCCCTACAAGGCTGCAGATCACTCAGGGCCCTGACAACATCACAGTTGCCATAGAGACGGAGGCCTCCATGGGCTGTGTTGTCCGAGGCTTACCGCCTCTCACAGTGCAATGGTTCAAAGACAGCCATCTCCTTGTGAACAACTCTGGCTTGAGTCTGCAGAACAAGGGACAGCTGCTTGTTTTCAAGTGAGATCTTGAGGACATTAAGACATTATAAAAGTTGTTTACCTTTAAATCAAATGTAAAAAGCAAGCAGCGATAACAAAAGTGATATTAATGTGTGTGGTGTGCTGTGCCATTTATCCCCAGGAACGTGTCTGAGGATGATGAGGGTTCCTACCACTGTGAGGCCAGGAATAAGAGGGAGACAGTCAGGTCTAAGACTGCCTTTCTCCTTCCAACAGGTGCTCTGGTTGTTGTCAAACAAACCCAAATATCATATCTATACTAGCCCCTTTACTGACATACAGTACCTCCCTCCCTCTCCACAGTGATGGGGTGGACCTTTGTCCAGCAGCCTACCAACAAGTCTGTGAGGATGGGGGAGTCTGTTACACTGGTTTGTAGACCCCCCTACAGCAGGCCTCCAACAACAGTGTCCTGGTTCAAAAACAACCGCCTCCTCGCTCCCAAGACACACTTCACTGTCAGGCCTAGTGGAGACCTCATCTTCCACAGGTGTGTGTGTACAGTGTGTGTGTGTATAGAGTGTGTCTAGCTTATGACTAGATTATTTTTCTGTATGATGGTAATCCTCCAGTGAAACCAGACAGTTTCAAGCTGTAATTAACTGCTCGTTTCTCCAGTGTCTATGACACAGACAGTGGAGTCTACTTCTGCAGAGCATCCAATGTCCACCTGTACAGATCTGTGACCTCCAGAGCTGCCAGACTGACCGTTCTGGGTAGATACTGTATGGCATCACACAGGATGTAGGCTTATTATTGTCTAGCCATGTGTCTGTCTGTATAAGAGATATTCAGGATGATACCTGATACAGCACATTAATATTCATACAAATACACTTGCAATCATAATCTAAGACACAGTTAATTATCTGAGATATACTTCCTTAGGTACAGAAGTAACAAGCTAACCAGCCTATTCTTCCTCCACCCCCTGACCACCAGCATCTCCCTCGGTGAGGCTGTGGCCACAAGTGGTGACAGTCCCTGTAGGGGCCCAGGTGGTGTTCCAGTGCCAGGTCTGGGGACAGCCCCTCCCCTCCATTGTCTGGTCCAAACAGGGACGCTCCATTCAGACTGGTGGCAAGATCGCTGTGGGGTACGTTCAGTGTAACAGAGGGGGTTCTGTGAGGCTTTAGCTCAGTGGGCGAACACAGTCTTGTGTTACTGATCACTAGAGGAAGTATTTGGCGTAATCAACCAATCTGTCAGGAACCGTTAGCTTGCAGACCACCAACCTTCTTGTGGTAATGAATGACAAGCTTCTCTGTTCTCAGCGTGAGAAACACTACCCTCTACATCCTGTCTGTCAGGAGCTATGATGAGGGCACGTACACTTGTGAAGCCTCCAACACTGTGGGGCATGACCGGAGAACAGCTACTTTACGTGTCGCTGGTAACTTACCTTCCCCAGTACAGTACACACATTCTGTTTGATGTTATACTATAGAAGTGTGCGTATAATGGATGTCTGGATGCCTTAATAGAGCCGAGTACTGTTGATCATGCTACAAATCTTGGCCTATATCCCATGTATGGACAACAAAGTTAACTTCATCACATTAGCCGGAAGTGAAGCTCAGGTGTGATTAAGGTGCTTAGTATCTGAATGTATTGAGACAATGTGGTGCTCTCTCTCTCTCTCCCCCTCTCTCTGGCTTAGTAAGCCCCATCATAGTGTCCTTCCTGGGGGCAGTGAGCAGCTCAGAGGGGTCCTATGTGGTCCTGCCATGCAGGGCAGTGGGGGACCTCCCCATCAGGTACACCTGGACCAGGGGACACTCCATCACCCCAACCCTGGAGAGGCATGTAGATGGTGAGCCAGTCACATTTTAAATAAAACTTACACCTGCCAAGAAAGATACCCTACCACATTCCCTTATGATGGCATAAATCCATTCTACTAGTGTTTACAGATCTGAAGAGATGAGATCGGTGTTAAGGAGAATAATGAGAGCTTTGGTGAATGTGTGACTGTGCCTTCATGTGTGTGCAGATGAGGGGGCTCTGCATATCTCCAGTGTTCAGGTGTCTGATGCAGGGGACTATCACTGTACCGCTGAGAACATAGTGGGACGACAGCAGAGAAGAGCCACCCTCACCATCTCTGGTTTAACCATGACTTTATGATATTACCTCAACATTAAAGTAGACCACTTTTGCAGCTTCAAAATGACTAACAAATATATATATTCATAAATGAGTGAGACATAAGGTAATACACTTGACATCAACTTCTTATACATGTGTAGTAACTTTGATTATTACAATAGAAACATTGTTGTTACATAGGACTTTGGAAATTGCAATATAGTGCATCACTTTTCCTCTTGTGTACAGTAGTTACAAAAACTGTCAGCGCATTGCTATGCAATTACCAAAGTATTATGGAACAACATACTAATAAAATGTTGCTCCAAAAATAATGACAGTTTTATTACACAGGCACAATACCAATTTAATGTTAAGTGTTATTGAGAATGATAACAGTAACAAAATATGTCTATTAAGTGTTGAAAGGAAACTAAATATATAAAAAACGACCTTCTTGAATAAACTATGGCCAAGGTAGGTGGAAAATCATGTTAGTTTGTATTCAGCGTAATACATACCCTTTATAAATGTTATAGTGTGTGTATGAAACAAGAACACTTTCCTTCAGATGGACAAAGAGGTTCAAAGAGGCCCCTCCTGAAACCGATTTCTCAAAACTAATGCTTCTACCACACCTACATCATCTTTGCATTTTGGTACACCAAAAGTACATTCATTTCCAATGGAATGTTGCGTTTGCCTTGTCAGCATTACATTGCATTGGCAAGTGCATACATTGGATTTGACAGAAATGGTAGCAGAATACAGGCACACACAACATTTTGCGCAATAAAGCAGTCGGTGTGATCAAGAGGTAAGATTTTTTTTTTTTTTACGGGGGAAAAAAATATCAAGAGGAAAGATCTGGGTCACATTCTGCGCATGCGTTATTTTACGCACACATTTGTTTCTCTAGTCTTGATCACACCGATCCGGCTATGCATACAGTTTGACGCATACGACGATAAATACAATGTATGCACCACACAGAACGCACTGCAACTGCCTCTGCTGGGCAATGCTGCAAGGCAAACGCAGCGTTCCATTGGAAATGAATGTACTTCTGGTTTACCAAAATGCGATTTGAATGTTGATGTGATATAGGCGTAACGTAGCTGCTGCTCACCCTCCCCTCCCTTCACATTTCGGTCTTTACTCACCCCCTTCTACCTCTGGACAGCCGAACTTTCTAGGCAGCCAAGCATTTAACTTATCCGGAAAAGTACAAATACATGTCAATAATATTTTTTGTGTAAAACATGTAAATAGCTGCATGTAGCCTACTCCCCACCTGAAAAAATAACATGACATCGCGCGTATGATTTCCGAGGCATGGAATGCAATAGTTCGAATAGTTTTGTGTACGACATGAAGTGTGTAGGCTACACCAGTGACCAGCCAAAGTCGATCAAGTAGGGGGGAGAGACTGTAAAATGGATTGGAATAATACAGGAGATTGTTTGTGCTCTATTTATTTTATTTCGATCTTCAACGTGCAGTTCCAGATGCAGCCCTACCAGTAGTTGAAGGCAGCCAATCCAATAGTTTCTGAAAAGTAGTTACTTCCTGAGATCTGTATTAAAATATATATTTTAAGTAGTTGCTTTCTCAGATCTGTATTCAAATAGTTTAAAAAGTAGTTACTTCTGGGATCTCTATTCAAATAGTTTCTGAGATCTGTATTGAAATAGTTTTAAAAAATAGTTACTTTCTGGGATCTGTATTCAGATAGTTTTGAAAAAGTAGTCACTTTCTGAGATCTGAATTCAAATAGTTTTGAAAAGTCTTTACTTTATGGGGTCTGTATTCAAATATGCTCATCATTTTCTTCTCTATCTTAAGCTGAAGATGACCCAGCTGATAGAGAAAGGCAGCATAGACAGATTGTATCTGCAGTGAGTAATAATGAGGTTGGTGTGGAAGTCTATCGCTTGTCTGCTGAATTGTTTACCATAATCAGTAGTAGACAAGTCTAACATCCCGAGTCACATCTTTGTGTCACTCTTCAGTTGTGTAATTATTTAAAACGGCTTTCAGTGGCTCAGTGTATTATGCATTTTATCAATGCCAAATTTCATGAATCTGACAAACATCTTTTCACAAATTGCAGGTTCCAAAGACTGAAGCAGAGCAGAGAACTCCCCTGTCCAGTAATGACCTGAGTCTAGTTCAGCATTCTGAGATGACCCACTCACGTGTCTCCCTACAGGGAGGAAGCACAGGTGTGTACAGACAAAAACATAAACTGTACATTGCAGTGCAGCCACATCCTTGTACTAACTACCCTTTGCTGTATTTACTTGCCAATATTTGACTTTTTTTAATGTAACGTGCATTCTTTAGATTTTAAATCACACTCTTTGACATCAACTTTATACAGTCAGCTATTGAGCCTAGAAACCCAAAGAAAGCAGTGGTTTTCTTGGTGTTCTACTAGCATGGATTGTTTTGTTTGATACCATTATTTTGTATTTGCAGTCCGAGCAACTCAAAGAGACTCAAGCAATGACATCCCCCAAGTGTCTACTCCTGACACTCTACGACTGCTCTCGTCTCTCAGGCAGACAGCTTTAGGACTAGCAGGTCTCTACAGAGGACAAACAGGACTGCTGGTTCCACCTGAAATTCACTCTCTGCACCCATTTGACCTGGCCTCGGCCAATCCAACCCAGTCCCCAGTCACACAGATCCAGCATCCAGTGCTACAACCCCTACCTCCACCTCTATTTGAACCCTTAGACCTACTCACCCAGCCTTCAGTAACTCATAGAGTCATCTCACTCACTCAGATTCAAATAATACCTAACCAGCCAACATTAACACACAACCCACCCCCAGTGACACAACGGCAGGTTTTAGTCCCAGATAGCCAATCTCCATTAACACAGTCCATATCCCAAAGCCTCCACAACCAGCCATCAGTCATGCATATCCAGCGTCAAGTCACTGAGCAACCAATTAAACCCCTAAACCACATCGGCAGATTTACCCAGTCTCTGGTCTCACTCCCGCAGCTTCCAGACTCTTCCAGCCACCCGTCTGATCCCTTTACCCAGCGTCCTGATTCTCCTACCCAGCCCAAAGAACCTTTGACTCAGTCTCTACTCATTCACAGCCTGCATGCTCCCGACTCAATCGCTCAAACCCACCATCCTGTACCTCAAAGTAATCCTTCAGACCCACATATCCAGGATCCTAGCACCATCACCCTGTTTTCACGCTCACAAACTCAACCATCCAAAACTCAGCCTCAAACATCACCAACCCAGCATGAACCTACACAAACCCAGCGTACAGATCTCCTCACCCAGCCTTCAGGCTCAAACACCCATCTTCCTGACCTGATCACCACACCCCCCACCCCTGACCCCCAGGGCCCTAGTGCCCCCTATGCCTCCACCCCAGACCCCCTGCAGCAGAACACGAGCCAGCCTGCTAACCCAGCTCATCCAGCCAAACCAACCAGGCCCAATGACACAGAGCCCACAGAGTGGCTGAAGAGGAACACCTCTCAGTCCCCCATGAGGACCAATGAGGACCCCAGGTAGGGCACCATGCGGTACAGAGACAGGAGGAGGGAGACGGAGGGGACTTTTATTCCTCCCAGGCTTGCCTGCTTACATCACGGTTCCCCAACTAGCAGCTCGCCACAAGTGATTTTATTTGCCCCCCCCCATGTTTTCTGAGCAAAAACAACACATTTTATTTTTATTGTTGCGCATAAAAGACTGTAAAAACATCAGCAAATCAGTTCCAAGTTATTTTAATTAGGAAAATTTTTCCAAAGTATTCCCACGCATAATAGAGAGATATATGTGACCGTTTACAAATTTAAGCGAGGTTTGAAATGTTTTAGGCAAGTATTATATCTGTTTGGGCTTCTTGCGGTCAATTTGCAGTCTACATAATATTTGTGATTATGTTCCAGCCCCATGACCATTCGCTCAAGTAAAAATCGGGCCACAACTGAATCTAGTTGATGATCCCTGCCTTACATCACACAGTAGATAGTTTCCACTGTCTCTGCTTACAGTGTACATACATTTATTTGAGAAAAGCAAAATATAATACTCAATCTTTTAAGTAATGGAATGCAACAACAAGGCTTAATCAATGCAAGAACTTTCAAGACCTGAATTTCTTAAAATAGATAATGATCTGCAAAAGATGTCCGGATTTGGTTTGGTGAAGATTGTAGATACCGGGGTAAGCAGCTTTTATCTATCTGGGGCTGACAGGCTTAAACTCCAGATGAAACTCCACCACAGCTGCTATCACTTTATCTTGCTTACATAGTTGCACGAGTTACGACACGCACTTGGGCGTATTATTCTGTTGACTGTAACGACCTAACGTTCTGCATGATGAGACCATGACTTGGTTATGTTCCTAATGATTTTTCATTGGATAATGTTGCAAGAGAAATGTACATCACAAATGAACCTCTTAATATCCAAAGTCTGTCTTTTACATACTGTATTTGGATCTTCAGACAATTATAATCACCATTAACAATGAGAATAATTGAACACTCTCTCTCGCTCTGTCTCATTCAATCTCTCTCCTCCCCCAGAGTAAAGCCTCCTCCTCCGTGGCTTCCAGTCCTGGAGAAACATGACATCCCCATCGTGGTGGGAGTGGGTGTGTCTATGGCCTTCATCTTCATCACCATGGCCTTCTACTCCCTGGTCCAGAAGAACGAGCCTGTCCCCACTATTAGAAGTCAGTGGGCCTGTTTAGCTCACTGTAACTTCCTCCTATTGTCCACCCTTTGGCATACTGTACTCATTGTTTAAAATACTCTTAAGACAAGACACTCTCATAACAAACCAGGTCACCCCCTAGGAATGTGGGAACCCCTATAAAAAATATAAAAATTGTTTTGCTCATTCCCAAGATTCTGTATGTGATTTAAACCCTGCATTGAGTCAGAAGTGGAAATATTAATTTCTCTTATTGAATCCCATTAGCCTTGTCTTCCACAGTTCCCAGGAACCTGGGCATCCCATGCAGACATGCTGAACGTCTGGACACTGGGAGGACCTATGAGAACAGGTGACTGGTTTCAGCGCTATTGTTGTTGTTGTGGAGGATATCTCTATGAAAATAGGACCGTACTTTCCCTAATGGCTAATATTAAGTATATGTATCCTCTGTTCTGAAAGGGCATTTGAGGATGATGATTTGGTGGCTGTGATTGAACAAAGCCCCAACACATCAGATACACGCGCCAGGCCTCCTGCCCCCAGCCCAGTCACTGTGATGATAGACCCTGCCTCTGATGACACACAGCCCCCGCACACTCCAGAACACTCGTTCATAGCAGAGACCTATCTTGAGCCCAGCGAAGACACACAGGTCAGTGTGTGTGTGCGCGTGCATGACCCAATATGTAAAATTGGGTCAAATATAAAATTTCCCACACATTACCATACCAATATATTACAAATTCAGTTGCAGCAGCTGTCTGGATCCTTTCCACTTCAGGTTGACCACTTCCTGGATGAAGAGAAGGAATGCAGCCTGTCTCACCCCAGTATCCAGCTGCAGTGTGTGGAGGACTGGGGGGGCGGAGGAGTAGAATACGGACAATGCCAGGGCCAAGAAATCCTACCCCATCCCCCCTCTCTCTCTCCTTCCCCACCTCCTGTGCGTGAGGAAAGCCTGCGCTCCTCCCTGACCCTCCAGACAGCTGAGCCCTATGCCACACCGGTCCGCCACAGTGTCAGCATCTGCCACAGTAATGCCCCCCTCCTCCTCTCCCACTGCATCTCCCTGGGCCTTACCACCGTCGCCGTTGATGTCCACTTCTACCCAGCAGCCCCTGCTTCCACCACCACGACTGTGGCAGCCGTCACCCAGATCAATGCTACCACCGCTACTGCACCAGGGCCCCAGCTCAGCTCCCGATTGGCCCACAGTCAGGAGCATGACCAATCGGCTCCTACCGTGCGCCAGAGTAAGTAACTAGATAAAGAGGGAAAGGCAGATGGAGAGATTATTCCAACACAGATGTTGCCATTAGTCTCCACTGGAGAGTTTGGCTGGATTGTTGGTTGTCTTCACATTTCAACTGTCTTGTTCTGACGATGGTGAGGAGAATGTGTGTGTATCAAAAAGAGGGATCCATCTGGATTCTGGAACCATCCACTGAAGACTATAGGACAACTGCCTTTACTCTGATGCCTTTAATCAACCTAAAATGCTCTACACATACTGTACCAGTCAGCTACAAATGTGTAAATTTTTATTTATTTTATCTTTATTTAACCAGGCAAGTCAGTTAAGAACACATTCTTATTTTCAATGACGGCCTAGGAACAGTGGGTTAACTGCCTGTTCAGGGGCAGAACGACAGATTTGTACCTTGTCAGCTCGGGGGTTTGAACTCGCAACCTTCCGGTTACTAGTCCAACGCTCTAACCACTAGGCTACGCTGCCGCCCCAATAACAAAGTAATGTCAATGTATTCTGTTTCTGTCCTTCGCAAAGAAAAATCACGAGAATAATTTATTCATATACATTATTTCTGCTCAGTTTATTTTCTTACTACTGAAGCCTTTGAATAGGGAAACAATGTATTATGGCTTCAATGTGTATTACAAATGTCCTTTACATAATGGTTCTTTAGACCTAAAATAATGCATTCATAGGAAGCAAAAACAATGTAATATAGGCAAAAAAAGTATTAACTGCTTCCATAATCCTCTACATGCCATGGTTTCTGACTTTACTGAGTATATCGTGTTGTGTACATGTCCATTATATTTATATACTTCATAAACTAGTTTGAATGTGCAAATACATTTTTATCAGTTGTATATTCTACAATGAAAAAAGCCAAGGAGAAAACAGCGGTGTACAAAATATTGCAATCTTTGTTGCTGTACACTTCCTATTCAGGTAACCCCCCCCCCCCCCCTCTGTTGGGCCATAAACAGACTGTTACTTCTGTGCTGAAACCAAAGGAAGATGTTATGATGACAGGGCTGAAGTCCCAACTGAGACCCAGCGGACCCAAAATTGAGATGATCAGTGATTTTGTGTGTTCATTATCTGGATCAGTTAACTTTATGTTCAGTGAAATGTCTCAATTTCATGAATTTCCTTTTCTACCACCATGAATTCATCCCTCAGACATTACTGTGTAACAATTTAGAATTGTTTTTTTATCATTGTATTTGTTTCAACAACATGTACCGTATCAATTGTTCCTAACAATGACAATGTCAACAGAAGTGATCGTAAACAAAGTTTTTTATTTTGTAATATTACATATTTATTTTGGTGTATAAATATATCAATCTTTAGTGATCTTGTTACCTTTGTATGGGTGATAAAATAGCAACTAAAAATATGAAAGTTATTTGAAACAGATATAACATTCACATACTGTAAAGTAAAACAAACAAAAACAGTACTGTATCAAATAGATGTTTTATTTACTCAAGAATGGCCAACTATAATACTGCTGTACTTCATTTGACAATATTCTGTTATACAGTTTCCAATGTGATTTTCATTTCTACCTTTTCGCAAAAATACTGTTAAATCAATGACCATAGCTAGATCATTATGGATGTACTGTAATGTAGACCTAAATTAATATCAAATAAACCTTATTACAAACTATTTCACTATTTTATGAGTTTTTAATCCAGGCTACTTTTCATGTTCACAAAGTACAACGTACATAGGGAACTTGGTGATGATTCATAAATGCAGTCCTTGCAAACATAAACATAATATACAGTACAGGCATCAAAGGTGGGCAAGGGCATTACAATAATACCATACAACAACACTAACGTAACCATGGATTACAGTAAACTCACTATAGCTTACAGTTCAGTGGACGTTTTCCTTGGCGGCGGCTCCTGCCCAGCTGGAGGCACACTGAAGGCTACGTACGGACACCACTTAGTGTTCAGACACACCAGTCTCTCCAGCGAGGCTGAGTTGACTATATCAAAGCCTGTCTGGCCTCCAAACGTGCTGGGCTTCCAGTACTCTGGGGAACAGATCGGGTTACCCAGAAGGCCTTTCAGGGAGAAGGGAGCCCCCATCTCCACCATGCTCTCGCCAAATATGGCGTTGGGGCGTGTCTTCTCCAGCATGAGGGCGGGGTAGAACTCCAGCGCATCGATGTCACCATAGAGCTCCTCCAGCTCCCTGGCTATCTCCTCCTCACCTAAGAACAATAGAATAGATCTATATTGTCCCAGAAGAGCAATTCAGTTGCAGCACAATTACATCAATAGGGCACATTTAAAGCAAATTAATACATTTACATTTTGGTTATTTAGCAGATGCTCTTATCCAGAGTGACTTACAGTTAGTGCCTTTATCTTAAGATAGCTACAGTGCATTCGGAAAGTATTCAGACCCATTGACTTTTTCAACATTTTGTTATGTTACAGCCTTATTTTAAAATTTATGAACAATTGTGGACACTTTACTTCGTAAAGAGGTAGGTTTTTCAGAATTTTTTGAAAGTTGTGCAGGGACTCAGTATCCCGACGGTAGGGCGAAGCTGGTTCCACCATTTGGGTGTATACAATACAGTAGAGAAGTATAAAGGAGTTAATCAGAAACACATGAAGTGAAAGAGAAGACTGGTTTGAGATGACAGGACGACAGACTGTAGTTGGTTTCTTAACCTATAAGAGTCTAATCCCTGTCTAATCTGGGGGGGTGGGGGGTACTACTAAACTATATGGAATTGTTTTAAGCAGGTCATAGCAAGGATTATTTTGCTATTTGATTTAGATTTTTAAATACCCTTTGAAATATATATATATATATATAAAAAATAATTTGGATTTACTGCTATTAGCCCATACAAACGCATTAAATAACATTTTTGGGGACTACCTAAAGGAAGTTTATTTTTATTTTTTTTTACATGTATTTTTACCCTCATTTTTGTCACTAAACAGTCTCCATATATACTGTACTTCCATACATTTTTTGACTGGTACTGGGGGGCCTTCGGATTAGTTTTATGAGGCCTGTGGGCGTCCTAGAGTAAAACAACAACATGTACGTGTCAGTGAGTGTGTAGCCCAAATTTGAAAGTATGTATGCACACCCCATAAGTATGCACACCCCTAAGTCAATAGTCTAAGAGCTTTGCACACGATTTTCAAGCACGTTTTAAGGCTAAACTAACTCGGCCATTCAGGGACATATTCACTTTCGTCTTGGTAAGCAACGGCAGTGTATATTTGGCCTTGTGTTTTAGGTCATTGGGTCTCCCAGTGTCAGAAAACAGACCAAACCAGGTTTTTCTCTGTGCTTATAGCTGTATTCAGTTTCTTTATATAAAAAAAAAACTAAGTTATTGCCAATGATAAGCATACCCATAACATGATGCCACCACCTTGAAATGATGAAGAGTGGTACTCAGTGATGTGTTGTATTTGCCCCAAACATAACACTTTGTCGTTTTACTTTAGTGCCTTACTGCAAACAGGATGCATGTTTTCTAATATTTTTATTCTGTACAGGCTTCCTTCTTTTCACTCTGTCAGTTAGTAGTTACTCCACAATACTAACCTATGTTGTTGATCCATCCTATCAAAGTCATTAAACTCTGTAAATGTTTTAAAGTCCCCGTTGGCCTCATATTGGAATCGCTGAGTGGTTTCTTTCCTCTCCGGGAACTGAAGTAGGAACGACACCTGCATTTTTGTTGTGTCTGGGTGTATTGATACACCATCCAAAGTGTAATTAATAACTTTTCACCATAATCAATGGGATATTCAATGTCTGCTTTTTAACATTTTTACCCATCTATCAATAGGTGCCTTTCTTTGCGAGGCATGGGAAAACATCCCTGGTCTTTGTGTTTGAAAATCACTGCTCGATTTAGGGACCTTAACCTATAATTGTATGTGTCGGGTACAGAGATGAGGTAGTCATAAAATAATCATGTTAAACTACACTATACAGTGCATTCAGAAAGTATTTAGACCCCTTGACTTTGTCCACATTTAGTTACGTTACAGCGTTATTCTAAAATGTATTGAAAAAATATCCTCAATCTACACACAATACCCCATAATGACAAAAAGAAACAGGTTTCTTAGAAAAGTTAAATGTATTAAAAATAAAAAACAGAAATACCTTAGATAAGCATTTTGCTATGAGACTCGAAATTGAGCTCAGGTGCATCCTGTTTCAATTGATCATCTTTGAGATGTTTCTACAACTTGGAGTCCACCTGTGGTAAATACAATTGATTGGACAAGATTTGGAAAGGCACACCACTGTCTATAAGGTCCCACAGTTGACATTGCATTTCAGAGCAAACACCAAGCCATGAGGTTGAAGGAATAGTCCGTAGAGCTTAGAGACAGGATTGTGTCGAGGCACAGATCTGAGGAAGGGTACCAGAAATGTTATGCCGTATTGAAGGTCCCCAAGAACACAGTGGCCTCCATCACTCTTAAATGGAAGAAGTTTGGAACCACCAAGACTCTTCCTAGAGCTGGCTGAAGGGAGAAACTTTACGAAGGACAACCATTTCTGCAGCACTCCACTAATCAGGCCTTTATGGTATAGTGGCCAGACGGAAGCCACATGACAACCCGCTTGGAGTTTGTCAATAGGTAACTAAAGGACTCTCAGACCATGAGAAACAAGATTTTCTGGTCTGATGGAACCAAAATGGAACTCTTTGGCCTGAATGCCAAGCGTCACGTTTGGAGAACGGTGAAGCATGGTGGTGGCAGCATCATGCTGTGGGGATGTTTTTCAGTGGCAGGGACTGGGAGACTAGTCAGGATCGAGGGAAAGATGAATGGTGCAAAGTACAGAGAGATCCTTGATGAAAACCTGCTTCAGAGCGCTCA
This sequence comes from Oncorhynchus kisutch, assembly GCF_002021735.2. Taxonomy (NCBI): domain Eukaryota; kingdom Metazoa; phylum Chordata; class Actinopteri; order Salmoniformes; family Salmonidae; genus Oncorhynchus; species Oncorhynchus kisutch. Next base: position 21,324,664 of record NC_034176.2, on the reverse strand, counting down.
GGACCTCAGACTGGGGCGAAGGTTCACGTTCCAACAGGACAACGACCCTAAGCATACAGCCAAGACAACACAGGAGTGGCTTCGGGACAAGTCTCTGAATGTTCTTGAGTGGCCCAGCCAGAGCCCGGACCTGAACCCATCCGAACATCTCCGGAGAGACCTGAAAATAGCTGTGCAGCGACTCTCCCCATCTAATCTGACAGAGCGTGAGATGATCTGCAGAGAATAACGGGAGAAACTCCCCATATCAGAGCCGGTCAGCCCTATACATTCACTGCAGAAGTTGTGTAGGGCCCCACAAATTACACAAGGGCCCTACCTCCCCCTCATGTCAAAGCGGGTGTCAATGTTTACAACTTCCATGAGAGGATAAAGCTGAACTAGCCTTCTGGTCACAAAAATATAACACCATGAGAATTGCGGGAATCAGGTAAACTTGTGTTCTCTCCTCTCCAAGTTTGATGTCAGCAAATAACAGTACCGTTATTTCCTGAGCACAATATGCATATGAGCACAATATGTGCCGCATTGTTCCTTTACTCATAGAATGTATTATTTGCCCATCACCGGTGTGGAAGTTCATATCCAAAAGCCAAGCTTTGAGTATTTATTAAGAAATAATAATAATAAAAATTTTAAAAAATGATGCATTAAGCACATCTTTATCATAACTCCTCTCAAAAATATCTTCATGCTAGCTTTCAGTACATCTCTCTAGTCTGTGTCTTGCTAACCTAGTTGGGCAGAGCATATCTTGGTCTATCTGTGTCTTGCTTGCCAGCTACTTCCATGGCTGTATTGTGACTTTGTGCCTGAAAGTGAGAGTGAAATACATCTATTTGGGGCAAAGGTGTTTATAAACTGCAGTTCAGAAAAGATAACCGTGACGCGCGTGAACATGCGTTTATATGCATGTGCACAAAATGAAACCCGCGCTTTCCAGCAGCAACCTCTGTGGGAACCAGTTCAGACAATATATGGGTGTGATGGCACTCATAGGTGCAAATAATTTTAAAACAAGACAATGATTATCTAGTCTCTCAGTCAAGGTTCAGTTACAGCTCTGGACTAATGCAAGCTGGAAAGCAATGGATTGACATTGACTATTGATTTATATATTGAATTTAAAAAGTTGATTAGCTGGGCATACTGGGAAATATGGATGCACATCTCTCAGTAAATAATAATCATCAAGTATTCAGCAAAGTCAGAGTATAAATAGTATTTTATATTTGAAAATGTATAAAAGGAAATCTGGGGGAGCCAGTTTGAATGGGCCTGATGCAGCTGATAAAATTAATAATAGTATTGTTATCTATAATTGCTTAAGTCTGTCAGTAGAGGAGATGCTGGATCATCAGCCAGTACAAGCACAGACTCAGTTGATCCACATCCAACCTCAGCCAGTACTAACACAGACCCAGTACAGCCGGCTTCAGCAAATACTAACACAGACCCAGTACAGCCGGTTTCAGCAAATACTAACACAGACCCAGTACTGGCAGCTTCAGCAAGTACTAATACAGACCCAGTACACCTGGCTTTAGCAAATGCTAACACAGACGTCTTCAACAAGTACTAACATAGACCCAGGTGAAGTACAGGCATCCTCAGCCAGTACTAGCACAGACTCAGTTGATCCACATCCAACCTCAGCCAGTACTAACGCAGACCCAGTACAGCCGGTTTCAGCAAATACTAACACAGACCCAGTACTGGCAGCTTCAGCAAGTACTAATACAGACCCAGTACACCTGGCTTTAGCAAATGCTAACACAGACGTCTTCAGCAAGTACTAACATAGACCCAGGTGAAGTACAGGCATCCTCAGCCAGTACTAGCACAGACCCAGTACAGCTGGCTTCAGCAAGTACTAACACAGACCCAGTACAGCTGGCAGCTTTAGCAAGTACTAACACAGACCCAGTACAGCTGGCTTCAGCAAGTACTAACACAGACCCAGGTGAAATACAGGCAGCCTCAGCCAGTACTAACACAGACCCAGGTGAAGTACAGGCAGCCTCAGCCAGTACTAGCACAACCAGAGGTGTACAGCCAGCATCAGATACCAGCAGCTCAGACCCTAATAGAACAGTTGCTGCTCCACTAAATGACCCAGCAGATTGGCCACCAGTCTTAACAGACTTTATGAGGACTGAGTTGGTGTACGGAGGTCCATTCAAACCAGGAATGGATTGTTATGACCCTAAAGACAAGTCGAGAAGAGGTTTCCATTCAGGCATATTACAGATACAGCTGTCAAATGGGGGAAAGATTACCAGGAGCTGGCTTTCATAACCAAAAACAACTATTGGTTTTGCTGTAAGCTCTTTTCTACAAAAGACTACAAAATAATAAAGGAAGGTGTGAATGACTGGTCAAATATCAACACCATTCTGAAACACCATGAGGGTAGTCCTGAACACACAGATAATATGAATAAGTGGAGAGAACTTGATCTGCGCCTAAGTTGGGGACAGACTCTTCACCAAATTCAAATTACAATTTGAGGCTGAAAGAGATGGCAGGATCTCCTTACACATTTAATAAGTATCACCCAGTCTCTGGCTGAAAGAAACATTCAGAGGTCCATCAGACAAGGTCTTCCAACCAGATAATGGAAACTTCCTAAAAGAGGTTGAATTACTTGCAAAATTTGACCCCGTTATGGAAAATCTCAGCAAAATTAAATATGGAGGGACACATACTCATTACCTTGGGAAGCGCACACAGAATGAGCTGATACAGATGAGTGACAAGTTTCTGGAAGAAATAGTAACTCAAGTAAGAGACTCAAAGTACTTCTCCATTATCTTGGACTGTACACGTGACAGTCACCAGGAGCAAATGTCCATTATTCTGAGAAGCGTGGCTTTAAAGGGAAAGCCAGAGAACAAGGAGCACTTCCTCGGCTTTGTTAATGTTTCAACAGGCTTGAATCTGTCCACTGTCATCTCAGATAAGCTGAACGAGCTTAAGATTCCATTTGAAGATTGCAGAGGACAAGCTTATGATAATGGGACCAACATGAAGGGCAAGCACCAAGGAGTAGACGACAGGCTGCTCAAAAAATATTCCCAGAGCCGCGTTCGTCCCATGTGGAGCACATACTCTAAACCTTGTCATTGCAGATGCTGCCAAATCTTCAAAAGATCCAGTTGGGTTTTTGTGCAAAAGCTCTTCACCTTTTCAGCTGGCACATAAAGATGGAGTGTTTTGAAGAAACACGTGAACATAACCGTGAAGTCATGGAGTGACACAAGATGGGAAAGTAGGCTCCAAAGTGTTCTGCAATCAGGTATCAGGCTTCTGAGGTTCGAGAGGCATTACTGGAAGCCAGAGAGACGATCAACAATCCTGTGTCCAAAATGGAGGCACAAGCACTTGCAGAGGAAGTAGGGTCCTTCCGCTTCTTGATTTGCTGTGTTGTATGGTGTGAGATACTGACAATGACAAACAAGGTGAACAAGCACCTCCAATCCGCCTCAATGTAGTTGGATATCACAGTGAATTTAGTCTCAAATGCAAAAGGCCTCGCTCACTACTTACAGGGAAACTGGATTCCCTGAGGCCCAGTAAACAGCCAAAAGCATTTGTGAAGAAGTGAGTGCTGTATCAGATGACCTGGCCTCCAAAATCCCCCAACCAAATTGAGATGGTTTGGGAGTCGTGCCGCAGAGTGAAGGAAAAGCAGCAAACAAGTGCTCAGCATATGTGGGATATATACAATACAATATACAAAAGTATGTGGACACCCCTTCAAATAAGTGGATTCGGTCATTTCAGACATACCCCATTGCTGACAGGTGTATAAAATCGAGCACACAGCCAAGCAATCTCCATAGACAAGCATTCGCAGTTGAATGGCCTTACTGAAAAGCTCAGAGACGTTCAACGTGGCACCGTCATAGGATGCCACCTTTCAGTTCATAAAATGTTTGCCCTGCTAGAGCTGCCCGGCCAACTGTAAGTGCTGTTATTGTGAAGTGGAAACATTAGGAACAACAATGGCTCAGCCGCCAAGAGGTAGGCCACACAAGCTCACAGAGCGGGACCGCAGAGTGCTGAAGCGTGTAGCACGCAAAAATAGTCTCATCGGTTGCAAAACTTAATACCGAGTTCCAAACTGCCTCTGGAAGTAACGTCAGCACAAGAACTGTTCGTTGTGAGCTTCATGAAATGTGTTTACATGGCCGAGCAGTCGCACACAAGCATAAGATCACCATGCACAATGCCAAGCGTCATCAGGAGTGGTAGTTTGCCACCATTGGACTCTGGAGCAGTGGAAATGCATTCTCTGGAGTGATGAATCACACGTCACCATCTGGCAGTCCAACGGACAAATCTGGATGTGGAGGATGCCAGGACATTATAGATGATTCTGTGCTTCCAACTTTGTGGCAACAGTTTGGGGAAGGACCTTTCCTGTTTCAGCATGACAATGCCCCCTTGCACAAAGCGAGGTCCATACAGAAATGGTTTGTCGAGATCGGTGTGGAAGAACTTGACTAGCCTGCACAGAGCCCTGACCTCAACCCCATCGAACACCTTTGGGATGATTAGGAGCGCTTTTGGTCATGTAGTGTATTATTGCTCATTGTTTACAGACAGATTATTTCACTTAATTCACTGTATCACAATTCCAGTGGGTTAGAAGTTTACATACACTAATTGGACTGTGCCTTTAAACAGCTTGAAAAATGCCAGAAAATTATGTCAATTAGCCTATCAGAAGTTTCTAAAGCCATGCCATCATTTGAGTCAATTGGAGGTGTACCTGTGGATGTATTTCAAGGCCTACCTTCAAACTCAGTGCCTCTTTGCTTGACATGGGAAAATCAAAATAAATAATTTTTTGTAGACCTCCGCAAGTCTGGTTTGTCCTTGGGAGCAATTTCCAAACACATGAAGGTACCACGTTCATCTGTACAAACAATAGTACGCAAGTATAAACACCATGGGACCACACAGCCGTCATACTGCTCAGGAAGGAGATGCGTTCTGTCTCCTAGAGATGAACGTACTTTGGTATGAAAAGTACAAATCAATCCCAGAACAGCAAAAAAGGACCCTGTGAAGATGCTGGAGGAAACAAATTACAAAAGTATCTATATCTACAGAAAAACCGCTCAGCAAGGAAGAAGCCACTGCTCCAAAATCGCAATAAAAAAGCCAGACTACGGTTTACAACTGCACATGGGGACAAAACGATTGGTCATAATGACCATCGTTATGTTTGGAGGAAAAAGGGGGATGTTTGCAAGCCGAAGAACACCATCCCAACCGTGACGCACGTCGGTGGCAGCATCATGTTGTGGGGGTGCTTTGCTGCAGGAGGGACGAGTGCACTTCACAAAATGGATGGCATCATGAGGAGGAAAATTATGTGTATATATATTGAAGCAACATCTCAAGACATCAGTCAGGAAGTTAAAGCTTGGTCGCAAATGGGTCTTCCAAATGACCCCAAGCATATTGCCAAAGTTGTGGCAAAATGGCTTAAGAACAACAAAGTCAAGGTATTGGAGTGGCCATCACAAAGCCCTGACCTCAATCCCATAGAACATTTGTGGGCAGAACTGAAAAAGCATGTGTGAGTAAGGAGGCCTACAAACCTGACTCAGTTACACCAGCTCTGTCAGAAGGAATGGGCCAAAATTCACCCAAATTATTGTGGGAAGCTTGTGGAAGGCTACCAAAAACGTTTGACCCAAGTTAAACTATTTAAAGGCAATGCTACCAAATACTAATTGAGGGTATGTAAACTTCTGACAAACTGGGAATGTGATGAAAGAAATAAAATATGAAATGGGTCCTGGACTTCCTGACGGGCAGCCCCCAGGTGGTGAGGGTAGGTAAACAACATCTTCACCCCGCTGATCCTCAACACTGGGGCCCCACAAGGGTGTGTTCTCAGCCCTCTCCTGTACTCCCTGTTCATCCATAACTGTAGTGGACGACACTAAAGTGGTAGGCTTGAATACCAACAACGATGAGACGGCCTACAGGGAGAAGGTGAGGGCCATCAGAGTGTGGTGTCAGGAAAATAACCTCACACTCAATGTCAACAAAACAAAGGAGATGATCGTGGACTTCAGGAAACAGCAGAGGGAGCAGCCCCCTATCCACATCGATGGGACAGTAGTGGAGAGGGTAGTAAGTTTTAAGCTCCTCGGCGTACACATCACGGACAAACTGAATTGGTCCACCCACACAGACAACGTTGTGAAGAAGGCGCAGCAGCGCCTCTTCAACCTCAGGAGGCTGAAGGAATTTGGCTTGTCACCAAAAGCACACAAACTTTTACAGATGCACAATCGAGAGCATCCTGTCGGGCTGTATCACCACCTGGTACGGCAACTGCTCCGCCCACAACTGTAAGGCTCTCCAGAGGGTAGTGAGGTCTGCACAACGCATCACCGGGGGCAAACCAGCTGCCCTCCAGGACACCTACACCATCCGACCACCAACCACACCAAAAGATAATCTAGGACAACAACCACCTGAGCCACTGCCTATTCACACCGTTATCATCCAGAAAGAGAGATCCGTATGTTGGAGACAGCTTCTATCTCAAGGCCATCAGACTGTTAAACAGCCATCACGAACATTGAGGGTCTGTCTCCAACATACTGACTCAATTCTAGCCACGTTAATAATGGAAAAATGTATGTAATAAACATATCACTAGCCACTTTTAACAATGCCACTATATATAATGTTTACACACCCTACATTACTCATCTCATATGTATATACTGTACTCTATACCATCTACTGTATCTTGCCTATGCCATTTGGCCATCACTCATTCATATATTTTTATGTACATATTCTTATTCATTCCTTTACACTTGTGTGTATAAGGTTGTTGTTGTGAAACTGTTAGGTTAGATTACTTGTTAAGATATTACTGCATGGTCGGAACTAGAAGCACAAGCATTTCGCTACCCTCACATTAACATCTGCTAACCATGTGTATGTGACAAATGAAATTTGATTTGATTATTCTGACATTTCACACACTTAAAAGTAGTGTTCCTAACTGACCTAAGACAGGGATTTTTTTACTGGGATTTTAAATGTATTTGGTTAAGGTGTATGTAAACTTCCAACTTCAACTGTAAAGACATTTCAGCCTTTCCTTTTTTATTAATTTATAAAGAATTGTAAGCCAGTGACACAAAATCGCAATTTAATACATTTTAAATTCAGGCTGTAACACAATAACATGTGGCACTGTAGGTGCTCTTTCGACCGCAAATCAGTCTGTCGAAGCTTCATCAATTGAGGTTGAAACGAGTCAGCTTTTTCATTAGTAAAAGAGCAACTATGCATTAGAAAATACATATGGTTGTTGCCGTCTTTTTGGATTCATGACTTTACCCAGATGAGCACCCGATTCCATAGAGCCATTCTCTGATTATCATCAAATGTCACGTTTGATTGATGCGCACGCATCCCGACATCAAAAAGCTCTGTCACAGGATAGCTAATTCTGATGTCGAGACTAGAGGTCGACCGATTAATTAGGGCCGATTTTAAGTTTTCATAACAATCGGAAATCGGTATTTTTGGGCGCCGATTTTTATTAGATTTTTTATACCTTTATTTAACTAGGCAAGTCAGTTAAGAACACATTCTTATTTTCAATGACGGCCTAGGAACGGTGGGTTAACTGCCTCGTTCAGGGGCAGAACGACAGATTTTCCCCTTGTCAGCTCGGGGGATGCAATCTTGCAACCTTACAGTTAACTTGTCCAACGCAATAACGACCTGCCTCTCTCGTTGCACTCCACAAGGAGACTGCCTGTTACGCGAATGCAGTAAGCCAAGGTAAGTTGCTAGCTAGCATTAAACATATCTTATAAAAAACAATCAATCATAATCACTAGTTAACTACACATGGTTAATGATATATGCATATAATCTGACTGAGCATACAAGCATCTAAGTATCTGACTGAGTGGTGGTAGGCAGAAGCAGGCGCGTAAACATTCATTCAAACAGCACTTTAGTGTGTTTTGCCAGCAGCTCTTCATTGTGCGTCAAGCATTGCGCTGTTTATGACTTCAAGCCTATCAACTCCCGAGATGAAGCTGGTGTAACCGAAGTGAAATGGCTAGCTAGTTAGCGCGCGCTAATAGCGTTTTAAACGTCACTCGCTCTGAGCCTTCTAGTAGTTGTTCCCCTTGCTCTGCATGGGTAACGCTGCTTCGATGGTGGCTGTTGTCGTTGTGTTGCTGGTTCGAGCCCAGGGAGGAGCGAGGAGAGGGACGCAAGCTATACTGTTACACTGGCAATACTATAGTGCCTATAAGAACATCAATAGTCAAAGGTTAATGAAATACAAATGGTATAGAGGGAAATAGTCCTATAATTCCTGTAATAACTACAACCTAAAACTTCTTACCTGGGAATATTGAAGACTCATGTTAAAAGGAACCACCAGCTTTCATATGTTCTCATGTTCTGAGCAAGGAACTGAAACGTTAGCTTTCTTACATAGCACATATTGCACTTTTACTTTCTTCTCCAACACTGTTTTTGCATTATTTAAACCAAATTGAATGTTTCATTATTTACTTGAGGCTAAATTGATTTTATGTATTATATTAAGTTAAAATAAGTGTTCATTCAGTATTGTTGTAATTGTCATTATTACAATTTTTTTTAAAGTTGTAATATATATATATATGCATGCCCGACTAGCATCACCACCATGGATGGTTCCGACCTAGAATATGTGGACGTCTATAAGTACCTAGGTGTCTGGCTAGACTGCAAACTCTCCTTCCAGACTCATATCAAACATCTCCAATCGAAAATCAAATCAAGAGTCGGCTTTCTATTCCGCAACAAAGCCTCCTTCACTCAAGCCGCCAAGCTTACCCTAGTAAAACTGACTATCCTACCGATCCTCGACTTCGGCGATGTCATCTACAAAATGGCTTCCAACACTCTACTCAGCAAACTGGATGCAGTCTATCACAGTGCCATCCGTTTTGTCACTAAAGCACCTTATACCACCCACCACTGCGACTTGTATGCTCTAGTCGGCTGGCCCTCGCTACATATTCGTCGCCAGACCCACTGGCTCCAGGTCATCTACAAGTCTATGCTAGGTAAAGCTCCGCCTTATCTCAGCTCACTGGTCACGATGGCAACACCCATCCGTAGCACGCGCTCCAGCAGGTGTATCTCACTGATCATCCCTAAAGCCAACACCTCATTTGGCCGCCTTTCGTTCCAGTACTCTGCTGCCTGTGACTGGAACGAATTGCAAAAATCGCTGAAGTTGGAGACTTTCATCTCCCTCACCAACTTCAAACATCAGCTATCTGAGCAGCTAACCGATCGCTGCAGCTGTACATAGTCTATTGGTAAATAGCCCACCCTTTTCACCTACCTCATCCCCATACTGTTTTTATTTATTTACTTTTCTGCTCTTCTGCACACCAATATCTCTACCTGTACATGACCATCTGATCTTTTATCACTCCAGTGTTAATCTGCAAAATTGTAATTATTTGCCTACCTCCTCATGCCTTTTGCACACATTGTATATAGACCCCCCCCTTTGTTTTCTACTGTGTTATTGACTTGTTAATTGTTTACTCCATGTGTAACTCTTTGTTGTATGCTCACACTGCTATGCTTTATCTTGGCCAGGTCGCAGTTGCAAATGAGAACTTGTTCTCAACTAGCCTACCTGGTTAAATAAAGGTGAAATAAATAAAATAAAAAAATAAAATATATATATATATATATATATATATATATACACATACATACATACATGTGTATATATATATACACACATATATATTTATTTTTTAAAGAATCGGCCGATATCGGCTTTGTTGGTCCTCTAATAAGCAGTATCGGCGTTGAAAAATCATAATCGGTCGACCTCTAGTCGAGACCTTGATAAAATTAACAATGAGTGAGTGATGACCATGAAAACAAGCAAGACTAATAGCTATAGCTATGATCAACAAGTATATTATATTTCTGGATTTATCTAGCTCTATTTGGGATATTTTTCCTCCCCTCCTTGGCTTGCTAGGTAATCAATCCTCTCATGACATTGTGATTGTATCCACTGCTTCGTAAACAAAGAGGTTTCTGAATATGAACGGTTTGTGTGTATGTATTGATATGTAGGCTACATGTGCCTTTTGTCAAAAATAAAATACTGATGCAGTTCTGTCCTTGAGCTATTGTCATCTATTAATGTTCTGTATTATGTCATGTTTCATGTTTTGTGTAGACCCCAGGAAGAGTACCTGCTGCTTTTGCAACAGCTAATGGGTATCCTAATAAAAGACTAATACCAATACCAACTGCGCATGCAACCTTTTATGATGCAGCCGGGAAAAGGTTCTATAGAAGCTTTTAGTATCATCGTAATTTCCAAAACTCTAAATATGTAGTCTTACCAGTGAAGTCAGAGAAAGATGTGTAGGGCCTCAGGTTGAACCTCTTCCTGTACTCGTTGAAGGGTTGGAGACGCAGAGCCCTGGACTCTTCAATAACACCCTCGGCCACCTTGGTCACCACTGGGTGGATGTTCTTCCCACCTCCTATCTGAGAAACAGAGAAAGGATTAAAACCAACTTAACCTCTGACCCCATACCCATAGGTACTGGTGTAGACTACATCGAAAAGGATCAGACGGGCATCACCTGTATAAATATAGGATGCATGAATGACTACATGAAAAAAAGTATTCAAAAGAAACAGGTAGCATAATAGCTCTCAGATGGATAGGGATTGATTTGGAAATGGGGAAGAGAATGATCTAGGAAAGATAAACATGTTCAGACAAATAAGAAAGCGAGAGAGCTTAAAACTGCACTATTCAAGGCAAGCATAGTGTGATGGAAAATGTTACGTTTGTGCTTTTCTAATAACCAATTTCTGTGTTCATGCAAGTAACTGATTGAACGAATCCTCACTATCAGTATCTGCAATTTGTCAGTACACCCAGAACCTTGTTTTGAGAACGAAAGGATCTCAGTTTCAAGGTCTCAGCTTGGAGACAAGAAGCCTTGTGAGATATTGGTCTGTCACATGCATGAACCAAATGTTAATGATGAATTATGAATGATGAATAAGTTAAATCATGCCTATGTAACGTGTATATAAGCAGGATATAAGAGATCTAAATGGGACTGCCCCGATAGTACACATCTGTCAGGAGCTCTATGGTGCATCAAGTTTATTGGAACATCTCCAGTTAACTGTTAATAAAAAATTATTAATTTAAGATCGACTTCGAGTGTCCCTGTGTAGAATTTTCACAACAATAGAAATCTAAAAACAGGTGGCTACGTCTGTTCTTTCACTTAACTCTTCCTGCGTAACCAATGACTATAACAAGCAGAGGATTGCTTCTCAGGCTACATGACAGAAGGTGAGAAAGGTGCCATCTCAGCAATTGTATATTTTGTATACAGTGGGGGAAAAAAACCTTTAGACATGGTAGTGACTGCATACGAAGAGGAAGTTATAAAAACTGCAGTTGAGGGTCAGCTACTCTAATGTGGTCTGGGTGAGAATGGCCCTAAATGTGTTACTTCATATACAGTATACACAGGACTTCACAGTACATGGATTACATTCCGATTGTGTGTCACTGACCTACACACAACACCCCATGTCAAAGTGGAATTATGTATATTTTATTTATTTAAAAAAAATTGAAAAGCTAAAATGTCTCGAGTCAATAAGTATTCAACCCTTAGTTAATTGTATTTATTATGAATCCCCATTAGCTGCTGCTGGATCCTGCTAAATTAAGGCAGTTGTAACCTCAACTTGCTTAAAAAACATTACAATACATTCACAACACATTAAGTGTGCCCTCAGGCCACTAGTCTACTACCACATATCTACAACACAAAATCCATGTGTACGTGTGTGTATAGTGCGTATGCTATCGTGTGTGTGTGTGTGTGTGTGTGTGTATACACGTGTGTTTGTCTCTCTTCACAGTCCCCGCTGTTCCATAAGGTTTATTTTTGTTTTTTTAAATCAAATTTTACTGCTTGCATGAGTTACTTGATGCGGAATAGAGCTCCATGCAGTCACGGCTCTATGTAGTACTATGCGCCTCCCATAGTCTGTTCTGGATTTGAAGACTGAAGAGACCCCTGTTGGCATGTCTTCTGGGGTATGCATGGGTGTCTGAGCTGTGTGCCAGTAGTTCAAACAGACAGCTGGGTGCATTAACATGTCAATACCTTTCACAAATACAAGTAGTGATGAAGTCAATCTCTACTCCATTTTGAGCCAGGAGAAATTGACATACATATTATTAATCTTAGCTATTGGTGTACATCCGAGGGCCAGCCGTGCTGCCCTGTTCTAAGCCAATTGTAATTTTCCTAAGTCCCTATTTGTGGCACCTGACCACATGACTGAATAGTAGTTCAGGTGCGACAAAACAAGGGCCTGTAGGACCTGCCTTGTCGATAGTGCTGTTAAGGCAGAGCAGTCTGAGAAGTCTGTATTATGGACAGACAATTTCATAAATGTGTCAAGTGTAGCATCCGGTTGCTCCTCATTACACATCGTAGACCAGCAAATATTCTTTACATCATCAACATGTTTGTAACTACCCTGTTAGGTTGACTGATAACCCAAACCAGATTTCAGGCACTGGTTACAGTTTGAAGCTTTTTCTTGAGTGGGAAGCTTGATGAAAGCCAGTCAATATATAAGCTACAAGATGAGGTCCTAAACATAGCATGAAAGTGCATCCTTGTAGCTGTATGGGCTAATATAGTCAAAATGTTTGCCTAGGGGTAAGTTGAGCCAATGGCCACCATACGCCATACAAATTATGATGACATTTGTGTCAGGTTGATGCATAATACGAATAGTATTTTTGCATTGTGTCATGCATATGAACGCATTTTTGTTACAGAGCAGATATCATGCAACAAGCATTAAGGTTATTGAAAGAGCAGCCAAGGAAGTGACAGAAGGGAAGAAGTACAAGCAGCAGCAATGGATGATAAAAATAAGAGAATGACACTGAAGTAGATTGACAAAAAGGAAAACAAACATGTACCTGTGCGTAAGAGAAGCTATGATAGAGTAGTAGAGTAGTAGAGGCACAAAAGGTCTTATCTGATGACATGGAGTCTGAACTTGCTAAACATATCAAGAATCTTGCAGACCAGTTTCATGAGCTTAGTAGCCTCAATTGCAGTGAACTTGCCTAGAAATTGGTACATAGAAACGACATCCCTGTCCCAGAAAACTGGTCAGGAAATGGAAGGCTAAGTGATATTGAACAGAGAGATCTATATCTGAATGTAGGTATACATAAAAAAAAAATGAAATAGTTTTGTCACATACACCGGTTAGGTGTAGTGAAAATGTGTTGTTTTTAGGGCTGTCCCCGACAAAAAATATATTGGATTGACCGAAAGTCATCTGTTCTTTCCACCAATTGATTGGTAGACATTTTTAAATGCATTTTTTCCAAATAGACACCCTATGTGATTTCAGAAAATTAACTACTGTATGGCTACATTTGGGCGCAGGCCAGGTAGCCTAAAGGACTACTCCTATACATAATAAGGTGCATGTCCTTACTCAACATTGACAGGAGCGCTCCACACAAAAGATAACTAAATTGACAAAACTCTGGAATGAATGAAATGAAATTAACCAAAACTTGTTTCTCACAAGTGTAAACAGGTTGTGTGGTCTGCAAACAACGTGTCCCCTCTGACAATGAGAACAGTAAATTAATGATTTAACAGAAATTACTATAACAAAACAAACATTTTAGAATAGAAATGATAGGAATTAACAGTAAATGTACAATTGGTGATAGTGTGTATCAATTACCCATTACATACAGTATAACAGACAACTCACACAATGGAGTTATGAAACAATGAATGTGCACAAATTGGAGGGAGAGAGCACATTCTGGAGAGAGACACGCATTGTGCATCTTAGCCACAGTCTTGGCCTCCGCGATGGATTAGTTCACCGAGATGGGCGCGAATCAGACAGGTGTCTCGTGTGCCATAAAAATATATGTTTATTTGCTACTTCTCTACAAAAACGACTAATTGGGGTCAACCCTAATTGTTTTACAGTCAGCCCTAGTAGTACAGTGCCCCTGGAGCAAATTAAGGTTACGTGCCTTGCTCAAGGGCATACAGATTCTTCACCTTGTCGGCTGGGGCATTTGGACCAACAACCTTTCGGTTACTGGCCCAACGCTCTAACCGCTAGGCTACCTGCTGCCTTAATATTAAGGTGCACTCTCTTTTGCACTCAAAACCACCTCAATTTGTCAGGGCATGGATTATACAAAGTGTCAAAAACGTTCCATGGGGATGCTGGCCCATGTTAGCGCTAATGCTTCCCACTGTTGTGTGAAGTTGGCTGGATGTCCTTTGGGTGGTATACCATTTTTGATACACACAGGAAACTGTGGAGTGTGAAAAACCCAGCAGCGTTGCAGACGTTGACACGCTCAAACCGGTGTGCCTGGCACCTATTAATGAATAGCATTCTCACAAACAATTTGTGAATGCCATTCATTGACTACAGCTCAGCGTTCAACACCATAGTGCGTGCAAAGCTCATCAATTTTATTTATTTTTATTTATTTTACCTTTATTTAACCAGGTAGGCAAGTTGAGAACAAGTTCTCATTTACAATTGCGACCTGGCCAAGATAAAGCAAAGCAGTTCGACAGATAAAACGACACAGAGTTACACATGGAGTAAAAACAAACATACAGTCAATAATGCAGTATAAACAAGTCTATATACAATGTGAGCAAATGAGGTGAGAAGGGAGGCAAAGGCAAAAAAGGCCATGATGGCAAAGTAAGTACAATATAGCAAGTAAAATACTGGAATGGTAGTTTTGCAATGGAAGAATGTGCAAAGTAGAAATAAAAAATAATGGGGTGCAAAGCAGCAAAATAAATAAATAAATAAAAATTAAATACAGTTGGGAAAGAGGTAGTTGTTTGGGCTAAATTATAGGTGGGCTATGTACAGGTGCAGTAATCTGTGAGCTGCTCTGACAGTTGGTGCTTAAAGCTAGTGAGGGAGATAAGTGTTTCCAGTTTCAGAGATTTTTGTAGTTCGTTCCAGTCATTGGCAGCAGAGAACTGGAAGGAGAGGCGGCCAAAGAAAGAATTGGTTTTGGGGGTGACTAGAGAGATATACCTGCTGGAGCGTGTGCTACAGGTGGGAGATGCTATGGTGACCAGCGAGCTGAGATAAGGGGGGACTTTACCTAGCAGGGTCTTGTAGATGACATGGAGCCAGTGGGTTTGGCGACGAGTATGAAGCGAGGGCCAGCCAACGAGAGCGTACAGGTCGCAATGGTGGGTAGTATATGGGGCTTTGGTGATAAAACGGATTGCACTGTGATAGACTGCATCCAATTTGTTGAGTAGGGTATTGGAGGCTATTTTGTAAATGACATCGCCAAAGTCGAGGATTGGTAGGATGGTCAGTTTTACAAGGGTATGTTTGGCAGCATGAGTGAAGGATGCTTTGTTGCGAAATAGGAAGCCAATTCTAGATTTAACTTTGGATTGGAGATGTTTGATATGGGTCTGGAAGGAGAGTTTACAGTCTAACCAGACACCTAAGTATTTGTAGTTGTCCACGTATTCTAAGTCAGAGCCGTCCAGAGTAGTGATGTTGGACAGGCGGGTAGGTGCAGGTAGCGATCGGTTGAAGAGCATGCATTTAGTTTTACTTGTATTTAAGAGCAATTGGAGGCCACGGAAGGAGAGTTGTATGGCATTGAAGCTTGCCTGGAGGGTTGTTAACACAGTGTCCAAAGAAGGGCCGGAAGTATACAGAATGGTGTCGTCTGCGTAGAGGTGGATCAGGGACTCACCCTGACACCCTCACTCATCAATAAGCTAAGGACCCTCGGACTACACACCTCCCTCTGCAACTGGATCCTGGACTTCCTGACGGGCCACCCCCAGGTGGTAAGGGTAGGTAACAACATATCCAGCATTCTGATCCTCAACACAGGGGCCCCTCAGAGGTGCGTGCTCAGTCTCCCCTGTACTTCCTGTTCACTCATGACTGCATGGCCAGGCACGACTCCAACACCATAATTTTAGTTTGCCAATGACACAAGTGGTAGGCCTGATCACCGACAACGAAAAGACAGCCTATAGGGAGGTCAGAGACCTGACTGTGTGGTGCCAGGACAACAACCTCTCCCTCAACATGATTAAGACAAAGGAGATTATTGTGGACTACAGGAAAAGGAGGACTGAGCACGCCCCCATTCTCATTGATGGGGCTGCAGTGGAGCAGGTTGAGAACTTCAAGTTCCTTGGTGTATACATCACCAACAAACTATCATGGTCCAAGCACACAAAGACAGTCATGAAGAGGGCACAACAAAACCTATTCCCCCTCAAGAGACTGAAAAGATTTGACATGGATCCTCAGATTCTCAAAAGGTTCTACAGCTGCACCATCGAGAGCATCCTCACTGGTTGCATCACTGCCTGGTATGGCAACTGTTCGGCCTCAGATTGCAAGGCACTACAGAAGGTAGTGCGTCCTGCCCAGTACATCACTGGGGCCAAGCTTCCTGCCATCCGGGACCTCTATAGCAGGCGGTGTCAGAGGAAGGCCCTAAACATTGTCAAAGACTCCAGCCACCCTAGTCATAGACCATTCTCCCTGCTGCCGCACGGCAAGCGTTACCAGAATGCCAAGTCTAGGTCCAAGAGGCTTCTAAACAGCTTTTATCCCCAAGCCATAAGATTCCTGAACACCTAATCAAATGGCTACCCAGACTATTTGCATTGCCCCCCCCCCCTCTTTTACACAGCTGCTACTCTCTTATTATCTATGCATAGTCACTTTAATAACTATCTACATATTACCTCAACTAACCAGTGTATGCTCAATGTAATCCATACCCTGGGTAAGTTGTGCCAAGACACCACTTCTTTTGGACATGCTATTTTCTCAAACTGTTATGTTTATATGTAGATATCTCTGTTAGAAATGCTATATGTCCCTTGATTTAGTGATGCTGAATAACATATACCCCACTCTCTCCTATGGCATGACAATGATATTGAGACTAGGGTTCATCAATATAACACTGCATATGACATCCCATGGTCACCACACAGCCCATACCTGTCCAGCACACTGGCGTGAGAAAGCGTCCACCAGTTTCTCCACCCCGTAGTGTGTGACGATGGAGGTGTTGAAGATGAACTGGGAGTAGGGCACCACGTCTCCGTCTATGTGGAAGCTGTCTGGCATAAGGGGGTGCCAGTGGTACAGTTGGTTGAACTCCACAGCGATGCGGTTCCTGTACTGGAACGTGGACTTGAAGAGCAGGACCGGATCGAACTTCAGATCCAACAGGTAGCCGCTCAGGTGCTGCACGTAGTCCTCGATCACTATCCGGATAGTCTCACCTGGAATATGAACAAAAAAATGTATCTACTATAGCAGTGTGTGGATTATTTTCCCTGTAACTATTCACTCAACCCAGAACATGGAAAGGTTTCCTTAATATTAATATTCCTGCCTAATATTGTCTGGCAACATGAAAGAAGAGAGATCTCTGTTTAGTCCAGTGTGTACTTACCTATGACGATGAGCCTGGTGGTCTGGAAGAGCTGCTCATCCCCCCAGGTGGGGTGCTCGGCCTTCAGAATGTCACAGACGCGGTTGTGTTCTCTCAGCCACAGGGTGGCGTACATGGTGAGGCCTGGCAGCAGCCCAAACACCTCCTGCCCAATGGCCATGCGCTGCCCCTCGGGAACCCCTCGAGGGTAGCTCATATTCACTGGCGCCTCGGCTATCGTTGGAGGGTACACCTCACCTTTAATTACCTGGAAGAGAAGATAAACAGTGAAAAAGGGAAAGTAATACTATGGACCCCTTAAGAGCTTTACTGACTCAATAGCACAATACTGAGCTTTAATGATTCAATAGCACAATACTGAGCTTTAATGATTCAATAGCACAATACTGAGCTTTACTGACTCAATAGCACAATACTGAGCTTTAATGATTCAATGAGCATGCTTTACTAATTTCTTTGGATGATAAAAAACACTTTCATTAGTGTCCCCTTTGGGGTTTTGTGGAAAAGACATTTGAAATATATGTCACTGACAGGAATGGACCTCTGCGATTGTAAACTTTATTAATGTATCCTTCCTTTATACATACTGTAACTTAAAACATGTCAGTTGTTCACCAACATCTTCATCCTGGGACTCAATTTCACCAGCAACCTGCCAAACTAATCAATGAATATGTCTTGCCAGAGCCCAATCATTACCAGTGGAGGAATGGGCCGTGCCCATGACCACAACATTTTGAAACACTACTGTTAGTTACAGTAAATACTGTTTACCTCAACAACCCCCCTAAATAACCAACAGTTGTACAGCCATCTCATCCTGAGTATCATATGCATAGTGTGAAGTACATTTTTTAAGTATCCCTTCTGTTATTGCGGTGCTATCACTCTGTATTTAGTGCGCCTGTGCAGAAGTCTCTTGCAGTTAGACCTGGCCTGAGTGAGATGACAACTATATACTGTGGAAATAGAGCAGGGATTCCCCAAAGTCAGTCTTGGATAGTAGATACTGCCCGTCTGGATAGTAGATACTGCCCGTCTGGATAGTAGATAGAAACAGTTGGCTTTGACTGCTTGTACGGTGCTGACTTTTGAGTCTATAAAGTTGGCACTAAAAAGGATTTTGGGTGAAAAGACGGCTGTCACACCAATAATAGATGGAATGCAAGTGAGTGACGCAGCATATTACACTGAACAGCAGAGAAAAAGCGCCAATAAGTCATGTTATCAAGACAACTAGACGAGGGCGCCATTGCCTCGCACAATCCACTGAGCAGGTATGGAAGGAGATCAAAATGTGTTATTTGTCAAAGCACTTAACATTGGGTTAAAGACTGTCCTCAAAAACTAACAAGTTAAAATAAGAGGAAAATGTATACAGAGAGATAGTAATGTTACACTGCTCTGTCACGTTCTGACCTTAGTTATTTTGTTATGTCTTTGTTTTAGTATGATCAGGGCGTGAGTTGGGTGGGTTGTCTGTTCTTTTTTCTATGATTTGGGATTTCTGTGTTTGGCCTGGTATGGTTCTCAATTAGAGGCAGCTGTCAATCGTTGTCCCTGATTGAGAACCATACTTAGGTAGCCTGGTTTCACTTTTGAGTAGTGGGGGGTATATTTCCTGTTTAGTGTTTTTGTCTTTCACCTTACGGGACTGTTTGTTTGTTATTTATTGTTTTGTTCAGTGTTCTAGTACGCCATTAAAAGCTATGAACACTTACCACGCTGTGCATTGGTCTTCCTCTCTTTCTCCCAATGACGAATGTTACAATTACACTGTTTTCAAACGAATCTGCTTCTAATACTGAGATCTTTATAGTTGAATCCTTAGCATCAATCCCTGCAGATCCTATGTGTACATGAAGTGTGGTACAAAATGGCTTGATATCCATGTCAGTGAACTAAATATGAAAGAAGTACAAAATATGATTGACACACCAAACACCACACATCAAATTTGGAGAACGGAGAATCGTCCACTCTACCAAGAGAGTCAAGCTACCAGCAAAAATTGTCACATTAAAACAGAGGTGGTCCCTGCAGATATCCTTTTATTATTAAGCAAAGCATCCCTCAAGAAGACAGGGGCTGTACTAGACATTACAAATGACAAGTCTGTGATGTTTAAACAACCATTGACCCTTGCACTTACTACCTCAGGCCACTACTGTGCTCAAATTCTAGACAAAGACATCAAAGTCCATGTGAAAACGAGATTCTGACAGACACAGAGCACATGGAGATTCTGACAGACACAGAGCACATGGAGATTCTGACAGACACAGAGCACATGGAGATTCTGACAGTCACAGAGCACATGGAGATTCTGACAGTCACAGAGCACATGGAGATTCTGACAGTCACAGAGCACATGGAGATTCTGACAGTCACAGAGCACATGGAGATTCTGACAGTCACAGAGCACATGGAGATTCTGACAGTCACAGAGCACATGGAGATTCTGACAGACACAGAGCACATGGAGATTCTGACAGTCACAGAGCACATGGAGATTCTGACAGTCACAGAGCACATGGAGATTCTGACAGACACAGAGCACATGGAGATTCTGACAGACACAGAGCACATGGAGATTCTGACAGTCACAGAGCACATGGAGATTCTGACAGTCACAGAGCACATGGAGATTCTGACAGACACAGAGCACATGGAGATTCTGACAGACACAGAGCACATGGAGATTCTGACAGACACAGAGCACATGGAGATTCTGACAGACACAGAGCACATGGAGATTCTGACAGTCACAGAGCACATGGAGATTCTGACAGACACAGAAAACATGACCACAGAGAAAAAACTAAGTATTATTAAAACTTCAAACAGTTTGGACCAATGGAGGCTCATAATGGCTGGAACAGAGAAAATGGAATGGTATTTGATACCATTCCAATAATTCCGTTCCAGCCATTACTACGAGCACGTTCTCCCCAATTAACATGCTACAGTTGACAGACATCAGAAATTACTCAGCAGTTCTGGGAATAATGATGAGTGCATTTCCATTCTACGGCAGATAGTGAGCAGTTGAGACATTTGAATTAAAAAAAAAATTGAACCTTTAACTAGGCAAGTCAGTTAAGAACAAAGTCTTACTTCCAATGACAGCCTATACATGCCAGACAAAGCAAACCCAGACCAACTGTTGGTTTGCCACTGGCTTCCAAGTCAAATTAAACACTGGCTGTAGATCTACACGAGCTAGGACCAAGTCTGTGGTGCCTTCACATAAATGGACCACTTCACACGCTTCAGTGCTGGAAGCATTGTGATTACATAGAAACCCAGTGAAATCGTCAAGCACTTCATTAATTCCTGGATAAGTATGCATGGCCCGCCCCAGAAATTGTACAATGACAATTGAGGAGAATTCAATAATAATTAAAGGAGAAATGGCTGAGAAATCCAACATGGAAGTAAAGACAACTGCTGCATAGAGTCCATGGAGCAACGGACTTCTGGAGAGACAATCAAACGTGCATTTCTACAGGGAACAGAACTGTCAAGGGACATTCACGTCTGACCTGAAGCTAAGGGCGACGGAACACTGGTAACTAAAAAGGTGTATGTATGGCCTGGCAGATGCATCGCTCTACTGGTACAACAAAGTCAAGGCAACAGGCCTCCCGAGTGGCGCAGCGGTCTAAGGCATTGCATTGCAGTGTTAGCTGTGCCACTAGAGAGTCACAGCCGGCCGCGACCGGGAGACCCATGGGGTGGTGCACAATTGGCCCAGTGTCGTCCGGGTTAGGGGAGGTTTTGGCCGGCAGGGATGTCCTTGTCCCATCATGCACCAGCAACTCCAGTGGTGGACCGGGCACAGTGCACACTGACACGGTCGCCAGGTGTATGGTGTTTCCTCCAACACATTGATGCGGCTGGCTTCCGGGTTAAATGGGCATTGTATCAAGAAGCAGTGCGGCTTGGTTGAGTTTCGGGGGAACAAATGGCTCTCGACCATCGCCTCTCCCGAGTCCGTACGGGAGTTGCAGCGATGAGACAAGAGTGTAACTACCAATTGGAAACCACGAAATTGGGGAGAAAAAGGGGTAAAAACATTTTTTTAAAGTCAAGGCAATGCTGAGTACAGTTTGCAAAATGTCACAAGTGGGTCCTGCAGTCTTCTATTGGCTTGATCGAGACTGCAATGTGACTGGAGTACCTGCCTGTCATGCTGATGACTTCATCTAGTGTGGCTCACAGACCTTTGCTACAACTGTGATTCCACACCTCAAAGCAGTTTTCCATGTCGGCCGTGTGGAGCATGATAGTTTTTGTTATGCTGGCATGGAATTTATTACAGTTGACGCAACAATACTGATGCAACAAGAAAGCTATATCAATCTTCAAATCAAAATCAAATAAAATAAAATGTATTTGTCACATACACATGGTTAGCAGATGTTAATGCGAGTGTAGCGAAATGCTTGTGCTTCTAGTTCCGACAATGCAGTAATAACGAACAAGTGATCTAACTAACAATTCCAAAAAAAACTACTGTCTTATACACAGTGTAAGGGGATAAAGAATATGTACATAAAGATATATGAATGAGTGATGGTACAGAGCAGCATAGGCAAGATACAGTAGATGATATCGAGTACAGTATATACATATGAGATGAGTATGTAAACCAAGTGGCATAGTTAAAGTGGCTAGTGATACATGTATTACATAAGGATGCAGTCGATGATATAGAGTACAGTATCTACGTATGCATATGAGATGAATAATGTAGGGTAAGTAACATTATATAAGGTAGCATTGTTTAAAGTGGCTAGTGATATATTTACATCATTTCCCATCAATTCCCATGATTAAAGTGGCTGGAGTAGAGTCAGTGGCATTGACAGTGTGTTGGCAGTAGCCACTCAATGTTAGTGGTGGCAGTTTAACAGTCTGATGGCCTTGAGATAGAAGCTGTTTTTCAGTCTCTCGGTCCCAGCTTTGATGCACCTGTACTGACCTCGCCTTCTGGATGACAGCGGGGTGAACAGGCAGTGGCTCGGGTGGTTGATGTCCTTGATGATCTTTATGGCCTTCCTGTAGCATCGGGTGGTGTAGGTGTCCTGGAGGGCAGGTAGTTTGCCCCCGGTGATGCGTTGTGCAGACCTCACTACCCTCTGGAGAGCCTTACGGTTGAGGGCGGTGCAGTTGCCATACCAGGCGGTGATACAGCCCGCCAGGATGCTCTCGATTGTGCATCTGTAGAAGTTTGTGAGTGCTTTTGGTGACAAGCCGAATTTCTTCAGCCTCCTGAGGTTGAAGAGGCGCTGCTGCGCCTTCCTCACGATGCTGTCTGTGTGAGTGGACCAATTCAGTTTGTCTGTGATGTGTATGCCGAGGAACTTAAAACTTGCTACCCTCTCCACTACTGTTCCATCGATGTGGATGGGGGGGGTGTTCCCTCTGCTGTTTCCTGAAGTCCACAATCATCTCCTTAGTTTTGTTGACGTTGAGTGTGAGGTTATTTTCCTGACACCACACTCCGAGGGCCCTCACCTCCTCCCTGTAGGCCGTCTCGTCGTTGTTGGTAATCAAGCCTACCACTGTTGTGTCGTCCGCAAACTTGATGATTGAGTTGGAGGCGTGCGTGGCCACGCAGTCGTGGGTGAACAGGGAGTACAGCAGAGGGCTCAGAACGCACCCTTGTGGGGCCCCAGTGTTGAGGATCAGCGGGGAGGAGATGTTGTTGCCTACCCTCACCACCTGGGGGCGGCCCGTCAGGAAGTCCAGTACCCAGTTGCACAGGGCGGGGTCGAGACCCAGGGTCTCGAGCTTGATGACGAGCTTGGAGGGTACTATGGTGTTGAATGCCGAGCTGTAGTCGATGAACAGCATTCTCACATAGGTATTCCTCTTGTCCAGATGGGTTAGGGCAGTGTGCAGTGTGGTTGAGATTGCATCATCTGTGGACCTATTTGGGCGGTAAGCAAATTGGAGTGGGTCAAGGGTGTCAGGTAGGGTGGAGGTGATATGGTCCTTGACTAGTCTCTCAAAGCACTTCATGATGACGGATGTGAGTGCTACGGGGCGGTAGTCGTTTAGCTCAGTTACCTTAGCTTTCTTGGGAACAGGAACAATGGTGGCCCTCTTGAAGCATGTGGGAACAGCAGACTGGTATAGGGATTGGTTGAATATGTCCGTAAACACACCGGCCAGCTGGTCTGCGCATGCTCTGAGGGCGCGGCTGGGGATGCCGTCTGGGCCTGCAGCCTTGCGAGGGTTAACACGTTTAAATGTCTTACTCACTTCGGCTGCAGTGAAGGAGAGACCGCATGTTTTCGTTGCAGGCCGTGTCAGTGGCACTGTATTGTCCTCAAAGCGGGCAAAAAAGTTGTTTAGTCTGCCTGGGAGCAAGACATCCTGGTCCGTGACTGGGCTGGGTTTCTTCCTGTAGTCCGTGATTGACTGTAGACCCTGCCACATGCCTCTTGTGTCTGAGCCGTTGAATTGAGATTCTACTTTGTCTCTGTACTGGCGCTTAGCTTGTTTGATAGCCTTGCGGAGGGAATAGCTGCGCTGTTTGTATTCAGTCATGTTACCAGACACCTTGCCCTGATTAAAAGCAGTGGTTCGCGCCTTCAGTTCCACACGAATGCTGCCATCAATCCACGGTTTCTGGTTGGGGAATGTTTTAATCGTTGCTATGGGAACGACATCTTCAACGCACGTTCTAATGAACTCGCACACCGAATCAGCGTATTCGTCAATGTTGTTGGCTGACGCAATACGAAACATCTCCCAGTCCACGTGATGGAAGCAGTCTTGGAGTGTGGAGTCAGCTTGGTCGGACCAGCGTTGGACAGACCTCAGCGTGGGAGCTTCTTGTTTTAGTTTCTGTCTGTAGGCAGGGATCAACAAAATGGAGTCGTGGTCAGCTTTTCCGAAAGGGGGGCGGGGCAGGGCCTTATATGCGTCGCGGAAGTTAGAGTAACAATGATCCAGGGTCTTTCCACCCCTGGTTGCGCAATCGATATGCTGATAAAATTTAGGGAGTCTTGTTTTCAGATTAGCCTTGTTAAAATCCCCAGCTACAATGAATGCAGCCTCCGGATAAATCGTTTCCAGTTTGCAGAGAGTTAAATAAAGTTCGTTCAGAGCCATCGATGTGTCTGCTTGGGGGGGGATATATACGGCTGTGATTATAATCGAAGAGAATTCTCTTGGTAGATAATGCGGTCTACATTTGATTGTGAGGAATTCTAAATCAGGTGAACAGAAGGATTTGAGTTCCTGTATGTTTCTTTCATCACACCATGTCACGTTGGCCATAAGGCATACGCCCCCGCCCCTCTTCTTACCAGAAAGATGTTCGTTTCTGTCCGCGCGATGCGTGGAGAAACCCGCTGGCTGCACCGCTTCGGATTGCGTCTCTCCAGTGAGCCACGTTTCCGTGAAACAGAGAACGTTACAGTCTCTGATGTCCCTCTGGAATGCTACCCTTGCTCGGATTTCATCAACCTTGTTGTCAAGAGACTGGACATTGGCAAGAAGAATGCTAGGGAGTGGTGCACGATGTGCCCGTCTCCGGAGTCTGACCAGAAGACCGCTTCGTTTCCCTCTTTTTCTGAGTCGTTTTTTTGGGTCGCTGCATGGGAACCATCCCGTGGCGCTGGTTGTAAGGCAGAACACAGGATCCGCATCGCGAAAAACATATTCTTGGTCGTACTGGTGGTGAGTTGACGCTGATCTTATATTCAGTAGTTCTTCTCGGCTGTATGTGATGAAACCTAAGATGACCTGGGGTACTAGTGTAAGAAATAACACGCGAAGCGAGGCGGCCATCTCTGTCGGCGCCGACAGAGAGCGCCCATCCACATGAATTTAAAAAAAGAGCCTTACAAAAGGAATTCCCCTCTGTGGAATTTAAGCTGATTGAGGTCAAAGATAGCATTTGACCTATGGGTTACTAGACAGTAGACCTGATGTAATGTTTGATGGCTGCAACTTGGCATCCAACACAAAACATGCCACTGTACAAACCATTCATGAGGCAAACAAAGTCGTTTGTAAACTGAAATCAGTGACTAAAGTTTCAGCATGTGGGAAAAGATGACTCTCAGAAACCAGTTGTTGTCAGTGATGCTTCCCTAGGAAACCTTACAGACGGAGGCACACAATGTGGACATATAATCGTGTTAATGGGTGAGGAAGGAAGATTCTCATCTATCTGATGGCAGTCAAAAAGGACAAGGAGGGTTGTACGGAGAACACTTGCTGGAGAAACCCTTGCTCTTTCTGGCAAGTCTGTTCTCAGAGCTCACCACTGGTGAGTCAAAACAACCCATTGTACCTGTAGTTTTTGTCACTGACAACTACTTCCTAGTTGATGCTGTCAAATAAACCAAGTCTGTCACAGAGAAAATACTTCATCTTGAGATTAGCAGCATCAAGGAATTTATTCAAGCACAGAGAATCCAGCGGAGGAACAGCTTGCTGACTGTCTAACTAAAAAGGGAGCATCATGTCTTGTGTTCCTAAAGGCACTCAGTAATGGAAAGCAGCAGCTTGATTAGTAAAACACACATTGTCAGACAACCCATTTGTAATGGGGGACTTGAATAATACTTGGACATTTAATTATTTTGTTGATGTTCTCTATTTATCTTTAAAGAAAAGTGGGAAATTGTTAGTCATGTTATAAGTATCCCTATACTTCTGTTATTACAGTGCTATCACTCTATTATTAATGCGCCTGCGCAGAAATCTCTCTTGCAGTTGGACCTGGCCTGAGTGTGATCGCAACTAAGTACTGTGGAAATACGGTAAACATTGTTAAACTGGAACCTTGTTGTGGTGTCATTTATAGTTAACACAAGCCACTGCTGAAAGGGACATTGATCAATGGGGTTGTTACAACATCAGCTCTCCGACTCTGAACCAACACCCATTTCCCAAAAACGGATACCAATCCCAAAACTCCTTTCTGTAGAAGTTAATTTCAACAGATAAAGCCAATGGGTGTACTTCTTTATCCCGACATGAGTCAAGATGTATTTCCTCTTAGAAGATGTGTATTCTTTCATGCTAGTGATGCAATAATATAAATTATGGGGCTCGGAACCAATAGTATTTACTTTAATCACAAGTTCCTCAGAGTTACCACAGAGTGGTACCATGTTTACAGTAACATTCCAGTGGAGACTTGTCCACAGCTGGAGTGGAGTTATGCAATATTCTACATACCTGGTATTTCATCTTTCCGTCTTTAAGAAGCCGGAGGTTCAGTTGACGCACCAGATTATCGCCGTAGACATGGCCGGCATCCACCTGTTTAGAGATGATTATAAAATATGAGATTAAAAAGAGATTGTGAGACATGACGCATGGCAAGAGATAGAGATTAATATGGTTCTCATATCTCTCGTAGAGTGTGCAGGGTTTGTTTGTTGATTGTGATGACATCGTGATGAGGCAGATGGTTTAGCTTATTTGAACTTGACTGGTGCTGTGCAGTAAAAGTCTCACAGCGCACAAGTGACATTGAGTAACATGCCTATTCCTATAGCCTATTTCAATCAATACAGTGAGCTCCAAAAGTATTGGGAAGTGACATATTTTGTTGTTTTGGCTCTGTTTAGTATTTGGTCCCAAAATCCTAGCACGCAATGATTACATCAAGCTTGTCACTAAACTTTTTGGATGCATTTGCTATTCGTTTTGGTTGTTTCATATTATTTTGTGCCCAAAAGAAATGAATGACAAATAATGTATTGTCATTTTTTTTGTCATTTTTTAAAATAAGAATATAATACGTTTCTAAACATATAAATGAATTTATCCCAATACTTTCATTCCTCCAAAATGTACTATTGGTAAGGGAATTTTTATCAATGATGACTAATTATGTATACATTTCAATCAGGACTGACTAATCAGAATACTATTATATTACTGTATATATGTATGAATTTTCTTTTTAATCCTAGTACTGAATATAATGTGTGTAAATATAATCAAGAATTAGAACAATGACTAACATGGTTGAAATGAATGAACTCATAGCCAGTCTGGCTAGAAGGCTTATCTAGACAAGCATGAACTTGGCTCGGTCATATATTATCTTAATAGGGAGAGACATGTGAGAACCATACAGCCATTGTACTGGAGCGGAGATGACACGGGCTGGTACTAAAACTGATGTCATTTTAAGTTTATAACCTATGGTAAAATGTGTAAGGAGCAGTACTCTCGAGAATAAAGGCTGCTGTTTGACTTTAAGACTGGGCTCTGTCCATTTTTATACTAATAAGGGTCATACATATCCTTATGAATTGACAGTGTTTAATTTTAATTGGGTGTTAAAACATAGTTGTTGTAGGAATTAAATTCCTCTATGTACATAAAGTGCTGTAATTTCAAAACAGTTAATCCATTATGGATGGAAATACCCTCAAATTAAAGCTGACAGTCTGCAATTTAACCCCATAGCCATTGTATCATTTCAAATCCAAAGTGCTGGAGTACAGAGCCAAAACAAAACAAATTTGTCACCATCCCAACACTTTAGGGCGCTCACTGTCTGTTATGTAGCTTACAGAATGCAAGACAGGAATTCAGGCCAGACAGAGAGGAGAATTCCACCAAAGCATTGCAAAATGTCCTGTCAGGAAATATTGTTTCTCTCCCTCTGTGTCAGATGCACGGGCATTAGGCTATAGCCTAAACCTATATTATTTTGGTAACACTTTACTTGACACCCAGTGTCATACCACTGTCATAACCATGTCATAACAGCTATGACATATCATAAACTGTTATAATATGGTCATAACACTGTCATGACATATATGTAGACATTTTATGGTTATTTATTTTCAGACATGCATCTACCCCAATGCTCTGTTGCTGATGACTGAAATGAATGCAGAAACAGATTTCAGGAGCAGGACAAGACACCCTCTTTTCAACTGATGACTGATTAAAAAGGGCATGTAAGTGATAGGCCTATCTGAATTATGGTGGTCATATTGCTTGACAGTGTATATTTCATGTCCACGTAAAGGGACACAGGATGGTCATAATCCTTAATGACAGTGTCATAAAGTACATTTTCTACAAATTATTTAAAATGATGAAAAAAAACATGACTGTAAAGAACTAATTAAGGATTTAAAAAGACAAAACATTCAAACAGGAAACTTCTTGCCAGGAAAACACAAATTTTAATAAAATGTGGGTTGACACTTAGGTAGACGTCATAAATCAGCCATGAAATAACAACATACGGTGCATTCAAAGTATTCACACCCCTTCTCTTTTTCCACTGTTAGGTTACAGCTTTATTCTAAAAGGGATTCAAATGTTTTTCCACTCAATATCCCATAATTGCAAAGCGAAAACAGGTTTAGAAATTCTTGCACATTTAAAAAAAAATAAAAAATAATGAAATATCTTACATACATAAGTATTCAGAACCTTTGCTGTCAAGCTGACAGTCCTCTCGAGTTCCTCTGTGGAGATGGGAGAACCTTCCAGAAGGACAACAATCTCTGCAGCACTCTACCAATCAGGCCTTTATGGTAGATTGGCCATAGAGAAGCCACTCCTCAGTAAAAGGCACATGGCAGCCCGTTTGGAGTTTGCCATGTGCCTATGGTGAAGCATGGATGGCAGCATCATGCTGTGTGGATGTTTTTAAGCAGCAGGGACTGGGAGACAAGTCAGGATCGAGGGAAAGATGAACGGAGCAAAGTACAGAGAGATCCTTGATGAAAACCTGCTCCAGAGCGCTCAGGACCTCAGACTGGGGCGACGATTCACTTTCCAAATGGACAGCGACCCGTTGTCAATGTAAATAGTCCGGTGGCCATTTGATTAATCATTCAGCAGTTTTATGACTTGGGAGTAGAAGCTGCTAAGGAGACTTTGGTCTTAGACTTGGCTCTCCGGTACTGCTTGCCATGCGATAGCATAGAAAGTCTATGACTTGGGTGACTGGAGGCTCTGACAATTCTGTTGGGTTTTCATCTGACACCGCCTATTATATAGGTCCTGGATGGCAGGAAGCTTGGTCCCAGTGATGTACTGGGCCGTACGCACTACGCTCTGTAGCGCCTTATGGTCAGATGCCGAGCAGTTGCCATACCAGGAGGTGATGCAACTGTCAGGATGCTCTCAATGGTGCAGCTGTTTGAGGATCTTGGGACCCATGTAAAATATTTTCAGTCTCCTGAGGGGAAAAAGGTTTTGTTGTGCCCTCTTCATGACTGTCTTGGTGTGTTTGGACCATGATAGTTCGTTGGTGATGTGGACACCAAGGAACTTGAAGCTCTCGACCCGCTCCACTACAGCCCCGTCGATGTTAATGGAGGCCTGTTCGGCCCGCCTTTTCCTGTAGTCCACGATCAGCTCCTTTGTCTTGCTCACAGTGAAGGAGAGGTTGTTGTCCTGGCACCACACTGCCAGTTCTCTTACTTCCTCCCCATAGCCTGTCTCATCGTTGTCGGTGATCAAGCCTACCACTGTTGTGTCGTGTTGGTGTCGGAGTCGTGTTTGGCCACGCAGTCATGGGTGAACAGGGAGTACGGGAAGGGACTAAGGACACACCCCTGAGAGGCCCCAGTGTTGTGGATCAGCGTGGCAGACATTTTGTTGCTTACCCTTACCACCTGGGGGCGGCCTGTCAGGAAGTCCAGGATCCAGTTGCAGAGGGAGGTGTTTAGTCCCAGGGTCCTTAGCTTAGTGATGAGCTTCATGGGAACTATGGTGTTGAACACTGAGCTGTAGTCAATGAACAGCATTCTCACATAGTTGTTCCTTTTGTCCAGGTGGGAAAGGGCATTGTGGAGTGCGATTGAGATTGCATTATCTGTGGATTTGTTGGGGCGGTAATCAAATTGGTGTGGGTCTAGGGTATCCGGGAGGATGCTGTTGATGTGAGCCATGACCAGCCTTTCGGTAATCATTTAGGCAGGTTACCTTCGCTTCCTTGGGCACAGGGACTATGGCGGTCTGCTTGAAACATATACGTATTACAGACTCGGTCAGGGAGGGGTTGAAAATGTCAGTGAAGACACTTGCCAGTTGGTCCACGCATGCTTTGAATACACATCCTGGTAATCCCCATTCAACATGACAGAGCTTGAGTGGAACTGCTGAAAAGAACGGCAGAAACTCCCCAAATACATTTATGCCAAGCTTGTAGCGTCATACGCAAGATGACGAGGCTGAATCGCTTCCAAAGGTGCTTCAACAAAGTACTGAGTAATGGGTCTGAATACTTATGTAAATGTAATATTTCAGGTTTTATTGCAATATAAATTTGCAAAAATTTCTAAATACTTGTTTGTGCTTCGTCATTATCAGGTATTGTGTATAGTGACATATATATGAAAAACATTTTAGAATAAGGCTGTAATGTAACAAAATGTGGAAAAAGTCAAAGGGTCTAAATACTTTCCAAATGCAGTGTATGTCACAGGTTTAAATATGGGTCATAACAGTGTTATCACATTATGACCATGTCATAATGTGTTAGGACACTGGGTGTCAAGTGTTAGGTAGTTTCTGTTATAAAAATAAAGCTCTCGTGTCTAGCAGTTTTTAAACGTTTCATTGTTTTATGCATGGCTTTTTCCTAATCAAACAATCCATCTCAAAAAGTATGTTAGCCAGAGGACTAATAATTACAGAGAACAATCAATATCAATAGAAAAATTGAATGATAAGCTTAAACTGTATTAAACTTAAGAAAGAAATGAACCATAAAGGCAGAGAAAAGCCTTGCATGCGAGGTTGAAAACCAAACTGCTTCTATCCAGCCCATGGTGTACTGTAGGTTTATAACCCAGCTCATTATGGTAAGATGGCCCGTTCCTCAGACAGTCACTGCTCCATCATGTGCTCGCAACAGACAGACAAACCTGTTTTGCTTCTCCACCAGAAAGGAATAAAAGATGTGCCATTGCGTGCACATGCCAGGCTTTCAACAACATTATCTTTTGCCATGATTCATTCAGTTGCATTTGATTTTGTGCTATAGCCCAACTGTCGTTTTAGCTGATATTTATGTCATTTTTGGGGATATTTTTTATATACTGTATCACAATGTTTTATGGGTACTTATAATCAAGATGGGACGAAAAGTTTAACGTCGCTAAACACTAGTTGGAATAGATTTGTTTTGCCCCAAGGATTTGAGTTGTCTGCCCCCGCTAACACCTAAATACATTACCCCCTCTAAATATAATAGAATATAATGCAATAATGATATAATAATTGAATAATATACTGTACAGTACAGGGAGTACATATACAGTAGCGGTAGTAACATTCTCACCCCATGCCCCAACGCCCTGGTGAAGCCCAGGCCCATGCTGTTTTGAGTCTTGAAGAACTGATGGGTGAAGTGCTGAGCGAAGAAAGCAAACATCAGGTTGGTTCCCTGTGGATCCGGCCTGAACTTCCTCCTCAGCAGAAACTTCTCCACCACCAGCTTTGGGTCTGGGAGGACAGACTTTCCTGGAGAAAAGTATGCATGTTAGCTATGCATGTTGCCATTGGGAAGATTTATTTTCGTAAGTAGTCATTATTTTTGGATAGGAACTTTGGATGCCCTCTCACCTTTGGCACCCATAGGGGTGGGGCAGCCTTCAGGCACAGGGGGTAGGATACGGGTGTAATAGGAGACATTGGAGTAGGATTCCCAGCTGAGGTATCCATACTTTGAGTTGAAGGTAGGAGGACTGGGAATAAGGTTTGCTCTGACTTTGGCAGAGAGAACACAGAATAGTTTGACACATTGATCATTAAAGGCCTGAAGTTTCACTGAAAAAGCAATAATGGTTGGAGGAAATGCAACCCACAGGATGGAAATGCATGCGTACGTACGTGCGTGCATCACACATTTTAGATGAAGAGATGTCACTTCTCTCATACGTTACAGGAAACATTGTGTAATGTCAGAAAATACCTGACTTCCAAACAACCCTGAAGATAATCATCTTTAAAACTGCAACTTTCAACTCAGTCAAGACACATTCTCAACATTGAAGAAACTTCCAATTGAAGTTGAGAAACATTCAACTTTTGAGGTCGGCTCAAGCGTAAAACACCTTTAAAAAAGGGGCATTGTTAGCTGTGTAGTGCCCTGCACTATAACATGCCTTGGATTTCATCCCTCTCTCATCTTTTTAAGTGGGAGAACTTGCACAATTGGTGGCTGACAATAATTTTTTGCCCCACTGTATATTAGTTACATCAGACGTGTTGCTTGACTTTGCAAAAGCCACACGCAAACATTTGAGGGAAGAAAGTATCAATATGATGCAACTGAAAACAATTAACATTATAGTACATAATATCAAGAAACAAACCGTGTTGTTCATCTGCAAAGCAAAATAAACCAATATTTCTTAGACACACAAGTCAGTCAGGTTCTGCTTGTGTTTATAGCACATGACAATCAGCTATACATCTTGAAACAACTATGGCTGTGGAAAAATACACGGACCAGATCCTGTAATAAAACTGAAAAACCGTGAGGAAATCCAGCTACCAGCCAGAGGGGGAATATAATCCTGTGAGGAATGCAGCTGCCAGACAGAGGGGGGGTGAGGGGAAGCCAGGGCGTCCAGTAAACAAGCTCACGTCGACAAACACACTTAGCTCAGACGCCATGCCATGAAAGATTAGACCGTAGCAATGCTTATGACACATGGGGCTTGCTATAGCAGACGAACATGACATGGTTGTTAACAGGGTTGACACAGATGTGTTGGGGTTTAGTGGAGGCACAAGGTTGATACAGTACATACTGATGAGATGAACACCATGGGTTTTATTGTTAAGGCTTAACAAAGTAGCCTTTTAGTGGAAGTACAGAAGTGACCCATGCGCCGTCCTGCCATTCCCGTCATTTAGCAAACGCTCTTATGCAGAGAGACTTGCAATCAATCAGTGCTTTAAAATAAAGTAGGTAAAACAATCTCATCAAACCTAGACGATACCAGTATTGCAATACTCGTTAGTATGGCAGCAAGGAAACAAAACAGCCCTAATGTTGGAAACAAACATGTTGTCATCCAGAGGCACATTTATTTCCCAAGCTAAAGAACAATTATTTTACATATAGCATTTTTTAAAAGGACCAAAAACTTTGGTCTGCTTTAGGCTTTAATTTTTGGCATGGAAAATAGATTGCGAAACTGGTATCGTCCCAGGCCTAATCACTACCCTCTCTCACCTTACCACCCTAACACACCAGAGATTGGTAGCACACTAGTGTCTCTTCCCAGTCATGGGGTTAGAAAGAGGGGAGACAGAGGTGAGGAAGTCTCCATTCCAATCTCCATGGAAGGAAGTGATGTGTAGAGTGAGGTGGTAAATCAGCTGGAGGACCATGGAGCACAGGCCTGGGAGAGAGACTGAATAAATAAGGTCAGGATGTCAGGCCAGGGTACGCTGCTCCACCCAACTACCAGTTAACACGCACACAAACACAGACAGGAGGAAATTGGTGGAGAGAGTGTGGGCCAGCATAAAAACACTGGACCATGCCAGCTTAAAAACAACCTAGCTGTACAAATGAATGATAGTATGGTTAGTAGAAAGCGTTGAAGGATGCAAATATACATCAAAAAATATATATATATATATTGGACAACTCAAATAAAAAAAGTCCATAATGATCACAGCTGCTGCTGCTGCTATTTCGACTTTAAGGCAGTGTTAATCTGCAGATGAGTAGTGAACTCAGTGACCCCCTTCTTCCTCTTTTCTTAAGGCAACAGCCCGGGCTTCTGAGATGACTTACAATACCTCACTATGCCCCTCTCTTAAATGTTAAACCTTGTAAATACACCTAAAACTGTATGCAGCTGTAGCGAGTTAGAGGGGAGAGCTCAGAGTGTGGTGATGAAACCATGGGCCAATATGTGTTATGCAAATATTTACATGCTGGGAACATAACAAAAGGAACCAAGAGGCAAATGAACACAAGTTGTAAGCAAACTGTCCAATTAATCTGCCGTAGTCAGTGTACATTGGTAGGGAAGAGAAACTCCTCTTAGTGCAGTAACATAAGAGAAGATATATGAATATATGGCTCTGGAGAGCGTTAAAGCATTTTCAACGACATAATTGATCCATGCATGCATTTCCATCATCATAACTTGTTCCCCATGGTTACAAAGCACTGTACATTGTATGGCATTAAGTTAGCCATTCCACCCCTTATACATAGCACCCACATGGCGCCAGAATGCTCACCACGGCTGCACTGAATGGTGACTCACCTGTGAGGACCACCCTCATGAGCCAGTCCCGTAGGAAGGTCCTGTTGATGAGGCTCCACAGCCAGTGGAAGTGTGTAAGGATGTAGTGGACCACATCAGGGCTCGGCTTCAGCTTCAGGTAGACCCTTGTCCAGAACTCAGCTACACACAGAGATAAGGCACAAAGCTTTGATAAAGCAGGTGTTGCATACATTACAGCAGAGTTCCCAAACTGGTGGCTCACAGGTTTAATACCCCCCCCCCCCCAACTAAGTTTTCAGTCAAATAAATGAGGGGACATAAGACTAAAAACAACAGGAAATCAACTCCAAGTGATTTCAATTTTGGAAATATGTTCCCAAGTGTTCCCACACTTGAGACATGTGATTGTATACAAATAAAAGCAAGATTTGAAATAATTATGTTTAGTCAAATGTGTGTTTGGGCTTCTTGTGGTCAATTTGCAGTCTACAAATGATTTGTAATTATGTTGTTTCGGCCCCACGACCATTTACTTAAGAAAAAAATAAATAGTTTATGATCCCTGCAGTCCAGTGTCACTCTGGGGCCCACCTAGACTGCCAGTCAGTGTTTCCCTCAGATTACTTCACAGGTAGGGTGATGAGGGTCCCTAAATAATCATCCAGGGCTTCCAAAGCCAACATTTTCAATTGAGACTAAATCAGGTCAAGCTAAAGGGGAAACAGAGCAAGGCAGATGGCCCACCCTGCCTGAATAATAGTAAGGGAAACACTGCTGCTGCCAACTATAATAGCCAGGCTTGAGGCGATAAACCATGGTAGCATTCTAGACTACTGATGAGCACTCCACATAAGGAGACATTTAGCAGAGACAGAATGATGACAAGGAAGAGGATATACAGACCGTTGATGGGATAGAAGAGACTCACTACTGAGTTTATCCAATTTAAAGTCCACTGTATTTGACATTGAAAAGCTATATTATCAGAAAACCCCTGAGCAGGACAACACTGGAAATGGCTTACTTTCCTTTTAATCTCATTTTGAAAGTCCCCTCTCCACAGACATGCAGTTGACAGGTTACTGAAAGTCTGTCCTTTATTGAGTATCTATAGATGGACTATGAAAAAACTTCCACAGCTTAAATGTCCTGAAAGTAGAGATGTATAGCGCCCAGAACAAACATGCCTGTTAGATATGCTGGGCCAGCCCAGGCCAGTGTGTCCTAGTAGGAGGTTAGAGAGGAGGTGAGAAATGCAACCATGTAGTGCCATCTGCATCAATCACTACTGATCCATGGCTCCTCTGGTATGAAAATATTTACATATGGCTGGATTTCCAATGCCTTCAGAAAGTATTCACACGTCTTGACTTTTTCCACATTTTGTTGCGTTACAGCCTGAATTTATAATAGATTACATTGAGATGAGTCACTAACCTACACACAACTACCCATAATGTCAAAGTGGAATTATGTTTTGTTTTTTAAAATATATATTTACAAATTAAAAGCTGAAATGTCGTCTCGAGTCAATAAAATTCAACCCCCTTATTATGACAAGGCTAAATAAGTTCAGGAGTAAAACATGTTCTTAACAAGTCACATTATACATTGCATGGACTCTGTGCAATAATAGTGTTAAACATGATTTTTGATTGACTACCTCATCTTTCTACCCCACACATTCAATTATCTGTAAGGTCCATCACTCGAGCAATGAATTTCAAACACATATTCAACCTCAAAAGACCAGAGAGATTTTTCAATGCCTCGTAAAGGAGGACACCTATTGGTAGATGGGTAAAAAAAAAGAACCACTGACATTGAATATCCCTTTGAGCATGTTGAAGTTATTAATTACACTTTGGATGATGTATCAATACACCCAGTCACTACAAAGATATAGGCGTCCTTCCTAACTCAGTTGCTGGAGAGGAAGGAAACCACTCAGGGATTTCACTATGAAGCCAAATGGTGACTTTAAAAAAGTTAGAGTTTAATGGCAGTGATAGGAGAAAACTGAGGATGGATCAATAACATTGTAGTTACTCCACAATACTAACCTAATTGAGTGAAAAGGAAGCCTGTAGAGAATACAAATATTCAAAAACATGCATCCTGTTTGCAACAAGGCACTACAGTAATACGACACGTGACAAAATGAACTTTATGTCCTGAATATAAAGTGTTGTACTCTAATATGTTTTGGGCAAATCCAATACCACTCTCCATATTTTAAGCAGAGTGGTGGCTGCATCATGTTATTGGTATGCATGTAAGTGTGGGGATAAAATACAATTATGGAATGGAGCTAAGCACAGGCAAAATCCTAGACACTGGGAGAGGAATTCACCTTTCAGCAGGACAACAACCTAAAAAGTATTTGCCTGTCAAGAAGACAGTGAATGTTTCTGGGTGGCCGAGTTAGTTTTGACTTAAATCTGCTTGAAAAATCTATGGCAAGACATGAAAATGTTTGTCTAGCAATGATCAACAACCAATTTGACAGAGCTTGAAGAATTTTGAAAAGAATAAATGGGTAAATATTGTACAATCCAGGTGTGCAAAGCTCTTAGTGACGTACCCAGCGAGTCTCACAGCTGTAATCTCTGCCAAAGGTGTCTAACATGTATTGACTCGGGTGTGAATACTTATGTGAAATAGATGTCTAAAAACATGTTTTCAGGAGAAGAAAAAAATATTTTATCCATTTTAAATTGAGGCTGTAAAAACAAAATGTGGTCAAGGGGTATGAATACTTTCTGAAGGCACTGTAAATGTTACATTTTTTGATAAGCAAGGTTTTATACTGGTATGCCAGTTTGAACATAGATATAAAAAATTAATGCTGTTACCTTATTTCACAACTGGCAGTATTAAGAGACAACATTGAAAGTCATTTTATTTAGTTTTGGTATTTATTCATTATTAAATCATACACTATGATTCCCAAAAACCTTTCCTACAAGTGTGAATGGTACGCCACAAAACATGACTGAATTCAAAACACTTAACTATTACTCATCATGAGGATCATGTCAGTTCCCGTTAGGATGGAAGAGGGGGAATGAAACAAATGAAGTGTTTACAAGCTACTAGATGGATGAGGGACCAGTGGAACTTTAAAATGCTTAGACATTTCTCAAGTAAACTATCAGTGTTAGACTGGACACAAAAATGTCTCCCTGGCTTTGCAAAGCCATACCACAGCTGTGCAGAACCCCACCACCAAAATCATTCACTTTTATGGCCTAGAAATGTTATTTCCTGGTTATGTAATGCGCTCATCTTTTCTTTTCATTTTACAAGTCCTTCCGCACATCAGGAAAGGATAGCAATATTTTGATAAGCCAGGGAGGAAAATGGAAAATGTAACTTAATCAAAAGAATAATAAAAGAATGTATAAGCAAAACATTTCACTTACGGATAGTGCAATTCTGTCCATAGAAGCCGGTGCGAGTGCAGTCACATTCATAGCGGTCAGTGCCAAACCTTAAACACACACCCCAGTTTTGACAGGGGTAATAGCAACAGGGATTCACTGCAAATGAGAAAACACACACTTCGATTAAAGTATAGTTTGGGCACTGAGCTTTTCCTGACCATTTGAAATGACCAAGAATGCCAAAGTTTTTCCTAGTAGAGCACATACTTTTTCCTGATCACCATCATTGTCATAACAACACACATCCGTGCTGTCAGCCAGGACAATATTCAGATGGTGTCCAATGTCTCTCCAGCTTGGATGCCACACTGAAGAATGTGCTTAAAGCATGAGCAGAACATTCATCTCAGGCTGGAATTTGATGTGTTGCCTGACTCCCTGGTGAGGTAGGGAAGATCTATTTAATAATACAGTTATGTGCACATAACTGCAGTAAAAGTCCAGTAAAAGGGAGGAGGGCAAAATCAAGTTCCAGCCTGAGTTCATTGTTTTGCTCATGCTATAAGCACATTTATGATTGTCATCTGGCGAGGACACTCACCAAAACGACAGCTAAATGAGCATGTCATCTTAGTCAGGGCCAAATCCTAACGAGGTGTGAACAACCTAACCTACTATTTTCACACAAATCTTCCATTAGTGCATTAACAGTAAGTTGAATGATTTCCAGTTGAGATTCAGCCTATAATTAATTTACAAGCCAGGAAAGAAGAGTGTTTGGACTACTTAAGGAGTCAGACTGTGGTTGGAGAGCTGTGCTAACAGAAATGTCTACTGCCATGAGGCAAGCACGATGCCAACTCTCACATCCTTGGCCATGCAGTCACTATCATGTTATGGCTTACTGTCCTTCCCTGCAAGACACGCATCCATTGAGATGATCATAAATATAATTTTCACAATGACGAGTATGTATGAGTGGCAGTAGTTCAGCAGATCCTTCCTCATTAAGCAGTATTCTTCAGTCATTTAGATAACTGGAGTCTTCTGCTAAGAGGAAATGGCTTCTCGATAGGCGACAGTCCTATACTGTACTAGTAGTCAACTCATTCAACCAACAAAACAGATATTTGGTTGAATATTTATAGTATGAAATATGTATTAAATGCCAGTGTTCCTAACCCTTTCAAATGTACAATGGAAGTTTAGATTTATACCGTTAACTGGAAAAATAATGTATGATACAGCAGGATTTGTTCCCGGCAGATCATCTTCTAGCACAGAATTGAAAACAGTCTTCCTCCGCCTGCAAATATGCTTTGTGCCATCTGTGTTAACACAAACAAGTAAGTGTGCC
This sequence comes from Oncorhynchus kisutch, assembly GCF_002021735.2. Classification (NCBI taxonomy): domain Eukaryota; kingdom Metazoa; phylum Chordata; class Actinopteri; order Salmoniformes; family Salmonidae; genus Oncorhynchus; species Oncorhynchus kisutch. The sequence continues at coordinate 21,285,058 of NC_034176.2, read as the reverse complement.
AGTCGGTATTAGGCCATTATTACTACAAGTTTAGATTGCTAAGTTAGTCAGCTATCTAAAAATTGTTAGATTACATTGTAATTGAGTGACTTTCAGTGACAAATAAGAGAAAATAAAATTCTAAATTGTGTATTTTACTATTCTAACTCTTAACAGTAAATTATAAAATATTGAACTGGGGTGTATTCATTAAGTCCTGCACCAGAAACCGTTTAAGGACCAAATGGAATAAAACCGGGGAGGGACCTACCTGGGGTATATTCATTACGGAAATAGTTACCATTTATGAACCAAACGGAAGCTAAATGAGAGCTTCTATTGGGCAATATTAGTTAGGTCCCTCCCTATTTCGTTCCATTTGCTTCAGTTTAAGAAACTTTTTTTTTTTTTCATTGCTAAATGTTTTACTTTCGGAATAAACAATTTTTTTGCAAAACATTTTGCAACAGACTAACTATTGTCTTTCAAATTAACTCATGGGTAGACGGCTTGCCTAGGGCACACAGCAGTCCTATGAGTGGAGGATATCAGTCAGGGATGTAAATCACGTCTTGAATGGCAAACTACACTTGCCTGCTGGCGGTAGGAATTTATGGTCTAAATAGTAAGCGGAAAATAGCAAGCGAGAGGAATTCTTTTGCCATCTGGGCCCCTGTTCATTAGCTTCATATTCATGCTTTATACTTTGGAAAATGTACATAAAACTGTGCTCTTTATACGTTTTGGACATTATTTTTGCTGTTTTCCACACCAGCAGAAATCCACTTTTTCGAGCTTAAAGACAAGAGCTTACCCATGATGTTGCACATCGATGCAAGTCAATAAGTCATTGTTTTAGTCAAAGTATGATACACACAGAACAGAAATATAAAAACAACAATTTCAAAGATTTTAAGGAAATCAGTCAAATTGAAATATATTCATTAGTCCCTAATCTATGGATTTCACATGACTGGGAATACAGATATGCATCTGTTGATCACAGATTACTTTTTTTTTTTAAATGTAAGGGTGTGGATCAGAAAATCAGTCAGTATCTGGTGTGACCACCATTTGCCTCTTGCAGCACGACATCTCACGTAAAGTTGATCAGGCTGTTGATTGTGGCCTGTGGAATGTTGTCCCACTTCTCTTTAATGACTGTGCAAAGTTGCTGGATATTGGCGGGAACTGGAGCACGCTGTCGTACATGTCGATCCAGAGCATCCCAAACAGTGGGTGATATGTCTGGTGAGTATGCAAGCCATGGAAGAACTGGGCCATTTTTCAGCTTCCAGGAGGTGTACAGATCCTTGCGACATGGGACTGTGCATTATGCTGAAACATGAGGTAATGGCAGCAGATGAATGGCACGACAATGGGCCTCAGGATCTCGTCACGGTATCTGTGCATTCAAATTGCAACTGTGTTCGTTGTCCGTAGCTTATGCCTGTCCATCATGGGGAACTCTGTTCCGCACGCCCACAAGACGTCATACACACGGTTTGCCATCTGCCTGGCACAGTTGAAAACGGGATTCATCCATGAAGAGCACACTTCTCCAGTGTCCATCAACGGTGAGCATTTCCCCACTGAAGTCGGTTACAGTGCCGAATTGCAGAAGGCACTGATGAGGACGAGCATGCAGAAGAACTTCCCTGAGACGGTCTCTGACAGTTTGTGCAGAAATTCGTTGGTGGTGCTGTGGAGGTCGTGAAATTTTGTCAGACGGTAATTGCCAAGCAAATAACTGCTAGTCTCACGGTACTTAAAACACTTTTAGCATCTCCTGGATTCCACGCATAACCTACAAGTCACTGATGTGGACCTTTGGTACATCTACATTTAAAAAAAAGTCTAGCCTACCCATCACAATAAATGTATTATTGATAGCATATTCTGAGTTTTCCTTATTTTAAAGTTGTCATCTGGCTTTGGGCTACACTAGTTCATTTAGAAGGCAAGATTTGCTTTGAATTCCATTGTGTTATTTTATATTATTTTACAGTATGAAGAAAACAGGGAGTGGCTAGCACATGCGGCTATTCTGTGTTGAGCGGTTGACAAAGAAACTGGTCCACCTACAGCGCATTCGGAAAGTATTAGGACCCCTTGACTTCTTCCCCAAAATGTTAGGTTACAGCCTTATTCTAAAATCTAAGTATTCAGACCCTTTACTCAGTACAGTGAATTATAAGTGAAATAATCTGTCTGTAAACAATTGTTGGAAAAATTACTTGTGTCATGCACAAAGTAGATGTCCTAACCGACTTTCCACAAATTTCTTGTTAATTAACAAATGCTGGTTTTGGCGTGGTTGAAAAATGTGTTTTAATGACTCCCGCCTAAGTGCATGTAAACTTCTGACTTCAACCGTATAACCTTTACTTAACTAGGCAAGTCACTTAAGAACAAATTCTTATTTACAATGATGGCCTACCGGGGAACAGTGGATTAACTGCCATGTTCAGAGGCAGAACGACAGATTTGATCCAGCAACCTTTCGGTTACTGGCCCAACGCTCTAACCACCTGCCACCTTCTTGGATACAAGCTTGGAACACCTGTATTTGGGAAGTTTCTCACCTTCTCTGCAGATCCTCTCAAGCTCTGTCAGGTTGGATAGGAAGCAAAGCTGCACAGATATTTTCAGGTCTCTCCAGAGATGTTCGATCAGGTTCAAGTCCAGGCTCTGGCTGGGCCACTCAAGGACATTCAGAGGTTTGTCCCGAAGCCACTCCTGCGTTGTCTTAGCTTTGTGCTTAGGGTCATTGTTCTGTTGGAAGGTGAACATTCAGCCCAGTCTGAGGTCTTGGGTGCTCTGGGGCAGGTTTTCATCAAGGATCTCTCTGTATTCTTCTCCATTGATCCATCAATCCTGACTAGTCTACCAGTACCTGCCGTTGAAAAACATCCCCACAGCATGATGCTGCCATCACGATGCTTCACCGTAGGGATGGTGCCAGGTTTCCTCCAGATGTGACGCTTGGCATTCAGGGCAAAGCACTCAATATTGGTTTCACCAGATCAGAGAATCTTGTTTTTCATGGTCAGTCATTTAGGTGCCTTTTGGCAAACTCCAAGCCGGCTGCCATGTGCCTTTTACTGAGAAGTGGCTTCCATCTGGCAACTCTACCATAAAGGCCTGATTTGTGGAGTGCTGAAGAGATGTTTGTTCTTCTGGAAGGTTCTCCCATCTCCACCTAGGAACTCTTACAGAATGACCATCAGGTGCTTGGTCACCTCCCTGATCAAGGTTCTTCTCCCCTGACTGCTCAGTTTGGCCAGGTGGTCAGCTCTAGGAAGAGTCTTGGTGGTTCCAAACATCTTCCATTTAAGAATGATGGAGGCCACTGTGTTCTTGGCGACCTTCAATGCTGCAGACATGTTTTGGTACCCTTCCCCAGATCTGTGCTTCGACACAATCCTGTCTCAAAGCTCTACGGACAATTCCTTCAACCTCATGGCTTAGTTTTTGCTCTGACATGCACGGTCAACTGTGGGACCTTATATAGACAGGTGTGTGCCTTTCCAAATCATGTCCAATCAATTTAATTTACCACAGGTGGACTCCAATCAAGTTGTAGAAACATCGAGGATGATCAATTGAAGAAGCAGGATGCACCTGATCTAAATTTAGAGTGTCATAGCAAAGGGTCTGAATACTTATGTAAAATAATATATATTTCAGATGTATTTTTAATTCTGAAACCTCTTTTCACTTTGTCATTATGGGGTATTATGTGTAGATTGATGAGGGAATTTTAAAAATAGATATATTTTAGAATAAGTCTAACGTAGCATGTGGAAAAAAGGGAAGGGGTCTGAAAACTTTCCGAATGCAAGTTATATGCTTAATTTAGAGTTATTTATGCTACTTCAGTTGTGGAAAAACATTAGAATGTATAAAAAAAAATCCAAACATATAGCCTAAGGCTGCATGATGCCACTAATGATGATTTGAAAAAGTTGCATGGAAAGGCATGAGCTCTGCTCTGGTTTTTTTTGTGCAGGCTGCTCACACTTCAGTCTCTCATGCACAATTTGACAAGCACTTGATAATATTCTCACCCATCAGACATTTCTTAATTTAATCTGGTCTTTACATATAGCCTACTAATATATGTGTGGATTTTTTTTGATTTAGAATGCCCTACAAAAAAAACAACATGTAATCCATACGCCTGTCTATACAGAAATCATTCAAAAATAGTAAATGTGAAAAGTAGGAGGCAAAGCAAGGGATATAGCAATATTTCAAAATATAATTGTGGGAAAACAGTTTGCAAAGCAAATGGTTTTGCTTTAAAAGAGAATACATAAAATACTGTTTTTTTAGTTATCAAAATTCTCAAATCAATTGAGTGAACAACCATATAGCCTATTTTACTAGCACCAGCGGAGAGCATATTCACTATTTATCAATGTTGGTTCAGTGCTACTGAAGTTTGTTTTGGACAACAATTTCCTCCTCCAGTTTAGATGGATGTCATGTGTGTGCCTCACCTTCTCTTAGGCTTGTTATATGGACGTAGTCATTTGTATTAATCTTTGTCAGTGTCAGCAGTGTAGGCTACTCTGAAATGTGTCATATTAGAAAAGATTCTTCCGTCTCCAGTCATATAAAGTGTAGTAGAATTGCATGAAAATATGTTTATAAAAAGGGAAAAATTTTCCCAGTCGAAGAAAGAAGAAACATAAGTCATCTGAAATAGCCTATAGCCTACTCCATACTTGCCTTAGACTGCACATGCTGGGCATAATTCACAAGTGATAATATTGTCACCCATCAGACTATTTTCAATTGAATCTTGTCTTTACATATACTAAATAATATATGCGTGTGAAATTAGTTTTGATTTAGAATGTAACATGATCATGCACCTGTCGGAACAGGGTCAGGGGGAAAAAAAATGTGTCATATGCACCTAAATAGCGAATGGAGGAAGCTTTTCCCCACAGTAAATTTTTATGCCAGCCTGTTAAGCTATAAACGCAAAGCGTTTAATATTAGGAACGTTGAGAAATAAACTAAATAAATAAATAAATAAATATAGTAGGTCTAGCCTATAGAAAGCTGATGGGATCCTCTTTTTAAGAGGCCATCAAAACAGTTGTCATAGTCTATAGAAATGTTTTGCAACATGAGCTCATGGACTCTAATGAAGTGTTGTATTTGCAATAGCATTTGCATTGACGTCAGAGTGATTAGAGAGACAATAGAGCGCTGAGTACAAGGCCATTAGCAACTGGCCGTTAGCAAGTTTGGTAGGCTACTAATGACCATCAGCGGCATCAGAGCTCAGTTTTGGAGAATCCGAGTTACCTTGACTAAACGGTCAGGTGGAATTTGACTGTGGCCATGACTTGTGGCGGTAATATGCTCACCGTAAAACAGCCCTAGCTGTCCAAACCCACAGTTTTATCAACCGTCTGGGAGGCTTGTCTCAGATTATCCTGCAGGTGAAGAAGCAGGATGTGGAGATCCTGGGCTAGCACGGTTACACGTGGTCTGTAGTTGTGATGCCAATCGCATGCTTACTCAAAACTTGAGACATCTGTGGCATTGTGGTGTGTGACAAAACTGCATATTTTAGAGTGGACTTCTGTTTACATTTGAGTCATTTTGCAGACACTATAAGTCGCTCTGGATAAGAGCAAGTGCATTCATCTTAAGATAGCTACACATATCACAGGCATAGAAAGTACATTTTACCTCAATAATGTAGCTGTCAGTAGTGTCAGAGCTAGAAGGTGGGGTGGGAGGAGGATTATTTAAAGATACTGTTTGAAGAGGTAGGGTTTCAGATGTTTTCAGAAGATGGGCAGAGACTCTGTTGTCCGAGCGTCAGGGGGAAGCTGGTTCCACCATAGGGGTGCCAGGACAAAGGAGAGCTTGGGCTGGGCTGAGCGTGAGCTGCCCTTCCATAGGGGTGGGAGGGCCAAGAGACCTGAGGTGGCAGAACGCAGTGCTCAGGTTGGAGTGTAGGGTTTGAGTATAGCCTGAAAGTAGGAAGGGGTAGTCCGTCTTGCTGTTCCGTAGTTAAGCACCAAGGTCTTATAGTGGAAGCGAGATTCAATTGGAAGCCAGTGGAGTGTGCGGATGAGCAGGGTGACATGAGAGAAATTGGCACGGTTGAAAACCAGGTGGGCTGCTGCATTCGTTGCAGGGGTTTGATGGCACAAGTGGGGATCCCAGCCAACAGCGTGTTGCTATAGTCCAGACAGGAGAGGACAAGTGCCTAGATTAGGACATGCGCCACTTCCTGTGTAAGGTTTTTTAATATATTTATTTACCTTTATTTAACTAGGCAAGTCAGTTAAGAACAAATTCTTATTTTCAATGACGGCCTAGGAAGAGTTGGTTAACTGCTTTGTTCAGGGGCAGAATGACAGACTTGTACCTTGTCAGCTCGGGGATTCGATCTTGCAACCTTTCGGTTACTAGTCCAACGCTCTAACCAGTACGCTACGCTGCCGCCCCACGCTGCCGCCCCAAGACCCAAGGTAGGGTCGGACTCTACGGATGTGGTAGAGCACGAACCTGCAGGAGCGGGTCACTGCCTTGATGTTTGCAGAGAACGACAGGGTGTTGTCCAGGGTCACGCCAAGCTTCTTTGCACTCTGGGAGGGTGACACTGGAGTTGTCAACCATGATGGAGAGGTCTTTGAGCAGGCAGGACTTTCCAGGGAGGAAGAGTAGTTTCATCTTGTCAAGGTTGAGCTTCAGGTGGTGGGCCAACATCCAAGTTGAGATGTATGTCAGGCACACAGAGATGCTTGTCGCCACACCTGGGTGTCAGAAGGGGTGGGGGTGGGGGGGGAGTAGTTGAGTGTCATCCACATAGCAATGATAGGAGAGACCATGTGAGGATATGACAGAGCAGTGTGACTTGGTGTATAGAGAGAAGAGGGCCTGGGGTGCAGACACAGATCATCTCCACGTCACATGGTAGGAGCGGCCTGCCTGGTAGGATGCAATCCAAGAGTGTGCAGAGCCTGAGACGCCCAGCCTAAAGAAGGTGGAGAGGAGTATCTGATGGTTCACGTTGTCCAAAACAGCAGATAGATCTAGGAGGATGAGAACAGAGGAGAGAGAGTCAGCTTTGGCAGGGCGGAGAGCCTCCGTGACACAGAAAAGAGCAGTCTTGGTTGAGTGACCCGTCTTGAAGCCTGACTGGTTAGGGTCAAGATGAGAGTTCTGAGAGAGATAACGAGAAAGTTGATCAGAGACAGCACGCTCAAGTGTTTTGGAAAGAAACGAAAGGGAGACAGGTCTATAGTTTTTGACAGTTAAGTCAAGTGTTGGTTTCTTGAGGGCAGCAACTCGGGCCATTTTCAAGTCAGAGGGGATGCAGCCAGTGGTCAGGGATGAGTTGATGAGGGAAGTGAGAAATGGGAGAAGGTCTGCAGAGATGGTCTGGAGAAGGAAGGAGGTGATGGGGGTCGAGCGGCCAGACCTCACTAGTGACAGGATGTCATCTGGAGAGAGGGGGGAGAAAGAGGTCAAGGCGTAGTGTAATTCTGTGTGAGTGGACACAATATGCTGAGTGTATGAGTAGTGCATGTCGTCAACCTTTTTTTCCAAAGTGGTTGACAAAGTCATCCACAGAGAGGGAGGAGGAGGGGTGGAGGATTAAGTAGGGAGGAGAACATGGAAAATAGTTTGCTAGGGTTAGAGGCAGAAGATTGATATTTAGAAAGTGGCTTTAGCAGCAGATACAGAGGAACAGAGGTTAGAGAGGAGGGAGGGAAAGGATGATAGGTCCTCCAGAACATAGGTTTTTCTACATTTTCGCTCAGTTGCCCACAGCCCTGTTCTGTAAGCTCAGCCACGGAGCAGGAGGGGAGGGCCGAGCCAACCAGGAGGAAACGGGACAGTGAGTCATAGGATGCGGAAAGGGAGGAGGGTGGGGTCGAAGAGGCGGAAGGGAGAAGGATTTAGCAGAAGGGAGAGATGATTGGATAGAAGAGGAAAGAGTAGTGGGAGCGAGAGAGTGAAAATTGCGACGGCGCATTACCATCTGGGTAAGGGCTGAGTGGTTAGGGTTGGAGGAAAGGGAGACAGAAAAATAAAGTAATCTAGTAAAGATAAGGTCAAGCGTATTGCCTGCCGTGTGAGATGGAGGGGATTGGTAAAGGGTGAGGCCAAAAGAGGCAAGGAGGGGAAGGAAGTTGGAAGGAAATTCATTTGAAGGCAGATATTGGCAGGTTGAAGTCGCCAAGTACGAAGAGGTGAGCCATCGTCGGGAAATTATCTTATCAAGGTGTCAAGCTCATTGAGGGATAAGTCGGACCACAGAGTGAAGGAAAAGCAGCCAACAAGTGCTCAGCATATGTGGGAACTCCTATAAGACTGTTGGAAAAGCATTCCAGGTGAAGCTGGTTGAGAGAAAATGCCAAGTGTGCAGAGTACAGGGTGGCTATTTGAAGAATCTCAAATATAAAATATATTTTGATTTGTTTAGCACTGTTTTGGTTACTACATGATTCCATATGTGTTCTTTCATAGTTTAAGTCTTCACTACTATTCTACAATGTAGAAAATAGTTTTTTTTAATTAAGAAAACCCTTTAATGACTAGGAGTTGCAGTTTGGATTTACGCATCCTGAAAATAAACGCTTAGACGGCAAAGGCTTTCTGTGGCAGAAAAATCTCTGTAGAACAATTCCCATCCCTTACAAGGGGCTAAAACATTGGTGAGATATGCACACAAATTAACCTAAAACACTGTTATTCCTCATACTTTTATTTCACTTAGCCTAATTACGTCAGCAAATTCTGTATTTAAAATCTGATATGCCAACTTGTGTCTTTGAAAATAAATGTAATAAGCATTTCAATTCTGTATTTAAAATCTGATATGCCAACTTGTGTCTTTGAAAATAAATGTAATAAGCATTTATGGACAGTGATGAATATAGGCTGAGTCATAAAATGAGAAATGTCCCTTGCCTTAAATATCCTGTTTTGACATTTTAGTATAGCGCACAAGCTGCTAGGCAAAAATGGTAATCATAACAGCAAAAGATCTTGCCTATGTAAGATGGCAAGGTTTTGCAAATTAGCCTCAAACACCTTAAAATTGATATTCATTCGATTTTTCTTGAATGTGGGGTAATTGTGTAGAAATCAAAATGTCACACGAACATATTCAAACTCCCAGTATTTGGGGAGAAGATCAGGGGTGGGAAGCCAACCCTCTTGGAGAGTTACAGGTACCTGACAAAATAAAGGAAACGCTTGAGTAAATAAGGGATAAAGCATATTGAAAGCAGGTGCTTCACACAGGTGTAGTTCCTGAGTAAATTAAGCAATTAACAGCCCATCATGCTTAGGGTCATTTATAAAAATGGCCAGTATTTTGGCTACCATGGCTAGAAGAAAATATCTGTGACTTTGAATGAGAGGTCTCAAAGAAGCATAGGGGGTTTAAAGTGTATCTGTGTTTTTCCAAGTGTCCAAGCCATAGACTGTTCACTCTGCTACCCCCCGACAAACAGTACCGGAGCATCGGCTCTCGGACCAACAGGCTCCGAGACAGCTTCTACACCCAAGCAAAAAGACCACTAAATAGTAATAAGACTGCTAAAATTGTTAATTAAATGGTTACACAGATCTGCACTGACCCTAATTATTTAATATATATATACACACACACACACACCACACAAACACACTTTTGCACTCATCATATGCTTCTGCTACTCTGTTCTTTACTATCATCATCATCATCAATCCTGATACCTAGTCACTTTAACCTGCATTCATGTAGATACAGTACCTTCAACGAGTATACATACAGCCTAGACTTAATCCACATTTGTTGTGTTAAAGCCTGAATTCAAAATGGATTAAATAAAAACACTCACCCACCTACACACAATACCCCATAATGACAAAGTGAAAACATGCTTAGAAATGTTGGCTAATGTATTGAAATGAATTGCAGAAATATCTGAAGTACATACCGTAACAGTCAAACGTTTGGACACACCTACTCATTCAATAGTTTTACTTTTACCATTTGCTACTTTGTAGATAAATAGTGAAGACATCAAAACTATGAAATAACATATATGGAATCATGTAGAACCAAAAAAAGTGTTAAAACAATGAAGAGCCGACTCCGGGATGCTGGCCTTCTAGGCAGAGTTCCTCTGTCCAGTGTGTGTTCTTTTGCCCATCTTAATCTTACTGGCCAGTCTGAGATATGGCTTTCTCTTTGCAACTCTGCCTAGAAGGCCAGCATCCCAGAGTCGCCTCTTCACTGTTGACGTTGAGACTTGTTTTGCGGGTACTATTTAATGAAGCTGCCAGTTGAGGACTTGTGACGCGTGTGTTTCTCAAACTAGACACCGATACACTTGTCCTCTTGCTCAGTTGTGTACTGGGGCCTCCAACTCATCTTTCTATTCTGGTTAGGGCCAGTTTGCGCTGTTTTGTGAAGGGAGTAGTACACAGCGTTGTACGAGATCTTCAGCTTCTTGGAATTTTCTCACATGGAATAGCCTTCATTTCTCAGAATAAGATTAGACTGATGAGTTTCCGAAGAAAGGTCTTTGTTTCTGGACATTTTGAGCCTGTAATTGAACCCACAAATGCTGATGCTCCAGATACTCAACTAGTCTAAAGAAAGCCAGTTTTCAGCTGTGCTAACATAATTGCAAAAGGGGATTCTAATGATCAATTAGCTAATCCAAGTTTATCATTTTAAAAGGCTAACACAACGTGCCATTGGAACATAGGAGTGATGGTTGCAGATAAAACGGGCCTTTGTATGCCTATGTAGATATTCCATTAAAAATCAGCTGTTTCCAGCTACAAGTCATTTACAACATTAACAATGTCTACACTGTAATTCTAATCAATTTGATGTTATTTTAAAATGGACAAAAAAATAGGAATTTCCTTGTTTTTGAAAGAAAAGCTGTGACCCCAAACTTGAGTGGTAGTGTATATATGAAACGTTTATTTCTAGTGCAGTCGCATATACAATCAACCTCAATGATGAAACTGGCTCTCATGAAGACCGCCACAGGAAAGGAAGACCCCAAGGTACCTCTGCTGCAGAGGATAAGTTAGAGTTACCAGTCTCAGAAATTGCAGCCCGAATAAATGCTTCACAGAGTTCAAGTAACAGACACATCAACACCAACTGTTCAGAGGAGGCTGCATGAATCAGGCCTTCATGGTTGAATTGCTGCAAAGAAACCACTACTAAAGGACACCAATAAGAAGAAGAGACTTGCTTGGGCCAAGAAACGCAAGCAATGGACATTAGACCAGTGGAAATCTGTCCTTTAGTCTGATGAGGCCAAATTTGAGATTTTTGGTTCCAACCGCTGTCTTTGAGACCCAGAGTAGGTGAACGGATGATCTCCACATTTGTGGTTCCCACCATGAAGCATAGAGGAGGAGGTGTGATGGTGTAGATGTGCTTTGCTGGTGACACTGTCAGTGACTTATTTAGAATTTAAGGCATACTTAACCACCATGGCTACCACAGAATTCTGCAGCGATACACCCTCCCATCTGGTTTGCGCTTTGTGGGAGTATCATTTCTTTTTCAACAGGACAATCACCCAAAACACACCTTGAGGCTGTGTAAGGGCTATTTGAACAAGGAGAGTGATGGAGTTTTTCATCAGATGACCTGGCCTCCACAATCAACCCAATTGAGATGATTTTGGATGAGTTGGACAGCAGAGTGAAGGAAAAGCAGCCAACAAATGCTCAGCATATGTGGGAACTCCTTCAAGAGTGTTGGAAAAGCATTTCATGTGAAGCTGGTTGAGAGGATGCCAAGAGTGTGCAAAGCAGTCATCAAGGCAAAGGGTGGCTACTTTGAAGAATCTGAAATATATTTTAATTCATATAAAACTTTTTTGGTTACTATATGATTCCATGTGTTATTTCATAGTTTTGATGTCTTTACAAATAAAGAAACCCTGGAATGAGTAAGTGTGTCCAAACTTTTGACTGGTACTCTCTGTGTGTGTGTGTGTTGTTATTTATATATATCTAAACACACAAACACTACATGTCTATATAGGTCTTAATCCCATTTTACCTTTAGATGTGTCTATTGTTAGATATTACTGCACTGATGGAGCTAGGAATACAAGTATTTCACTACACCTGCAATAAAATCTGCTAAATATGTGTATACAACCAATAAAAAAATTAAAATGTGATTTCATGCTTTTCAGCAACTGGGAGACTGGTAGGGATAAAGGGAACAATGAACGGAGCCAAATCCTTGATGAGGATACTTGCATCCCATTGAAAATCTGTGGAAAGACTTGAAGATTGCTGTTCGCTCTAACTTCACCAAATCCAGATGTGCAAAGCTGATAGACATACCAAGACGACTCAAAGCTGTAATCGCCGCCAAAAGTGCTTCTTCAAAGTATTTACTCAGGCGTGTGAATACCTACATAAATTAGACTTTTACATTTTTATTTTATTTAACTAGGCAAGTCGATTAAGAACCAATTCTTATTTACAATGACGGCCTATTTCGGCCAAACTCGGACGACACCAGGCCAATTGTGCGCCGCCCTATGGGACTCCCATACAGCCTAGATTCGAACCAGGGATTGTAGTGATGCCTCTTGCACTGAAATGCAGTGTTTTGGACCGCTGCTGTATTTCATTTTCAATTAATTTGACACTGTCATTATAGGGTATTTTGTGTAGATGGGTGAGAAAAATATACTTAATCCATTTTGAATTCAGGCTGTTACAACAAAATGTGGATTAAGTCAAGGGGTATGAATACTTTTGGAATGCACAAATGCTTTGTATTCCTGCACATTGATCTGGTACTGGTACTTCCTGTATATAGCTTCATTCTTGTATTTTATTCCAAGTGTAAACATTTTATTCTTACTTTTTAACTCTGCATCGTTGGGAAGGGCTCGTATTAAGCAAACATTTCACTGTCAAGTTTACACCTGTTGTATTCGGCAAATGTGATAAATAAAACATTTTGGGTGTGTGTGCGCGCATCTCAACCCAATTGAAAACTGGAGATTCTGGAGCCACCTAAAACAGCGGTTTCCACCACTATCAACAGAACAGCAAATGATGGAATTTCTCATGGAAGAATGGTGTTGAATTCCTCCAATAGAGTTCCAGACACTTGTAGAATCTATGCCAAGGCGCATTGAAGCTGTTCTGGCGGCTCATGTTGGCCCAACGCCTAATTAAGACACTATATTGGGGTTTCCTTTATTTTGGCAGTTACCTGTAACTCAAGGCAGGATTAGCTAAAGTTTTAATTTACATGTTGGTTTCTTAAAGTCAAGGAGAGACTGCAATTCGTACTATGGTTAGCCACTGCCACCAACCATTAATATCATATACAGTTAGCATACTCTAAATTCAATGGCCAAATCATCTGAAAGTAACTTCAACCAAGTCGTCGAGTTTTGAGTGTGTATATTTAAAATAAACCTTAATACATCTGACCAGTGTTTTAAAAATGGAGAAAACATGTAGATTTGCAGGAAATTCGCTTTAAAACAGATTTTGTTTCCTGGGCCCGACCCACGGAAAAATTGACACCCCTAGAAAACTTGGCACCGCTGAATAATACTATAGGTTATAATAATACAAGATATTATACGCTTACCAACATTCGCAGAGGCGTCTCTGATTTCTTCCCCTGCACATGTTGGTAACCTTAGCAGCAGGATAAACGCCCATACGCACACGATGCACTCTAGAAACACAATTATCAGAGTTAATTAATTGAGAAACAACCTATACTAACCAGGGTTGGCGACTTTGATTAAATATGTTCGGGGGGGAAGTAATTGTAAGGAACTCACCTCTCATTGTAAGATGTAATGCATAAAACGCACCTTCAAAGCACGCGCTCTTCTCAGTAAGGCAGTGCAACAAAAAGTAGTTATTAGAGTACTCTCATAAATAAACACCCATACCCGAAACGAAGTATTTTCTGACAGGAAACTGTTTAGATACCATCTAAAAACGTACAAGTCCACACAGAATTACATACAGGACATTATGACTGCAAGAATGTAGGCGCGAAACGAGTAGTGTAGCTCCCCATCTCCTGGTTCACTTCAGTATGCAGCCTTCTCAACACCCAGATTGGCTAGTGTGTAATGTAGTTTAATGGCTCCATCTATTGGTTGTTATGAGAGCATTACAATCCTAGTGAAGATACTTTAAACTAGTATGAATACTTGCTTTTCTTGCAATTGCAATATCCTTGAATTTTGCAAATTACACACCCTGAAAATCATCATCATCGTAAGTGTAACCAGTATAGAGGTAAAAATGGTTTTATATTGGATATTCAGTTCTCACGTCAATAGCTATTGAACCAAACATGCCATTACTATGAACATAGTATATTCTGAATCAGGGGTGGATGGAGAAAAATCCACATGAGTTTTTAAAGCTAAACGTTCTGATCTGTTGTCAGCTTCATTGCGTAAAAACATTGTTTTGATGCTAGTGGTTGTATTAATTTGGGATCTATAGCATTCCACAACTGTTCCTGACTATGTTTGGAATATTTATTTCTTGCACAGAATAGGTCAACTTTTGTAATATGGGGGATAGTAGATTGACATAGGCTAGTACTTTTGCTGTCCGTTAGGCCTACTCGTCTTGTTGCCTGATGAAAAGTAAATGTGGACAGTTCTTCCAAATTCTTGAATATGCACCTCGGAATTGGATAAGGACACGCACAGTTGCGTTCCTGATGTGTCTGTCTTCACTTGTAGCCTGTGAGAAACACCTGATCACGTGATGGAGAGCCATGTGAGTGAGATGTGCTTCAGAGCACGCAGCACTCAGTGAGAAGGGAATTATAATTAGTATATTCGGCCACTGGCCGTAAAAGGCATGGATTTTCTTAAGGGGGCATTACGGCCACACAAAGGGGACGCTGCCGGGAAATTCAAGGCATTATCAAGTGCTTGTCAAATTGTGAATGAGAGACTGATGAAGTTTGTATAGCCTATGCAAAAAACAAAGCAGAGTTCATGCCTTTCATGCAACCTTTTTCAAATCATCATTAGAGTCGCATCATGCACCTTACAATGGATTAAAAATCAAAACATACAGCTTAACATTTGTAGAACAACTAAAGTTACATTAATAACTCTAAATGAAGCATATAGGAGTACCTGTTTATTTGTTAACTGCTCAACACAGAATAGCAGCATGTGCTCACTCCCTCAAATTGTTTGGAGAAAATATCCTTTCTATTTTATTCAGCTTTGTTCTATTATATTATTCATACTAAGAAATAATAATAACGCTATCGGACTTCTAAACAAATCTTGTCCTTTAAATGAACTAATGTAGCCCATAGCCATAGCCAGATGAGGACCTAACATAAGGACAACTCAGAGTATGCTATTCTGTTCTTCTGAAATAGACTACATTTTCTTCATATCATGTTTCTTTAAACCTGTCTAAAATAAATAATGGATTTATTGTGAAGGTGTAAGCTATATTACATGGATTTATTAGACTTTTTAAAATGTAGATGTTTCAAAGGTCTGCATCAGTGGCTTGTAGGCTCTGTGCGGACAATCACCAGCTGACGAAATTTCATGACTGCCACAGCCCTATCCACCACCATGGACTCTTCAGGAAGACCATTCGAACCCTTAACCTTTATAATAGTTGCTGCATAGGAAATGCTCTGTACAGCCCTGACCTTGGCCACCTCATTCTCTTTCACCCTTGTCGGGCATTCCAAAGAGGTGGCTTCATGGTTCCCACCACAATTGCAACATGTCACATTGCCATCACTTTTAAAACATATGATATGACCTTTTTCACAACTTAGACATCTCGGCTTCTCCCTTCTGCAGACAGTTGAAACACACACAAAAAAGCTTTACAGTGATCACACTGCATTGGTCTTGGGATAAATGCTCTGACTCGGTAGTTTATATACCCCAACTGCACCTGAGACTCCATGTAAAAAAAACTAAAGAACAGATAGACTCTTCATTTTCTCTTGATTTACCACACAATTCATCCGACATGCAACAATCAGTACTGGAATATTCTTAATCTTGACAACATCGACTTACCGTTAGATGCCAGATATTACCCTCTAGGGGCGCCCTATTCCGAAGAGGCACACACAACACGTCAAACTTCTCAAAATCAGGTGAGAAGCAACACACATTCCTTCTGATCCTCAGAAGTACAAGAAATCAAAACAAGCCCACTTCTCGTCATTCTCACAGCCTTACTTTACCCAGCACTCTCTCCACCAGTTTGGATCTCTCAAATGGATTCTTCAAGATTGGTAATCCGATTAGCTGCTCCTCATCAACAAACTGTACTCCAACAAGATAAGAATGGACACTCTCAGCACTGTACGCTACTTTGCTTTATTTTCCATTCTTTTGGACAATAGTCACATTTTCCTTGATTCCACCGCCATTACATTCAAGATCCGCATCAGTGTTCGTCATCTTTTTTTCCCCTACCAGAAATAAATATCTTTCTTCTTCTATGTTATTATTGCGGTCCGCAACCATATGTTAGAGGTGCATGCCGCCACCCACGGGCAACACACTAATTGTTCCCAAAGACAAAGAAACAAAAACCAAATAGTTCTTCTTTAGTCAGATTCAAATGTCAACTCCGATCACTACATGCTCTGGGGCCTGAGAAGGAAGAGCGTCTTCAGACGGAATTCCTTGAAGTGTTTTGGGTGTGAAGTCCTGGAGACCCAAAAACCTTTCAGCCGCAGATACAGGTATGGCCAGTTCCTTGGACTTCTTGTTTGTTTGTGAAGTATTATTAATCACATGCGCAATAAACTCCACAAAATCTACCTTATTCAAGATCAGCATATCACTTTCCCTCAACTGTTAAACGACACTCTGAATTTCCACAAGCTGCGGGCCATCCACCTCCATATCTTCAGCTCCACTCGCTCCTTCATCTATTTCACGTGCCTCTGTGTAGGAGACCTGCTGTACAGCCCTGACCCTTGCCACTACAAACTCTGGGGAATTGGGAACGTGATTTCCAGCACAATTGCAACACCGTACATCCTCAGATTCTTCAGCAACATTCTTTCGGCACACACTTGACACATGGCCATACCTTTTGCAATTATGTCAAAACCTCATTTTTCTTCTTCCATGCATTACGGTGGTCCGTAAACAAACGTTAGAGGTGCATGTCGCTACCTACTGTACTGGAGTGTGTAGTCTATCACAGCTTACAGACTAAATGTATAAAGAAACTAATATTAAGAAAAACTAAACCCTCCTGAGTAAATCCAGATGTGGATTTATCACAATGAAATATCACAATATGCCATCCCAACAGCAATATTTGTGACCTGTTACCTCAAGAAAAGGGAAACCAGTGAAGCACAAACACCACTGTAAATACAAACTATATTTATCTGTCTATTTATTTTCCCTTTTGTACTTCAAATATTTGCACAATGTTACACGACTATACTGTATAGACAGTAATATAACATTTAAAACGTCTATAGTCTTTTGAAACTTTTGTGAGTGTAAGTTTTACTGCACACTTTTGTTTATTATCTATTAAAAAACATTTTTTTAAAGAAATTATGAAACAGTCTGACAAGACTATTTGTAAGCTTTGAAATTATATCTATCTCAACCATTTATCTTTCCTAGAGTGATGACGACAGACTTGGATGTCTGATGGTATGGTGGGGCATGCAAAATAGGTCAACTTTGAGCATCTTTATCTCATGAATGTTTTGGCGATGGGCAAATACATTACCGTTCAAAAGTTTGGGGTCACTTAGACCACTTGTTTTTGAAAGAAAAGCAATTTTTTTGTCCATTAAAATAACATCATATTGACCAGAAATATGGTGTAGACATTGTTAATGTTGTAAATGACTATTGTAGCTGTTAAGGCCGATTTTGTAATGGAATATCTACAAAGGCCTATTATCAGCAACAATCACTCCTGTGTTCCAATAGCACGTTTGTCACGTTCGTCGTAAGAATTATTTTTCATTTTTCATTTTCATTTCACCTTTATTTAACCAGGTAGGCTAGTTGAGAACAAGTTCTCATTTGCAAATGCGACCTGGCCAAGATAAAGCATAGCAGTGTGAGCATACAACAAAGAGTTACACATGGAGTAAACAATTAACAAGTCAATAACACAGTAGAAAACGAAGGGGGGGTCTATATACAATGTGTGCAAAAGGCATGAGGAGGTAGGCAAATAATTACAATTTTGCAGATTAACACTGGAGTGATAAATGATCAGATGGTCATGTACAGGTAGAGATATTGGTGTGCAGAAGAGCAGAAAAGTAAATAAATAAAAACAGTAAGGGGATGAGGTAGGTGAAAAGGGTGGGCTATTTACCAATAGACTATGTACAGCTGCAGCGATCGGTTAGCTGCTCAGATAGCTGATGTTTGAAGTTGGTGAGGGAGATAAAAGTCTCCAACTTCAGCGATTTTTGCAATTCGTTCCAGTCACAGGCAGCAGAGTACTGGAACGAAAGGCGGCCAAATGAGGTGTTGGCTTTAGGGATGATCAGTGAGATACACCTGCTATTGGGACCAAAGCACAGCGTGATATGGTTTCCACATGTTTATTTTACTGAAACACACAAAAACAGTAAAGAATGAACGAAACGTGAAGTCAATTAAGTGCTCACAGGCAACTAAACATAAACAAGATCTCACAAACTCAGGTGGGAAAAAGAACTACTTAAATATGATCCCCAATTAGAGACAACGACAACCAGCTGCCTCTAATTGGGAATCACACAAAACACCAACATAGAAAAAGAAACTAGAACACAACATAGACATAGATATACTAGATCACCCCCTAGTCACGCTTTGACCTACTACACCATAGAGAAACAATGGCTCTCTATGGTCAGGGCGTGACAACGTTGTGTTAGCTAATCTAAGTTTATCATTTTAAAAGGCTAATTGATCGTTAGTAAAACCCTTTTGCAATTATGTTAGCACAGCTGAAAACTGTTGTGCTGATTAAAAGCAATACAACGGACCTTTAGACTAGTTGAGTATCTGGAGCATCAGCATTTGTGGGTTCGATTACAGGCTCAAACTGGCAAGTAACAAATAACTTTCTTCTGAAACTCGTCAGTCTATTCTTGTTCTAAGAAATGAAGGCTATTCCATGCGAGAGATTGCCAAGAAACTGAAGATCATCATTAAGATCATCATTAAGTTTGCCGACGACACAACGGTGGTAGGCCTGATCACCGACAATGATGAGAAACTCCCCAAATACAGTTTTATGGGCTCCTAACCAATTGTACTATTGTGGTTTTTTTTGCATTGTTTTATTTTATTTTGTACATAATGTTTCTCCCACCGTCTCTTATGACCGAAAAGAGCTTCTGGATATCAGAACAGCAATTACTCAACTCAAACTGGACAAAGCAGAACAGCTGCAACCGGTAAGACAAGGGGTGGTGGTCTGTGGCTATTTGTCAATAACAGCTGGTGCGCAAAATCAAATATTAAGGAAGTCTCAAGGTTTTGTTTGCCTGAGGTAGAGTAATTCATGATAAGCTGTAGACCACACTATTTACCAAGAGAGTTTTCATCTATATTTTCATAGCTGTCTATTTACCCCCACAACTGATGCTGGCACTAAGACCGTACTCAACGAGCTGTAAAAGGCCATAAGCAAACAAGAAAACGCTCATCCAAAGGCGGCGCTCCTAGTTGCCAGGGACTTTAATGCAGGGAACTTAAATCCTTTTTACCTAATTCCAACCAGCATGTTACATGAGCAACCAGTGGGAAAAAAACTCTAGACCGCCTTTACTCCACACACAGAGATGGGTACAAAGATCTCTCTCACCCTCCATTTGGCAAATCTGACCATAATTATATCCTCCTGATTCCTGATTACAAGCAAAAACTAAAGCAGGAAGTACCAGTGACTCGCTCAATATGGAAGTGGTCAAATTACGGAGATGCTAAGCTACAAGACTGTTTTGCTAGCACAGACTGGAATATGTTCCGGGATTCATCCGATGGCATTGAAGGGTATACCACATCAGTCACTGGCTTCATCAATAAGTGCATCGATGACGTCGTCCCCAAAGGGACTGTCCGTTCATACCGCAACCAGAAGCCATGGATTACAGGCAACATCCTCGCTGAGCTAAAAGGTAGAGCTCTGGACTCTAACCTGGACTTTTATAAGAAATCGCGCTATACCCTCCGACTAACCATCAAAAAGGCAAAGCGTAAATACAGGACTAAGATTGAATCCTATGACACCAGCTCCAACGCTTGTCGAATGTGGCAGGGCTTGCAAACTATTACGTAATACAAAGGGAAGCCCGCCTGCGAGCTGCCCAGTGACATGAGCCTACCAGACAAACTAAATTACTTCTATGCGCACTTCGAGGCAAGGTACACTGAAGCATGCATGAGAGCACCAGCTGTTCCAGACTACTGTATGATCACGCTCTCCGTAGCCGATGTGAGTAAGACCTGTAAACAGGTCAACATTCACAAGGCTGCAGGGCCAGATTCATTACGAGGACGTGTACTCCGAGCATGCGCTAACAAACTGGCAAGTGTCTTCACTGACATTTTCAACCTGTCTCTAACCGAGTCTGTAATACCTACATGTTTCAAGCAGACCACCATAATCCCTGTTCCCAAGAAAGCGAAGGTAACCTGCTTAAATAAATACCGAACCGTGCGTACTTAGTCCCCTCCTGTACTCCCTGTTTACCCCTGACTGCATGGCCAAGCACGACTCCAACACCATCATTAAGTTTGCCGACGACACAACGGTGGTAGGCCTGATCACCGACAATGATGAGACAGCCTATAGGGAGGGGGTCAGAGACCTGGCGTGGTGCCAGGACAATAATCTCTCCCTCAAAGTGATCAAGACAAAGGAGATGATCGTGGACTATATGAAAAGTAGGGCCGAACACACCCCATTCTCATCGGCAGGTCTGTAGTGGAGCAGGTTGAGAGCGTCAAGTTTCTTGGTGTCCACATCACCAACAAACTTACATGGTCCAAACACACCAAGACAGTCGTGAAGAAGGCATGACAATGCCTATTCCCCCTCAGGAGACTGAAAAGATTTGGCGTGGGTCCTCAGATCCTAAAAACGTTCTACAGCTGCACCATTGAGAGCATCCTCACTGGTTGCATCACTGCCTGGTATGGCAACTGCTCTGCCTCCGAGTGCAAGGTTCTACAGAGGGTAGTGCATGTGGCCCAGTACATCACTGGGGCCAAGCTTCCTGACTCAGTATATAGCCTCGTTATTGTTATTTCATTTGCTGCTCTTGATTTTTTTTACTTTACTTTGTTTTGTAAATATTTCCTCTCTCTTATTTTTACACACAATACTCCATAATGACAAAATGCTAGATTAATTATTTGATCATTTTAATGGGTGCAGAACATGTTAGTTCATGCTGCAAGAGCCCTGATAGGTTGGAGGACATCTTCCAGAAGTTGTCATAATTGTCTAAGGAAAGGGGTGAGAACCATGAACCTCCTATGTTTTGTAATGAAGTCAATGTATCCAGAGGTGGATAGAAACTAGCTGTCCTCTGGCTACACCATGGTGCTACCTTACAGAGTGCTGTTGAGGCTACTGTGGTCCTTTATTGCAAAACAGTGTGTTTAATCAATTATTTGGTGACGTGAATATATTTAGAATAGTTTTATCTAAAAAGGATACATTTTTTATGTTTCATTGTTTTTATTTTTATTAAATTCACTGAGGATGTTCCTTCCCTTCCTCCTCTGAGGAGCCTCCACTGACACAATCTGTACACAAACCATTCACATGCTTGCCAACCAGATGTAATGATGAGTTTAATGTACAATGTCCTAGGTTCAACTGAACAAACAGCACCTCTTCCTTCCTTTGAATCTTGGTCCACAGACCTTTCTTTGGAGGGCATATAAATGTTGGCCCTTGGGCTCGCTGTCTCAACCCTTCTGCCACACATCTATCATAATGGCTCTAATTTTACATTTTGCCTCACCTATACCCAGGGAAGCAATAATATAAATCTAGTTTGAAAGCACTTTTGGCTACCTGATCTACTTTCATTCCCGCCCACTCCCGAGTGGGCTCAGACCCAGCAGAATCGCACTACTACACCCAGTCTCTCCATAATAGTAGGTCACTCCTATTAGATTTGCCAGATGATAAACTATTCAATACAGACAGGGAATCTGAGCATACTACAATTCTGACAGGTTGAACATCCTCCACCCACTGGAGGGCAACAACTATCGCCAACAGTTCAACAGAGTAAACTTAAAGTTCATTTGTTAGTCTTTGATATATCTCCACATCAAATTCAGGAATGTAAACTCCTGCTCCTGTGCGACCACTATCTCGGTCTTTGGAGTAAAAAATTATAAAAGCTTCGACCAGTGTAATTGTTAACCAGTACCATAGATATAGATAAATGACTAATCTTTATATCTGTGCCATTATAGCACCTGTGACAGCAGGGCATCGCTATTGAGGCTACAACCCTTAGGAATCCCCACCCATTTGACTACTCTGACTACTTTAACATTTTGGCAGCATGGTGGAAGCCCTCAATGGCCCTGCCCATGCTAAAATGGCCTTTGGGCCACTAAAGGCCTATATCATTCTCCATGACCAGTATATTATTTTTTTCTTCTTCTCTAAGGTTTTATGGCGTACCGCAACTAAGTGCTGTATTGTTGCCACCAACTGGATGGGGGTGAATAAATTCACAAAAGAAAAGCAGTGTAGGCTGCAGTGTAGGCCTACCGGTATTCACTACCATGGGACCTTTACAAATCTTTCTACCTGTTTGACAGCCTCCACATAGAAGACTCTCTAAAGCGCCCTGATTTTGGCAATCTCTTTCACTCTAATTGGGCATTCCAAGGACTTCAATTCATGATCTCCACCACAGTTACAGCACTTTGCTCCTTCATCATTCTCTCCTGCTACACATTCTCCTTCATAGTGTTTTTTTCCATACATATCCCACACATTTGCATCTTCTTATTCTTCTTTATTTATTGGCAGACTACAACCAAGAAAAGGTGTATTGCCACCACCTACTTAATATTTTTGCAAGAAAATATTCATATTAACTATCAAAAAATTTAAATAAATTCAACTCTGCATTCATTTCCGCCATTGTTCCCTCTCTGTCACGTTCTGA
Source organism: Oncorhynchus kisutch (assembly GCF_002021735.2). Lineage (NCBI taxonomy): Eukaryota > Metazoa > Chordata > Actinopteri > Salmoniformes > Salmonidae > Oncorhynchus > Oncorhynchus kisutch. The sequence goes on along the minus strand of NC_034176.2, from coordinate 21,261,867 downwards.
CCTTAGTTCTTTTGTTATGTCTTTGTTTTAGTATGGTCAGGGCGTGAGTTGGGTGGGTTGTCTATGTTCTTTTTTCTAGGATTTGGGATTTCTGTGTTTGGCCTGGTATGGTTCTCAATTAGGCAATCGTTGTCCCTGATTGAGAACCATACTTAGGTAGCCTGGTTTCACTTTTGAGTAGTGGGGGGTATATTTCCTGTTTAGTGTTTTTGTCTTTCACCTTACGGGACTGTTCGTTTGTTATTTATTGTTTTGTTCAGTGTTCTAGTACGCCATTAAAAGCTATGAACACTTACCACGCTGCGCATTGGTCTTCCTCTCTTTCTCCCAACGACGAACGTTACACTCTCCCACACTCTCCCATCAGCAGACACTTGATACATGTCCAAACATTTGACAGTGGCTGCATTGCAAAGGCCTGTATACAAACACTCTGACATACCAGAAACCTGTTTGCACCAGCCCTTTTGTAGCCATAGCTCCTCCTACGGAGACAAACCAAAGATGGGTAATCCAATGAAACAGCACAAAATAAAAAATTATAAATAACATTCTCCATAGTATAAGGTAGGCTACCATAAATTAATACAAGTATATTATAATTAGAATACCTAAATGTGGCCTCCCGGGTGGCACAGTGGTTAAGGGCGCTGTACTGCAGCGCCAGCTGTGCCACCAGAGACTCTGGGTGCGTGCCCAGGCTCTGTCGTAACCGGCCGCGACCGGGAGGTCCGTGGGGCAACACACAATTGGCCTAGAGTCGCCCGGGTTAGGGAGGGCTTGGCCGGTAGGGATATCCTTGTCTCATCGTGCACCAGCGACTCCTGTGGCAGGCCGGGCGCAGTGCACGCTAACCAAGGTTGCACGGTGTTTCCTCCGACACATTGGTGCGGCTGGCTTCCGGGTTGGATGCGGGCTGTGTTAAGAAGCAGTGCGGCTTGGTTGGGTTGTCCTGAGCCCGTACAGGAGTTGTAGCGATGAGACAAGATAGTAGCTACTAACAATTGGATACCACAAAATTGGGGAGAAAAAGGGTTAAAATTCACACAATAAAAACTAAATGTAAGGGTTTACTTAAACAGTAGCTTAATAGGATTTAATTCCAACCTTTTCACCTGGAAAACTTCCCACTTATACTATACCTTAGCCTACAGTACCTGGTTTGAACCCCAGGAACCCCTACTTTCACCCAGGGGTAAAGACCAGACTGCTGTAACCTGATTGGCTGAATGCGGTGTGAAGTTGTCAGAAAATCCTAAAATTGTAGTGGAAAATTGTGTTTTATTAAGACAGTACGCATATTTTTTTCTGGCGGCACACCATTAAACTAGTTAAGGAGGAAACCAATGCCTTTGCAGCCTTAATGGAGGATGTTTTATGTATGAACCTGGACACGAGTGTAGTACCAGCAGGGCACATTAAGCCAAGACGATAGTGGAGATCCATAGCCCCCACTAGTGGCTGCCCAGATTAACCACAGCATGTTTGGAGTGAACAGAAGGAGACCTCAATGGCAACAAAAAAACAATTCTGATTTCAATGATTTACTATAAAGATAACATAATTAGAACATATAAAATGTGTATTTCTTTGAAATAGTAAATACATGTCATGATAAATCTGCAACGATAAGATATAACAGTGATATGCGAGGACTTGCTGGCAAAATGAATGTGCAGCGCTAATAATACACAAGTAAGTATTGCAAACGTTATTTATTGTGTGTCGGCATGATGCAACTGAGATATACAGGAATGAAAATTACTTGTATGGAGGTGTTCTTGTCGTTATTTCACATCAATGCAGGTGAAGAGAAATCCACTTTAGACTATTGAGATGCATACAATAATCCACTAAAAGTAGTGATGGTCTTTCAAGTCATCCTCAGCACAATCAGTTTTTGGCTTTCTATGGAGCCCAAGCATGAGCCAATCCCAACCCTCTGAGACTGCCAAATTCATTCTGTGTGTTCTGAGAAGGGGGAATATATATATATATAGAGAGAGAGAGAGCGAGAGAGGGGGAGGTGTAGTTGCATCACTCAACAGCCCAGAGACTGGAGGAGAGAGAGAAGACCCAGCACGCCCTGTATCCTTCATGTCCAAAAACCCAAGACTGTGTCAGCAATACATTCACTCTGACAGTGGCTGGCTCTCCGTCAGGGAGCAGAGACACGTTACGCAAACAGACACAGCTTTTCTCTTTTAAGGCTAATCTCAAAATGGTCATTTTAAATCTGTGAACTGGAGTATTGCAAGCTAAACTCATTGATTTGCTATTAGGCTGTGCCAATCAGACCTGGGTTCTAATAAATATGTATTTGAGTATCTGGTATTTAAAAATAAAAAAATCTGTGTATTTTTGTATTTTCAAATTCACAGTCCAAAATAAGTATTTTTATTTGAGTATTTGAATGGTTATTTGAAAAAACAAAAAGTCTACCAAATTGTGTTTGAAAGTATTTTCAAATACCTGGATTAAATTCACAAAGTGCATTTGAGTCAGTGTATTTGAGTATTTTAAAATACTTTCCATGTGTTTTTATATTACTTGTATAAATATTGAACTACTTTTCTTTTCAAATTAAATATATCTGAATACAAATATTATTTGTCACATGTGACAAATAAAAAAGCATTACATGGGCTTGCTCCTACCTATCTCTCTGATTTGGTCCTGCCGTACATACCTACACGTATGTACGGTCACAAGACGCAGGCCTCCTAATTGTCCCTAGAATTTCTAAGCAGACAGCTGGAGGCAGGGCTTTCTCCTATAGAGCTCCATTTTTATGGAATGGTCTGCCTACCCATGTGAGAGATGCAAACTCGGTCTCAACCTTTAAGTCTTTACTGAAGACTCATCTCTTCAGTGGGTCATATGATTGAGTGTAGTCTGGCCCAGGAGTGTGAAGGTGAACGGAAAGGCTCTGGAGCAACGAACCGCCCTTGCTGTCTCTGCCTGTCCGGTTCCCCTCTTTCCACTGGGATTCTCTGCCTCTAACCCTATTACAGGGGCTGAGTCACTGGCTTACTAGGGCTCTTTCATATCGTCCCACTTGAGTGGGTTGAGTCACTGATGTGATCCTCCTGTCTGGGTTGGTTGGGTTGGCGCCCCCCCCCCCTTGGGTTGTGCTGTGGCGGAGATCTTTGTGGGCTATACTCAGCCTTGTCTCAGGATGGTAAGTTGGTGGTTGAAGATACCCCTCTAGTGGTGTGGGGGCTGTGCTTTGGCAAAGTGAGTGGGGTTATATCCTTCCTGTTTGGCCCTGTCCGGGGGTGTCCTCGGTTGAGGCCACAGTGTCTCCTGACCCCTCCTGTCTCAGCATCCAGTATTTATGCTGCAGTAGTTTATGTGTCGGGGGGCTAGGGTCAGTTTGTTATATCTGGAGTACTTCTGCTGTCCTATCCGGTGTCCTGTGCGAATTTCAGTATGCTCTCTCTAATTCTCTCTTTCTCTCTTTCTTTCTCTCTCTCTGAGGACCTGAGCCCTAGGACCATGCCTCAGGACTACCTGACATGATGACTCCTTGCTGTCCCCAGTCCAACTGGCCTTGCTGCTGCTCCAGTTTCAACTGTTCTGCCTGTGATTATTAATATTTGACCATGCTGGTAATTTATGAACATTTCAACATCTTGGCCATGTTCTGTTATAATCTCCACCCGGCACAGCCAGAAGAGGACTGGCCACCCCTCATAGCCTGGTTCCTCTATAGGTTTCTTCCAAGGTTTTGGCCTTTCTAGGGAGTTTTTCCTAGCCACCGTGCTTCTACACCTGCATTGCTTGCTGTTTGGGGTTTTAGGCTAGGTTTCTGTACAGCACTTTGAGATATCAGCTGATGTACGAAGGGCTATATAAATACATTTGATTTGATTTGATGTGCTGAATTGAATACAACAGGTGTAGACCTTACTGTGAAATGCTTACTTACAAGCCCTTAAAACAATGCAGTTCAAGAAATCGAATTAAGAAAATACTTACTAAATAAACTAAAGTTTAAAAAATCGAATCAAAAAGTAACACAAGAAAATGACATAACAATAGCGTGGCTGTATACCGAGTCAATATGAGGGGGTACAGGTTAGTCAAGGTCATTTGTAAAGTGACTATGCATAGATAATAAACAGCAAGTAGCAGCAGTATACAAAACAAATGACGGGGGTCAATGTAAATAGTCCGGGTGGCCATTTGATTAATTGTTCAGCAGTCTTATGGCTTGGGGGTAGAAGCTGTTAAGGAGCCTTTTGGTCCTAGACTTGGCACTCTGGTACCGCTTGCCGTGTGGTAGCAGAGGGAACAGTCTATGACTTGGGTGACTGGAGTCTTTGACAGTTGTTTGGGCCTTTCTCTGACATCTCCTAGTATATAGGTCCTGGATGTCAGGAAGCTTGGCCCCAGTGATGTACTGGGCCGTATGCACTATTTACTTTGAAATGTATGTGAGGTAATTGAGATATCGAGAGCTTGGGACCATAAGGTTCTATCTGCATTTTTTGTCAAAATGTTGTTATTGCCATAGCCTTGTCCTGTTAAATTTTCTCTACTTATATAGTACTCTAAATATCCCAAATTATGTTGTTAAGTTCAAAAGAATGCAATGTAAAAATTGTTGACACCATTCAAACCAATTATGGTTCAGAACTTTAAAGCCAATTATCTTTTGTAGATAGAACCTTATAGTCCCAAGCTCTCGATATTTGAACAATTATTTGAACCCAGATCTGGTGCCAAAACAGTTCCCTTCGCAATGTTTGTGATTGTACAGTACACTCCATAGAATTAGAATATTTATATTCTATTACATTATATTTCTATGGTACACACCATGGTCTACGACACCCCAGAACACTACAGTCTGAACTTGACTATATCTGATGTTTCTCCAAATTGAGCTCACAGCAACAAAACCACATGCATCTCATGATGGATATTTTAAGGAATGAAAAAGCACCAGGAACCAATTATCAAATAATACTTTACCCCTTTTCATGATGCATACCGTATCTGTATGGGGCTATACTCTCTCTATTGGTTACCATGGCTGCACTGCATTATTTGCTCAGGCACGGGTAGTGTTGAGGTTCATATATAGGTTCCCCAGGCAGCAGTAATTGAGATCAGATGTGTGATACATCTCCGATCTGGGCCCTGACTGTGACTGAGTAACCTGGAAGCATTTATTTTATCGAGAAGATGTTTAGTTAAGAGCGTCAGTGTGGCTTAATGAGTCTGGACCCGGGCGACCCGGCCTGGTGATGAATATGATTGGTGAAAGCACTGAAGGCTGGTTCCTGAGCCCTTCCTTCCCCCTGGATCAGGTTTCAGATTAGTAGACTTCCTGTCCAGTGGGTGAGCAAGCGGAGTGGACTGACTCTTTAGCTCCAACTGATGTATTCTGGTGGTGGCGGGGACCATCAAGTATTATCTCAGATGGGGTTTACGACAGAGTCAGGAGGCCCTCTGAGTCTCATTTGTTACATCTGAGGAGAAGCAGCTGATTCGAAATGAGTTCGAGGGGGGGGGGGGTATAAATTTACCTTGATGGCCCTCTCTGGAGCAGTGGATTGGGATTTCTAGTGTAGTAGGTGGTCTCCGACTTCGTAAGCTGCTCTCTCCCCTTTTCGGTTCTTTGTGAATTTGTATGGGGATCAACTTGAGTTTATATATAGCATGTTTACATGTTGTAGGGCCTAATGATGTCTACAACACACGTGACAATTCAACGTGTATTATATAAACAGGAAGTCTAGTCAACATGTAGCATAAGAGTAGATCATCATCAAACAGAATAAAGTGCTGCTAGTGGGATAATTTCCTACCACCCTAGTCCTGCATGTAATGATTGGTAGGCTGAATGGGGGAGCCAGTATTGTGCTCATTTATCAGCTGTCAGAAAGTCGGCACAGTTCACCGTAGGAAAACACAGAGGCCCCTCATTGTAATGTGGTCACTCTAAGCTCTGGGAGGGAGGCTGTGCCGTAAAGGGTTAGGCGTTCAAAGGAAATTAGTGAACGAGTACTTAAGGGATTGTCTCCCAGTGTGCATCAAAACACAATACACACAGGAGCACATGAGTTTCTCTTTTGCTGTAGCACTTTGGTTGTGTGTGGGTTATGTCACTTGATGATGTGTGGATCCTGACACTTAACATCTTTGCCCCTCAGTCCCTGATAAATGTCCAATTGCTTATAACTATTCCTGTGCTGGGTAACTAAATGGTCGAGACTGGTTTCACACATTTCGTCTCCTTCTCAAAAGCGGTGAATGACTAGGGGGACTCGTTGGTCCAGGTAACAGGTTACAGACTCTATCCAGTCCCACTCTTAAACACTCCTCTTCTTCCTGTCCAACCGTGTGAATTCCCTCTGGTTGTTCAGAATGCAGGACTGGCAAGCCTCGGTCAGCTCTCCTTGACAGTGCTAGATTTTACACACTGAGTTGTTAGGATCAACAGGAGGAGCAGGATATTGCAGCCGGCATTAAACCAAGCATACAATGGCATTCTGCGCAAGTAATCTCCACGTTGAGCCGATTTGATCTGACAATTTAAACACTTGAACTCAAAGACGTTCTGTTTTGAAGGGATTGCTCAGGGCCAGGGTGTGTTCCTGACATGCTGCACGTGGACCCAAGGGGGTTTCCTTTTGATTAGGGGCTTATTTAACTGTGAATTGCTCAGGTCACTGTAGGTGAGTGCAAGTAGTCGGATGTAAACAATTTTCCACCTGGAGGTAGTTACCTGATTGTGTAAGTAGCTGACCCCTGATGCCAGCCCCACTCCATACAAATATGGGGCTGGTGTTGGGGCTTGGCCTAGGGCTGTGGCTGGGACTATGGCTGGTCAAGGACTGGGGCTGGTAATGCTTATCTAGGGCAGTATTTCTACAATAGAATAAATGTGTTACCACAGCATTTGACAGTCAGTCAGACAATCAATCACCTGGATGCCTGCACAATGACCATACACCTGCACAGGACCCTTTTAAATAGTTGAAAATCTATTACCATGTTTACAGACCTCTAACAGCTTGTATATTTTCATCCTGCAGAGAAAAAGCATTAACTCTCCTCTCTGCTCAGCTCCAACCTATGTGCTGCCTCCTAGTAGTAAACACAGAGGCATACTGTAATGCACTTGATAAATATCAACCGAAATAAAGCAATCAGCTGCAAGCAATTTGCATGTCTGTGTTGGAGCCAGCGGCGGGTGATTTTCTCTGCTGTCATCCATCATGGGCTCCCAGCTCGGGCCAAGATACACAATGCCCTTCAATTGCAGTCATATGGAGCCCAAATGCAGAAAACCCCACCATTTCTACTAGTCTGTACTTCAAATAAACTTGTGTTTAATGTATTTTTGTCCACTTACAGTACAACAATGCTTCAGAGAGAGAGTTGGTGTAATGTTGGGACCCTAATCTGCCGCATGCAGGACCCTCATTTTCTTTGAAGAGTAGCTCCAGCCCACATCAATGGCCCACCACAATTCAATATGATAAGATATGCAACAGTATCCATTCATCATTTATAAGAGATCATTTTCATGTAGCCTGATTTTCAGTAAAATAAAGAGGTCAGGAGTCCCCGCACTAAGCCAAAATTATAGAAAAATCGGAAGGCTATATGACCTGTGGTGCTTACCCCAAAAAGTCTCAGAAAAGGGTCCGGCTGAAATATATAGAATTCAATCAATGTAAAGTAAGAAAAAACAAACTTTTATTTTTTGCTCTACAATAACTGACCAATGGAAATATGAATATAATCCAACCGCCAACACCCGTTTGTTCAGTCATCATTTTTATCAGTTTGTCATATGGTGAAACAAGTCCACAGTGGCAGAGGTGCTACAGAGACAAGATAAGGTCCCAGCATTGCGTTTGGGCTTCGTTGCCTCCTTCCCCAAACACTTTCTTTCAGCGAACATGCCAAGCAGAGCATCTGTCATTCTGTCACTTGGCTTTAGGCTGTGTGTGTGTGTGTTCCAGTTCAAGTCACATGCACATGCACAGGATGCACATGGTGTACACATCCCAATCAAAAGCTTTACTTGGAGGATCCCTCTCGACAATGTAACAACAATAAGAAATAATACAAAATAAAAATAAAGATAATGTAATTAAATAGAATACACATTTTGCATAAGTATAAATACAAGAAGGAACTCTACAATTTTACAGTACAATATTTACATTTGAAGAGCAAAGTGTTTAAATTGTGCAGTATTTAGCAATAATAAATAAAAGTCTAGTAGCAGCAGTCGTGATGTGTGTGTAGCATGAATGTATATGTGTGGGTGTGAGTGAGTGAGTGAGTGAGTGAGTGAGTGAGTGAGTGAGTGAGTGAGTGTGCTAGAGGTGACGAGAGTCAGTGCAAATGATCAGTCCACTCTTACAAAAAAGTCCTACAGGAATCTTGCAGAAATTTGACCCTTTGTGAAGGAATTGTGCAAGTGTCCTGCAGGATTCACAAGTATGAATTTTGAAAATCCTAGAAGACCGAAACCTTCAGGATTGTGATATTCCTGTAGAATATGGCAATTCCTGCAGGACCAAGTACATTACAGCACGATATTGATATTCCTGCAGAATATGGCAATTCCTGCAGGACCAATTCCATTACGAATCCTGCAGAATCCTGCAGAATCCTGCCATATCGGATAGTCAAACTGCTGAAGGAGGAGATAAAATGTGTGGAGGTGAATGCACATCATTTTGTATATAGCTAGCTAGTATTTTTATAAAAATAAAAAAAAACATTTTTAACCAGTGCTGTAAAGTACTTAAAAGTATCTGTACTTAACTTTACTATTTATATTTTTGACAACTTTTACTTTACTTCACTACATTCCTAATGAAAATAATGTACTTTTTATTCCACACATTTTCCTTGACACCCAAAAGTACTCATTACATTTTAAATGCTTAGCAGAACAGAAAATGGTCCAAATCACACACTTATCAAGAGAACATCCCTGGTCATCACTACTGCCTCTGATCTGGTGGACTCACTAAACACAAATGCTTAGTTTGTAAATTAAGTCTGAGTGTTGGAGTGTGCCCTTGGCTATCTGTAAAAATATATACAGTATATAATATATATATTTTTTAATTCATACTTTTTTTCACTTTTGATAGGCAAGTATATTTTTGCAATTACATTTACTTTTGATACTTAAGTATATTTAAAAGCCAAATACTTTTAGACTACTCAAGTAGTATTTTACTGGGCGACTTTCACTTTTACTTGAGTCATTTACTTTTACTGAAGTATGACAATTGTGTACTTTTTCCACAACTGTATTTAACTCTCCTTTACAATTTACTGGCTGCTAGCTAGCTTTGATTAAAACTGTTTTAAACTTTAGTTTCTATGGAATGTGACAAATGAGGTCTGATATCCTGATTGCTACTGTATGTCTCTAGTACTTTTGTCACAAGTTAGGCTATCATTTTTAAGTGTTTTGAAACTGATGGCCACAGATTCCATTTTTAGAATAGGTTTCCTTTACTACTACAGTATATAATTGGCACTATTTTGTCACTGTTTTTCATGTAACAAACACACAGATGTATTTAGTTATATTCTGAACTCTGCCCCACTCATCTCTCTCCTCCCCAGTTAAAACCGAGCATATAAACAACAGAAGGCAGCACTGAACAGCCATGCAGGCGAAGGTAACACAGTTTCAGCCTCTAATTTCTCCCTTTAAAATGGAGCCTAACACACATGCATAGTCACAGATGTTGTTGGTGTACCAGCCAAATTAAAACAAACTCACCAAGTTTACAATTGGAGACATCTTTTTCCCTCCTTCACACCAATACACATAAGTTGTTCATTTGACGTTACCATTACTCTCACTCTTATTACAAAATATGCTTTTACCATATTTATTCAAAATCTCATATTTCCTTTCTCCTAGGAATCATATTTTATGCAGTGCTGGTGAAATGGACAATCAAACATGTCCACTGTTGCTGCATGGAATAAAAAAATTGCCATGCAATCTGATACCCTGTGTTTTCTGTCCATTCATTTGAAAGAATGTGGATTATCCTACAGTAAAGTCTCTCTGAAGGATGAGAAAGGGATCCTGCAGGTTGTCCTACAGGAAAATGGCCCTGAAAATATTGTGGAATTACCTGCAGGATTTTTACCTACAGGATCTCCCACTTGATTTTGGGGCCATTTTGCTGTAGGACAATTCCTGCAGGTAGGCCTTTGTGTGCATGCACAGCACGTCTGTAATCGACACCAACATGGGGAAAGCCTGCGGTACTCCAGGAACAGGGTTGCCTACCCTTGGACTAGAACATGTTGTTCACATTTACTTGTTTTCCACAATAGGACTCCTCCTTAATAATGATACTTTTCCTGCAAGCAATAGGTACACAAACAATGCCTTTAAATAACTCCTCCTTACCTTGTGCATGCATTCACACAGAGTGGACTACACGTGATCCATCGTCGACGTACTGACCAATGGACTGTCCACTGGGGACTATTCAGTGGCAGTGATGGCTTCAACATGTGTTATGCAGGTTGTTGTTATTGAGGTTGTGGACAGAATGCTTATTGTCTGTGTAGAACATGGACAGATGTATTCTACCTACCGGAAAGGCAGGGCAACAGGAACACGGTCACATCGCTGCACCTCACCTCACCACTTCCACAGAACAACACAGGAAGCAGCAGGATGCCACAGGTGTCACCTCCCCGCCAGTGACCTTTCCTATTGTCTGAGGATACAACCAATCAAAACACACTTCATGATTTTGTTGAATTACAGTAAGTCCTTAGAGCAGAAGCTGAAGAAGCAAAGCCAAAGAAATTGATGCCGAACAGAATGACTATTAAACAGAGAAAAGAGTAATCTATTATGTTTTACTGTATTACAGTAGGATCATAGGTGACAGTAGTTTGAGTGCCTTAGTCCTTGTATTCCGGGGATTGTTCCAAGTAACATGGAGTACAAGGAGTGGAATGTTGCAGAGGCTGGTTCCCCTCCTAAGGTTACAGTATATTGTATGGTTATTCTACTTTATAATATAGAATGAGTGAAGGAGACCACAAAAGCCTGTTACTGACAATCCCATGGTGTTGCTGACAAGCCCATCCCACTGGGCACAAACTGGTAGAATCAATATTGTTTCCACATAATTTCAATGAAATTACATTGCACCAACGTGGAATAGATATTGAATTGACGTCTGTGCCCAGTGGGACGGCTGTGCCATTACAGAGCTGCATGGGAGGCTTGCTGGTGTCTGGGAAGTTTTTAGTTTTTATTGAACCTTTATTTAACTAGGCAAGTCAGTTAAGAACACATTCTTATTTACAATGACGGCCTACACCGGCCAAACTCGGACAACGCTGGGCCAATTGTACGCAACCCTATGGGTCTCCCAATCACGGCCGGTTGTGATACAGCCTGGATTCAAACCAGGGTGTCTGTAGTGACGCCTCTATCACTGAGATGCATTGCCTTAGACCGCTGCACCACTCGGGAGCCCCAGTGACACTCCCCTGAATTACAACTCCATGGGGAAACAGGCGGAAGACATTAATGTAACAAGCAGGACAATGTGGTTCCTCCAGTTCATACTTAATCACATTTGTTTTGGTGTCAGAACAATTAAGTAGGTCTACAATTCATCAATTGAAGTTCCTGAGACAATCCCAAAGTGTAACACGCAGGGAACACTCAATGTCCTCATAAAGACGTTGAATGCTGTTTGCAGTGTGTTCTCTCTACAAGAGAAAGAGGTGTGGCATGGTTTTATAGAGAGACATTCCATTAAAGGATGCCTCCCATCAAAACACACACACACTTCTGAAATGTCCACTAATATTGAGATTTGTTGAATTTAAGAAACCAGTAAATGAACAAATAATTAGACCTAAATGTTTATTTTGATTGGCCAATTATTCATATTTGATCTCCTGTTACTATAAAACAGGGGCAGGCAACCGGGGTCCTGGAGTGCAGCAGGCACTTCATATTTTTGATTTAACTGACCTGGAAGACCAGGTGTGTTGAATTTAGGCAATCATTGAACTGATCGATTAGTTGTTGGTCAGGTGTGGTGCCTAGTTGGAAGAAAATTCTGCAGTACCTATGGCACTCCAGGAGCAGGGTTGCCTACACCTGCTTTAAAAGTTTCAGTATCTCCAGTATGATCCAAAAAGTATGCCTTCAGCTGATTCAAACCTCAAATCATCACAATTACTGCAGACAAAGTGAATGGGGTAGGAAACATAATTTAGTGCTCCTGTATTTGTGAATTTACCAAAAATCTACTTTTTTCTAAGCCAAAAGTTTTCTATTTCACCTAATAGTAGGGCTATTTATTTAATTGTAAGTATCATATTTATGCATGATCTCACATTTACTGTAGCACTTTGAAGCATCCATGTATAGTACTGGTAAACGAGATTATAGATAGGCCTATTTTCATCATCTGCTGCACGCAACAACAATACAAAAAAATCTTAATTATGTTATTTATGCCCCCACCCCACTCCTATTCCTCTCAAGGCAGACCGGAGTAACGTCCCTTTTGGAGAGGTGGAGAGGGCGAGTGCCTGAAGGACCAGTGATTGTCCGTCATCCCCTCAAGAGCTTTCTTGAATGGAAACCGGTCGCTGAATTTCCTGAACGCACCGACCTACACCGTGCAGAGCGCGCGGGATAGCCTCCCCAACACCGCGCATGCCGATACATCGCAGGCCAGCGTCGATTTGGACTAATTTGCTGCTTGCTGCAGCTTCAACAATATATAGCGCAAGGGACTGTATGTCGGAAATAAACACCAACAGGGAGTGGCAGTAAAGCTAACTGTCATGGACAATTCAACCTACTTTTATGAATGTCCGTGCAAGGGGTTAAACGCTTTTTTGTTGTTTCAATTTACATTTTCATGTGTAAAATTGTAATTCGCTACTAAACCCATTCCGGGACCCTACTTGGATACCGCCTGCCTCTCACTTAGACTACAGTGTTAACGGGTCCCCTGCATGTACTGGAACAATGAAGTTCCATCTCCACTCCCGGAGGAGAATAAAGTCTTATTGGACAATGTTTTCGTTAAGCAGGTATGACATGACATCTAATTATCTGAGTATATGCAGTATAGGCTATCGACTCACTGCAAGTGAAGACTTATTATTCTAATTGCTCGGCTGCGCTGCTCGTTGAATAGCCCAGCTGATTGCTTTTTTGTTTTCCACGTTCCAGCCTGTGTTTAATGATAATTATAAACACATTTCACAATTGTGCTAGCCTAATTTTGTTTAAACGAAGGACAAAATAGATTCTGAATTCCACCCAAAACCAGATTTCTGGCACTCTTTGAATACCGTTTTAATCACCAAGAGAGGCTCAAGTGGCCTATCATAAGGGAAGCCGAGACAATCACCCTCCTTTATGTTTCAAGATCAGCGGCAACTTATGTAGGCTACTATGAATAGTGCGATGTTCAATTGAGGCTCTTCAAATCTTAGTCTTGTGTTGAGAAAATCGATTTTCGATTACGGCTATTAAAATTAAAATATGCAATATTCTGGTGGCGCGATGCCTTCTCTGATTGACAGTTGAAATTGACACTGGCTGCCTCTTATCCCGAGCATTTGAAGCCATCACTAATTGCAGGTAGTCCATCTTTTCAGTGCTTTCGATTGCAAGGGAACTATATGCGATTATTTAAGGAGGTAGTTTACGGGTTGTGAGTAAAAGAAAAAGATAAGTCCTAATTATAATTGCTTCAGCAAATGTAGCTTTTGTCGCCAGGATTTAAATGCAGTAGAAAGTGTTATTCATTGTTTTGGACTGGATATAGCTTGCAGTATGGGCTTGTAGGGATGCGTAATGCTCAGAGCAGAGCAGGGCGCAGAGCAGACTTTTGGCGCAGCTCCAGGCTTCATCTACACCGCTGTTTCTCCACAAACAGAATAGCTTGATAATGGTGAGTTATTCCGATTTAAGACATTAATTATGTTATCTAATCAAAATAGGAACATCGACATAGTGTAAACTGATAATCGGAGTCTTGGCCGAACCTGGACTACCTGTTTTTCATTTCCCGACCCCCATTTTCATAGTTTACTTTTGTGACAGGCCTTTTAAGTTTTGTTTTCAGTAGCAGGGTGTTGTTCTAAGCCCATTTCATTCGAAATCTGTGTTGCATTTAGGCTACTGCATACAATGCTTGTTTTCTTGTATCCTGTGAGTTTGTCATGTGCTGTGCCATGTGTCCTGTAATTTATACAAATCGAGAGGCCTTGTAGCCTACCTTGCATCCCTGGCGATATAAGATTATGACAAGAAAAATCTATCCCAAACCTCAGTCTCACTCGGACGGGGAGTCTCACGCAGATGTAAAAGAAGAGGCTCCTCTCCTGCCCAGTCCTCCGGTAACACCGTCTATGTGCTCTCATCCGACCCTGGCCTCCCCGACGCCAGTTCGGTCCACGGGGAAAAACCAGTGTGCCAACTGCGGCACAGAGATCCAAGACAGATACCTACTGAAAGTGAGCATTATAATGCCTTTAGTTACACTGCTCAAATCAATAATCATTTAATATTGAATTTAAACCCTGTTTATTCCTCACGAATTGCATGCATATTTGCATAGTCTTTCACATTACTTCCATTTTATAGAATAAGTACACCGAACAAAACATTATTATATGATTATTGTTATTATTATCATCATTATTATTATGAGTGTTTATTTATCATTGCAGGTGAACAATTTGAATTGGCACGTGGGATGTCTGGAGTGTTCAGTCTGCAGAGTATCATTACGTCAGCACAATAGCTGCTACATCAAAAACAAAGAAATATTTTGCAAATTGGATTATTTCAGGTAGGGTAAGTTTTGCTATTTGTTTTCCTTAAAATGTATGTTCTATGTTTGGCACGAGGACGAATGTTCATAAACAATTGATTACTTATCATGTCATCGTTATTATACATTTTACTAAAAATTCATTGTTATAAGGCGAGTGTTTCATTATGTCTAAGGGGCAAGTAAACAGGATTGTACTGTTTTTTTCGTTGTAACTTCTAAAACAAATAAATACAACTACAAGTTTTACTTTTGGTAAAGCAACAACAAATGCAAATCTTTTAACGAGGCTATTTGAATAAAAACCTAGACCATTTATAACATAGCATGATAATGCATACCTTATGACCGATAAATAGTTTTTGTCACGTTATTTTTCTCTTCTTTATATATATTTTAATTGTTGTCTTTAGTGATAATGTGGCGGACATTATCAACATTTTTACTCTCAACCATGATTCTTACAACTTTGAGATCACTAAATTTAGATTATTCGTTTTGTTGATCTTCATTTATTAGAGTATTATTCCCTCCTCAGACCGGGGCCATTGCTAAAACATTATGTCCTTTATCAAGGTCTCTTTTTCACTCACTCTATATTTGAAGCATGTCAAGTAAACGCGATTGTTATATTCTCATCATTATTCTATAATACATTTTTTATTATGATCTTATTGCTGTTGCTTGTTATGGTTTTAATTAACAGAAGGATAAATAATATTTGACTAAAGTGAAATTCGTTTGGAAAACTGTAAGCAATGCTGTCTGTAATCTTTTACAATAAAAATACTTCTTTCTATCCCTGGCCTGCACAACATTTCAGGTGAAGACACGTTTATTTTCATTAGGAGTAAAAGACTAGTGACAATTCCCCCTGCTCTTCTCTGTCTCACCACAGTAAGTTTGGCACCAAGTGTGGCCAGTGCAGGCGCCAGGTGTATGCCAGTGACTGGGTGCGGCGGGCACGGGGCAGTGTGTACCACCTGGCCTGCTTCGCCTGCTACTCCTGTAAGAGGCAGCTGTCCACAGGGGAGGAGTTTGGTCTGGTGGAGGGCAGGGTGCTATGTCGGGCCCACTACGACACCATGGTGGAGAACCTCCAGAGAGCAGCTGAGAACGGTACGTGGTCAGACGGGTGTCACAGACAATGTCAGGGAGTAGGGAGCCCAAATATGAGCCAAGGAAAGGGTACTGATTCCTAATACATTTTTGTGTGGGATGCATGCTGCCTCAGAATTTAATCAAGTAAATCGCCATGTATGGAATTTTCCAGGTAGGATTCATCCCTGAGTAAACTGTATTGGGGGAGAATTCAGACATAATTGGGGTCCTACGTGTCTTACTCTTAGGATTGTATGCTTTGATGTCCAGCACCTGCACACATTACATGTGTAGCTTATTTCTCGTTCCGTTGTTTTATGAGACAAACAATATAACACTGTGTGGTGTTTTTTTCCACCCCGTTCGTGTGATTTAGGGACGGGTCTCACTTTGGAGGGAGCCTTCCCCTCTGATCAGGATGGCCAACCCAAACCAGCCAAGAGAGCACGTACTTCCTTCAGCGCTGAGCAGCTACAGGTACTGTCGGTGTGTGTTTACATGTGTGAGTGAGTCTGTGAAAGTGTGCACAGTATTTGTATGACAGAGAGAGACTGAACAAAGACAGGATGAATGATAGTTTTAGTTGTGCGTTCTACATCATTCAGATAAATGTGACTGACTGACTGAATGAGCTTGATTCAGTGAATATTCAGCTGAATTTGGAGCTTCATGACTGAGTTTGCTAGGTGTGTGTTCCCAGGTGATGCAGTCTCAGTTTAACCAAGACAACAACCCCGATGCCCAGACTCTACAGAAGCTGTCAGACATGACAGGACTGAGCAGACGGGTCATACAAGTATGTATGACAATATCAAACTAGTGGGTGTAAGGTTGTTAGACATTTAGGATTTAAAGGGTTTAGGATTTAGGATTATGTAATAAAATAAATAATATGATATAATAAATTCATTCATCTATACCAGATTACTTGTTGCATGCATCATTCAACGATCTTTAGTAACGTTCCATTTTCATATAGGTTTGGTTTCAAAACTGCAGAGCAAGACATAAAAAGCACCCTCCCCCCCAGCACAATGGTCACCTCCAGGGAGCCCCCCATCCCCACTCCAGAATCCCCCCCTCACTGCCAGACAACCTCTACTCCCCCTTTAGCAGTCCCGACAGACCACACCTGCTGGCTCTGCATGGATACATAGACAGTGAGTTGTTTTTTTCATATCGATGGACAACACATGCATGTACATTTAGGTGACTTTGGCTCTAACATAATTCTATTTTTTTTAACGCCATTCTTCGATGCAGATGATCAAAGATAGTTACTGACTATAATGTATTTCAATTCACATCGCATCATTTATAGTTCTTGTGTATTTAGTCTAATTGAGTAAAAAAAAAAAATATATATATCTTTCTGTGCACAGGTCATCCCTTCTCGATGCTGTCCGCCCCTAACCACCTCACCCACCCAGGCATGGCCTTACCACAGTTACCCATCAGCCGCTAACTAACACCCCTGAGACCACCACTTCCCCCACAAACTTTATTTCACAGAACTTTCCATCCCGCAAAGTTGAGAACATTTCAACATTTGCCTCTCCCATTTTACTATACAAGAGGACTGCTGCGGCTTCTTCCCCCTCCATGGTCTGCAGAGTTGGAAATATCACATTGTCAATTGGACGGACAGTTTTATAATGGCAGCTAGACTATAGATCATCTGTGGAAAAACATCCCAGTCCAATATAAATATGATAATCATCCGGACCAGATTTGACCACCCATCCATTGACAGGGAATAAATTGGAACTCCGGGACCAGGATTAGGAACAGGAAGACTCATCCAACAGGAAATCTCCTTTCATTCATTGTGGATTATGATTTTTCATCATCTTATTCATCAACTGGTAGTACTAAAGGTATTTCATGTTTCAATTTCCATCGTTTTAAATAATACTTTTTTCTGTCACTCTGTCAGCTTGTTTTCCTGTATATATAACCCTCCTATACATAGACTATTATTTATGTGTAAGGTGACGATGAAGACTCTTCTGACCTTGTGTGCTGAGAGAGTGTTGAGTGTTGTTATTTACTTGTTTCAGTTCAGTAAAATGGAAAGCTTATGTGTCGCTTTATTTATAAAAAAATATACTTCACCAAGAAGCACTTTTAAAAATGTTTTCAAATTAAATAAATAATTTATTGTCAATTGTAAATATTTTACTGATTTAACCAAATGTGCTTTAAAGGTTGTTGGAAAAAACTAAGTTGGGAAATAGAACATTACACATAACATTGATAGAAATAAAACGATTTGGTTTTACATGGACCCAACAGGAAACATGAAGGATTTAAGTTCTATAATCGTGTGGAATAGGGAACATGCTGTGCAGAAGATAAAATACACAAAGTTTAACTAATTATTTCACTAACACACACACACACACGTATGCATGCACACACACAAACACATTTATTTTTTACTAAATACTGCACAATCCAAACAATCCAAATATAAAAATTGTACTGTAAATTGTTGAGCTCCTTCCTGTAGTTATACTTATGCAAAATGTGTATTCTATTTAATTACATTATCTTTATTTTTGTATTATTTCTAATTGTTGTTGCATTTTCAGGAAGGAACCTGCAAGAAAGCATTTGATTGAACTGTGTACACCATGTGCATCCTGTGCATATGAGAAATAAACTTAAACGCACGCACACACACACACACACTCCCCCCTGATAGAAGCACCGTACACTCATTCAACAATAGTAAATCCATTAGGTTACCCAGTAAAGGCCAAGTACCCTTTGTAACCTGTATTTAACAGCAATATTCATAAGTATGTAATGATCATGCTACAGGTTTGAGGGTCCCCAATGTAGTCTCTATGTGTTTAATGGCTGCAAAAATCAATCCGATGGCAATAACCATTTAAAACGTTTAACTCTGTGGATAGTATTGATCTAGCACTATGATTCATTCCAGAAGACCTTTTTACTGTGATAATCTGAAGTTGTTGTATTAATTGACACCACTCAAGCTGCTGTTGTGGCAAGGAAGAGCATAATGAACTCTGAGGAAGATGTAGTCCTGACCGTTTCCTTTGTTAGGGATCCAAGTCCCTATCTATTAATCTATTGTTAATACTAACTAAGCCTGAATGAATTCTCGCCTTTCCATTCTAATGCTCTCTTCAAGTAGGTTGACGGTCCGTTTTCCCTGATCTTTGAATTTGATCAAATGAGAGAAAATCCAGCTCAATGTACCTTGCATAAAAACCATATAACACTTCAACGTGTTTTACTACCTGTCATTCTTTGCCTTGTAAAACTAAAGTCCAACTGATTATACATAACAGTCATTGAATGAACAAACGTATTCATACTCATATTGCATACAGTGTTTTGAGCTCACGTAATCAAAATTCTCGTTATTACAGTACATTTAATTAAACAGGTATTGTCATAAGCAGTGAAAGTGAGAGAGGAACAATACTCCGGCAGACCTCATACACGCACGTATGCCACATACGGTGGAACAAATGGAAACCACAATCGTTCCTAGCTTGTGACATTCATTGGTGCTTTAACCATGCTAAAATATCTGGCATCCCAGTCAGAACCTCTCTCTGTGAGAGGGAATTCACTTGAAATCAAAGAATCTTGCTGTTGGCATTCAATAGAGGGAAATGTGTTGTGAATTTGATGCATGACACCACCAGCAAAGTATGTTTGACAAAGAATAGGATTTACTGTAAGCTATCTGTCTATTGTTTGAGAATCCGAAGGATTCCATTTTTTAAAGTGTGTTGGTAAAGGCCAATTTGAAATGAAGATACCTCCAGCCTCAAGGGCCCTCTATTATCACCATTCCCCGCAGGCACAGATCTGGGATCAGCGTAACCTTAATCGATCCTCAACCATTAGGGAGGGGAGAATGCAAATCTGACCTTAGAGGAGTGTTTAGGGGCAACGTCAACCTATACTCTCATTCATACTCAGAGGGACCACTGTTCACCACAAGGGGGCATACATCCAATAACCACATCATCCCAAGCCATAGACCAATGGTGCTCTCGGGAGTAGTAGCTGAGTTGCTCCTTGACACTGATTTAAGGTCAGTTTTTAATTTTCCCTCCTAATGGTTAAGGTGATGATTGAGAGGGTAAGCTGATCCAAGATATGTGCTTATGGGCAACTTCTACCCAGAACATGTTCTTGCTGCATTAGGAGACAGATAGCCTCCACCAGGCTTTCACCTGAGTGAGGCCTGAAAGCCTTGGCTAGGAGACAGAGAATGTTAGATACATTACTACATGTTCCTTGACCCAGTGACACAGAAACCAGAGCTACAGTAAAAAAGAGGGGTATATACTGTAGATAGAAGCAGCAACAGTGGCTTCCCTTGTGCTGTGATTTGACCATTGAAGATTTAATTAGAGATGGGTATGCATTGACTGAGCCAGGTGTGGATCAGGCAGAGATGTGAAACCCGCCCAACATGAGTGGAGCAACGGAGAGGACATTACCATGCCTGACACATGGAAACAAGGACAAGGAGAAGGAAACGGGAGTCTCAGGATGTGGCCAATTACAGAGAGATGGAAAAGAACAGTCAGGAACAACAGCTTGGAATTTAACATGAAGTTTACATTCATTCTAATTACTCTAATTACAATGTAATAACTCTTTTTTTTCTTAAAACAAGTCATTATGAATGGTCTCTACAGCATATTCAAAGTCCTTTAAAAAAAATTATTCCTTTACAATCAGACCAATTGTGAAATAGAAAACAATTCTGAATTCCTTGAGGTGACTGCTTTTGCAAGACACTTTACCAATAACCAGTGCTATCAGCTATATGATCTGATTTGCCTTTCTTGTGCCCTTCTAGATGTCATCTGTGAAAGGACCTTTTTGTGTGTGTTGTACAGAGAACTACCTGATGATTATCAATCAGGCATATTCTGGGCTACAGTCCAACTAAATGAGATATAAATGCAAATTCAATTTTTTGGGACAAATCAAAATCTCTAACACAGCAACCAATACCCATTGAAAGCATGAATCAGACAGAACAGAGGATTTAAAACCATGTTTCTCCAGACATCTCTGGTAGTAAGAACTGTCTCATTTTGTCATAATGTCATGCGTCTGCTCTGTGATTGGCAGGCTCAAGTGCTTACAGATGAAATGGGGCCCCATGCTAATGAATAGGCCTCTGATTGCAGGATTCCTCTTCCCGGATTACAGTGTAGCTCCACTGATGAGCAATTACATTTACAGTAGCTCTTGTCTCTGCTGCATATTCACATCATCACATCACTGTTCCTGCTACTCACCATCATACTGATCAGCAGCACTTAACTCTCGCTGTAGACAACAAAAGTCTGTGCCGTTTGGTTTTAGTTCCTCTACCTCCTCCTCTTTCCTCTTTCTCTTTCTAAAGTAAAGTTTATTTCTGAAGTTTCATTTTCTGCCTGCTTTTCTTGTATGTGCACCTTTTTATCTGTTCAGAGGAACCCTCATCCATACAATGTATCGCACCTTTTTATCTGTTCAGAGGAACCCTCATCCATACAATGTATCGCACCTTTTTATCTGTTCAGAGGAACCCTCATCCATACAATGTATCGCACCTTTTTATCTGTTCAGAGGAACCCTCATCCATACAATGTATCGCACCTTTTTATCTGTTCAGAGGAACCCTCATCCATACAATGTATCGCACCTTTTTATCTGTTCAGAGGAACCCTCATCCATACAATGTATCGCACCTTTCTATCTGTTCAGAGGAAACCTCATCCATACAATGTATCGCACCTTTTTATCTGTTCAGAGGAACCCTCATCCATACAATGTATCGCACCTTTTTATCTGTTCAGAGGAACCCTCATCCATACAATGTATCGCACCTTTTTATCTGTTCAGAGGAACCCTCATCCATACAATGTATCGCACCTTTTTATCTGTTCAGAGGAACCCTCATCCATACAATGTATCGCACCTTTTTATCTGTTCAGAGGAACCCTCATCCATACAATGTATCGCACCTTTTTATCTGTTCAGAGGAACCCTCATCCATACAATGTATCGCACCTTTTTATCTGTTCAGAGGAAACCTCATCCATACAATGTATCACACCTTTTTATCTGTTCAGAGGAACCCTCATCCATACAATGTATCGCACCTTTTTATCTGTTCAGAGGAACCCTCATCCATACAATGTATCGCACCTTTTTATCTGTTCAGAGGAACCCTCATCCATACAATGTATCGCACCTTTTTATCTGTTCAGAGGAAACCTCATCCATACAATGTATCGCACCTTTTTATCTGTTCAGAGGAAACCTCATCCATACAATGTATCGCAATGATGTACAGAGAATAGCCTGTGACAAAAACAGTCATAATGGTCACAAGGACTTACACAATCTAACATAGATTACATACTGTAAACTAGAAAAAAAGACAAGCTGTAAAAGCGCAGTGTTCTAGGAATGCCTCAGCTTGATGACAACTTTAAAAGGCCTCTTCCTGTCATCTTCTTCAAACTATTCACATCGGATATCAAGAATAACAGTCATGCAACTCCACCACAAAATATGGGTTGAGTGTAGCTTTTTTTAAGCATCAGAGAATATTTTTTGTTGGAACACTACAGTTGTACTTAAACCTCATATTTAAAGTATTTCTGGCATGCAGGGTTATTCATCAGCTGTTTTTGTGACACAAGACAGAAGAAATATCTACATGAAGGACGTTCAACCCCACTCTCTATTCTGGACCAGAACTAGCTGGATGGTTGAAAACCATCTACAAGGGCATAGTAGTTGACACACTCTATACATAGCAGAGCATTGCTGAGAGAAACACCTCACTTTGAGGCCAAGAGCATGCTGTTTATGAACATTATGTTGAGTTAGTTTACAAAAAAAAAAATAGTACATGTGTATTTTTGTTAAATATGGGAAGGAGAAATGTGAAAATCATGGAGACTATACACAAAGTAGTTTCTGAATGCTACAACATGAAAACAGGGGTATAATAACTCAGATTCTTACTATAGCACACAGTACAACTACGCCTACATGAAGAAACATACACATATGCATTGAACATGAGGAGTAGCCTACCACTGAGGAAAACTGAGGAAATAGCTAACACAAATGATCAACTTTGACAACGCTCAAAGCCAACTGCCCACTTTGCAAAAATAAATATGAAACGTCAGCGTGAGTCAAAAATGTGTTTATTTATCAGGGTGACAACAACTGTTAAAACTGTACAGCAGTACTTCCGTTGATTAATGATTGGCTACACTCACTACCCTATAATTCACTGTAACATCTTGGAAGCATCACCCTGACTGTGGCTACTCTATTGTATTGTACTGGCAGGAGGGGGGGGGGGGGGGGGGGGTGTAGAGACTGTGGACCAAGCATCTGGAAGACTAGCGTATAGACTGTTTCCAAGCAGCCTTTTAGCTTACCGTATACACCCCTGCCCTCTCAGACATGAGAAATCAGTGTCTATATTCTTAACCAAGTTTAATTACGTATGTTTAGGCCTACAAATGATTTGATTTATATTTTGCACTAAATTACTCAATTCAAATGCATCTACACTGAGTATACAAAACATTAAGAACACCTTCTCTTTCCATGACATGCTGATCCCTTATTGATGTCACTTGTTAAATCCACGCTTGTAAGCAGGAATCAGGAGGATAGAATTATGGTCGGATTTTCCAAATGGAGGGCGGGGGAGAGCTTTGTATGCACCACACACAGAGATGCATACAGATCTCTCCCCCACCCTCCTTTCGGCAAATCCGACCATAATTCTATCCTCATGATTCCTGCTTACAAGCAAAAACTAAAGCAGGAAGAACCAGTGACTCGCTCAACACAGAAGTGGTCAGATGGGGTAGATGCTACGCTACAGGACTGTTTTGCTATCACAGACTGGCATATGTTCCGGGATTCATCCAATGGCATTGAGGAGTATAGCACCTCAGTCATCGGCTTCATCAAAAAGTGCATTGACGACGTCGTCCCCACAGTGACCGTGCATACATATTCCAACCAGACGCCATGGATTACAGGCAACATCCGCATCAAGCTAAAGGCTAGAGCTGTCATTCAAGGAGTGGGACAGTAATCCGGAGGCCTATAAGAAATCCCCCTATGCCCTCAGACGAACCATCAAACAAGCAAAGAGTCAATAAAGGATTAAGATTGAATCCTACTATACCGGCTCTGACGCTCGTCGGATGTGGCAGGGCTTGAAAACTATTACGGACTACAAAGGGAAACCCAGACGCGAGCTGCCCAGTGATGCGAGCCTAACAGACGAGCTGGTAGGCTCGCGTAAAATGGCTTTTATGCTTGCTTCGAGGCAAGCAACACTGAAGCATGCATGAGAGCACCAGCTGTTCTGGATGACTGTGTGATAACGCTCTCAGTAGCCGATATGAGAAAGACCTTTAAATAGGTCAACATTCACAAAGCCGCGGGGCCAGATGGATTACCAGGACGTGTACTCAAAGCATGCGTGGACCAACTGGAAAGTGTCTTCATTGACATTTTCAACCCCTCCCTGACCGAGTCTGTAATACGTACATGTTTCAAGCATACCACCATAGTCCCTGTGCCCAAGGAAGTTAAGGTAACCTGCCTAAATTATTACAGCCCTGTAGCACTCACATCAGTATCCATGAAGTGTTTTGAAAGGCTGGTCATGGCTCACATCAACAGCATCCTCCCGGATACCCTAGACCCACTCCAATTCGATTACCGCCCCAACAGATCCACAGATTACGCAATCTCAATCGCACTCCACACTGCCCTTTCCCACCTGGACAAAAGGAACAGCTATGTAAGAATGCTGTTCATTGACTACAGCTCAGTGTTCAACACTACAGTGAACACGAAGCTCATCACTAAGCTAAGGACCCTGGGACTAAACACCTCCCTCTGCAACTGGATCCTGGACATCCTGATGGGCCACCTCCAGGTGGTAAGGGTAGGAAACAACATGTCTGCCACGCTGATCCTCAACACTGGGGCCCCTCAGGGGTGTGTACTTAGTCCCTCCTGTACTCCCTGTTTACCCACGACTCCAACACCATCATTAAGTTTGCTGATGACACAACAGTGGTAGGACTGATCACCGACAACGATGAGACAGGCTATGGTGCCAGGACAACAACCCCTCCCTCAATGTGAGCAAGACAAAGGAGCTGATCGTGGACTACAGGAAAAGGCGGGCCGAACAGGCCCCCATTAACATCAACAGGGCTGTAGTGGAGCGGGTCGAGAGTTTAAAGTTCCAACTATCTATCATGGTCCAAACACACCAAGACAGTCGTGAAGAGGGCACGACAAAACCTTTTTCCCCTCAGGAGACTGAAAAGATTTGGCAATGGTCCCCAGATCCTCAAAAAGTTATATAACTGCACCATCGAGAGCATCCTGATGACTGGCATCATCACCTGGTATGGCAACTGCTCGGCATCTGACCGTAAGGCGCTAAAGAGGGTAGTGCGTACGGCCCAATACATCACTGAGGCCAAGCTTCCTGCAATCCAGGACCTATAGAATAGACAATGTCAGAGGAAAGCCCAGAAAATTGTCAGAGACTCCAGTCACCCAAGTCATAGACTGTTTTCTCTGCTACCGCACGGCAAACGGTACCGGAGCACCAAGGACCAAAAATCTCCTTAACAGCTTCTACCCCCAAGCCATTAGACTCCTGAACAATTAATCAAATGGCCACCGGACTATTACATTGACTCCCCCCTCCATTTGTTTTGTGCACTGCTGCAACTCGCTGTTTATTATCTATACATAGTCATTTCACCCCTACCTACATGTACAAATTGTCTCTAACCTGTATCCCCGCACACTGACTCGGGAACCGGTACCCCCTATATATAGCCTTGTTATTGTTATGTTATTGTGTTACTTTTTATTATTTTTTATTTAGTTTATTTGGTAAATATTTTCTTAACTCTTCTTGAACTGCACTATTGGTTAAGGACTTGTAAGTAAGCATTTCACAGTAAGGTGAGCAAGCATTCGGAGCATGTGTATTCGGTGCATGTGACAAATAAAGTTTGGTTTGATTTGATGTGAAGGGGATGAGACAGGTTAAAGAAGGATTTTTAAGCCTTGAGACACTTGGAACATGGATTGTGTATGTGTGCCATACAGAAGGTGAATGGACAAGGCAATAGATTTGGGCCTTTGAAAGGGGTATGGTAATAGTAGGTGCCAGGGGCACCAGTTTGTGTCAAGAACTGCAACACCTCTGGGGTTTTCAAGCGCAACAGTTTCCTGTGTGTATCAAGAATTGCCCACCACCTAAAGGACATCCAGCCAACTTGGCACAACTCTGGGAAGCATTGGAGTCAGCATCCCCGTTGAATGCTTTTGACACCTTGTAGAGTCTATTCCCCGACAAATTGAGGCTATTCTGAGGGCAAAATGGGGCGGGCGGGTGGGGGCAGTGGTGGGTCACTCAATATTAGGAAAGTGTTGCTAGTGTCTGGTATATCAATTTAAGTCTGCTTTGCTATTTCAGAAAATGAATGTAGTTGCCTATAAATGCAATAGCTCCTTCTTACCACTGAATGGGGTGAAAGCACTGCCTAAGGCAGCTCCTATCAACATTTCATGTTGGGGATGTCAACAGGTATGTCTCCACTCTTCACACAGTGATTAGGGATTCACCATTTATGCTCATCCAGACTACAGCTGTAAGAATTATACCATAACCTTACAATCTTAATTATCCCAATAATTTGTTTATATATTGTTAATACCAATTTTGGATTTCCTCATGTGGTCAGGGTCCAGGTCTGTCAATATGAACAAGGTCAGTTTTAGTATCTGATGTGTTGGAGGTGGTGATGTTTCCCATAAGGAACCACTTCAAACTTATTATTTCCCAGTTTGACTCAAAAAGCACATCTCTTTCATTGTTAAATGCAGATGTTGTTCAATCTGAGTGTTTAGATATCAAAAATAAGGACTTCACGAAGGCACAGATAGACATTACCAAAACCTAGACTTGCAATGCAAGGGTATGTCCGTGTTTTTAGGCCAGAGCTCAGCCCCAAACCAAACTTAAACTTCCGCCCACCTCGGTACCATTTCTCAGGGGTTTTTCCTTTCTTTCCTTTCTCCTCACTCTCTCTCTCTATTGTCCCAGCTTCCTCCCTTCCTCCCTGCTCTCCCCAGCCCCTCGGCCCTCAGCCCATCCTCACATGGAACAGTTGTATCCGGTTACTCTGCATTGTGCTGCGGCTCAATAGGAGCCCTGTTCAGTGTGATAGTGAGTGTGTGTGTGTGTGTGTGTGTGTGTGTGATCACCCCTAGCTAAACTCTCCATTGTAGCTAATCAGGTCAGACAGGACAGTGCCTTTAAAGAGGATGCTGTTACTGTACTGAGATTGGAAGCATAACAGGCAGTAGAGACTGTTTGTGTGACTTCTCAGTTTGCCCTAGCATTATTGGTCCGTCATTGATGTGCTAGCATTGATTTTTAGTATAACGTAAGTCTAATTAATATACGTCTATTGCATTATATACAGTATTTCTGCCATGCTTGTTCAGTTGGTGGTGTATCATTACGATGATGGGAGTTTTTGTAAACGTCCATTTTTGTCAATTGGTGAAGGAGCTGAGAAATAAGACATATGGGATTACAATATTTGAGGGGATTATAATGATGATATATTTTATCTATCATGGCAAGACTTCAAATTTTGTACCCCTCTAGGGTGTCACATTGCGCTCTACTAGTGGATCCTTTCGATTGGATACATCCATGATGGCTCCGCCCAATACACATGTATTCTGAGCCAGTCCCTCGCACCCTTCGGTGACACAGCCCAGCTCACCTGAGGATTCTCATATAGCCATAACAGTCGACTGTACCATCAGGGTCGGAACCCATCACACCCCAAACAACTTTCACAGGACCTGCTTCAGCACACATTCATATGTAAGTACTTTTTTCTTTGAAGTTCTTTATTTTCCAAAAGTTTGTAAATAGATTATGATTATGTATGTTGAACTTATTTCTGTTGTGTGACCTGAAATTGACAGTTAACAGGTTTTTAGTGTTCGGTAAAGCACGGTTTTCTTTGTATTTTTTCAGTTCACACTGGGGAGGGGAGAGTTAAAACACAATGTACAGTAGGTCTGAAGCAGTGACATCTAGATGCTAAATTAATTTGTCTTGTGCAAAGAGATGGAGACTTCAGCTTCATGGATATTAGATGATTGGATGATTTCAAACATACTGTATTGTTCGCTAAAGCAATATTGACTGAGAGTCTATTGTGCACAATTGACATGAGCATAGGGTATTGTTCATTTAAACCACCAGTTCAGAATATTATGAGTTTAGGTCTGAGCTCTGTGTGCTGTATGTTTCTATAATGACACTGCATTTACAGTGGGTTTATAGTCCAGCTGCTACAGTATATGATTACAAATAACAGAACAGTTCAAACAGTGTGTTTTAGTCCTTCTCTACTCTGCTTAGTAGTGTGGTTAAGGTTATGGTTAGTTTCTAATTCAGATTTTTAGGAGAGAAATGTAATAACTTTTGCCTTTGCAGCTTGGCCAGTTAGTGACAACTGACAACACTCTACTCTCTCCACCACTCTGCCCCAGCACAGCAGAAACGCACTATGTCCTCCACCTTCTCCATGCGCAGCTACTCAGCCCGACAGCCATCCTTCTCCAGCATGTCTCTGAGAGACAGCAGTAGTAGTGGTGGCAGGAGCCGCTCCAAAGCCCCTGTCTCCTTCCTGTCCTCTGCCAGCACCCTGTCCCTCTCCCGCTCCCTCTCCATGGGCAACGGGCTCAATGTCCTGGGCGCCCTCTCCTCCCTGAACGGCATGGGTGTGGGCGCCAGCGACAAGGAGACCATGCAGGGCCTGAATGACCGGCTGTCCAACTACCTGGACAAGGTGCGCTCCCTGGAGCGATCCAACGCTGAGCTGGAGCTCAAGATCAAACAACTGATGCTGGAGCGGGCCCCCAAAGGTCACGATATCGAGGGTATGATGGCCCAGGCTCACGCCATTGGACAGGAGGTCAGTGCCCACCTGGCCGTAATGATGAATATGATATGTAATCAGCTAGTCAGTAATTGTGTATAGGTCACAATACCTGGGTACCCTTATTGTTTACATTGTGTAGTCCTATTCCACAAACGTCTCCTGTATGTGCCCTGCCATGCTCCTCAACTTTCTTCTTTCACTAGTACATCAGATCCGACTGCTCTCCTGCGATGGGACACTTTCAGATGTGTATCTATGTGCTTTAGTGTCTAACTTTAAAGTAATGTGTTCCTTCCTTCCTGCTACTTCTCAGGTGAGAAAGAAGACCCTGGAGAATGCCCGCATCATGCTGGAGATTGATAATGCCAAGCTGGCCGCCGATGACTTCAGGGTCAAGTGAGTGCCAAACATAGAATTAGGAATTAGAATACTAGAATGGACATGAACCTTCTTATGATGGGATAAAGGTCAGCTATTTTGGTCAGGGAGTTGGTCAACCATGGTTTGCCAGTGCTTTCACCCCATTCCGGAACTTTTAGGGTTCATGACATAGCCCCTCTGGTAATTTAATAAGATCTCTATGGTGCCAACACAGAGGGGCTTTTATTTTACCTGCCTGTCTGTGAGATTCACATGGGAGTGCTAGACTACGTTGCACTTTGGATAAATGACCTCTCTGTCAGGCCGAGAAATAAGAGCCTGCTCCCACGGTACTCACAGACTGAAAGGAGGCCATCAGTTAGCACTGGCCATGATAGATAGATAGATAGATAGGGTCAAGGAAACATCATCCATTTCAGAGGAATCTGTGGTTGGCAAGGTGAAGCACAAATCAAGAGGCGCCAGAGTTGTCTGTGTCAAGGTCCCTATGTATTCACAATGTACTGATGGTATACAGTCAAATGTTGGAATGCAGCAGTGCTCACAGAATGTGTAGATGTGTCTGCTGACCGAGGTATGGTTAAGTGTGTGTGTTTACCTGCGTGCGTGTGTCTGCATACCGGTGTGTGTATCTGTGTGTGTCCATGACTGTGTGCTATGCCTTTGTTACCATCCATTTGTGTAGATGGGAGGCTGAGGCCACACTGTGCCAGTCTGTAGAGAGGGACTGTCTGGCTCTCCGGAGGGCCAAGTCAGACCACGACCAGATCATAGCCACCCTGAGAGGAGACCTGGACAGCCTGAAGGAGGAGCTCTACTTCCTCAAGAAGAATCACGATGAGGTGAGAACTCCGCTGCATGGGTCAAAACTGATGAGTCAATACTGATGGGTCAATACTGATGAGTAATTACACATCAACCTAATCACTTCACACGTTGTCAAACTGTTTTTGGTTCAATGGAGGTTTGTTCCAGTGCACATACTCTTAAATATGAATTACATCCTCAAAAAAACATGAGGCTTCATATGGTATCCTTATGGCATCTTGTTTTACTTCGTAAAATGTTTATTATTTCAGGCAAATGGTGCTTGTTGGTACATGGGTAATTGTGTTCAAATTAAAAATGTATTCTCATTTGGTACGTGAATACGGTTTCATTCCCCCATGCATGTTGAATGTCACTGAAATATGGGTAGAATGACCACACCCTGTACTACTTGTAGTCTTTGAGTCTAGTAATACTATGATCATACAGACTACTGCACACAAACACACACACACACACACACACACACACACACACACACACACACACACACACACACACACACACACACACACACACACACACACACACACACACACACACACACACACACACACACACACACACACACACACACACACACATCATTACGTAAGCTCCACTAGCCACAGGGAGTGTGTGTGTTTGGACAGCCAGGTGTGGTGTCCAGGATGTGGCCAACAACTCAGGCTCCCTAGTAAAAATTATATCTCCCACACACACACACAATATTACCTCTGAATAATTCATAATAATAATAAATAATTTATTGGGTTCTTATATTTGTGCTAATTCACATATGTACAAGTGTATATTAATGTTTCCATCAGATACCTTTTTAAGAGCTCACCTGGCTGCCTCCCCATAGAACCAGCAACAACACACTGACCTCAACTGTCGCCTGAC
Organism: Oncorhynchus kisutch; assembly: GCF_002021735.2. Lineage (NCBI taxonomy): Eukaryota > Metazoa > Chordata > Actinopteri > Salmoniformes > Salmonidae > Oncorhynchus > Oncorhynchus kisutch. Next base: position 21,230,777 of record NC_034176.2, on the reverse strand, counting down.
ATCTGGGTGTTAGTGTGTAGACATTGATTAGAACCTATCAGTATCAGTCATTACAGTTTTCCATTTCCAGGCCCACTGAATGTGTTTGTCTCGCTCCATCAGGGTTGGGGTCAATTCCATTCCAATTCTAACTCCAGTTTAATTCCTGAGGTGACTGCATTGAAATGGAGTTGACCCCAACTATGGTCTCTGTCCCTGTAGGAGATGGGCTCCATGAAGGCCCGTATGGCCAACGAGCAGGTGAATGTGGAGGTGGATGCAGCCCAGGGCCCAGACCTTGGGGCCATTATGGCTGAGCTGAGGAACCAGTATGAGGGCATTGCGCGAAAGAACAAGGAGGACTCAGAGACCTGGTACCTTAAGAAGGTCAGTGAGACATCTGACATGGTAATGATGAAGAACTCAGCTGAGCTCAGTAGGATGTCTACAGTATATCATCTGTGTTTGTGAACGTAGTACTGTATGTGGGTAGATGTACTTATGACTGCTGTGTGTATGCTACACTGCTGGTGCAATGGAATACTTATTCAGTGTCAGCCTGATTTTTTACTGTATGTACACGTATGATATGTGTGTGTGTGTGTGTGTGTGTGTGCGTGCACTTGTGTCTGCGCGTGTGTGTGTATGTGTACGTGTGTGTGTGTTTTGCAGCTGGAGTCAGTGCAGTCAGAGGTAAAGGAGAGCGGTGAGGCGCTACGCTGTGCTCAGAGTGAGCTCAGCGAGAGACGCCGCTTCCTACAGGCCCTGGAGGGGGAACTGGACAGTCTGCGCAAACAGGTACTGCAGCAGTCCTTCAGCTGTCCAAACGCCACCTTCTGTCAACACGCCCCTTTCAGTCCAGACACACACGCTTCAGCTGTACAGACACAGCCCCTTTCTGTCCAGACACACCCCTTTCAACAGTCCAGACACACACCCTTTCTGTCCAGACACACCCTTATCTGTCCTCTACCATTTCCTCGGCCTCTGTAAAATGAACCCTGTGGGAGGTGCATGGAAAAACACTGCTCAAATACATCGAGTCATCCTCTCTTAGTGTGTTGCTTCACATCTGCATCTGTTTTGCCATTATAAAGAAACAGTGCTGCAGTGCACACAGTGAATATCCTCTGCTCTCCTGAGTGAATGGAGGTAAATGGAGATAAATTCATCAAGGTGTCAGGACCCAGACAGAACCAGACAAATCAAGGTCATATCTGTGGCACTGTCAGTAACATGTGAGGGTAGATATATACATCTCGCAGCAGCTCCAGATCTACATAGAGAAGGCGCTGGTTTGGAAAACAGATCATGTGTGTTTGTTCAACCTGATAAAGAACCTAATGTCTCTATAAGCTGAAGAATGATGAGTGAGGATGACACTCCCTGGTCTTGCTGGTCAATTGGTGAGGGTTGACAGATGGTAAATTGATGAGCCAGGTGTGGAATTCGAGAGCTATATACAGACTGTGTAGTTCTACTCAGGAGCATATAACATGGCTGCTGTGTCTGTATATAATATTAGTGCGCCAGCTTGAAAAGTGATGAGCTAGTGCCAAGCTACAACAATTTGGCAGCCATATTTGTGTATAACATAAGCATTACAGTGATGAGTGGTGTAGTGGTAAGCCACTATCACATTTCTAGCATGCCTGAGTATAAAATTTGCGCCTTAGCTTAGCGACGATCCCAACATCTAGCTAAACACAGTAGGTTAACTTGGCTGCCCTGGCCTGTCCTGTCTGTCCCCAATGCAGGTGGGTGTGTTGGAAGGGAACCTGAGAGAGACAGGCCATAAGTATGCTCTGGAGATGGACAGTCTGCAAGCCATGCTGTCTCAGCTGGAGGAGGAGCTGTCCCAGCTGCGTCTGGACATGCAGCGCAACAAGACAGACTATGAACAGCTGCTCCGCATCAAGCAGAACCTGGAGCTGGAGATCGCCACCTACAGGAGACTGCTGGAGGGAGAGGAAGTGTGAGTCCCTCTATTGATTTATTTTAATATTTGTATTCATTTTTTAAGCTTAGATTTACACAGACATAATTATTATGAAGATTGACATTCCCTCACCTCCCTCAGTGACATTCCCTCAGATTTGAACATAAATACAGTAAGATACTGGGGGAGAATTATTCTTCTTGGTATGAGTTATTTGGAAACAAGCCTGAGCCTTGGTGAACTGTCGTCTAATTCAGACGGTAAATGAGACAAGAGCCTGGTGACAATGCTACCACTGTATGTATGACTTGGCTTACTTCCGTCATATGTACACTGAACAAAAACATAAAGTGTTGGTTCCATGTTTCATGAGCTGAAGTAAAAGATCCCAGAAATGTTCCATATGCACAAAAAGCTTATTTGTCTCAAATTTTGTGCACAAATATGTTTACAATCCTGTTAGTGAGCATTTTTTCTTTGCCATGATAATCCATCCACCTGACAGTTGTGGCATATTAAGAAGCTGATTCAACAGCATTACCATTACACAGGTACACCTTGTGCTGGGGAAAATAAAAGGCCACTTTAAATGTACAGTTTTGTCACACAACACAATGTCACAGATGTATCAAGTTTTGAGGGAGGGTGCATTGCAATTGGAATGCTGAAGGAAGGAATGTCCAAAAGGGCTGTTGCCAGAGAATGTAATGTTCATTTCTCTACCATAAGCCAGAGATTGGTGGTCAAACATCATGTTCTAAAACATTGTTTTAGAGAATCTGTCAAAATGTCCAACAGGCTTCACAACCGCAGACCACGTGTAAGGTGCCATGTGGGGAAGCAGTTTACTGACATCAATGTTATGAACAGAGTGCCACATGGTGGCGGTGGGGTTATGGTATGGGCAGGCATAAACTATGGACAACGAACACAACTGCATTTTAGCGATGGCAATTTGAATGCACAGAGACACCATGACGAGATCCTGAGGCCCATTGTTGTGCCATTCCTCCGCCACCATCACCTCATGTTTCAGCATGATAATGCACAGCCCCATGTCACAAGGATCTATACACAATTCCTGGAAGCTGAAAGTTCTTCCATGACCTACAGTCGCGGCCAAAAGTTTTGAGAATGACACAAATATTAATTTTCACAAGGTCTGCTGCCTCAGTTTGTTTGATGGAAATGTGCATATACTCCAGAATGTTATGAAGAGTGATCAGATGAATTGCAAAGTCCCTATTTGCCATGCAAATGAACTGAATCCCCCCAAAAACATTTCCACTGCATTTCAGCCCTGCCACAAAAGGACCAGCGGACATCAGGTCAGTGATTATCTTGTTAACACAGGTGTGAGTGTTGACGAGGACAAGGCTGGAGATCACTCTGTCATGCTGATTGAGTTTGAATAACAGACTGGAAGCTTCAAAAGGAGGGTGGTGCTTGGAATCATTGTTCTTCCTCTGTCAACCATGGTTTCTGCAAGGAAACACGTGCCGTCATCATTGCTTTGCACAAAAAGGGGTTCACAGGCAAGGATATTGCTGCCAGTAAGATTGCACCTAAAACAACCATTTATCGGATCACCAAGAACTTCAAGGAGAGCAGTTCAATTGTTGTGAAGAAGGCTTCAGGGCGCCCAAGAAAGTCCAGCAAGCACAAGGACCGTCTCGTAATGTTGATTCAGTAGCAGGATCGGGGCACCACCAGTACAGAGCTTGCTCAGGAATGGCAGCAGGCAGGTGTGAGTGCATCTGCACACACAGTGAGGCAAAGAGTTTTGTAGGATGGCCTGGTGTCAAGGAGGGCAGCAAAGAAGCCAATTCTCTCCATGAAAAACATCAGGGACAGACTGATATTCTGCAAAAGGTACAGGGATTGGACTGCTGAGGACTGGGGTAAAGTCATTTTCTCTGATGAATCCCCTTTCTGATTGTTTGGGGCATCCGGAAAAAAGCTTGTCCGGAGAAGACAAGGTGAGCGCTACCATCAGTCCTGTGTCATACCAACAGTAAAGCATCCCGAGACCATTCATGTGTGGGGTTGCTTCTCAGCCAAGGGAGTGGGCTCACTCATAATCTTGCCTAAGAACACAGCCATGAATAAAGAATGGTACCAACACATCCTCCAAGAGCAACTTCTCCCAACCATCCAGGAACAGTTTGGTGACGAACAATGCCTTTTCCAGCATGATGGATCACCTTGCCATAAGGCAAAAGTGATAACTAAGTGGCTCGGGGAACAAAACATCAATATTTTGGGTCCATGGTCTGGAAACTCCCCAGACCTTAATCCCATTGAGAACTTGTGTCAATCCTCAAGAGGCGGGTGGACAAAAAAAAAAAAAAAATATGAAAAACTCCAAGCATTGATTATGCAAGAATGGGCTGCCATCAGTCAGGATGTGGCACAGAAGTTAATTGACAGCATGCCAGGACGGATTGCAGAGGACTTGAAAAAGAAGGGTCAACACTGCAAATATTGACTCTTTGCATTAACTTCATGTAATTGTCAATAAAAGCCATTGACACTTATGAAATGCTTGTAGGTTAGATTACTCGTTGGTTATTACTGCATTGTTGGAACTAGAAGCACAAGCATTTCGCTACCCTCGCATTAACATCTGCTAACCATGTGTATGTGACAAATAACATGAGATTTTATTTAATTGAATTATACTTCAGTATTCCATAGTAACAGCTGACAAAAATATCTAAAGACACTGAACAGCAAACTTTGTGGAAATTAATATTTGTGTCAGTCTCAAAAATTTTGGCCATGACTGTACATATTTAACAGACATGTCACCTGTTGAGCATGTTTGAGATGCTCTGGATTGACAGCTTGTTCCAGTTTCCGCCAATATCCAGCAACTTCGCACTGCCATTGAAGAGGAGTAGGACAACATTCCACAAGCCAATGGCAGTCACGCCCCAACCTTTAAAAAAAACTTCTTAAGGCTAGGGGGCGGTATTTTCACGTCCGGATGAAAAGCGTGCCCAAAGTAAACTGCCTGCTACTCAGGCCCAGAAGCTAGGAAATGCATATTATTAGTAGATTTGGATAGAAACCACTTTGAAGTTTCTAAAACTGTTTGAAGATGTCTGTGAGTATAACAGAACTTATTTGGCAGGCGAAACCCCGGGGACAAACCATACAGGAAAAACTTTTTTTGAGGTCACTCCTTTTTCAATGGGCTTTCTACGGGGATCTGGATTTCTAAGGCACTTGCTTGCAGTTCCTATCGCTTCCACTAGACGTCAACAGTCTTTAGAAATTGGTTGATGTTTATCCTTTGTGTAATGAAGAAGTAGGGCAGTTCAGAACGAGGGTTGAGTGAAGTGTACTGTTTGTTAGAGGCGTGCGACCTGAAAGCACGCTCCACTTTGTTTTCGTCCGGTATTGAATACAGTTTATCCTGTCTTAAATTGGATCAATTATTCACGTAAAAAAATACCTAAAGTTGTATTAGGAAAGTTGTTTGAAATAAGTTTACATGTAACTTACTAGATATTTTGTAGTCATGTGGCGCGAGTTGGAACCAGTGTTTTTCTGGATCAAACGCGCCAAATAAATGGACATTTTGGGTATATAACGACGGAATTTATCGAACAAAAGGACTGTTTGTGATGTTTATGGGACATTTTGGAGTGCCAACAAAAGAAGATCTTTAAAGGTAAGGCATGAATTATATCGTTATTTCTGAGTTTTGTGTCGCGCCCGGTGGGTTGAAATATGAATGTCATGTGTTTGTTTTGTGGGGTGCTATCCTCTGATAATCGCATGGTTTGCTTTTTCCGTAAAGCCTTTTTCAAATCTGACACAGTGGCTGGATTATCAACAAGTGTAGCTTTAATTTGGTGTATTGCATGTGTGATTTCATGAAAGTTTAATATTTATAGTAATTTAATTGGAATTTGGCGCTCTGCCATTTCACCGGATGTTGTCAAATCGATCCCGTAACGGGATTTGATCCCTAAGAAGTTTTAAAGGTATCTGTGGCCAACAGATGCATATCTGTATTCCCAGTCATGTGAAATCTAAAGATTAGAGCCTAATGAATTTATTTCAATTGACTGATTACCTTATATGAACTGTAACTCTGTAAAATATTTGAAACTGTCGCATGTTGCATTTATATTTTTGTTCAGTGTAAGTAAACTGTGTTTTATTGATTTGACTTTCAGGATCAAGGAAAAGCCTCCAACTAAAAGTAAGTACATTGTCAGATAATTTCTTCTCTAACCTCTATCCCAGCCTTTAAAATCCTGGCAGCCATTTTGTGCCACACACCAGCTATTACAGTGTACTAGTGCTGATAAGTGGAAACTGAAACTGTGGATCTGTTCTGTGTTACAGAGGAGCCCGAGGTGAGGACCAGGAAGATCGTCAAGGTGGTCACTCAGACCATGATCAACGGCAGGGTAGTGGAAGAATCCAGTGAGGTGGAGCAAATCAAAGACAGCAAGAAATAAGATAATCAGCTCCATTCGTTTATATCTTCATTCTCTTCCTCTTCATCACATACACAGAGCCTTGGCCCTCCACATTCTAGTTGAAATCACAAATTTGTAAAAGAATGCTTTTTAATCTACAAACAAGGACAGTCTGAGTCGACTAAGGAGATGTTCGACCACCAATCTCTGGACATGCAGTAACTGGAGACTAAAATGTGGGAAATGTGTGGGGTCAATGTATAATCAATATTGGGAATATATAATTTTGGGGTTTATTTGGGAAATAGTAAAGAGTAGTAGGCTAATTGTGGACTAGAAGTGTGTCTGTTTTTACATGAGCGGGAGAGCATGAGAGATCCCTTCGACATTCTACTTTACATTAAGTTCTTTACGGCATATAGTAACTTTGCAACTATGCTGTACATTCACCAAAATGTAATTATGCCTATATTATAGCTGCAGATAAATGTAATGATTGTATTGTAATGAAAGGAAACTCTCTGTTAGCAGTAGTTACAAAGTGGAATACAACTAAAAGTAAGTACATTGTCAGATAATTTCCATATGGAATTGTATTAAATATAATATATATATATATATATATATATATATACACACACTACCGTTCAAATGTTTGGGGTCACTTGGCAATGTCCTTGTTTTTGAAAGAAAAGCAACATTTTTGTCCATTAAAATAACATAAAATTGATCAGGAATACAGTGTAGACATTGTTATTGTTGTAAATGACTATTGTAGTTGGAAACGGCAGATTTTTTATGGAATATCTAAATAGGCGTACAGAGGCCAATTATCAGCAACCATCACTCCTGTGTTCCAATGGCACGTTGTGTTAGCTAATCCAAGTGTATCATTTTAAAAGGCTAATTGAAAACCATTTTGCAAGTATGTTAGGACAGCTGAAAACTGTTGTCCTGATTAAAGAAGCAATAAAACTGTCATTCTTTAGACTGGTTGAGTATCTGGAGCATCAGCATTTGTGGGTTCAATTACAGGCTCAAAATGGCCAGGAACAAAGAACTTTCTTCTGAAACTCGTCAGTCTATACTTGTTCTGAGAAGGCTATTCCATGTGAGAACTTGCCAAGAACCTGAAGATCTTGTACAACGCTGTGTGCTACTCCCTTCGCAGAACAAACTGGCTATAACCAGAATAGAAAGAGGAGTGGGAGGCCCTGGTGCACAACGGAGCAAGATGACAAGTACATTAGAGTGTCTATTTTGAGAAACACACAAGTCCTCAACTGGCAGCTTCAATAAATAGTATCCGCAAAACACCAGTCTCAACGTCAACAGTGAAGAGGCGACTCCGGGACGCTGGCCTTGTAGGCAGAGTTCCTCTCTCCAGTGTCAGTGTTCTTTTCCCCATCTTAATTTTTTATTTTTGTTGGCCAGTCTGAGATATGGCTTTTTCTTTGCAACTCCCATCACTCTCCTTGGTCAAATAGCCCTTACAAAGCCTGGAGGTGTGTTTTGGGTCATTGTCCTGTTGGAAAACGAATGATAGTCCACTAAGCACAAACCAGATGGGATGGCATATCGCTGCAGAATGCTGTGGTAGCCATGGTGGTTAAGTGTGCCTTGAATTGTAAATAAATCACAGACAGTGTCACCAGCAAAGCACCCCCACACCTCCTCCTCCATGCTTCACAGTGGGAACCACATATGCGGAGATCATCCGTTCACCTACTCTGCGTCTCACAAAGACACGGTTGGGACCAAAAATCTCAAATTTGAACTCATCAGACCAGACAGATTTCCACCGGTCTAATGTGCATTGCTCATGTTTCTTGGCCCACCAAGTCTCTTATTATTATTGATGTCCTCTGAACAGTCTCCTCTGAACTGTTGATGTTGAGATGTGTTTGTTACATCAAGTCTGTGAAGCATTTATTTGGGCTGCAATCTGAGGTGCAGTTAACTCTCATGAACTTATCCTCTGCAGCAGAGGAAACTCTGTTTAATACTTTTTTGGTTACTACATGATTCCATATGTGTTATTTCATAGTTTTGATGTCTTCACTATTATTCTACAATGTAGAAAAAAGTTAAACTAAAGAAAAGCCCTTGAATGACTGGGTGTGTACAAACGTTTGACGGGTACTTTATATGCTGTCATAGTGGTGACACAAGGCTACATGGAAAATCTATGGAAGAATAATCAGGGACTGAAAATAATAGGGAGGCAGAAACTGAAGAGAGGCCCAAATACAGTAGTCTCAGATGTGTGAGTGTGTGTGTGTGTGTGTGTGTGTGTGTGTGCGTGCGAGAGAGAGAGAGAGAGAGAGAGAGAGAGAGATGTCTAAATAACGTCTCAAACGTTTCTGCAAACACATTAGTTTGCAATGACAACAGTGAAGCCCTTGACAGCGTAGGCAGGCAGTACAATTGATGTCATGAAAAGCATTGTATTGTCCTGTTTTTCTGGATTATTGTGGTACGCATAGAGTTAAGATCAGGTGTCATGTCAGTTATAATACCATCTATGGCTACTGTCACCTGCCCCAAATTGACCAACCCGCAAAATAAGAATAATCTTTCCATTGTCTATCTAAGTTCTTTATTACTCTTGTTAACCTGGATGATCAGTTGTAGATAAGGGACACACTTTTATCTGCTACCACTTTATAATGAGCCTGTGTAACTCAATATCTATGAAGTGCACAATGCTCCTTTTTCAAAGCACCCTTTTTTCTACCCTTTTCACTGCCCTGACCTCTAATCACTGAGGCCCTCACTAGTGTGTGAAGTTCCCCAGTGACATCTGAGTGTGTGTGTGCACCCAGCCAGCTACAGGTATCGGACCCTGTAATGCCATAGAAACCATGGTAAGTATAATAGCATATCTGAGTGAAGTATTAATGTTGTTTTTATATGAAAAAACCTGTAATAGTGATCAGCTACTGTATGTATTTGCTAAGCAGCTGAGGTACTGAGGTCACTGAAGCACTGTATATAACATGATGCCTCCTCCTCTCACATGTATCAATCTACCCTAAGTATGCAAATCTCTATGGATAATCTGCAACATCATATTTACAGTATGGAGGCTTATTTCATGACAGTCATTTGACGACTGTGTAGAGTATAGTCTATTGACAATATTAAATATTCATGTTCTCTATATTGTTAAATGATACAGTGGCCGCTGACATACATTTTCACAATACAAAGACTATGACATAGTGTCAGTGGTCATATGAACCAGGAGGGTTTAGTGCAGCAGAATAAAGAGAAACTATCAGGGGGAATAGCGGCACCAAAAATACACCTATGCGAGTCACATCCATGTTCAACATGAAAGTACATTTTTCCAACAGGAACTGTTATTGTGAGTTGGAGAGAGATATTATTTTTAACGTTATATGCCACACAAAAGATTATGAATGGCTTTGTCTCACAGTCATACTTTTGAAGAACAACTGAATGGAAGATGAGACAACATCACGGAGGGGCTGTGGTTACTCAAGGCATTCATTTATGAGGTCACACACACCAGCATGCAGGTGTAGGTCACTGCCCAAAGAGTCAAACGAAACATACTTTATGAATTTCTGAGCACCTCCAAGACGTATGAAACCTACTTGGTCTACTTACTTTAGACAGAAACAAAAGTAGGGAGGTTGGTCGGGGAGGCTGGGTAAGCGCAATCAGTGATCGTCTAGCAATCCAATGGTTGCGTGTCAGGGACAACTGGAGCATTTTAGCTAACCTTGCCCCTTATTCTAAAATGAACCCATTTCACCTAATCTGCTACGTAAATTATCCTAACCTTTGTCATTAGTTCCCCTAAATGCCAACGTAAATTCTCCCTGTAATTCCCACCCACGCACAAACAGACACAGACAAAGATTTACAAATATATAAGCAAACAGGTGCAGTTCAAACAATAAATATCTTTCTTCCAAAAAAGGAATAAGAAGAACAGTGACTGGCACCAAAACTCAGTTAATTCCGTGCTTTCATATCATGTCAACGATGTACAGTATATTACCACATCACTGTCTGACAAATCTGCAACACAATCCTGGAAACTCCCTGTGAAATATGAAAGTAGTTTGCACAACAACCCTATTGGGGGTGTAAATTGATACCATCTGTTGCAGTTGCATCTGTCGGTGTTGTGTGGGAATAGTGCAGGTAGTGTGTCCTCATGGAACCACCATTATGCAGAATAACTCTGGTGAAGGCTTTTAAGTAGCCTGTATTCTTTTGATTGAGAGGACTGCCCCCCTGTGGCCAAGTCTGACAAGTAATATTTACGGCTCAGTTCAAGAAAACGTGCATGTTGTTTCCCTGCAGTACTGTAGCTATTTTTCCCATGGTCAAATAAAATCTAAGAATTAACACTAAAAACCTCATAGCATTTAAACTACTACTACTACTACCATGTAGACTCCCCTTCACAGGTAGATGCTTCCACACTTTTCAGAATAAGAAGTGGGAGCACAGACAGGCAGTCATTTATATAAAGACACTGTGAAACATTGCTAAGGTGTGTTGAAAATAAACCGTATTATCCATGAATTATGGCCCATAATACTTATAGTATCACCTCTGACTGTATTCAAATGACATGGATATCAAACCAAATTTGCAGTAGGCTGCATAGAGTACTTAGGAGATTGACACACATGACCAGCCTTGGACCCACTCCCTGGACCAACTCCAATTTTAGTTTTTCAAACAGATTTGTTAATTATTTTATTTCAGTTTACTAAACAGTTTTTCATGATTAGTTTCCATTTAACTTTCCATTTCAGTTCACTATAACAATGTTGAACTAATGACCATTTCCTAATACATAACAGGAATCCAACACATTAAAAAGCCTTACGCAATTACAGGGGTGTTATTACGCTGCATGTCAGAACTTGTGAACTTTGAACAAGAGAACACAGATTAGTTGTGGCAGCATAAATTAGGTTACTCCAGCTCAAAGCCACAGCCATAGGACTACTTTCACTGTTTGCAAACTGCTGTTCAGGGGGGGTTGGCCAAACATCACCTTGGATTTAAGGCTACTTGCAGACTGTTTTTTGGGGGGGGTAAGTGTGTATGTGAATAAAATCTAGTTTAAAGTAACAGTTAAAGTAGTGGAATATCGGAATAGTTAAACCTGTTGTTGAAACAGTTTCTGATCTCAGTATCTGGTGTTGAAAACATGGCATCATCAGACCTACAACGTTCTCAGATTAACCCATTGGAACTCATATCGATCTATTTTTTTACCGAGAATTATAGAATACCTATAAACTTATATAGAAGAACTATAAACTTTACTAGATTCAATAGCCTTACACAACATAACTGTCTAACATCTCAAGAAGCATCCTCCACAAACATGTGTTGTTATAAAACTCGGCATCACCATTCAAATTAGATTAACTTCTTTCATTGAATATTTTCATTGAGGTCTAACAAAGCTTTTTGTAAGGTATGTAAATAAAATATTTGTTTTTATAGAGACGTTGTCAGAGTAGCTCCCATCCTATACATATTTTGTGGTGCATCTGGGCTTTGCCAGTGGAAACAATTGTGTCACGTAACAAGCAAGCTTTACCAACTTTAGAAGTAATGTGCCTGAAGGCTTGACAATGACTGGGAGAATTGTGACAGCATTGGAAGAGTTCATAGCATTACACAGTGCCTCTACGTTTTCAATTGAACATTGACTACTTATTTACAGTAAGTGTAAAGATTTTTATTGTGTACATTTTTTTGGTCAAAAATGGTCTTTCATTAACTAACACTCGCACTGACTCTTTCCCCCTTACTAGCTCTGACTTTGCTGAAAGCTACTTTATTGAGGACATTTTTACTTACTAGGACTGTGATATGTGAAGAAAGAACTCTCTGGGAAAAAGAAAGGTGGAGGTGTATGTTTCATGATTCACTGCTCATGGTGTGATTGTGGTAACGTGCAGTAGAGGAACTCAAGTCCATTTGTTCTCCCAATCTGGAATACATCACTATCAAATGCTGACTGCATTACCTTCTGAGATCATTTCTTCGGTCATCGTCACGGCGTGTATATTCCCCCCAAGCCGACACTGTGACGGCTCACAAGGAACTACACTGGACTTTGTGCAAACTGGAATACGCATATCTTGAGGCTGCATTTACTGTAACGACAAGACAGCCTACAGGGAAGAGGTTAAGACCATGGTGGAGTGGTGCCAGACAAATAACACCTCCTTCAATGTCAACAAAACGAAGGAGCTGATCGTGGACTTCAGGAGACAGCAGAGGGAGCACACTCCCATCCACATCAACAGGACCCGTAGTGGAGAGGGTGAAAAGCTTCATGTTCCTCGGCATGCACATCACTGACAATCTGAAATGGTCCATTCTTACAGACAGTGTGGTGAAGAAATTCAGCTTGGCCCCTAATTCTATTACAAACTTCTACAGATGCACCATTGAGAGCATCCTGCTGGACTGTATCACCGCCTGTTACAGTAATTTCACCATCCTATACCGCAGAGCTCTCAAGAGGGTGGTGCGGTCAGCCGAACGCATTATTGGGGGCACACTGCTGTGTCACAGGAAGGCCAAGAAGATCATCAAGGACCTCAGCCATGACCTGTTCATCCCGAGACAGTACAGGTGCATTAAAGCCGGGACCAAGAAAATTAAAAACAATTTCTATCTCCAAGCCATCAGACTGTTAAATAGTCACCATTAGCCGGCATCTGCCCAGTACTCTGCCCTGGACCTTAGTCACTGTTAATAGCCAGCTACCACCTGGTACTGCTACCCCACACCTTAGAGACTGCTGCGCTATGTACATAGACATTAAACAATGGTCACTTTAATAATGTCTGCATACTATTTTACCCACTTCATATGTATATACTGTACAGCGCCTTCAGAAAGTATTCATACCCCTAACATTTTGTTGTTACAGTCTGAATTCAAAATTTATGAAATATATTTTCTTTCTCACCCATCTACACACAATAGCCCATAATGACAAAATTAAAACATGTTTTTAGACATTTTTACACATTTATTTAAAATAAAATAAAGAAATATACAATTTACATAAGTATTCACACCCCTGAGTGTGAATCACCTTTGGCAACGATTACAGCTGTGAGTCTTTCTGGGTAAGCCTCTAAGAGCTTTGCACACCTGGATTGTACAATGTTTGCACATTATTCTTTTTTCAATTCTTCAAGCTCTGTCACGTTGGTTGTTGATCATTGCTAGACAGCCATTTTCAAGTCCCTTCCATGCGAGGCATTGGAAAACCTCCCTGGTCTTCATGGTTGAATCTGTGTTTGAAATTCACTGCTCGACTAAGGGACCTTACAGATAATTTTATGTGTGGGGTACAGAGATGAGATAGTCATAAAAAAATATGTTAAACCCTTATTGCACACAGAGTGAGTCTATACATCTTCTGATTTAACTTGTCATTATGCTCATCTTTACCCCTGAACTTATTTAGACAAAGGGGTTGAACACTTATTGACTTAAGACATTTAAGCTTAAAATGTTTTCTGAATTTGTAAAAATGTCTAAAAACATAATTGCACTTTGACATTATGGGGTATTGTGTGCAGGACAGTGACACAAAATCTCAATTTAATTCATTTTAAATTCAGGTTGTAACGCAACAAAATCTAAAAAAAGTAAAGGGGTGTGAATACTTTCTGAAGGCACTGTACATGATTAACATATGAATAACACATTAAATTATTGATCAACATAGAAAATGTGTATTCTTCTACTAGCACTAGCACTAGAACTGACAACAACTACTTTATTGACTGAAAAAGTACTTTCTACAACTGTGATATGTGGTTGTCTCATCCAGCTATCTTAAAACCTATTTGGGATAGGGGGCAGCATTTTCACTTTTGGATGAATAGCGTGCCCAGAGTGAACTGCCTCCTACTCTGTCCCAGATGCGAATATACAGTATGCATATTATTATTATTATCCGTATTGGATAGAAAGCACTCTGACGTGCTTTCTAACACTGTTTGAATGATGTCTGTGAGTATAACAGAACTCATATGGCAGGCAAAAACCTGAGAACCAGGAAGTGGGAAATCTGAGGTTTGTAGTTTTTAACTCAGCCCCCATTGAAGATACAGGGTGATATTAGTTATATTGCACTTCCCAAGGCTTACACTAGATGTCAACAGTATTTAGAACCTGTTTTGAGGATTCTACTCTGAAGGAGGGGCTCACAAGGGCTATTTGAGTGAGTGGTCCGGCAGAGTGCCACAGCCTCGGTCTGGCATGCTCGTGTGAAAGGTAGCTATGTTCCACTTCATTTGTACAGATAAAGGAATTGTCCTGTTGAAACATTAATGAATAAAAACTTCCTAAAGATTGATTCCATACTTAGTTTGGCATGTTTCTACGGGCTGTAAGGGAACTTTTTGAACTTTTTGTCCTACGTTCGGCGCGACCTGAATGCGCTTTTTGGATTTGTTTATCAAACGCCCTAAAATAAGAAGATATTTGGACATAACTGATAGACATTATCAAACAAATCAAACATTTATGGTGGAACTGGGATTCCTGGGAGTGCATTCTGATGAAGATAATCAAAGGTAAGTGAATATTTAAAATGCTATTTCTGAGAAATGTTGACTACCCAATATGGCGGGTATCTTTTTGGCTGCTTTGTTGTCTAAAGGCTGTACTCGGATTATTGCATGGTTTGCTTTCTGATACAGCGGTTGCATTAAGGAGATGTTTATCTAAAGTTCCGTGTATAATAGTCGTATATCAATGTTAATTATGAGTATTTCTGTAAATTGATGTGGCTCTCTGCACAATCACCGCATGTTTTAGAACTACTGAACGTAACGCGCCAATGTAAACTCAGATTTTTTTTATATAAATATGAACTTTATCAAACAAAACATACATGTATTGTGTAACATTAAGTCATATGAGTGTTATCTGATGAAGATCATCAAAGGTTAGTGATTCATTTTATCTCTATTTCTGCTTTTTGTGACTCCTTTATTTGGCTGGAAAAATTGCTGTTTTTCTGTGAGTTGGTGGTGACCTAACATAATCATTTGTGGTGCTTTCGCTGTAAATCCTGTTTGAAATCAGACACTGTGGCTGGATTAACGAAAATTGTATCTTTAAAAATGGTGTAAAATACTTGTATGTGTGACAGGTTAAAGGAAATATTCATAGCCTGTTATACATTAAAAAGTATTAGTAAGTTCATTGTATGTGAGGATCTTAAAACATCTAAGGTTAAAAAGATCATGCATTCAGTATTAGTTGATAGAGATTGAAAACATTCATAATTGTGTTAAAGTTAAAATCCGTCAAGCGTACAAAGGGTACAAAATGTGAGAGTAATGTGTAAACATTATATTGATTACTTTATTTTGTGGTGCCTAAAAGTGTTAATCTGTGATCTACGAAATGCTCTTAATCTATGAGCCTGAGATCGATTGCTCTGGTCTCCACCCATATTCCTAAGGTAAATCGCGGTCTTTTCTCATTGAACTAGTATCACTCTCGTGATTATTTCTCCCCTGTTTTCAGGTACGTTATTGATGATAAAAAACGAGTAATTTAAATGTAATAACTCGCTAACATGTTAAGATTGTTTAAGGTGTGTCTTAGTAACATCTTGAGGAAGTTAGAGTTAAGTTTGCAGAGAGTAATATGAGCCCTGCTCGGTTGTAGTGAAGAATAGCATCTTACTGAGAGTAGCTGACATTTTATGTCGATTGTGAATGAACATGTGCGTTATTAATAAGATATTTTGCTGTGTTATTTGTATAATGTTTTTTCTGTTGTTTTGTAATGTGTTACTTTTGTAAAATTATTGAACTAAAAGTTGAATTGAGAAAACAACACCGTATCACTCTCGTGATAATTTCTCCCCTGTTTTCAGGGGCGTAACATATGCTTGAGGAATTTTAATTATGAGATTGTTGTTGTTATGAATTTGGCGCCCTGCACTTTCACTGGCTGTTGGGAGGGGGGGTTCCGCGAGCAGAACGCACTAATTGAATGCACTAATGCACTACTTGTAAGTCACTCTGAATAAGAGTGCTATGTGACTAAAATGTTAATGTAATTAAAACCTATTTATTAGGAAATAAGAGATGGAGTTGCTCTGTAACTAACTATTCTTCCTTTGTATCTTTTATCAAAGGATTCACCTAAGGGATGCATCAACCAGCCCTGGTCACGGTTGCTGTTCTGCTCTTCTCTCTCACCACTGTCTATGGGGGGAACGTGCTGGTCTTCCCATTGGATGGAAGCCACTGGGTGAATATGAAAGTCCTCATCGAAGAGCTGCACTCCAGAGGCCATAGCATCACAGTGATTCGTCCAACCACCAACTGGTACATCAAGGAGAAATCCCCTCACTACTCATGCATTACCATCCCAGTATCTGGTGGTGGAATTGTTGAGGAGGTCTTTAGTTTGTTTGTGACCAGACAATTGCAGATCCAAAGGGAGGGTGGAAGTTTCTGGTCTCGTATGAGTCTGGAGCTTGAGGTGGCGAAGCAGATCTATGAGTTACACAAGGATTTGGTTGTAATGATGACTACGATATTCGAAGATGCCGAACTAATGCAATTGCTTCGCGATGCAAACTATGACCTGGTTTTGACGGATCCTGCCATTGGTGGGGGCGTGTTTCTGGCTCATCGCATTGGTCTTCCTCTTGTCTTTAATGTCCGATGGACAGTCCTGGGCGAGGGTCACTTTACCATCGCCCCCTCGCCTCTCTCATATGTCCCATTGCCAGGAGCACTGTTGACAGACAAAATGACTTTTCAAGAGAGAGTCATAAATGTTCTGTTTTATCTTTTTACAAGGTTTCAATTTGCATACGTCATAGACCCTAACTACATTCCGTTCGTCCATCGTTACTTCGGCCCTGACGTTCACTACATGTCATTGTTCCAGGCAGCAGACATATGGCTCATGAGGAATGACTTTACCTTTGAGTTTCCGCGGCCTACCATGCCAAACGTGGTCTACATGGGCGGTTTCCAGTGCAAGCCCTCGAAGCCGCTTCCCCAGGACATGGAGGACTTTGTCCAGAAGTCTGGGGACCATGGGGTCATCATGATGTCCCTGGGGACCTTGGTGGGACAACTACCTGAGGACATCGCTGAGGACATTGCAGCTGCTTTCGCCAAACTGCCTCAGAGGATCGTCTGGAGGCACACTGGGAAGAGGCCCACCTCCGTGGGCAACAACACCTTACTAGTGGATTGGCTCCCCCAGAACGACCTCCTTGGACATCCCAAGACCCGAGCCTTTGTTGCCCACGGCGGAACCAATGGAGTCCAGGAGGCCATCTACCATGGTGTCCCTATTGTTGGCCTCCCGTTGGTCTTCGACCAGCATGATAACCTCAATAGGATGAGGGCTAAGGGAGTGGCTAAGATAGTGGACATCGCCACCGTAGACAGAGACATCTTCCTGGAGGCAGTGAAGGCTGTTCTCTATGAGCCGACCTACAGGGAGAACATGCAGAGGCTATCCAGGCTGCACAGGGACCAGCCCATGAAACCACTGGACCGCGCCATGTTCTGGATTGAGTTTGTCATGAGGAACAAAGGAGCGGTACATCTGAGGACAGAGTCCTATAAGATGTCCTGGTTCACCTACCACTCTGTTGACGTCATAGCCACACTACTGGCCATTGTGTTGCTCATAATGCTGGTTAGCACTTTAGCTGTAAGGTTTTTGTGGCATAAGGTGTTTTGTAGGAGGAAAGTGAAACATGAATGATATCGATGTATTAATGAATATTAATATATTATCAAATTATCATTAATAAAATATTTTAAATATTATTTGATGGTATCCTTCCTAACATCAATATTAATGTCACACTCCTTAATGTGGGTATTTGAAACAATACAGTTGGTTACTTTTGGTAATATATCTTTGCATTCCATTTTTTAAATGTCACCCTCACATTAAGTATTGTACTCCAAATGTGATATTACTGTATGTTGTAAATGTTGTACTACAGCACAAAAAGTCACTTGGGTTGAGAGAGAGAGAGAGAGAAAGAGAGGAGGTCTCTCTGATAGGTGACAAGAGCTGATAAAACTCCTGGATCTGATTACAAATAGTTATTACATTTGTATAACAAGGCCGAAGAACCGTGTGTATGACGTCCATGTGTGCATGTGGGTTTGTGTGTCCAGAGCATAGCCTCACCTCGCCAGGGGATGTGTCCATGTTACCAGCTGTGGTTTAGCAGTATGCTGCATCTCAATTTCAGCTCTTCCTTAAACTCACCTTGAAGTTTAGGAAAGGCAGAGGTAAGTAACGCATAGGTAGACAACGAGTTAAGGGAGTGAGACAAAGAACTGTAGGTAGGCTCGTAGGTAGGCTAAAGCTTGTAAAGACTTCTACGACAATTTTGTTATCTGATTTATAGCAACTGAAATCAAAAGAACTTCAATAGAATGCAGGGTTGCTGCATGCAAATCACTTGAGTAAAAATATAAAATAATTAAAATTCATAAATTATTAATACATTATTTAGCTCTATGAACCCGAGGTCGCTACTTCACTTTTTTTTTAACCTAAAATGCTCAGTAGACCACATACTGGTCCACATGGTTGGCTATGTGGCCTGCTGAGCAGGCTCAGTTCAAGAAAACCAGCATGTTGTTTCCCTGCAGTACTGTAACTATTTTTCACATGGTCAAATAAAATCTAAGAATTAACACTAAAAGCCTCAG
Source organism: Oncorhynchus kisutch (assembly GCF_002021735.2). NCBI lineage: Eukaryota > Metazoa > Chordata > Actinopteri > Salmoniformes > Salmonidae > Oncorhynchus > Oncorhynchus kisutch. Next base: position 21,211,662 of record NC_034176.2, on the reverse strand, counting down.
CATTTATACTACTACTACCATGTAGACTCTCCTTCACAGGTAGATGCTTCCACACTTTACAGAATGTCACGACTCCCGCCGAAATCGGTCCCACTCCTTGTTCGGGCGGCGTTCAGCAGTCGACGTCACCGGTGTTCTAGCCATCGCTGCTCCGCCTTTTCATTTTCCATTTGTTTTGTCTTGTTTTCCTGCACACCTGGTTTACATCGTCATTAATCTAAGTGTATATTATCCTCTGTTCCCCCCATGTCCTTGTGTGGTATTGTTTGTTGTAAAGTGTATGTGCACTAGACTGGTTTGCGCCGGTTTATTTCGACCCGCATTTTGTCGTTCTGGGTACAGTGTGTTTTGCTTTAGTAAAGTACTCCGGTTGTTAACCATTTCTGCTCTCCTGCGCCTGACTTCACTGTAGCCAGGAAAAATGTACTTACTAGGACTGTGATATGTGAAGAAAGAACTCTCCGGGAAAAAGAAAGGTGGAGGTGTATGTTTCATGATTCACTACTCATGGTGTGATTGTGGTAACGTGCAGTAGAGGAACTCAAGTCCATTTGTTCTCCCAATCTGGAATACATCACCATCAAATGCTGACTGCATTACCTTCTGAGATAATTTCTTCGGTCATCGTCACGGCGTGTATATTCCCCCCAAGCAGACACTGTGACGCTCACAAGGAACTACACTGGACTTTGTGCAAACTGGAATACGCATATCTTGAGGCTGCATTTACTGTAACGACAAGACAGCCTACAGGGAAGAGGTTAAGACCATGGTGGAGTGGTGCCAGACAAATTACACCTCCTTCAATGTCAACAAAACAGAAGGAGCTGATCGTGGACTTCAGGAGACAGCAGAGGGAGCACACTCCCATCCACATCAACAGGACCCGTAGTGGAGAGGGTGAAAAGCTTCATGTTCCTCGGCATGCACATCACTGACAACCTGAAATGGTCCATTCATACAGACAGTGTGGTGAAGAAGGCGCAACAGTAAATTATCCTAACCTTTGTCATTAGTTCCCCTAAATGCCAACGCAAATTCTCTCTGTAATTCCCACCCACGCACACACAAAGACACAGACAAAGATTTACAAATATATAAGCAAACAGGTGCAGTTCAAACAATAAATATCTTTCATCCAAAAAAGGAATAAGAAGAACAGTGACTGGCACCAAAACTCAGTTAATTCCGTGCTTTCATATCATGTCAACGATGTACAGTATATTACCACATCACTGTCTGACAAATCTGCAACACAATCCTGGAAACTCCCTGTGAAATATGAAAGTAGTTTGCACAACAACCCTATTGGGGGTGTAAATTGATACCATCTGTTGCAGTTGCATCTGTCGGTGTTGTGTGGGAATAGTGCAGGTAGTGTGTCCTCATGGAACCACCATTATGCAGAATAACTCTGGTGAAGGCTTTTAAGTAGCCTGTATTCTTTTGATTGAGAGGACTGCCCCCCTGTGGCCAAGTCTGACAAGTAATATTTACGGCTCAGTTCAAGAAAACGTGCATGTTGTTTCCCTGCAGTAATTGTAGCTATTTTTCCCATGGTCAAATAAAATCTAAGAATTAACACTAAAAACCTCATAGCATTTAAACTACTACTACTACTACCACCATGTAGACTCCCCTTCACAGGTAGATGCTTCCACACTTTTCAGAATAAGAAGTATGTGCACAGACAGGCAGTCATTTATATAAAGACACTGTGAAACATTGCTAAGGTGTGTTGAAAATAAACCGTATTATCCATGAATTATGGCCCATAATACTTGTAGTATCACCTCTGACTGTATTCAAATGACATGGATATCAAACCAAATTTGCAGTAGACTGCATAGAGTACTTAGGAGATTGACACACATGACCAGCCTTGGACCCACTCCCTGGACCAACTCCAATTTTAGTTTTTCAAACAGATTTGTTAATTATTTTATTTCAGTTTACTAAACAGTTTTTTCATGATTAGTTTCCATTTTAGTTCACTATAACAATGTTGAACTAATGACCATTTTCTAATACATAACAGGAATCCAACACATTAAAAAGCCTTACGCAATTACAGGGGTGTTATTACGCTGCATGTCAGAACTTGTGAACTTTGAACAAGAGAACACAGATTAGTTGTGGCAGCATAAATTAGGTTACTCCAGCTCAAAGCCACAGCCATAGGACTACTTTCACTGTTTGCAAACTCAGGGGGGGTTGGCCAAACATCACTTTGGATTTAAGGCTACTTGCACACTGGGATTTTTTGGGGTAAGTGTTTATGTGAATAAAATCTAGTTTAAAGTAACAGTTAAAGTAGTGGAATATCGGAATAGTTAAACCTGTTGTTGAAACAGTTTCTGATCTCAGTATCTGGTGTTGAAAACATGGCATCATCAGACCTACAACGTTCTCAGATTAACCCATTGGAACTCATATCGATCTATGTTTACAGAGAATTATAGAATACCTATAAACTTATATAGAAGAACTATAAACTTTACTAGATTCAATAGCCTTACACAACGTAAATGTCTAACGTCTCAAGAAGCATCCTCCACAAACATGTGTTGTTATAAAACTCGGCATCACCATTCAAATTAGATTAACTTCTTTCATTGAATATTTTCATTGAGGTCTAACAAAGCTTTTTGTAAGGTGTGTAAATAAAATAATCGTTTTTATAGAGACGTTGTCAGAGTAGCTCCCATCCTATACATATTTTGTGGTGCATCTGGGCTTTGCCAGTGGAAACAATTGTGTCACGTAACAAGCAAGCTTTACCAGACATAGAGAGAACTTGCACAACTTTAGAAGTAATGTGCCTGAAGGCGTGACAATGACTGGGAGAATTGTGACAGCATTGGAAGAGTTCATAGCATTACACAGTGCCTCTACGTTTTCAATTGAACATTGACTACTTATTTACAGTAAGTGTAAAGATTTTTATTGTGTACATTTTTTTTGGTCAAAAATGGTCTTTCGTTAACTAACACTCGCACTGACTCTTTCCCCCTTACTAGCTCTGACTTTGCTGATAGCTACTTTATTGAGGAAAAATGTACTTACTAGGACTGTGATATGTGAAGAAAGAACTCTCTGGGGAAAAGAAAGGTGGAGGTGTATGTTTCATGATTCACTACTCATGGTGTGATTGTGGTAACGTGCAGTAGAGGAACTCAAGTCCATTTGTTCTCCCAATCTGGAATACATCACCATCAAATGCTGACTGCATTACCTTCTGAGATCATTTCTTCGGTCATCGTCACGGCCGTGTATATTTACCCCCAAGCCGACACTGTGACAGCTCACAAGGAACTACACTGGACTTTGTGCAAACTGGAAACCGCATATCTTGAGGCTGCATTTAGAGGTTCATGTCTATGTACATAGACATTAAACAATGGTCACTTTAATAATGTCTGCATACTATTTTACCCACTTCATATGTATATACTGTACAGCGCCTTCAGAAAGTATTCATACCCCTAACATTTGAATACAAAATTGATTAACTATATTTTCTTTCTCACCCATCTACACACATTACCCCATAATGACAAAGATAAAACGTGTTTTTAGACATTTTTACACATTTATTTAAAATAAAATAAAGAAATATACTATTTACATAAGTATTCACACCCCTGAGTGAATACATGTTAGAATCACCTTTGGCAACGATTACAGCTGTGAGTCTTTCTGGGTAAGTCTCTAAGAGCTTTGCACACCTGGATTTTACAATATTTGCATATTATTCTTTTTTCAATTCTTCAAGCTCTGTCACGTTGGTTGTTGATCATTGCTAGACAGCCATTTTCAAGTCCCTTCTATGCGAGGCATTGGAAAACCTCCCTGGTCTTCGTGGTTGAATCTGTGTTTGAAATTCACTGCTCGACTAAGGGACCTTACAGATAATTGTATGTGTGGGGTACAGAGATGAGATAGTCATAAAAAAATTATGTTAAACACTTATTGCACACAGAGTGAGTCTATACATCTTCTGATTTAACTTGTCATTATGCTAATCTTTACCCCTGAACTTATTTAGACAAAGGGGTTGAACACTTATTGACTTAAGACATTTCAGCTTAAAATGTTTTCTGGATTTGTAAAAATGTCTAAAAACATAATTGCACTTTGACATTACGGGGTATTGTGTGCAGGACAGTGACACAAAATCTCAATTTAATTAATTTTAAATTCAGGCTGTAACACAACAAAATCTGAAAAAAGTCAGGGGTGTGAATACTTTCTGAAGGCACTGTACATGATTAACATATGAATAACACAGTAAATTATTGATCAACAGAGAAAATGTGTATTTCTCTACTAGCACTAGCACTAGAACTGACAACAACTACTTTATTGACTGAAAATGTACTTTCTACAACTGTGATATGTGGTTGTCTCATCCAGCTATCTTAAGATGAATGCACTAATTGTAAGTCACTCTGGATAAGAGTGTCTGCTTAGTGACTAAAATGTTAATGTAATTAAAAACCTATTTATTAGGATATAAGAGATGGAGTTGCTCTGTAACTAACTATTCTTCCTTTTTTATCTTTTATCAAAGGATTCACCTAAGAGATGCATCAACCAACCCTGGTCACGGTTGCTGTTCTGCTCTTCTCTCTCACCACTGTCTATGGGGGGAACGTGCTGGTCTTCCCATTGGATGGAAGCCACTGGGTGAATATGAAAGTCCTCATCGAAGAGCTGCACTCCAGAGGCCATAGCATCACAGTGATTCGTCCAACCACCAACTGGTACATCAAGGAGAAATCCCCTCACTACTCGTGCATTACCATCCCAGTATCTGGTGGTGGATTTGTTGAGGAGGTCTTTAGTTTGTTTGTGACCAGACAATTGCAGATCCAAAGGGAGGGCGGAGGTTTCTGGTCTCGTATGAGTCTGGAGCTTGAGGTGGTGAAGCAGTTCTATGAGTTACACAAGGAATTGGTTGTAATGATGACTATGATATTCGAAGATGCCGAACTAATGCATTCGCTTAGCGATGCAAACTATGACCTGGTTTTGACAGATCCTGCCATTGGTGGGGGCGTGTTTCTGGCTCATCGCATTGGTCTTCCTCTTGTCTTCAATGTCCGATGGACAGTCCAGGGCGAGGGTCACTTTGCCATAGCCCCCTCGCCTCTCTCATATGTCCCATTGCCAGGAGCACTGTTGACAGACAAAATGACTTTTCAAGAGAGAGTCATAAATGTTCTGTTTTATCTTTTTACAAGGTTTCAAATTGCATACGTCATAGACCCTCACTACATTCCGTTCGTCCATCGTTACTTCGGCCCTGACGTTCACTACATGTCATTGTTCCAGGCAGCAGACATATGGCTCATGAGGAATGACTTTACCTTTGAGTTTCCGCGGCCTACCATGCCAAACGTGGTCTACATGGGCGGTTTCCAGTGCAAGCCCTCGAAGCCGCTTCCTCAGGACATGGAGGACTTTGTCCAGAAGTCTGGGGACCATGGGGTCATCATGATGTCCCTGGGGACCTTGGTGGGACAACTACCTGAGGACATCGCTGAGGACATCGCAGCTGCTTTCGCCAAACTGCCTCAGAGGATCGTCTGGAGGCACACTGGGAAGAGGCCCACCTCCGTGGGCAACAACACCTTACTAGTGGATTGGCTCCCCCAGAACGACCTCCTTGGACACCCCAAGACCCGAGCCTTTGTTGCCCACGGCGGAACCAATGGAGTCCAGGAGGCCATCTACCATGGTGTCCCTATTGTCGGCCTCCCGTTGGTCTTCGACCAGCAAGACAACCTCAATAGGATGAGGGCTAAGGGAGTGGCTAAGATAGTGGACATCGCCACCGTAGACAGAGACATCTTCCTGGAGGCAGTGAAGGCTGTTCTCTATGAGCCGACCTACAGGGAGAACATGCAGAGGCTATCCAGGCTGCACAGGGACCAGCCCATGAAACCACTGGACCGCGCCATGTTCTGGATTGAGTTTGTCATGAGGAACAAAGGAGCGGCACATCTGAGGACAGAGTCCTATAAGATGTCCTGGTTCACCTACCACTCTGTTGACGTCGTAGCAACGCTACTGGCCATTGTGTTGCTCATAATGCTGGTTAGCACTTTAGCTGTAAGGTTTTTGTGGCGTAAGGTGTCTTGTAGGAGGAAAGTGAAACATGAATGATAGCGATGTATTAATGAATATTAATATGTTATCAAATCATCATTGATAAAATATTCTAAATATTTTTTGATGGTTTTCTTCCTAACATCAATAAGAAGGTCACACTCCTTAATGTGGATATTTGAAACAATACAGTTGGTTACTTTTGGCAATATATCTTTGCATTCCATTTTTTAAATGTCACCCTCACATTAAGAGAGAGAGAGAGAGAGAGAGAGAGAGAGAGAGAGAGAGAGAGAGAGAGAGAGAGAGAGAGAGAGAGAGAGAGAGAGAGAGAGAGAGAGAGAGAGAGAGAGAGAGAGAGAGAGAGAGAGAGAGAGAGAGAGAGAGAGAGAGAGAGAGAGAGAGAGAGAGAGAGAGAGAGAGAGAGAGAGAGAGAGAGAGAGAGAGAGAGAGAGAGAGAGAGAGAGAGAGAGAGGAGGTCTCTCTGATAGGTGACAAGAGCTGATAAAACTCCTGGATCTGATTACAAATAGTTATTACAGTTGTATAACAAGGCCAAAGGGCCGTGTGTGCGACATGCATGTGTGCATGTGTGTATGCCTGTGTTTGTGTGTCCAGAGCCCACGAGAATAACCTCACCTCCCAGGGGATGTGTCCATGGTACCAGATGGGGTTTAGCAGGATGCTGCATCTCAGCTTCAGCTCTTCCTTTAGCTCTGCGTAGCTTCTCTCGAAGTTTAGGAAAGGCAGAGGTAAGTAAAGGTATAGGTAAACAAAGAGTTAAGGGACTGAGGCAAAGAGCTGTAGTTAAGCTCGTAGGTAGGCTAAAGCTTGTAAAGCCTTCTACGACAATTTTGTTATCTGATTTATCGCAACCCAAATCAATAGAACTTCAATAGAATGCAGGGTTGCTGCACACAAATCACTTGAGTAAAAATATAAAATAATTTAAATTCATACATTATTATTAAATTATTTAGCTCTATGAACCTGAGGTCGCTACCTCACTTTTTTTTAACCTAATATGCTCAGTAGACCACATACTGGTCCACATGGTAGGCTGTGTGGCCTGCTGAGCATTGGGTCCATGCAGTGTTGCCAATTTACACTAGCGACTTTTACTGGTGTTATTGGAGACTTTTGGAGACTCTGACGTGTCGTTCTTACTCTTCTCAACGAGCAGCGGGTGCTGCGGTGGGCCCCACCCCCGTTCCAACGCACTCACAGGCGGCCCAGTCCTGGCGCAGCAGTCCCTGCGTGTCCAGACTGCAAATGAATCGCGCATGCGGGAAGCTGCTGCTGGCTGATCCCGCCCTGGGTTACATTAAAAAAAATGATTTTACTTGAATTAGGGCCAGACTAGTTACCATCATTTTCTCTCATTGCCATTGCCAGTTTTTTCTATTGTCTCTTTTTGGTCCATTTAGATTGTATACAAAAATATGTAAAAAATACTACGGTTAAAAATGTTCATGTTTTACTGTGACTTGTTGTAGGCTCCTAAGTGGACCATAAGATTAAAAACCAAACCAAATGAACAAAAATAAAATAAAAAACATAAAGTAAATAAAAAACTAAGTAACTCCGCCAAAGTGTCTCTTTTGGGTCACTTTTGCCAGTCCCAAGCCCAGATAAAGGAGGAGGATTGGAATTGTGACATTAAAAAAATCAAGAATCGACAGAAGAAAGTTCATTTGTAGTTCTAAACATATTTAGGGTGTTTTTTACTCACTTTTCACCTCTCCCATAATGTTATTCCTCTCTCCTACAGCTTCCATTACAATTACATGCACATGGTAAATTATGCAAATTGGGTGATGACGTCATTGAGTGACTTCTAGTGACTTTTAGGACTGCCAAGCATCGGGGAGGTGCCAAGATGGCTGCTTGAACAGACGCTTTTTTACCGAGCTCCGTACCAAACTTCAGAAAGATTGTGAAAAATAAAAAAATAAAAAAAGTTTAGTCATTATTATTTTTATTTGTTCAAGATTAAAGACCTTTCCTGTGACTGGAATGATAATTGGATCATTTATTTCATGTCCATGCAAAGTCGTGACAAAAAAAGAAAGGAAAAAGTTAGCCGTTCTATTGCTAATCAACAAGAGAGAAACGTGCTTATAGACAAACTGCCATAACTACACTTGGCCTATGGATAATATCATGCTTTCGAATGCTGAAGATGACGAATTCCCCGCTTTACCGGTTACTCGGTGCAAATCTCCACCCTCCAAAAAACCCAACATGAACTCTGACATCGTGGCTACCCTCTCCTTACTCATCAACTCCAGATGTGACGCCATTGAGAAAATGGTAGGCGCGAACACCATGGTTATCGAAGGCTTGAAAAAGACTGGAGTTTGCATGTGGTGAAATTAATGATGTGAAAACGAGAGTGGCAAAAGTTGAAAAAAATTTGGAAAGGGTGGAAAAGAATAACAATGTCTACCATAGACGTCTCAATGATCTGGAACAATACACAAGAAAATGGAACCTGAGACTCTACGGCTTGCCAGAGGTGGAGAATGAAGATGTGCGAGGAGAGGCTATCCGTATCTGCCAAGAAGTTTTGCCTGCAGAGAAGAACAAAGTTGGTGATACCATCGACGTTGTACATCGCCTCAGCAAGAAGCAACAGCAAAGCGATTCAAGACCCAGGGGTATCATCATCCTATTCACTACCAGATTCTACAGGGATGCTGTCTGGAAAGCTGCTAGGAAGAACGCCTTCCTTCAGAGCCATGTGTTGATGAATGATACATGAGAAACAAGACCAAGTTGAGACTCTGGACAAGGCGGATAAGGTATGGTAAAGGCCGTTTATTCAAGAGTAATGATATCTGGCAAAACGTGCTGCACGGCCCCGTTTCGTCAAGCTCTTAGGGAACTATCGGAAGAAGAGGCGGATACATGATGGGCAGTCCATTTTATACATTGAAATGACGTAGGTAGATTCTGGTAGTCCTGGCTTCTGGTAGGTTGCTTGTAGGTGATAGGCAGTCCCCTCCAGCCTGGTGTCTGTATCCCATTGGTTCTTGACAGAGTTCTTTGTCTTTGGAGCCCATCCAGAAGGGGGGTCGAGTGTGTGTTTTAGGAATTTCAGTGTATATGTTCAGTGTATATGTTATCTCAGTCAGCCCCCCCGTACGGGGTTATACCAGTGCGATTAGTATCTACAGAAGGACAGGGGCAGGGGAAGGTTATAACACAGTGTGCAAGCTATAGTATGGTTATGCCACAGGCAGACAACCGTCAGTGAATGCGTCATTACATGTGTTAATATGTTACTACAAATGGTATGCGTTTCGCCGAGCATTTCAGCCCGGAAGACATAGAAAGAAGGAACAAGTTGTGGCCAACGATCAAGATAGCACGAAGTGAGGGGAAGGCTGCTTACTTCGTCGGAGGACGAGGTTTCATCAACGGTTCAGAAATCCATATTCCTCCCTAAAATCTCACCAGAAGGAACGGGTTGATGGTTTCAGCCATGGTATTCTCATTTTCCTTATGTGGTTTACCTAACAAGCATCAGGTGACTATTTTACAGGAATACTCAGGTATTTCAATTCATTAGTTTGTTCTTGTATGACCAGAAGTCCTATTTTGTTTACAAACTTACGAAGAAGATTGAAAGCTGAATTTATGTTTTATGTATACAGTAACTAAGATACTGTTTTAAATGGCATACAGGTCTGCTCTGACTTTACACGGTTATTGTTCTATTTAGTTATTAATACTTATTTCCAAAAAAGGTCTTAGGAACGTTTATATGTAAAACATTTTGTTATTCAATTATTTTATGATCAGGTTTCATATGTAGTTAAAATATTAGGTACCCTTTTATTAAAATTATTATTTGTTGTTTTATTTCTCAGAATAGTTCCTGATTACACTAAAGAGGGTTTTTAGTCTCTCTTACTACAAGAACCCTTGGTTTGGTCTTGAACATAATTTCCAGTTGAGTTGAATTTCAAAGGTTATGGAATAAGCTATTTTCACTTTAAATTGACTTAAATGGTGCAGATCTCGGTTCCTTATCGTTTACGTTCACTGCTCCTACGTCTTTGACTCATCCTACTACAGTTTATACTTTTATATAATATTTGTTGTTTTGTCTTTGTCTATAGTTTCTCTTAATGCTAGGGGGTTACGAAACAGTGTGAAGCGCAAGGCCTTATTTTTATTTGCTAAACAATTTCGAACAGATTTTTGCTTTTTTCAAGAGTCTCACTCAATTTCTGCTGATGCCAACTTCTGGAGGTCACAGTGGGGCAACGATATTTGGCTTTCCCATGGATCTGAACGCTCCGCTGGTGTCACTACAATGAAAAATACCTAATATTCTACACTCGGAATGTGACCCCTTTGGTCACTTTATTTGTCTTGTGATCAGTTACAATGACATTACACTCATTACTGTAAACTTCTACGGGTACAACACCAAACATGATAATGATGAGTTGCTTGAATCTATAGAGAAACATATACTTCATTGGTTATCTAAATTTCCCAATTCGTTATTATTGATAGGAGGGGACTTTAACATTACAATAGATAATTCAACTGATAGATGGCCCCCAGGTAGGCCAACCAATCAGAATTTGGGTTTAATACTTTTTATGGAAAAGTTTGATCTTACTGATATATGGAGAGAGGTGTCCGGCCGAAAGATCATTCACTTGGAGTAACAAAACAGGCTCCAGACAATCCAGAATAGATTTTTGGCTTATATCCAAATGTATTGATAGTGAGTGTGTTACTACAAATATTTGTACTACTCCCCTCACAGACCATAAGGCTATTTACATTGATATCAAAATATTTACCCCTGATATTAACCTTGGTAGAGCATCCTACTGGAAGCTAAATAGCTCATTATTAAATAATGATATTGTCACGTTCTGACCTTTATTTCCTTTGTTTTGTATTTATTTAGTATGGTCAGGGCGTGAGTTGGGTGGGCAGTCTATGTTTGTTTTTCTATCATTTGGGTATTTCTATGTTTCGGCCTAGTATGGTTCTCAATCAGAGGCAGGTGTCATTAGTTGTCTCTGATTGAGAATCATACTTAGGTAGCCTGGGTTTCACTGTGTGTTTGTGGGTGATTGTTCCTGTCTCTGTGTTTGCACCAGATAGGACTGTTTAGGGTTTCACACGGTTCTTGTTTTTGTAATCAGTTGTTCATTGTGTACGTTTACGTATTAAAAGAACCATGGACACTTACCACGCCGCATATTGGTCCTCTGATCCTTTTCGCCTCTCCTCTTCGGAAGAAGAGGAGGAAATCCTTGACAGATATAGTTACATTTGAGGTTAAAGATCTGCTCTCACACTTTTGGGAAAGGGCTTGTGAAGAAAAATCGTATTGCAAGAACTGGGAGCTCTTTAAATTTGAGGTGTCCAAATATCTTAGAAAATATGGTAGTAATCTTGCTAAGACCAGAAGAGCTGAGGAGGAAAAGGTGATCATTAAGATAACTTCCCTTTCTCAGAGGTCCCCAGCTCACCTCTTGGGGGAGGAGAAGATGGAACTAATTGAGTTACAAAATAAACTGGATAATATATATAAATTAAAAGCAGAAGGAGCCTTTATTAGATCTAGGAAGGGAGAACAGAATTCATCCTATTTCTTTAGACTTGAGAAATGTCACTCTAAAAATAACACTATCCATAAGTTAAACATTGATGGTGTTATTACAGATGACCAAAAATTAATCGCTAAATACTGCAGCAATTTTTACAGAAAATTGTATAGCTCTACGTACTGTCAGGAATCCACAGATATGTTTTTTAACTCACTGAATAATGTTCACTGTATCAGTGATATAGAATCTCAACAGTGTGATGAACCCATCAAAGTTGAAAAGATTATAGAGTCTATCAAACATCTAAAGAACAATAAATCACCAGGTGTTGATGGAATTACATCAGAATTTTACTAATTATTTTCTGAACAAGTAGCTCCCTTCCTATTTGAAGTATTTTTAGAGAGTATTAAAAACAATGTTCTCCCTCCTACAATGAGTCAGGGGTTAATAACACTGATACCTAAACCTAAAAAATAAGTGCTGCTCATCGATAACTGGCGTCCAATTTGTCTTCTTAATAATGACTATAAGATATTAGCCTCACTACTTGCAAAAATAATTAAAGAAGTCATGGATGCAATCATTGATGAAACACAGTCTGGCTTCATGAGGAACAGACATATTTCTAACAATGTCAGACTAGTATTAGACGTACTTGACTACTCAGACCTAATAACTGAGGATAGCTTCATATTATTTTTTTGATTTTTATAAAGCATTTGACACAGTAGAGCATCAGTTCCTCTTCCACTCCCTTGAGAGACTTGGCTTTGGGTATTTTTTCTGTAAGGCTATTAAGACTCTCTATGCAAATGGTAACAGCTCTATCAAATTGAAATATGGCACCTCACCTAGATTTGAGTTAAAGAGAGGAATTAGGCAAGGTTGTCCTATCTCTCCGTACCTGTTTTTATTAATCACCTAACTTCTTGCAAATTCTTTAAATAATAGTCCTGTACAAGGTATTTCCATAGCTGGTAAATAAATTATTATAAGCCAGCTGGCTGACGATAGTACACTTTTTCTGAAAGACGCTAACCAAATTCCCATATCGATCAATGTGATACAATCCTTTTCCAAAGCATCTGGTCTATATCTTAACATTAATAAATGTGAACTCATAGCTGTCAAAGATTGTGTGACACCTTCATATTATGGTATTCCAGTAAAAGAAGAACTTACATATTTAGGCATAACCATTACAAAGGATCAGAAGTCTAGAGGCTTACTCAATTTTAACCCTCTTATTAAAAAAAACCAGAAGAAACTAAATCAATGACTACAGAGGGACTTATCTTTAAAAGGTAGAGTCCTAATAACCAAGGCTGAAGGTATCTCTAGACTAACATATGGTGCTCTATCTTTATATCTTGACCGTAAAATAAGCAAGGAGATAGACCAGATGCTTTTCAACTTTCTTTGGAGAAACCATACCCATTACATTAGGAAAACTGTTATAATGAACACTTATGAGAATGGTGGACTGAATTTTCTGGACTTTACTACTTTAAATAATACTTTTAAGATCAATTGGATAAAACAATTCCTAAGAAGACCCACTTCTATCTGGAATGTTATTCCTCATCATGTCTTCTCTACTTTTGGTGGCCTTAACTTCATGTTGTTTTGCAATTATAATATTGACAAAGTTCCAGTGAAACTTTCTGCTTTTCATCGGCAGGTCTTCTTGTCATGGTCCTTAATTTATAAACACAATTTTTCTCCACATAGATATTATATATGGAATAATCGGGATATATTGTATAAAAATACCTCTCTGTTTTTAGCAACTGGTCAACTGGTAAACTGAGCCAACTGGTAAATGCAGAGGGTCTTTTACTCAGTTATAAAGAATTCTTATCACTTTACAAGGTCCCTGTAACACCTAAAGATGTTGCAATTGTTTTAGATGCCATTCCCTCAGGTGTTGCTATGTTATTCAGGAACATGTCAAGACCTGACCCTCAAATTGCTCCTTTTGTAATGACCACCCAGAAACAGTTGTGCATCTTTTTTGGCATTGTATGCATGTAAGAAAACTGTGGCAAGACATCAATCAGTAGGTTTATAATTGAACACATTTATGAAGATTTTACACTATTGTGGAGAGATGTACTGTTTGGATTCTTTACATACAATAGAAATAAGCGGAATCATTTTTATTTAATTCATTTCATTATTCTTTTGGCCAAATTTCATATACACAAATATAAATTTACAAACAGAAAACCACATTTTCGTACCCTACAAAAAGAAATTGAACTGTATTTTAAGACGGTTAAATGCTCTACTAACAAAAAAGCTGTTCGAATTGTAAGTATATGCATGTCTCTTAAGGTCCTTGTGTAATTGTAATGTGATATTGTACCCCCTAGCTCGATTGTCTATTGTTTGTAATCTATGTATGCTTGTGTTCCCTCATGTGCTTTATGTATTGATTTGTTATTAATAAAAAATAATTAAAAAAAAAAATAAATAAAAAATTTAAAGGACCGCCAAAAGCTACTTTCCTTACTGAGGAGTTGGCAACACTGGGTCCTTGTTACCACTCACTCACCACTGACCAGCAGCTGAAATTAAGCTCTACCACTTTAAATAGTCATCCCTCTCCAGACTCCTCTAGTTTAGAGAGCGGCGCAAAATCTGGTTGATTTAGTATGAAGATATGTAGATACTGCTTCTCCCAATACACATCCATTTTCACGCTAATAGGCGATGTCATGGGCAATTAGCTAGCTAAACTCTTGCGCAGAAATACATAATAGGGTCTAACAATCGTGTCCAGCCGAACTGCGCATGTGCATGCCGTCAAATCAAAGGCACTATGACAGATCTACAAGTTGCAAGATGAATCAGGAAAGTAGCAGATACGACAGTCGGTACAGCCAGGAGGACACAATAGAAGATGTCATACATGTAGCTGTCAATATGCAATGGGACCAGGGATAAGAACAAGGTGTGCCTCCATGACACTACAATTGTTGCACCAGAATATCTAATTACAAGGAATTCTATGTATTATTCCACACATAAGGGGGAAAAAAAGTAAAAGCAAATTTCCCCAATTATGTGGATATTAAGATTTAGTTCAGTAACATGAACAATTCTCGCGGGGCATGTGTACACTAGCAAGCGGTAAATTGCCGCGTGCCACTTAGGTCACCCATTGTGATTACCTTGAGGGCGTGCTGGCAGCATATGGCAGCACGTTCGATTGTGTGTCAAGAATTCAGCATTGCAAGTTTGTATGAAGGTCTGGTTATTAAATGGGTAAATAGTTCAATAGTAATATGCTCTAAAACGCTCTGGTGACAAAACAAACTTTGCTGTCCTGTTTCCAATTGTTCACATGGCTGGGAGAACCTATGTAAGTAAATACATTTCGAAAATGTAAAAAAACCCACATGTATTATTAGCTAGCTAGCTACAGTACAGGCTAACTCAAATTAGCTGCTAAATGAGCTAGCTAGCGATCTAACCAACTTTACATACTGAATAGATAGCTAGCTAAGTGAATTAAATATCCCCAGCTACTTAATTGGCTAGCTGTTTTGATGTATTTATCACTGTAAAAACTCCAAATGCATTTGTAGGTAGGTAGCTAGCTAACAACCATTTAGGTGGAGGGTGAAAGGATAGCAGCCCCAACTGTCAAAGTGAGAGAGTAAGCTATTCTGGATAGGGCAGGTACTTGTGTAGTTCCAGTCCCTAGAAGTGAAGATGGAGATATTAAAAAACATAATATTCAGAGCGGTGTAATTTGAGTATAATGAAGTTTGTTTCTTGAGAGATTTTCTGTCCTCAGATAAAGAGAGCTATGAAAGCCTGTCTACAGATGAATAAGGTCCCACTGAAGAGCAGTGGTTCTCAGTCCTGGTCCAGGGGACTCAAAGGGGAGCGCATTTTTGTTTTTGCCTTAGCACTGCACTGCTGATTCAAATGATCAAATATCATCAAGTTTCAGGTGGTATTTATGTATTCATTTGTGATGCTATCCTTGATATGATCCTGTAATTGTCACATGCACATGTGTGTGCACATGCATCTATCTGTCCAATGTTATCATGATTTGTTATAAGGGATATTATACTTTAGTAATCCACAATTACCTGGTGATGTAAAAGTCTAATAATGACATTATCTTCCATATTCCTACAGATACCTTGTAACTGGAGATTATTTCAAAACAATTACCTAGTTTTTTATTTTTTAAAATTTTATTTCACCTTTATTTAACCAGGTAGGCTAGTTGAGAACAAGTTCTCATTTGCAACTGCGACCTGGTCAAGATAAAGCAAAGCAGTTCGACACATACAATAACACAGAGTTAGACATTGTCACGTTTTGACCTTAGTTGCTTTGTTTTTGTTTTAGTATGGTCAGGGCGTGAGTTGGGGTGGGCAGTCTATGTTCTTTTTTCTATGATTTGGGATTTCTGTGTTTGACCTTGTATGGTTCTCAATCAGAGGCAGCTGTCTATCATTGTCCCTGATTGAGAACCATACTTAGGTAGCCTGTTTTCACCCTTGAGTTGTGGGTGATTCTTTTTCCGTTTCAGTGTTTGCACCATTCGGGACTGTTTCGGTTTTCATTTTGATTCTCTTGTTCTTTTGTATTTTGTATACATTTTCCATTAAATCACATTATGGATACATACCACGCTGTATTTTGGTCCTCCGATCCTTCCTACTACTCCTCCTCAGAGGAGGAAGAAGAAACCAGTTACACACATGGAATAAACAAACATACAATCAATAATCTATATTAGAGGTCGACCGATTATGATTTTTGAACGCCGATACCGATTGCAAAAAAAGGACAAAAAAAAGTCGCTGCCGATTAATCGGCCGATTAAATAAATAAAAAATGTGTTTGTAATAATGACAATTACAATAATACTGAATGAACACTTATTTTAACTTAACATAATACATAAATAAAGTCGTTGGAGAAGAAAGTAAAAGTGCAATATGTGCCATGTAAGTAAGCGAACGTTTACGTTCCTTGCTCAGAACATGAGAACATATGAAAGCTGGTGGTTCCTTTTAATAACATGAGTCTTCAATAATCCCAGGTAAGACGTTTTAGGTTGTAGTTATTATAGGAATTATAGGACCATTTCTCTATACAATTTGTATTTCATGTACCTTTGACTATTGGATGATCTTATAGGCACTTTAGTATTGCCAGTGTAACAGTATAGCTTCTGTCCCTCTCCTCACCCCTACCTGGGCTCGAACCAGGAACACAACGACAACAGCCACCCTCGAAGGAGCATTACCAATGCAGAGCAAGGGGACCAACCACTCCAAGTCTCAGAGCGAGTGACATTTGAAACGCTATTAGCGCGCACCCTGCTAACTAGCAAGCCATTTCACATGGTTACACCAGCCTAATCTCGGGAGTTGATAGGCTTGAAGTCATAAACAGCAGAGCTGTTGGCAAAACGCACGAAAGTGCTGTTTGAATGAATGCTTATGAGCCTGCTGCTGCCTACCATCACTCAGTCAGACTGCTCTATCAAATCATAGACTTAATTATAACATAATAACACAGAAATGCGAGCCTTAGGTCATTAATATGGTCGAAACCGGAAACTATCATCTCGAAAACAGAACGTTTATTCTTTCAGTGAAATACGGAACCGTTCCGTATTTTATCTTAACAGGTGGCATCCCTAAGTCTAAATATTCCTGTTACATTGCACAACCTTCAATGTTATGTCATAATTACGTAACATTCTGGCAAATTAGTTCGCAATGAGCCAGGCGGCCCAAACTGTTGCATATACCCTGACTCTGCGTGCAATGAACGCAAGAGAAGTGACACAATTTCACCTGGTTAATATTGCCTGCTAACCTGGATTTCTTTTAGCTAAATATGCAGGTTTAAAAATATATACTTCCGTGTATTTATTTTAAGAATGTCATTGGTGTTTATGGTTAGGTACACATTGGAGCAACGACAGTCCTTTTTCGCAAATGCGCACGGCATCGATTATATGCAACGCAGGACACGCTAGATAAACTAGTAATATTATCAACCATGTGTAGTTATAACTAGTGATTATGATTGATTAAGTTTAATGCTAGCTAGCAACTTACCTTGTATGAGGTTTCTGTGTTATGCACTATAGCCCGTTACCATATATGTGATTGAATATTATCTGCTGTTGGCTTGTGTGGATGTATGTATGTGTTATGCAACATAGCTGACTTGAAACATTGTTTAACAGTTTCAAGGCCATGGGCCTTTCTCATGATGGAAAAATACAGAAGACAGGATCTGTTCAATGAGTTGGGAGGGGGGCACATTCAGAGCGGGGTGTTGCGAGAACAAGCAGTCTTTCGTTAGATAACAGGAGCCAGGTGCGAGATAACGGTATGAACGCATGGATGTTCTTCGCAGCAACAGTTACATCTATCAACAGAAGCGCCAAGAGGCGGGGACCCGCCTGAGCACCTGCAATAGGCTGAGCAAGTTTAAACCACGCCCAGTCTCTGCTGTGATAGGCCAACAGACGGGTTGGAACTGTCTATCACAGTATAAAGAATACTGTTTACATACATCTTGTCAGTTCTCTGTTTTTTCCCTGCGAGGTGGGACAGAGAGCCCGTATATACGAAAATTGCATTTACCACTTATTGATCAGCTAATAAAAAATACATAGTATACAATCGGTGACTCATTGTCATATTTATCCTGATACCAGATTTGAATTGACGCAACTCTAACACTTGGCTTCTTACTGCATTCGCATAACAGGCGGGCTCCTCGTGAGGCAGGTGGTTAGAGCGTTGGACTAGTTAACCGTAAAGTTGCAAGATTGAATCCCTGAACTGACAAGGTAAAAATCTGTCGTTCTGCCCCTGAACAAAGCAAGTTAACCCACCGTTCCTAGGCCGTCATTGAAAATAAGAATGTGTTCTTAATTAACTGACTTGCCTAGTTAAATAAAGATTAAATAAAGGTGTAAACTGCCTGTGCATATTGGTTCTTAACTTCACTCAAAATGTGCATATCACGGGGGCTATTCGATGCTAATGCAGAACGCCACAGGATGTTTTTGTGCTGGTCAAGGGCAGACAGGTCTGGAGTGAACCAAGAGCTAAATCTATTCCTGGTTCTACATTTTTTGAATGGAGCATGCTTATTTAAGATGCTGAGGAAGGCACATTTAAAGAATAACCAGGCATCCTCTACTGACAGGATGAGGTCAATGTCATTCCAGGATACCCCGGCCAGGTCGATTAGAAAGGCCTGTTCGCTGAAGTGTTTTAGGGAGCGTTTGACAGTGATGAGGGGTGGTCGTTTGACCGCAGACCCACTATGGATGCAGGCAATGAGGCAGTGATCGCTGAGATCTTGGTTGAAAACAGTGTATTTGGAGGGCAAGTTAGTTAGGATGATATCTATGAGGGTGCCCATGTTTCCGGATTTAGGGTTGTACCTGGTAGGTTCATTGATAATTTGTGTGAGTTTGAGGGCATCAAACTTAGATTGTAGGATGGCCGGGGTGTTAAGCATGTCCCAGTTTAGGTCATCTAGCAGCACGAGCTCAGAAGATATATGGGGGGGAAATGAATTCACATATGGTGTCCAGGGCACAGCTGGAGGCAGAGGGTGGTCTATAGCAAGCGGCAACAGTGAGAGACTTGTTTCTGGAAAGGTGAATTTTTAGAAGTAGAAGCTCGAATTGTTTTGGTACAGACCTGGATGGTAAGATTGCCTGCAGAGTTCTATCTCTGCAGTAGATTGCCACACCGCCCCCTTTGGCAGTTCTATCTTGGAGGAAAATGTTATAGTTAGGGATGGACATTTCAGGGGTTTTGGTGGTTTTCCTAAGCCAGGATTCAGACACGGCTAAGACATCCAGGTTGGCAGAATGTGCCAAAGCAGTGAATAAAGTACATTTAGGGAGTAGGCTTCTAATGTTAACATGCATGAAACCAAGGCTTTTACGGTTACAGAAGTCAACAAATGAGAGCACCTGGGGAGTTGGAGTGAGGCTTGGCATGAGAGCACCTGGGGAGTTGGAGTGAGGCTTGGCACTGCAGGTCCTGGATTAACCTCTACATCACCAGAGAAACAGAGGAGAAGTAGGATAAGGGTACGGCTAAAGGCTATAAGAACTGTCCGTCTAGCACGTTCGGAACAGAGAGTAAAGGGAGCAGGTTTCTGGGCACGATAGCATAGATTCAAGGCATAATGTACAGACAAAGGTATGGTAGGAAGAGAGTACATTGGGGGTAAACCTAGGCATTGAGTAATGATGAGAGAGATATAGTCTCTAGAGACGTTTAAACCAGGTGATGTCATCGTATATGTGGGAGGTGGAACAGCATGGTTGGTTAAGGCATATTGAGCAGGGCTAGAGGCTCTACAGTGAAATAAGACAGTAATCACTAACCAGGACAGTAATGTACAAGGCATATTGATATTAGGGAGAGGCATGCGTAGCCAAGTGATCGTATGGGTCCAGTGAGTGGTTGGGCTGGCTGGGGACACGGCGATTCAGACAGTTAGCAGGCCGGGGCTAGCAAGCTAGCAGTTAGCAGGCCGGGGATAGCAAGCTAGCATAAGGGCCTTATATGGACGTCGCAATGGGGGAAAGTCTGTTTTTGCCTCCTCGTGCGGTGACGTCGATAGACCAGTCGTGGAATTAGTAGGGCTCCAAGTAGCAGAGGGGTCCAAGTTCAAATGGCAAAATGGGTATAGTGGTCCAAGAAACTGGCCGATGGCTCAGTTAACAGTCCAATATGCTCTAGATAGCTAGCAGGCCACAGTTAGCAGAATGGGCCTTCACGGGACGTCGCACCTGAGGGGCCTGTTGGGATCCTCGGGCAGATTATGTCGGTATTGCAGTCGTGAAGGATCGGCGGGGTTCCGTGCCCCATACCGGCAGTAGAAGGGGTCCGGATATTGTAGCCGAGGAGTGGGCTTCAGGAGTAGCCCAGGAGCCCTAGCCGGGAGATGGGTCTAGCATGGCCTAGCTCCAGGCTAGTTGGTGCTAGCTCCGGGACGGAAACGTTAGCCAGGAGTAGTCAACCCGGGTTGCGGTTAGCTAGCTGCAATGATCCAGATTAAAAGGTTCCGAGTTTGCAGTAGGAATCCAAGGATATGGGGAGAAAAATAGGTCCGGTATGCTCTGGTTCGAAACACGTTGCTAAAGGTTAGCTGATGACCGCTAGCAGTGGTTACCTGGCTGAAAGCTGGTAGCTAGTTAGCTAACTAGCTTCAGTTGAGGTATTCCAGTTCCAAGGTAAATAGAAATACTTAAGAAAAAAAACAGATCCACACCACATTGGGTGTGGAGGATAGTAATTTGAAGTTGAGGTTTAGGAAAAATATTAAAAAGAATGCAAAGAAAAAGATAGAAAAAGATATATACATGGGACGAGACAAGACAAAGACAAAGACGTCTGAATTCTACACCATCTTGGATCATATGATCCAAGTTACCGTGTAGGGCACTGCAAGATTGGGTGACCAGTGTCATCTGGGACTGCCTCCTGGAGGAATTCAGGCGTGTGATGGCTACCTATGTCCTTCATAACTTCATGAGCATGGACATGAGGAACAGGAGGGGATCTGCAGCTCACCGCTGTGTGCCAGAGTAGAAGTCTCCTGCTCTGCAGGATGTTTCAAGAATGGGGTACAACAACGCAGCAAGACAGGTATTCCGTGTGCAGGAGATCTTCACCTCCTACTTCTTCGAAGAGTTTGCTGTTCCATGGCAACACCATAGATTAGACTATGCACAACCAAAGGCTCTTCTAAGAGCCATCCACATTGCAATAAGAGGATTCTTCCCTTTACTTAGCTATGTCAACTGCAGTTATTCAATTCCCATTTTCTATCACTTTGATTTCTACTTATTAGGTGAGGGTGCTGTTTAGGTAAGGGTGTGATATATGTACAAAAACAAAACAGGCTATTTTAAGTCACCCATATCGAAAAATGCAGAACAATTAGACACCCTTTAACCCACACCTACACACTCATGTATCAATCTGATTGATTGATTGATTATGTTGTGCAGTAAGCAGGCTCAGGTGTATAGCTGTGGCTCCTCCATCTTCAAAGAAAAGGAAAGAGGGCCAACCATGGAGAACAGTAAGACACTTAATTATTTATATAACTACTCTATATTGTCAGTCCTCGTGTGTCCGTTCATGTTTTTCAGCATAGAGTACACTGCAGCCACTTAGTGTGGACACCAGGTGAGGCCGCACACACATCCCTCTCTCCCCTTCTCCCTAAATCCTCTAGGTTATAGCAGCTGTCGGTGAACCCCTCCTGCATCTGAACTGGCTACATAGAGGGCACAGCATGGTCAGAGGTGAGATGTCACTTGGTCAGGTCAACAGGAAGTATTATTAAAGATATGCTTTACATTGAAATACAGATAGAGATGCAGTAGTCCCAGATTTAATGATCCAAGGTCAGTTTTGCATTTCACCTTTTGATGATTGATGACTGACAGTGTTAGCATGTTTAAGTCTTGTGTTTAAAAAAATTATATCTCGCCATCTGTCTCTCGTCTGCAGGTATGTTTTGATGTGAGAGAGGATGCCAACCCCCAGTCCCATCATCGCCACCTCACCCGCTATTAAGATAACCTTCAGGCTGACTGGGAGCCCAAGGCTGGTTAGGAGATCACTACATGTAATTGTGACGAGCTGAGAGAATATTAGGATAGCACTGTGATTCATTAAACACATGCTGCTTTCCCTACTCCTATGTCCTTACCTCTTTCCCTTTCTGTCTTTTACACCTCTCTCGCCACCTCTTTCTTCCTCTGTTTTGAAGTAAAGATTGAACTTGTATTCATAATATCACAATTCTAATATTTATAATGCATGTATTTATAACACTTGGATAATTAACTTCTTTCAATAAAGAGTTTCACATTCTCTTCTGGTTGAAATTAAGTCTCTCATTTGATGAAATACTACACCTATCCTGTGTTCATCAGATCAATACGGATGAAGGAAATTAGATATTGAGATGAACCGGCTTTGGAGTATTTACATGATGCATAGGAAGTGTAGTGTACAGTTTAAAAAAATATATATTTCTGTATATATGAATTACAAATGAGCCTTAACTAGTTAAACAGCTTGGAAAATTCCAGAAAATTATGTCATGGCTTTAGAAGCTTCTGAAATGCTCATTTACATAATATGAGTCAATTGGAGGTGTACTTGTGGATGTATTGCAAGGCCTACCTTCAAACTCAGTGCCTCTTTGCTTGACATCATGGGAAAATCAAAAGAAATCAGCCAAGACCTCAGAAAAATAATTGTAGACCTTCACATGTCTGGTTCATCCTTGGGAGCAATTTCCAAATGCCTGAAGGTACCATGTTCATCTGTACAAACAATAGTACGCAAGTATAAACACCATGGGACCACGCGGCCGTCATACCGCTCAGGAAGGAGACGCGTTCTGTCTCCTAGAGATGAACGTACTTTGTTGCTAAAAGTGCAAATCAATCCCAGAACAACAGCAAAGGGCCTTGTGAAGATGCTGGAGGAAACAGGTACAAAATATCTATATCTACAGTAAAACGAGTCCTCTATCGACATAACCTGAAAGGCAGCTCAGCAAGGAAGAAGCCAATGCTCCAAAACAGCCATAAAAAAGCCAGACTACGGTTTGCAACTGCACATGGGGACAAAGATATTACTTTTTGTAGAAATGTTCTCTGGTCTGATGAAACAAAAATAGAACTGTTTGGCAATAATGACCATCGTTATGTTTGGAGGAAAAAGGGGGAGGCTTGCAAGCCGAAGAACACCTTCCCAACCTTGAAGCACGGGGTGGCAGCATCATGTTGTGGGGGTGCTTTGCTGCAGGGGGGACTAGTGCACTTTACAAAATAGATAGCATTACGAGGAAAGGAAAATTATGTGGATATATTGAAGCAACATCTCAAGACATCAGTTAGGAAGTTAAAATTTGGTCGCAAATCGGTCTTCCAAATTGACAATGACTCAAAGCATACTTCCAAAGTTGTGGCAAAATGGCTTAAGGACAACAAAGTCAAGGTATTGGAGTGGCCATCACAAAGCCCTGACCTCAATCCTATAGAAAATTTGTGGACAGGACTGAAAAAGTGAGTGCGAGCAAGGAGGCCTACAAACCTGACTCAGTTACACCAGCTCTGTCAGGAGGAATGGGTAAAAATTCTCCCAAATTATTGTGGGAAGCTTGTGGAAGACTACCTGAAACGTTTGACCCAAGTTAAACAATTTAAAGGCAATGCTACCAAATACTAATTGAGTGTATGTAAACGTCAGACCCACTGGGAATGTGATGAAATAAATAAAAGCTGAAATAAATCATTCTCTCTACTATTATTCTGACATTTCACATTCTTAAAATAAAGTGGTGATCCTAACTGAGCTAAAACAGGGCATTTTTAGAAGGATTAATTGTCAGGAATTGTGAAAATCTGAGTGTAAATGTATTTGGCTATGGTATATGTAAACTTCCGACAACTGTATATTACAGTGCCTTGCGAAAGTATTCGGCCCTCTTGAACTTTGCGACCTTTTGCTACATTTCAGGCTTCAAACATAAAGATATAAAACTGTATTTTTTTGTGAAGAATCAACAACAAGTGGGACACAATCATAAAGTGGAACGACATTTATTGGATATTTCAAACTTTTTTAACAAATCAAAAACTGAAAAATTGGGCGCGCAAAATTATTCAGCCTCCTTAAGTTAATACTTTGTAGCGCCACCTTTTGCTGCGATTACAGCTGTAAGTCGCTTGGGATATGTCTCTATCAGTTTTGCAAATCGAGAGACTGACATTTTTTCCCATTCCTCCTTGCAAAACAGCTCGAGCTCAGTGAGGTTGGATGGAGAGCATTTGTGAACAGCAGTTTTCAGTTCTTTCCACAGATTCTCGATTGGATTCAGGTCTGGACTTTGACTTGGCCATTCTAACACCTGGATATGTTTATTTTTGAACCATTCCATTGTAGATTTTGCATTATGTTTTGGATCATTGTCTTGTTGGAAGACAAATCTCCGTCCCAGTCTCAGGTCTTTTGCAGACTCCATCAGGTTTTCTTCCAGAATGGTCCTGTATTTGGCTCCATCCATCTTCCCATCAATTTTAACCATCTTCCCTGTCCCTGCTGAAGAAAAGCAGGCCCAAACCATGATGCTGCCACCACCATGTTTGACAGTGGGGACGGGGTGTTCAGGGTGATGAGCTGTGTTGCTTTTACGCCAAACAAACGTTTTGCATTGTTGTCAAAAAGTTCAATTTTGGTTTCATCTGACCAGAGCACCTTCTTCCACATGTTTGGTGTGTCTCCCAGGTGGCTTGTGGCAAACTTTAAACAACACTTTTTATGGATATCTTTAAGAAATGGCTTTCTTCTTGCCACTCTTCCAAAAAGGCCAGATTTGTGCAATATACGACTGATTGTTGTCCTATGGACAGAGTCTCCCACCTCAGCTGTAGATCTCTGCAGTTCATCCAGAGTGATCATGGGCCTCTTGGCTGCATCTCTGATCAGTCTTCTCCTTGTATGAGCTGAAAGTTTAGAGGGACGGCCAGGTCTTGGTAGATTTGCAGTGGTCTGATACTCCTTCCATTTCAATATTATCGCTTGCACAGTGCTCCTTGGGATGTTTAAAGCTTGGGAAATCTTTTTGTATCCAAATCCGTCTTTAGACTTCTTCACAACAGTATCTCGGACCTGCCTGGTGTGTTCCTTGTTCTTCATGATGCTCTCTGCGCTTTTAACGGACCTCTGAGACTATCACAGTGCAGGTGCATTTATACGGAGACTTGATTACACACAGGTGGATTGTATTTATCATCATTAGTCATTTAGGTCAACATTGGATCATTCAGAGATCCTCACTGAACTTCTGGAGAGAGTTTGCTGCACTGAAAGTAAAGGGGCTGAATAATCTTGCACGCCCAATTTTTCAGTTTTTGATTTGTTAAAAAAGTTTGAAATATCCAATAAATGTCGTTCCACTTCATGATTGTGTCCCACTTGTTGTTGATTCTTCACAAAAAAATACAGTTTTATATCTTTATGTTTGAAGCCTGAAATGTGGCAAAAGGTCGCAAAGTTCAAGGGGGCCGAATACTTTCGCAAGGCACTGTATGTTTCAAAATGTTGCTTTTAACATACACAGACACCCTCATGATAGGCCAAGCATATTTTCAACCCTCACAGGTGTGAAAAGGCAGTGACTCGGGTGGTTGTTGTCCTTGATGATTTTTTGGGCCTTCCTGTGACATCGGGTGCTGTAAGTGTCCTGGAGGGAGGGTAGTTTGCCCTTGGTGATGCGTTGTGCAGACCACACCACCCTCTGGAGGGCCTTGCGGTTGTGGGCGGTGCATTTACTGTACCAGGCGGTGATATAGCCCGACAGGATGCTGTGCATCTGTAAAAGTTTGTGAGGGTTTGGGTGACAAGCCAAATTTCTTCAGCCTCCTGAGGTTGAAGAGGAACTGTTGCGCCTTCTTCACACTCTGAGTTCCCTCACCACCTCCCTGTGGGCTGTCTCGTCGTGGTTGGTAATCAAGATGATAAAGCAATACACATAACTGATTTAAATATAATAATAGTCCAGAATTATGCGGGCCGAAATACAGAAACTACAAATGTATTGGTAATTTCTTATCAGATAAGAAATTTAAAAATTCACTTTATAATAGCTAGCTAGCTATGGTTACCGACTTCATCATGCATCCATCGACTGTATTGTGTGAGTATCTATCGTCAGCCACTCATAAGGGTGTTTTTGTTTGACCCATGCGAAGGTGACCAAAGACGTGACTGAAACAGCAACTAATTTGCTGCGATTCATGTACAATGGAGGAATATTCATGTGATATTTGAGTCTCTTGCTCACAGATTGATTTGATAATGAGTTCGACTTACCACTCAAACGTGCTCAATGACAGAAGTGATTTTTAAAAACTAAGTTGTTAATTTGATCGATTTCTAATAGTACAACCTAGATTCAAAGCAGTTATTTTATGTAGCTGAGAACATGTCATTATTACAAACTCGTGAAAGTGACAAATGTTTTCATTTTCATCAAAATCTATTTTATATAGAAGGAGTTGCAACCCAGTCTCTCATTCATTATGTACTTTATGTACAAATTAGCACAATGTCTTTATGTACTAATAGCGCAAACTCATGGCCATGGAACTCCATCAATGCCACGCCCCTTCTGAATCCTATAACTCGATGTTCTCAGAGTTTGTGCTATTAGTACAAATAAACATAACTTGCTACCTACTGCTATCAAAACTTCATGACCTTTGATCACGTGATTTTTTTAAAGGCAGTGACCAACGATGTACATCAATTTGACAGAAGTGATTCTCTCGAATGCGCCCATTGACCTCTTTAACCCCGGTCTGCCGAGTCTGCTTCGCAAGTATTCCCGGAAGTCTCGCGATGTCGGGTCTCTCAGTTTAGAAACTCTGTGGCGCTGCCCCTCCTCACTGGTTTCCACTAGTTACCACAGCCACAAAGTGAAATGTGGCTATTATCGTATAAATGTGTGAAAATAAAAATGTGCTTCTTGGTCGTAATTTAAGGTTAGGGATTGGCATAAGGTTAGCAGTGTGGTTAAGGTTAGGGTTAGCTTTAAAAACGAATTTTCGGAAAATAAACGGTAGAAATAGGCGGGGTTTATGACTTTATGGCTGTGGGATCTAGTGACGAACCTCCTTACTAGCACTTCCGCACTGTAGGCAAACTGCAATCTTTTTCAAGACGATTCTAGATTGAAAAGTAGATTCATGTAAAGTGATTTTACCGAGACAGTTTTCGAGGCGTGATTTTCCTATTGACAATAGACGATAGGTGAATGTTTTCTCTAGCGCTGAAATATAGTAATGCTGTTGTCTTTACATTCGGGACACTGGTAAAATATGGCCACTGTTTTAGAGCCGCATCTAGATTCCCGTGATGAAGAGAAAGAACGCCGAGTAGACATAATATGCGCTTGCTTGATCGTTTCACTAAAACAATGAATGACGCCTAGCTGTGTTTCTGTTTGATCCAAATGGAGTGACATCATTTTTTCTGAATATTTATCAAACATCAGTTTGTCTTCTGACGATTAGGCTCCGCGTCTGCTGTCAACCATGTCTCCGCACAGCAGCATAATAATAGGCCTAAGAATAATAATCCTACTATATTATCAATTGAGATTGTTTTACGGCTTGATATGTTTCAGTTTTCATATTGATCTCTTATAATATCAGCATTATTGATTGTTCAAAGATTTATTTGATAATAACGAAAATATTATGTCATGATTTTCTATTTGGGTATGGTACACTTCACATTACACTGATAGTCATTGCTCAGAAACATAAATTAATGTTGCACTCTCTTATCATCATGCTTGACCCTTATAATGTAGTTTGAGCCGTTTTGATGTCTTAAGCCTTTATAATGACATATTATGTCTATCTAGGACATTTTCAACTGCCTCAAGCTGGCTGTTATTAAATCAGGGTGATTCTGTTAATACTACCTCATAAAGGGATCATATTCTTATAAAAAGTCTTAAAATGCATTTTAACCACATGATATTCCATATACCTGTTATCAAATGCATTGCCACTGTGTTTTTCTCCCTCCCACCAGGCCTGCAGGCAGCTGCAGGAAGCCACAATGTCCATGGCCCAGCAGCAGAACCAGGTGATCCTCCAGTTCCGCTTCGGAACCTTCGGAGACTCTATGCTGCAGAAGATGAACCTGCTTCGCCGCCAGACCCGCTTCTGTGATGTCACCGTGCGTATCAATGACCTGGAGGTACACATCTATCAGCCACCTGTGTTTTTGCACATATTATAAGCATTCTCTGCTGCTTATATTATAAGCATTTTCTGTTTACCAAGTTTTTATATATTTAGTATCTTATTTGTATCATTATTTTATTAGGCACATCACCATGAGGTGCAGTCTCTGTATGAATTGTGCTATACATTTTATTACATTATTTATAAATATTATTAGGTCCCCGGACACAAGGTGGTGTTGGCTGCCGGTTCTCCCTTCCTCCGGGACCAGTTCTTTCTTCAGGACTCGTCCACAAGGGAGGTCCAGATCTCCATGACCCAGGAGGCAGAGGTGGGCCAGCGGCTGCTGCTGTCCTGCTACACAGGCACCCTGGAGCTGCCTGAGCTGGAGCTGGTCAACTACCTAACTGTGGCCAGCTTCCTCCAGATGGGCCACGTGGTGGAGCAGTGCACCCAGGCTCTAAAGAAGTTCATCCAGCCACGACACTGCCAAGTGAAACAGCAACCTCAGGAGGAGGAAGGAGATGGAGAGACTCTCAGAGCCTCTCCCATCCAGAAAATACAGGAGCTGCCCCATGCCCAGGTAATAAATCATGAGGAGGAGGATGATGAAGATGATGATGTGATAATTCAGCCGATGACCCCTACCCAGAGGCGAGACAGGGGTGAGGGCGAGGAGAGCCCCATCACCATCGTAAAGGTGGAGGCCATTTGTGAGCGGGTGTCGGAGATGTCTGAACGCTCCTCTGCCTCCATTGCAGGGTGCTTCCACACCAGCCCCCCATCGTCATTACACTCCCCTGAGCCCCAGCACTCCCTAATCAACTCCACCGTGGACACCCGGGCTGGTGAGATGACCATACCACATATGCCAGGATACCCGCTCAGCCCCCCCCCACTACCCACCTCAGCCACAGGGAGACCTAATCTGGGGGGGCACCTACGAAACTCAGACAAATCTCTTCAGTGGTACCACCAGTGCCCAAAGTGTGCCCGTGTGTTCCGCCAGCTAGAGAACTACGCCAACCACCTCAAGATGCACAAGCTGTTCATGTGCCTGCTGTGTGGAAAGACGTTCACCCAGAAGGGTAACCTGCACCGGCACATGCGGGTCCACGCTGGCATCAAGCCCTTTCAATGCAACATATGTGGCAAGACCTTCACTCAGAAATGCTCTCTCCTGGACCACCAGAACTTACACAGTGGAGACAAGCCCCATCGCTGTAACTACTGCGACATGGTGTTCGCACACAAGCCCGTGCTCCGCAAACATCTCAAACAAATCCACGGCAAGAACAGCTTTGACAACGCCAACGAGCGGAGTCTACTACATGACGGGGTTCTTGATTTTGAGTACGGGCGTATGCAGGACTGTAGCATGGACAATAGCATGGACAATAAGCCTGTTGTTTTGGATGACTCTCTTTAGTGCTGTATCACGTTTCATTTCTGCTGAGTCATAAATTAATAGATGCGTAGTAGTGTTAGCTGAATTGTAAACCGTATCGTACGGTACTTGAAGGTACAACACTGAATATTAGAATAAAAGTTACTGTAGACGTGTATACAGTATGTGTTCATATTTTATAACAATGTTAATTTAGTGAATGAGTTAACATGATATTTAAAAAGCTGCCCTGGTTGTGTGGTGTCATTTTTGTAATACATGTAAATGCATATTTTATTTATGAATAGACAACAGAATGTGAATCTGTTAGATTTTTTTATCAGATTAAAATAGCAAGCTTTAAAAATGTGTAATGCTGACATTTCTGTTAAGTCACAACAAGTGTTCTTAAGTGAAATGAGTGCCAAAAATATTACTGACATGATTTCTCCTCAGGAGGATTGTTTTGGCTAAGGTAGCCCACAGTAGGACCAAAGTGATGATAGTGTGTCTTTAAAACATAATATGTTATTATTGTCGATTAAGCCTGTTTTGGAAATGGGTAGACAATAAATGCTTGTATCTTGTATGAGGATGTGATGTGGGTGAGAATGATGAGAATGTTGTGTTTCTACCATATCAGAGGAGCAGACACCTAACAGGAAAACAATGAGTCCCACATTACTTTAAGTGACCCTAAAAGCTGATCTATTTGCAATGTTATTAGATTGGTAGGTACAGGTTAATTACAGTGTGTGTACACATTGATACGTAGTATGGGTAGTTTGGGCCCAACTGTCAATTAGAATTTATTTGCAAACCTAATTGATAGCCTACAAAGTCCAAACAGCTATAGTTAGCTGTGCAACAATGTAAGTACTATGCAACAATGTGTATCTACACTGTAATTACACTGTACCTGTCAATGTAACCACCATGTAAAACTAGTATATATATATTTTTCAGCACAATGGAACCAAACAAGTTACTGTAGTCAGCCTGTAACCCCAAAAGCATTACTATGCTTCCAACAGCAGATGGAGCCATTGTATACCATGTAATCTCACAACATGATGCGCTGTCTTTTGTATTCTCTGAGAACACTACATATAAGTTACCCATTGTTGTGGTTGTATTACTGATCTTACAGTACTGTAATTCAAGATTGTAAGAGGATTTACATTGATGACCATTCCCCATGCCACAGCATCAGGGTTATTATAATATAGTAAATTAATGTTTACACGTGTCTTTTTATCTGCTCTATTTAGATATCAATATACTATTGTACTTCATACCATGCCTTATGAATATACGTATTCACTGTCACACTGATCTCTGTTTTATTTACATAGATATCAAATTAAGGGGCCACATCAGTTGATTGACTACTTGACTGGTTACAAGTAACCTACAGACAGTTCTATATGCATATTGAGTGCAGTCTAGCCTGCGCAGATTACAAGATCATTATACTGTATCATATTGATGGCATTTCTGAGAAGGTAAACACATCACCAGGGATTACAAATATCTACAAATCTGAGCAGGCCTGCACAGAGTATGTCTGTAAATCTGGAATACGCCCTCTGTGTGTGTGCAGGTGCGGTGGTGCATGGACGCATGGTCTGGTGCAGCTGGCATGTCTTCCTGCGCCTAGCCCAATCACTCAGGCAGACAGGATCTGCTTGGCTGAAACTCTGCAGCTCCGCTGTGCAGCCAGTCACAATCCTGACTCTTGGCTCACTCACAATTACTGTAGTCAGCTCACATGGCTAACTGGGTTTGCTCATTGTTGTTAAGTCTCCTCCCGCTCCGGCGCTCAACGTCACCGGTCTACTATCCACCGGTTCTGGCAACCCATCTTTACGCACACCTGGCAACCATCATTACGCACACCTGGCAACCATCATTACGCACACCTGCAAAGTCTGTGCAGGACTTCATTACTTACAATTTATCTAGCACTGTTTTGTCAGTCATCAGGTAGTATTGTTTGTGTGAGACGCTTCTTGTTTTGTATCATTCCATGTTCGTTATCATTAAACTCACTAACTGCACCTGCTTCCTGACTTCCTGTGTCTATGTTACATTTGTTTCGTGGAATATGTAATTTAGACGTTGTCACTGTCTATGTTCTGTTGGTACAGATATTGCCCGTTTTGTATATGTGGCCTCTATTAAACCAGCTCTGTGTGTGTGTGTGTGTGTGTGTGTGTGTGTGTGTGTGTGTGTGTGTGTGTGTGTGTGTGTGTGTGTGTGTGTGTGTGTGTGTGTGTGTGAATCCATTAAGCAACAGCTACAAGAGCAACATAGCTTTAATCCTCAAATTGCTTAATTATGTCAACTGAAACAACTAATTTGATTTGTTAATTTGTCAAAAATGCTCTGTGTTCACATTAATGAGTTTCTCAAATGTTTTGCTAATTGTGGGCAGGAGCTCTGAGCCTAAAGGTGATAATTGTCAATTTAATACACTCTGACAAAAACATACAATGCCAAAGAAGTGTGAGTTCTGTTGATGTTCTGTTATGGAGTCTGCAGACACAATGCCCAGAGAACTGTCTATGGCCACTTGCCCTAATATGCTGTTATTATTCAATTGAATCCACAAAACAACAGTGATACGGAATGTTATCAACCAGCCATGTCCGCAATGATTGATGGTGAAAGATCTTTTCCAAGAAGCCATGTGCACCTCAGATAGAATATTAGACATATTACCACTCTGGGACTTGTCTTTTGCATGGTCAGGCCTCCAGACTGTGGTCATTGTTTTATCCTCATGATTCCTGTATTGAAAGTGTGTGCCCTGCCCTGTGCCTGTTTAGCTGGGGCCTGCTGTAAGTGTAGTTATTTCTCAACTCTCAATAGCAACTATTTTACAACCAAGATATTTGACATGGCTTTGAGATATGGCTTGGTGTGAAGTGCTCACCGGCCATTGTGAGGGCTACTACCAGCAGTACAGCCGGGATGATACCAGTATTGTGATATTTTTCCATGGCGAAGCAGATTACACTCTTTGGTCCTTTAAAAACCTGCTGTATGTAAAATATTCTGTGCTGTAGCTTGGAAAATAAATAAATGTGACTCTGGATGACAACATAATGATGTTTGTTTCCAACATTAGGGCTGTTTTCCTAAAGAAGTTTAATCCATTTTGTGTTTTGTTTCCTTTCCCGATGCTAACGAGTATCGTGATACTGGTATTGTAACGGCCCTAACCAGCAGTGGGTGTTATTTACAGTTAGCGATCTAGTTAATGTGTTTTGAGTTTCCACTTCCTCAGGTGTTGAACTCCAATTAGCTTATGATATTAGTTAGTGCACATAAAGATGCAAAGGTTATGTGTCAGCATTGTTGTGTCAGGGTGTAGGGTGTATGCTTGGGGATGGGGTGTGTGTGTGGAGCGTGAGTTAGCGGAGCGTGTAGTGACGTGGGATGGTGTGAATTAAATGCTAGAGCCTCATTTTTGTCCCAGTCCTCCCCTGCCCTGGATGCTACTGGATGTGCAGGCGTTTGCTCCAACGCTACTGTAACCAACCTTCCTAATCAAGGTCCTGAGGAGCAGCTGTGATGTGTCCACATCAACAAAAGGACAGCTACCAGAAGGTAAAACAAGATTACATGTCCTCGTTCCTGTCTCTCTGGCTAAAAAAATATAATGATTTAATAATATACAGCGCTACCGTTCTTCATCCAAACTATAAATTAATCATAGGCTACATGAGAAATTGCTGATATGTGATATTGATTTCTGACAAAAGTGTGTGTGTGTGTGTGTGTCAACTTTGTCCAAATTGCTGCTGCTTTCCTCTGGTGTTAAGACCAAGATTACTGTTTTAAACATATCAAGCTGCCTGGTGTGAGAGGGATCATATTAATACATCTATGAAATCAGTGTAGACATTTACTTTGAGTGATTGAACAGTACTGAAATCCAGTGAAGTGGAATGAAGTGTAACTGATTGCCCTGGGGAGAAGCTGAAATAGCACTGTCAGTCATGCTGACTTTCAAAATCCTGCGGTAAGTTGTATGCTCTTCACTTTAAAATTAGAATCCTTAATTGGTGAAATTGCCATATCCGTTTAGGATATTACAACAACAAGGAAGTTACTGCAAACAACAAACACTGCAATTTTTTAACCATGCAATTATCTAGATCCCTCATCTCCTCGGTTTCATCAACAAAACAATAACAATAAGAAAGGCGCTGGGGGTAACTGTGGCGCTGTTTCCCCAAATGTAGTTTTCATCTTCAAAAGGATGTTGAATTTGTGCAATTGTCCTTAATTAGCTTGCAGTTACTGTATTTAAACTTCACATTGTCATTGCTTTACACACAGTAGCCTACCAGCCTTGGGACATATTCTTCTATACACACAGTCCCTCACTGTCTCTTTCTCACTGTTTTTCTTTTCATTCATCTCTCTTTGTCTTTCGCCTGTTCACACACATACATTCTACTAATTAAAAACCATTAATGGGGAAATTAGATATTTTAACTAATCTTACTAATTACTTATCTGTCCTCAGGCAAAGCTGAGGGTGCAGAGGCTGGGAGCGCTGCTAAAATCCCACTTCCATTTCTCAGTCTTATTACTCTCACTCATTGTTCTTAATCAGAACCTTGAGATGAATTAAACATAGTCCAGCTGTGGCTATTAGTGCAGCTTACTGCCGGGGGTTTCCTGCCACTGTGTGTGTGTGTGTGTGTGTGTGTGTGTGTGTGTGTGTGTGTGTGTGTGTGTGTGTGTGTGTGTGTGTGTGTGTGTGTGTGTGTGTGTGTGTGTGTGTGTGTGTGTGGGTGGGTGTGCGTGGGTGTGTGCGTGTGGACGTGATTAACTATTCTTGTGGGGACTTCTGGTGGTAATAGTGAACAAACCAAAAGTTTACCAACTGGGGACATTTTGTTAGTCCCCACGAGGTCAAATGCTTTTTCTAGGGGGTTTAGGGTTAAGGTTAGAATTAGTGTTAGTGTTAGGTTTAGAATTACATTAAGGGTCAGGGTTAAGAACTAGGGTTAATTTTAGGGTTAGGAGCTAAGGTTTAGGGTTTAGGGTTTGGGTTAAGGTTAAGGTTAGGTTTTTGGGTTCAGGTTAGGGTTAGGGTTAGGGATAAGGGTAAAGGAAAATAGGATTTTGAATGAGACTGAATTGTGTGTCCCCATTATGTGTACACGACTGTGTGTGCGCGTGTGTGTCTGTGTGTATGTGTGCGTGCGTGTGTGTACAGTATGTACGTTCACATACTCTACATAACCAAAAGTATGTGGACACCTCTACCATCCGTCCTATTGGCCAACGTGCAGTCATTGGAGAAAAACTGGTTGAGCTCCGTTCAAGAATATCTTACAAATAGGACATTAAAACGGTAATATCTAATGTTTCACAAAGTCGTGGCTGAACAACTACATGGGTAATATACTGTTGGCTGGTTTTTCTGTGCATCGGCAAGAAAGAACAGCATCCTCCAGTAAGACAAGGGGTGGAGGTCTGTGTCTATTTGTCAATAACAGCTTGAGCGCAAAATCAAATATTAAGGAAGTCTCTAGAAAGGGAAGCCCAGCCACGAGCTTCCCAGTGACACAAGCCTACCAGACGAGCTAAATGACTTCTATGCGCGCTTGGAGGCAAGCTACACTGAAGCATGCATGTGAGCACCAGCTGTTTCAGATGACTGTGTGATCATGCTCACCGTAGCCGATGTGAGTAAAACCTTTAAACAGGTCAACATACACAAGGCCTCAGGCCCAGACGGATTACCAGGGCATGTATTCCGAGCATGCACTGACCAACTGGCAAATGTCTTCACTGACATTTTCAACCTGTCCCTGGCCGAGCCTCTCATGCCTTCATGTTTCAAGCAGACCACCATAGTCCCTGTGCCTAAGAACACCAAGGTAATCTGCCAAAATGACTACTGACCAGTAGCACTCACGTCTCTAGCCATGAAATGCTTTGAAAGGCTGGTCATGGCTCACATCAACACCATAATCCCAGAAATCCTAGACCCACTCCAAATCTCTATTGCACTCAACACTGCCCTTTCCTATCAGGACAAAAAGAACACCTATGTGAGAATGTTGTTCATTGACTACAGCTCAGCGTTCAACACCATAGTGTCCTCAGCACAAGGGTCCCTTAGGGGCGCGTGCTTCGTACCCTCCAGTACACCCTGTTCACCCATGAATGATTTGCCAAGCATGGCTCCAACACCATCATTAAGTTCTCCCTCAATGTGACCAAGCATGAGCATGAGACAAAGGAGATTATCGTGTACTACAGGAAAAGTAGGGCCGAGCACACCCCCATACTCATCGACAGGGCTGTAGTGGAGCAGGTTGAGAGCTTCAAGTTCCTTGGTGTCCACATTACAAATAAACTATCATGGTTCCAAATACACCAAGACAGCTGTGACCTCTATACCAGGCGGTGTCAGAGGAAGGCCCTAAAAATAGCCAAAGACTCCAGCCACCCTAGTCATAGACTGTTTTCTCTGCTACCGCACGGCAAGCGGTACCGGAGCACCAAGTCTAGGACCAAAAGGCTTCTTAACAGCTTCTACCCCCAAGCCATAAGACTGCTGAACAACCAATCAAATGGCTACCCAGACAATTTGCATTGACCCCCCAATCTTTTTTTTTACGCTGCTGTTCATTATCTATTATCTATGCGTAGTCACTTTACTCCTAGCTACATGTACATATTACCTCAATTACCTCGACTAACCTCTGCCCTCGCACATTGACTCGGTACCGGTACCCCTTATATATAGCCTCGTTATTTGTGAGGTTGGGCACTGATGTTGGGCAATTAGGCCTGGCTCACAGTCGGCGTTCCAATTCATCCCAACGGTTTTTGATAGGGTTAAGGTCAGGGCTCTGTGCAGGCCAGTCAAGTTCTTCCACACCGATCTCGACAAACCATTTCTTTATGGACCTCGCTTTGTGCATGGGGGCATTGTCATGCTAAATCATCCCCAAACTGTTGCCACAAAGCTGAAAGCACAGAATCATCTAGAATGTCATTATATGCTGTAGAGTTAAGATTTCCCTTCACTGGAACTAAGGGGCCTAACCCAAACCATGAAAAACAGCCCCAAAAACAGCCCCATTCCTCCTACACCACCAAACTTTACAGGGTGTAGTGTGATTCATCACTCCAGAGAACACGTTTCCATTGCTCCAAAGTCTAATGGCAGCGAGCTTTACACCACTCCAGCCGACGCTTGGCATTGCGCATTGTGATCTTAGGCTTGTATGTGGCTGCTCGGCCATAGAACTCCATTTCATGAAGCTTCTGACAAACAGTTATTGTACTGACATTGCTTCCAGGGGCAGTTTGCAACTCTGTAGTGAGTGTTGCAACTGAGCCGTTGTTGCTCCAAGACGTTTCAACTTCCCAATAACAGCACTTACGTTTTACTGGGGCAGCTCTAGCAGGGAAGAAATTTGACGAACTGACTTGTTGGACAGGTGGCAACCTATGACGGTGCCACTTTGAAAGTCACTGAGCTCTTCAGTAAGGCCATTCTACGGCCAATGTTTTTCTATGGAGACTGCATGACTGTGTGCTTGATTTTATACACCTGTCAGCAACGGGTGTGGCTGAAATAGCCGAATCCACTGATTTGGAGGGGTGTCCACAAACTTTTGTATATATAGTGTATGTTTGCGTCCTGCCTCTGTTTGATGTGCCCAGCAGCGCAGTAGAACATGTCAAAGAAGTGATTGTTTAGTGATAATGTTAAAATTGCAGTATGAAAGTCGCTTTCTACGGTATGTCAGTGTACAAACGTATCCCATCACTCTTTGGCTTTACAGTATGTATTTTTAAGACTTACATAAATAAACAAGATAATAGAATACAATTATAAATGCTTTATTTGCGCTTTAGTGAGTTTGTTGGACTGACTAATCCCATCGTTCATAACTCTGATGAATGTGTAGTCACACGTACATGCTCTTAAGTGTCACTAGATAAACAGTGTTTTGACTCAGACAGACTGACAACAGATAGGCAGGTCTGGCAGCTGTATCAGGTCTGAATCTAGCTACAGGAAACTATTGCAATACAGTGTACTGGTAGCCTATAAAGAGACCTGGATGTGTGTCTGATGGTGTAAGCCTATTTTACAATGTAGAATACAACAACATGCACTATACCTGGGCAAGGTAAAGTACAGTACACAGACGTGTACAGTTTACAGAAGCGTGGGTCATAGAGAGTAATGTACACTTCAGCACCTATAACTGACTGGCTTAACTGTGTTGATCATGGCCATTATCAAGGAACAACATGATGTGTCAGGATTGGTTGGTTGTCATGGAGAGGAAAAGTAAAATGCCACCGCCTCTCTCTGGTCTCATCACTTAGGTAGTACATCTGACCTATGACCTTTAGGTGATGATGCATCCCCACCGGCTCACGCTGGTATGGATAATGTTCATGTGATAAAATTGCTGTTTTTTATCACTGTTTTTTGATGTCGTTTTGATGTGAGGGGTGAATGTCATCCCACCCGATTTATTGAGTCATGAAATAATGACCGACAGACTCAGTTCACTTTATTGGCCTTATTCAGGAATTTGTCTTGCATCATCAGCTCTTTAGTTCAAAGACAATCAACATATGCAAACAACAACGAGATCAACTGACAACAACAAGATCACAGAGGCAGATGACAACACAATCAAGATGGGCTCATTCTCCACTGTCCATCAGGCTGTCTGTAGTCCGTCCCTTGAGGATGATGCCAAACTAGACAGTGGACTCGTCCTGCAGAAATGATAGAAATAGTCTCTGGCACCAGTAATCGAGCAAGTGCCAGTGTCTAACTCAATTTGGCCAGAAGGAGTGTGGCGGAAAAGAGACTGTCTTTACGAGTAGGAGTTAGTTATAATAGGTAAATGGATACACTACAGTGATGCACAGCACATGTGTGTGGTTTTGAGTGAAGGTATGGCTCAATGTTCTGTACTCGGATATACATCTTCTTACAGAAATACTGGCTATATCATATTTCCAGTTCCACTGTATAAGCAATTACTTCTACTACTGGTACTATTTACTCTCTCAATACAGCTGTATATATACCCATCACACACACTGCAGCTTCACCTTTCTGTGAAGCTGATAATACCTGAAGAAACGAAGGGAAATTAGTCACAGCCCCACCTTCAACCACCACCTTCTCCCAGAGAACAGTGTTTACTATTTGCTGGTTTACTATTTCCTGTAGTAATATTGGGGTGAGACATGTGGGTAGATGTTTACCTACTCTGCAGGGTGAAGGCCACGGAACAACTCAGCACTTGTTCAGCGGGTCCAGGCCGACTTTGGCCCCATAATGGCGGCAGATGTGCATGAATTGACCCTTGACCCAGTGGTAAACACGATCAATGACTGACACCCCCTCCATATGGTGAAGAATAACAAACCACCTCTCAATGCCTGCTCTGTTCCTCTCCACAAACTCGCACACACTGCAGACTGGGCTGGGCATCTCTCGGATTGCATCTTACCTGTCAGATTGATCCTACCAGCTGATGTGTCAGCACCACGTGTTCTCACTACTGGTGTCCACCATGGCTCGGTTCTTGGCCCTCTCCTCTTTTCTCTATACACCAAGTCACTTGGCTTCGTCATATCCTCACATGGTCTCTCCTATCATTGCGTTGCAGATGACATTCAACTACTTTTCTCCTTCACCCCTTCTGGTACCTAGGTGGCGACACGCATCTCTGCATGCCTGGCAGACAGCTCAGCTTGGATGAAGGCCCACCACCTCAAGCTCAACCTCAACAAAAAGGAGCTGCTCTTCCTCCCAGGGAAGGTCTGCCTACTCCAAGACCTCTCCATCACAGTTGACAACTCTACGGTGTCCCCATCCCAGAGTGCAAAGAACATCGGCTTGACCCTGGACAACATCCTGTCGTTCTCTGAAAACATCAAAGCAGTACTCTTGCTGGTTTACTCTCTACAACATCAATAGAGTATGACCCTTCCTCACCCAGGAAGCGTCACAGGTTCTAATCTGGGCACTTGTCATCTCCCACATAGACTACTTCAACTCTCTGCTGGCTGGGCTCCCCACTTGTGCCATCAGACCCCTGTAACTCATCCAGAACGCTGCAGCCCGTCTGGTGTTCAACCTTCCCAAGTTCTCCCATGTCAACCCGCTCCTTCACGCTCTCCACTGGCTCCCAGTCGAAGCTCGCACCTACTTCTAGACCCTGGTGCTTGCCTATGGAGACGCAAGGGGAACTGCCCCTCCCTAACTTCAGGTTCAAACCCTACACTTCAACCCTCTGGACTCTTGGCCGTCCCACCCCAGCAGAAATCTGTCTGAAAATTCCGTCTGAAATTCATCTTCACCAAGTATCTTGTTTAAATCCCACAGTGAGTTCTGTTGTGCATGATCAAAAAGGATGGTTCCATGGCTCCTCTTTCTTTAACCTGTGTGTGTGCGTGTGTCAGTGAGTTTGTGTGTGAATGTGTGTGTGTGTGTCCATGCATGTGTGTACATGAATGCATAACCATATCTCTCTGTATGTGTATATGCATGTGTGTCTGTATCTGGATTTGTGTGTGAGGGGACACTTGCACACGTGTACAGTATGTGATGGGGGAGCCTTCAGAGTCTTCTGTGTATATGTAGGTGGGTGTGCACAGTCTGTGTGGAGAGAGTTCTACCCAGCTATACTCACTGGCTGAGCCTGCAGAGAGGGAGGAGCTCTTCCTCTCAGGCTGTTGCTGCTGCAGGCATAGCAAAGGAAACAGAGAGAGAGAGAAATACAGAGAGAGAGCGAGAGTAAGGGGGAGGAGAGGGTAGTACCATTGCTGCATCAGTGCCACAGCAGAATGGAGCAGTAAAGGGCTATCGTTTCCTCCTTATTATTTTACTCTAAACACTCACTGGTTCAAAAGAGGTTTGGAATCAGAGACTGGAGCTCCTTGCACCGCTGGATGCTCTACTATACTCCTCCTATCCTCCTACTCTCTGTGGATGCTGTGGTATTCTGGATTTCTATTTCTTTGCTTCTCTCCTGCAAAGCACTTCTGCTGCTGCTACTTCTAGACATTTACGGCACTGTTTTGGTTGGAAAGTGTTTCTGCCTTCTGATGACTGTTTTTGTCCGTTAAATCTCTCTCTACACTGGTTATAATTTCGCAGAGGAATTATAGATCCAGACTTTTAGATGACCTCCGGGACTCCTTGAACTCCACCTGCGGGTATTGTATAGAGCATGCACAGAAGTTGACATCCAGAGATTGTGTTTGTATGCACCTCTGCAGCTCAGTGGGAAGGAGAGAGGACTAGAGGTGGAACCGAAACTAGTTGGTAGACAGACTACTGCAGCCATGTGTACTGTACACACCAGAGCCTGCATGTGCTAGGTTAGCCCACCAGAAGGCTGGCTGGTACTGTCACACGACTCAATTACGTACACACACCCAGAGACACACACTCATACACAGCAACATTCTCTGCTGTTCTCAGTGCGCAACAGAGCACAACGTTTGCTACTGTAAGACTGCATTGCACTCTGAGGCCAGAAAAGTGAAAAAAGAGACTAGAAGGAGAGGAGCAGCAGAGAAGAGGAGGGGAAGAAACAACCATTGAGTAGCGGCTTACCTCCAGGGGGAACTAAAGTGCAAGGGAGAGGAGCACGGATTGATGAACTGACCGTCTGGTTAATTAAAGAGAGAGAAACTGACCATCTGGTTAAAGAGAGAGATACTGACCATCTGGTTAAAGAGAGAGAAACTGACCATCTGGTTAAAGAGAGAGAAACTGACCATCTGGTTAAAGAGAGAGAAACTGACCATCTGGTTAAAGAGAGAGAAACTGACCATCTGGTTAAAGAGAGAGAAACTGACAATCTGGTTAAAGAGAGAGTAACTTACCGTCTGGTTAAAGAAAGTGATATAGACCGTAATAAGAGATGAGAGCAGAACTGAACTGACCGGTCTGTTTCCCGCAGCTCCAACATGAACTCTTCCTCCTCTGATGTGAACCAAAGCAGCTCTCCTTTCTGC
Organism: Oncorhynchus kisutch; assembly: GCF_002021735.2. Taxonomy (NCBI): domain Eukaryota; kingdom Metazoa; phylum Chordata; class Actinopteri; order Salmoniformes; family Salmonidae; genus Oncorhynchus; species Oncorhynchus kisutch. Next base: position 21,169,709 of record NC_034176.2, on the reverse strand, counting down.
CTGCTGGGCCTGGGCTACTCCTACAACCTCAACACCTGCGTGCTGGAGGTGTCCGTCATTCTCTTCCTCACCATCCTCATCATCAGCGGCAACCTGGTGGTGATCTTTGTGTTCCACTGTGCTCCACTGCTTCACCACCACACCACCAGCCACTTCATCCAGACCATGGCCTATGCAGACCTCCTGGTGGGGGTGAGTTGTCTGGTACCCTCCCTGTCCCTGCTCCACTACCTCAAGGGGCTGGACGAGGAGCTCACCTGTAAGGTGTTTGTCTACCTGGTGTCTGTGCTGAAGAGTGTGTCCATGGCGTCTCTGGCGTGTATTAGTGTTGACCGCTACATCGCTATCACACGGCCGTTCTCCTATGCTACGCTGGTCACACCATGTCGCCTGAGGGTCTGTATCGGCCTCATCTGGCTCTACTCCGCCCTCATCTTCCTGCCCTCCCTCTTCGGGTGGGGGAAGCCTGGCTACCACGGAGATATATTTCGCTGGTGTGCGACCTCGTGGCAGACCGATCCGGGCTTCAGCTCATTCATCGTGGCTGTGCTGTATGCTCCAGCCACCCTCACTGTGTGTTTCACCTATGGGAGTATCTTCCTCATCTGCCGTCAGCACACCCGCAAGATCATCCAACGCCTCACACGCTTCGGCCCCCAGGGGAACGAGCGTGGTGAAGGGTGCCTGGATAAGCGCTACGCCATGGTGTTGTTCCGTATTACCAGCGTGTTCTATGTGCTCTGGATGCCCTACATCGTCTACTTCCTGCTGGAGAGCGCCGGCCTCTATTGCCACCTGGTGGCCTCCTTCCTCACCACATGGCTAGCCATCAGCAACAGCTTCTGCAACTGCCTCATCTATAGTCTCTCCAACAGCATGTTCCGGAAGGGCCTGGGCCGCCTGTTCACGTCACTTTTCTCCCCCTGTCTGGAACTGGACTGCTGCACCGAGGGGAAGAAGGGTCCTGCTCCACCCAGCCAGCGCCCAGCCCAGGCCTGCTAGGTATGACAGTCTCCTACAGACACTGTCTGGTTGGTTAGCTACAGTAAGCTAAGGCCTCGGCTTTAGCTCCTGGTGAGTGCAGTGTATTACTACATTGCATGTCACAGGGTGTCTCGCTACAATGGTAGTGCATAGACCCCTGAGGCCAGGCCAGAGAGGTGCCCAGGTCTATGCCCTTCATTTCAGAGGGGTGGTTTACAGAGGGGTGGGGTTTTCTCCAGTCTTTTTCTGCAGTGTTCTCCCAAGCGTGGGCTGTCTGTTTCTGGCTGTGTGGATCACCACTGTGCATGGAGGAGAAGGTGTAAGGTAGTTTAGATGAACATCAGAATGGATCTGAGGGAAAAAGTAGCAACTCCAGTCATATAGCTCTGGTGCCATGTTTGGCGCCTGTGAATCTTTAGCCTACCAAATATCTTCCAAATGCAAAAAAAGGACAATATCAGCACAACACGACTTGTATTGTGTAAACCACTGCAGTGAAAAACGTTATTTCAACATTGATGCAAAACTGTTACATTGTGTTCTTTCAGGGTAGACAATAGTGAATCAAAACAAGTATTTCGAAACAAAAGTACTAGAAAGACTGTATTTCTTCTCTTAGAAACTGCAACAGACAGTTTCCATTTTGTAGCAGTTATTGAAAAATTCTAATATTTGAGTGTCAAATTATCTGTTAATGATGCTGTGCACTACATTACAGTATTACATACAGAAAGGATACCAGTTACAGTAACAGTCACTTTCCAAGAAAATCATTTAGTTTGTTCAGAAGCGTATTTTGTGTATTTTATCAAAAGGATTCTTCTAGGCGGGAATGTTGATGTATAAAATTGCCAATTTTGGCAAGATGGCCGACTCTATGCCCACCGGCATTCTGGTTTATCATGGAGCTATGTCTTCATTCTGCATTCTCAACAAGGAGACAAGTAGATTTATTTGAGAATTGTATTTTCTGTCCATGTTCCCTCAGGTTGAACGTCAGTTGTTTGTTCACCCTTAATTGCTGATGCCTTTAGACTGGTCTTGAAATTGCAAATGCATGACATGCTCCACATTATAATATGGCAGCAATAACATAGTCAAGATGTTCTTATAGATTGGAATTGCATCATGTTAGGCATGCTACCGATCCAGATGCACAACAAAATACAAAGAGAGACACACTCATTACCGTGTGCATGCTGGCTATTTACAGTCGAGCTATTCTCTCCCTCTGTGCTCCTTGGCTCCTGATATCTGTACAGATGAACTGAGTGGATGAGTAGTGCATTAATCAGAGGTCTAGACTGTCCTTCCAGAAGGCAGAAGGGTCATGGAGACAATGTGTTTCTAAGGGTTTCATGTAAAGTAGATTTAGGTGGAACTCCAGTGGGTCTCGAAGGCTTGTATGGACAGTAGATTTGTGAATTGCTTATAGGTTTCTATGTGAACTAAGTTAGATCTGATATGTAGGATAGGAGAGCGGACTTTGGTCAGTGTAAACTTCATTGAAACAATACAATAAAAGGTGCAAAGGTGATTGTTTTGTATGTGCGGGACTCTTCTTATATGACGAACCCATGGGTACCCAGGTGTAGACAATCACTTTGCATTCCATTCTAGGAATTTCAAGAACCACAAGGACAGCATGCAGGCATCTTTTTACTATAGTGTGTATGCAAAGCTTGTATACAACATCTGTTATGTTTCAAAAATGAACTGTTGCAAATTATCTGTTGCAAGAATAGTGTGTCACTGTGGAGTTATGACAGTTGATATCCCAGGTTAATATAGGATAATCCTAGATTTTTTTCAAATAAATAATCGGTGAGATAATCAACACTCATTTTAGGATGATGCTATGGAAATGACTTTTTCCGGCTATAGCCTACACAACAATTTATGATGGTGTGTAAATAGCATATTATACAGTATTTCCTTTAGGTCGTCTAGTTTTCAGAAACGTCACCTTTCCCGGGAACGACCTTAGTAGTTCAAGAAAACAGATTTATTTTTGTATGGGTCTTTATGGCTGTGTTTACACAGCCACACTCAGATTTTTTTCCTGACTGTCCACACTCAGTTTTATATGTGACCCATATCAGATTTGAGCATTCTATCTGAAGTAGCACATAGATTCAATGCTCATTTCCTGTCAGTGTTCCTTAACATTTTTGGGTAGTCGTCTTGGTAACGGCACTTCAGAGCAAAAAAATCTGATCTGAGCGTCCAGACTGAGGTTGCATATGGAGCATCAGAACTGTATCAGAATTGAGATCCACATATGGATGTGGTATAAATCTGAACTCAAAAAATGAGATTCCAAAATATCAGATTTACACAGGGAAAAGGCCATGTCAGAAAAGAGTCTGTATTTAATTAGAATATTTGGAAAGATGTCTGTTTTTCCTCAGGGGCCATCTGTAGGGCTTCCTTCCCCCCATGCTGCTGTCTCTGTTTGTCTGTTTGTGCAGTGGGGGTCTGTGCAATACAAGTCTCTGTCCTCGCCCAACTCTTCTCAAGACAGTAAAAACATATCAGTAGTTGTATTACTTTTATTTATTTGAATTTTTTCCAGGCAGGTCCATTTATAACCAATTCTTATTTACAATGACTGCCGGGCCTGCCACAAAAGGGCTCTTCTTGGATATCTAACACAAGCTTGTTGGTAAACTGCATTATGCGCATGTGATATTTGATATCTATCTGTATCTGATTGGAGAGTAGTTCTGCATTATCTGGCTCACATGACTGTTCTAGAATGGGAGCATGTAGTGTGTGTTCTATTGCGCTCAAATGACTAGAAACGTGAGCGTTTGTTTTATACTGAACTCACATGAATGCTCTTCAATGGGAAAGTACAGTACTCAATGTACTTTAGGTTACACTTCATTTTAAGGGGTTCTTATTACAATGTAATTACATGTGTAATTACACTGTAGCATGTATTGTAGTTAACAGTAACAACCAATAGTTACAGTGTAGTAACAAAATGTAACTGGTAGTAATTGCAGTCTGTAATTACAAAGGTGTAACAATCTATTATTTTTACCATGCTTGTTTCAAATGGGCTTAATGTTTTGTTTCTTCTCAGCTACATTAGATTCAGTAACAACTGTCACAAAGGTTGTGACCCCTCGTGGATGTGCTGGGTGTCCGAGAGATTATGCTTAATAGGCTCTAATTACTTACCCATGAATGTGCACTGTTGAAAATATATCTCCACTCAATGTTATTGCTAGCACTTGCCACCAAAATAAAGTGTACCATCTGGGTTAACTTGGTCATCCCATATGAGGAAAAACACACTATTTCAAGCATACTGTAGTACATGGAATGTTTGCCTAAGTACAATGTAATTATTAGGTGTTACACGGGATTTAGCTAGTTATAATGAAGTGTATCTTGAGTGGTACTTACTTGTAATTAATGTGTATAGTACACTACCCATCCTGACAACCTGGCCCTCATTTGAAAGCTTCTGGAAGTTTCACTTCATATCTGTACCTTATTGTGAAATGAAGTGAAACTTCCAGAAACGTTGAAACGAGGGCAGGTTTGGGATGGGGAGTTGTAATGTATTTAGATTGGAATCGCGACCACCATCTCAACTCTCCTATGAATTCTGATAAGGAATGATTTATCATTCATTCTGAGGAATACAGAGAGATAATGGCCAAACTTCATGAAATATAAAATGTTTCCTGGTGTTGTGTTTTTAATTAACGTGTAACTGAACAACAAGTTTTTTATACATACTGAACAGGAAAGAGACTTTTGCTTTGCTGCCACCATTAGAAACTCCACAAGTGATGTTTTATTGCACATTTTAACTAAAATATAAGGTGGAACAATGCTGGTTTTCCAATGTAAAAAGCAAGCTCTTCAACAAATGTTCTGTACCTCACGTGTTGGTGACTGTACCTGACGTGATGATACGTACTGTATGTATTTTATGACAATTACTGATGACCATTTTGATTCTGATTGTAGCCTGCAACCAACAACTAAATGTGACTTTACCTGCTGGAGCACTTTTTGGCTCATTTCTTTTAGGTTGTGTGCGTTCTTGCTTTAGCATTGTGGGCAATGAGAAAAAATGTTCCTCAAATTGACAGGGCACGGACTCTACCCTCGGTTTTTCAGGCTCATCTGTCCACACAAACATACAAACAAATACATGAGCGCGCACACACACACACACACACACACACACACATACACACACACACACACACACACACACACACACACACACACACACACACACACACACACACACACACACACACACACACACACCTCTGTAGTGTTTCTCTCCCTCACACACAAAGTGTGTTGATGTAGAGGTGCTGTGGTGCAGCAATGGCTGTGAGGTAACCATGTCAGAGTGTATGTCAAGCCAGAAATACAGGGAATACGAGCATTGATGTTTATCGTGACCAGGCTGGCTGAATCGCTGGATGCTGCCAACCTGATCCAGGCCTGAGTCACCGCCCATGGACGGGATGGCGGCTGTAGTCGGTGGGAACCTCTGATGTGGAACCTCTGATATCCCTCCTGCCTACTGGAAGTTCTTTGTTTATTACCCTTTCTTCCTTGCTTTCTTTCTTGTTGGTTTTACCCTTTTTTCTAATCTAAATGGGAACTGGGGTTCTGATAGCTGAGAGAGCGTGAACAATCTTAGGTAAGTTTGTTGTTTATGCCCAATTAATGTGGATGTTCCCTCAGTACACAGAAATAGCCAACAGCAACTTAATCTCTGATGTGAAGCTGCTGCAGTCAGACAAGCTTTGCTGTAGCAAATGTACAGTACATTCTGCCAGAGGGCACATGACTACAAACCACAGTTACAATAACCCTACCACTACAAACCAGTTACAATAGCCCTACCACTACAAACCAGTTACAATAGCCCTACCACTACAAACCACAGTTACAATAGCCCTACCACTACAAACCAGTTACAATAGCCCTACCACTACAAACCAGTTACAATAACCCTACCACTACAAACCAGTTACAATAGCCCTACCACTACAAACCACAGTTACAATAGCCCTACCACTACAAACCACAATTACAATAGCCCTACCACTACAAACCACAGTTACAATAGCCCTACCACTACAAACCAGTTACAATAGCCCTACCACTACAAACCAGTTACAATAACCCTACCACTACAAACCACAGTTACAATAACCCTACCACTACAAACCACAGTTACAATAACCCTACCACTACAAACCACAGTTACAATAACCCTACCACTACAAACCACAGTTACAATAGCCCTACCACTACAAACCAAATCAAATCAAATTTTATTTGTCACATACACATGGTTAGCAGATGTTACTGCGAGTGTAGCGAGTGTACCACAGTTACAATAACCCTACCACTACATACCACAGTTACAATAACCATACCACTACATACCACAGCTACAATAACCCTACCACTACATACCACAGTTACAATAACCATACCACTACATACCACAGTTACAATAACCCTACCACTACATACCACAGTTACAATAACCATACCACAGTTACAATAACCCTACCACTACATACCACAGTTACAATAAAGCTACCCCTACATACCACAGTTACAATAACCCTATCACCGCAGGCTAACCACTATACACTTATTCATGTACTGTAGAATGATTTGTCTAAATCACATTACTTTTTGTACAGTTCTCAAGACACTTGATATGACAAACAAGCAAGTAAAGGTCATGGTAGGTGGTTGATTATTGTGTGAAGATTTCCGTTTGAGATTAAATGGAAATGAATGGGCCAGTACTGTACTGTAACCTAGCTCTCAGCCCGGTCTGGCAGCTCTCATCCACTTCCTCAGCAGTTTCAGGAAACCCTACCACCCAACACAGTTTTATCTCGCAAACAGTCACATAATTTAAAATAAAAACATGTAAAGAAGGAATCCCTCCTTAAACTGTACAGTAAATATATAAAGTGAAGTCAGAGTAGGATGAGAGATGAGCTGAGAGGTGTTGAGCTTGAGACAACACTCTGGATCCTCTCTCCCCCTCTCCTCTCTGATTTCCTCAATCAACCCAGAGCTGGTGAACATGATGGAGCCAGCCCCAATCTATTATTCATAGAGGCTTTTCTGGTCCACATAAACATAGCATGAATAATTGAGCTACAGGTAATTAATCATTGAAAAGAGCAGGATTGTAATCTATGTGGCACTCTGTACATGGTTGGATGCCTGGGTCTGGGCGCCAGCCGACAGGCCCTGTAGTATACTGTAATCCTTGCAATAGCTCATCTCCCTTCCACATCACATCTCATGATAGATTCATGATGTGGGAGCCTATGTAAATGTGAAATGGCACTATTCCAGGCTTCATCATTTATTGCAGACTATACCAGAACCTATGGCAATGCAGTTCTTCTGAAGCCTTGGTCCTGTAACTCAATGGAGCACAGTGAGATGAGGACATGGATCTCTCGCAGTAAATATGTAGACATGCTGTAAAGGGGAACTCACTCTCAGTGAACAGTAGATTAAATACGCTCACTGGCCAGTTTATTAGCTACACCCATCTAGTACCGGGTTGGACCCCCCTTTAGCTCCAGAACAGCCTGAATTATCTGGGGAATGGATTCTAGAAGTTGAACATGTTCCACAGGGATGTTGGTCCATGCCATCACGCAGTTGCTGCAGATTTGACAGCGGTACACCACCACCAGCCTGTACCGTTGACACCAGGTCATGCTGCTTACGCCAAATCCTGACTCTGCCATCAGCATGACGCAACAGGAAGCGGGATGCATCGAACCAGGCAATGTTTTTTCACTCCTCAATTGTGCAATGTTGGTGATCGCGTGCTCACTGGAGCAGCTTCTCCTTGTTATTAGCTGATATGAGTGGAACCTGGTGTGGTCGTCTGCTGCAATAGCCCATCCGTGACAACGATCGACGGGTTATGTGTTCTGAGATGCCGTTCTGCACACCACTGTTGTACTGTGCTGTCATTTGTCTGTTTTTGGTCCGCCCGTTAGCTTGCCATTCTCCTTCTACCTCAGCTCAATGAGCTGTTTTCAACCACAGGACTGCCGCTGACTGGATTATCTTTTGTCACACCATTCTTGGGAAACCCTAGACACTGTTATGCGTGAAAAGCCCAGGGGGACGTTTCTGAGATACTGGATCCAGCGTGCCTGCCATCGACGATCATACCCCACTCAAGGCTGCTTAGGTCACTCGTTTTGCCCATTCTAACTTTCAATCAAACAGTAACTGAATGCCTCGATGCCTATCTGCCTGTTTTATATACTATAGCAAGCCATGGTCACATGACTCTCTGTCTGTAGAAGTGAACGTGTGGTGTACCTAATAATAATAAACTGGTTGGTACAGTGCCTTGCGAAAGTATTCGGCCCCCTTGAACTTTGCGACCTTTTGCCACATTTCAGGCTTCAAACATAAAGATATAAAACTGTATTTTTTTGTGAAGAATCAACAACAAGTGGGACACAATCATGAAGTGGAACGACATTTATTGGATATTTCAAACTTTTTTAACAAATCAAAAACTGAAAAATTGGGCGTGCAAGATTATTCAGCCCCTTTACTTTCAGTGCAGCAAACTCTCTCCAGAAGTTCAGTGAGGATCTCTGAATGATCCAATGTTGACCTAAATGACTAATGATGATAAATACAATCCACCTGTGTGTAATCAAGTCTCCGTATAAATGCACCTGCACTGTGATAGTCTCAGAGGTCCGTTAAAAGCGCAGAGAGCATCATGAAGAACAAGGAACACACCAGGCAGGTCCGAGATACTGTTGTGAAGAAGTTTAAAGCCGGATTTGGATACAAAAAGATTTCCCAAGCTTTAAACATCCCAAGGAGCACTGTGCAAGCGATAATATTGAAATGGAAGGAGTATCAGACCAATGCAAATCTACCAAGACCTGGCCGTCCGTCTAAACTTTCAGCTCATACAAGGAGAAGACTGATCAGAGATGCAGCCAAGAGGCCCATGATCACTCTGGATGAACTGCAGTGATCTACAGCTGAGGTGGGAGACTCTGTCCATAGGACAACAATCAGTCGTATATTGCACAAATCTGGCCTTTATGGAAGAGTGGCAAGAAGAAAGCCATTTCTTAAAGATATCCATAAAAAGTGTCGTTTAAAGTTTGCCACAAGCCACCTGGGAGACACACCAAACATGTGGAAGAAGGTGCTCTGGTCAGATGAACTTTTTGGCAACAATGCAAAACGTTATGTTTGGCGTAAAAGCAACACAGCTCATCACACTGAACACACCATCCCCACTGTCAAACATGGTGGTGGCAGCATCATGGTTTGGGCCTGCTTTTCTTCAGCAGGGACAGGGAAGATGGTTCAAATTGATGGGAAGATGGATGGAGCCAAATACAGGACCATTCTGGAAGAAAACCTGATGGAGTCTGCAAAAGACCTGAGACTGGGATGGAGATTTGTCTTCCAACAAGACAATGATCCAAAACATAAAGCAAAATCTACAATGGAATGGTTCAAAAATAAACATATCCAGGTGTTAGAATGGCCAAGTCAAAGTCCAGACCTGAATCCAATCGAGAATCTGTGGAAAGAACTGAAAACTGCTGTTCACAAATGCTCTCCATCCAACCTCACTGAGCTCGAGCTGTTTTGCAAGGAGGAATGGGAAAAAATTTCAGTCTCTCGATGTGCAAAACTGATAGAGACATACCCCAAGCGACTTACAGCTGTAATCGCAGCAAAAGGTGGCGCTACAAAGTATTAACTTAAGGGGGCTGAATCATTTTGCATGCCCAATTTTTCAGTTTTTGATTTGTTAAAAAAGTTTGAAATATCCAATAAATGTCGTTCCACTTCATGATTTTGTCCCACTTGTTGTTGATTCTTCACAAAAAAATACAGTTTTATATCTTTATGTTTGAAGCCTGAAATGTGGCAAAAGGTCGCAAAGTTCAAGGGGGCCGAATACTTTCGCAAGGCACTGTAAGTGTATAGTAGTAGTGGTATCGAATCCCAATGTGGAATGGTAACTGCTACACAGTTACCATTCCATTTACATAAGTATTCAGACCCTTTACTCAGTGCTTTGTTGAAGCACCTTTGGCAGCAATTACAGCCTTGAATCTTCTTGGATATGACTCCACAATCTTGGCACACCTGTATTCTGGGAGTTTCTCAAGCTCTGTCAGGTTGGATGGGGAGCGTTGCTGCACAGCTATTTTCAGGTCTCTCCAGAGATGTTCGATCGGGTTCAAGTACGGACTCTGGCTGGGCCATTCAAGGACATTCAGAGACTTGTCACGAAGCCACTCCTGCATTGTCTTGAATGTGTGCTTAGGGTTGTTGTCCTGTTGGAAGGTTAACCTTCGCCTCAGTCAGGTCCTGAGCGCTCTGGAGCAAGTTTTCATCAAGGATCTCTCTGTACTTTGCTCCGTTCATCTTTGCCTAGATCCTGACTAGTCTCCCTGACACTGAAAAACATCCCCACAGTATGATACTGCCACCACCATTCCTCACCGTAGGGATGGTGCCAGGTTTCCTCCAGAAGTGACGCTTGGCATTCAGGGCAAAGAGTTCAGTCTTGGTTTCATCCGACCAGAAAATCTTGTTTCTCATGGTCTGAGAGTCTTTAGGTGCCTTTTGGCAAACTCCAAGCGGGCTGTCATGTGCCTTTTACTGCGGAGTGGCTTCCGTCTGGCCACTCTACCATAAAAGCCTGATTGGTGGAGTGCTGCAGAGATGGTTGTCCTTCTGGAAGTTTCTCCCTCCCATCTCCACAGAGGACCTCTAGAGCTCTGTCAGAGTGACCATCGGGATCTTGGTCACCTCCCTGACCAAGGCCCTTCTCCCCCGAGTTTGGTCGGGTGGCTACCTCTAGGAAGAGTCTTGGTGGTTCCAAACTTCTTCCATTTAAGAATGATGGAGGCCATTGTGTTCTTGGGGACCTTCAATGCTGCAGACATTTATTGGTACCCTTCCCCAGATCTGTGCCTTGCCACAATCCTGTCTCGGAGCTCCACGGACAATTCCTTCGACCTCATGGCTTGGTTTTTGCTCTGACATGCACTGTCAACTGTGGGACCTCAACACAGGTTGTGTGCCTTCCAAATCATGTCCAATCAATTGAATTTACCACAGGTGGACTCCAATCAAGTTGTAGAAACATCTCACGGATGATCAATGGAAACAGGATGTACCTGAGCTCAATTTCAAGTCTCATCGCAAAGGGTCTGAATACTGATGTTTAATTAATAAGTTAGTAAGGTATTTAAAAAAACTTGCTTTCGCTTTGTCATTATGGGGTATTTGTGTGTAGATTGCTGAGAATTATTATATTTTAATCCATTTTAGAATAAGGCTGTAACATAACAAAATATGGAAAAAGTCAAGGGATCTGAATACTTTCTGAAGGTGATGTATGCCCATACATCCACATTAATACAGGCCTGGGTTGACAAATAATTCACAGTGTGCATGAGTTTGAAGGTAGGAGAAAGAGAGAACTAGTGTACAGCCCCTTCAGAAAGTATCCACACTGCTTTACTTTTTCAAAATGTTGTTGTTATACCATGAATTTAAAATGTATTACATTTTGTTTTCTGTCACTGGCCTACACCAGAGCATGTGAGAAGAGTTGAGTGGTCGGAAATCCGGCTCATCGCTCATGGAAAGGTGCTTGAACACCGGTCCAGCGCTCCACATCCTTCTGCTCCACTAAAAAAACACTCCTCTCTCACAGAAAAAAACTGCTGCTCCAAATTCGCTCCATTCATTAAAATCACAATTTAACCACAACATTCATCCGTTTTTGGACTATCTCCACCTACCATTTGGTTTTGAAGTATTTAAACTAAACCATATGATTTGAATGAAAAGTATTATAATAAACACTAAAAAGGGTGAATGTAAGAAGCGCTAATAATTTCAAATAGGCTACATACACCTTTCTTTGGCCGCCTCTCCTTCCAGTTCTCTGCTGCCAATGACTGGAACGAACTACAAAATCTCTGAAACTGGAAACACTCATCTCCCTCACTAGCTTTAAGCACCAGCTGTCAGAGCAGCTCACAGATTACTGCACCTGTACATAGCCCATCTATTATTTAGCCCAAACAACTACCTCTTTCCCTACTGTATGTATTTTATTTATTTATTTATTTTGCTCCTTTGCACCCCATTATTTGTATTTCTACTTTGCACATTCTTCCACTGCAAATCTACCATTCTAGTGTTCTACTTGCTATATTGTATTTACTTTGCCACCATGGCCTTTTTTTTGCCTTTACCTCCCTTATCTCACATCGTATATTGACTTCTTTATACTGTATTATTGACTGTATGTTTGTTTTGCTTCATGTGTAACTCTGTGTTGTTGTATGTGTCGAACTGCTTTGCTTTATCTTGGCCAGGTCGCAATTGTAAATGAGAATTTGTTCTCAAATAGCCTACCTGGTTATATAAGGGTGACATAAAGAAAAAGAAAAACATGTCATATTAAACAGCATATAAACACATATAAACACTATAAACACTCTAAAGGTCAGGACCACTCTAAAGGTCAGGAGCCAGACAGGGAGCCTAATTATTTAGGCTATATTATTTCAATTATTTCAAGGCTATAGCCTACAAAGAAATACATTGTGAAGCATTTGCAAGTGCAACACACTAGACTGGTAGGGAGTCAGGGACATTAAGCGTTCAGCATTTAAACAACATTTAGCTGTATTAAATCATTAAAGTCTTTAAATTGCAAATTTTTGCTGTGAATTACTTAGAATTAAACATACATTTAACAAAAAGTGCCTTATTAGGCTCAGTCTACATTGCCTCTTAATTCATTTTTAGAAACACTGCGCTAGCAGAGCCACTGGGGATGCTAAATACCGTTTTGCCCACACTTGCCAGGCTGGGCATGGATGCAGATGTTTTTTTCTTCTTCTATAGGTAGGCCTAAAGGTTTTTAGGCAAAATAACCAAATCAAAATGGAAAGCTCCTTGAAAGTTGGATTATGACCTATTGTATAGAATAGATAATAGAACAAAAATGAACAAAACTTTTAAGAGATCAGATTTTTCATTTATAAATACTTTGCTACAATGACACACTTAGTTATCTACCTGCCTACCTCCTTCCTTTGTTTTAGCATTAGCACATACATCTCCAATTGGCAGATGAGTAAAACATTTAAAGCAGTCATTGAATATTTATTTGCGCATGGTGAAGTTATTAATTAAACTTTGGATGGTGTATCAATACACCCAGTCACTACAAAGATACAGGCGTCCTTCTTAACTCAATTGCTGAAGAGGAAGGTAACCTCTCAGAGATTTCAACAGTTACAGAGTTAATGGCTGTGATAGGAGAAAACTGAGGATAGATCAGTAGCATTTTAGTTACTCCACAATACTAACTTAATTGACAGAGTGAAAAGAAGGAAGCCTGTACATAATACCAATATTCCAAAAGATGCATCCTGTTTGCAACAAGGCACTAAAGTAATACTGCAAGAAATGTGTCAAAGCAATACATTTTGTGTCCTGAATACAAAGTGTTATGTTTGGGGCAAATCCAATACAACACATTATGCTTGTAATTGTTATGAACCGGGGAGTTTTTCCGGATAAAAATAAATGGAATGGAGCTAAGCACAGCCAAAATGCTAGAGGAAAACCAGGCTAACGGGGATCCTAATAAATTAAATCAAAATTCAGTCTGCTTTCCACCAGACACTGGGAGACGAATTCACCAACCAGCAGGACAATAACCTAAAATATAAGGCCAAATCTAAACTGGAGTTGCCTACCAAGAGGAGAGTGAATGTTCCTGAGTAGCCAAGTTACAGTTACACTACTTAAAAATCTATGGTAAAACCTGAAAACGGCTGTCTAGTCATGATCAACAACCAATTGGATAGAGCTTGAACATTTTTGAAAGAATAATGGTAAAATGTTGCACAATCTAGTTGTGGAAAACTCTTCGAGACTTACCCTGAAAAACTTACAGCTGTAATCGCTGCCAAAGGTGCATCTACAAAGTAAATGAGATATTTCTGTATAAAATGTTCAATATATTTGCTAAAAATGTCTAAAAACATGTTTTTACTTTGTCATTATGGGGTATTTATTGTGTGTATAGAAAAAAAACAATTTAATCCATTTTGAATTCAGGCTGTAACAAAACAAAATGTGGAATACGTCAAAGGGGTATGAATATTTTCTGAAGCCACTGTACATAAAGGTAAGATCTAATGGGAGGGACTCAGATAAGCGACAGGAAAAGTAATACATGATGCCCCCAACTCAACAATGCCATTTACAGCATATGAATCTCCCTACTGCAGTCACCACGGCTAAGTTTCACATTTTCATATTTTTATACTGTAACAACCCTACAGAGCAAAAGTATTACAATTCGGGCCCTCATGGTCCCATAGCATCACTAGGTTTCATTCTTCCCCTTTAATCAACCAATCTCGAACCTATAGCTTGATCCGATCCCTGAGCCAGTTAAGTCCTGATACCTGACATGCTATCTCTTTACATCATGAGATTCTACAGCTCCATAGTTCCACATCTCTTAGAAGGCGGCAGGCTCTGTCCAGGCAACCCTGGGAACTGGGCCGCTAAGAAGACAGAGCTGGAGGTTCTTCCCCACTGCCCTTCTTTTTACACCCCCTGAGGGAGAGGAGGCAGTAGATGGAGCCATGAAGACTTTGACTCCAGACCAAATCAATTTGCCTGAGGCTTCCTAGCTGCCCAGACTGTCCAGCGGCCCCCTTACACCACACAACAGTGACCAGTGTTAATGACGTGACAGAGAGCGGCTGTTGATGATGCTATTTCTCTCCTTTATCTATCCAGTAAGGCTTGTCTCATGATCTCTAGGTGCAGTAAATTAGAAGCACCAGAAACACTACATGATTTAGAGAGCAAAACAAAGCAGCTCATTCAACTAATTGATGTTGACGTTATAACAGAACAACTATCGTGGGAAGATTTAACAGGCTTTTCTGGCCTTCTGCTTCATTGATAGATAATGGAATCATTGTCCTAATGGTGTTGGGGTTTCTTGTGTCCAGTCTTGAGTCCAGTCTCATACTTTTCAAGTGCAAACATCATACTGTATCTCTTTCTGGTTTAAAAGGACTCCTTATAAACACAACACAGTGCTAGTGATTTATAGTGCAAAAACAAAGCAGCATATTCCCTTGCTGCGGACTTCATGTTACTAAAATTGTCAGCGTAAGATTTGAATAGACTTTGTATGCTATCCGTTGAAAGGGGATGATGAGATCATATATTGTACTGTGGATTGTATAGGTTATATAAAAAGAAAGCACGGAGGTTTACATTGTTTACATAACATTTACATTGTTATCAAACAGTCAATAAAAACTGGAGAAATCCAGAGCCATCTAGTGGACATGACTTATTACTGTGCAATGAACCCACTATTAGCCTACTAAACCTGTTCAGGATACAATGAGGTGAGTTTTACAGTGCCTTGCAAAAGTATTCACCCCCTTTGCTATGAAGCCCACTATGAAGCCCCTAAAAAAGATCTGGTGCAACCAATTACCTTCATAAGTCACATAATTAGTTAAATAAAGTCCACCTGTGTGCAATCTAAGTGTCACATGATCTGTCACATGATCTCAGTATATATAAAGCTGTTCTGAAAGGCCCCAGAGTCAGCAACACCACTAAGCAAGGAGCACCACCAAGCAAGCGCACCATGAAGACCAAGGAGCTCTCCAAACAGTTCAGGGACAAAGTTGTGGAGAAGTACAGATTAGGGTTGGGTTATAAATAAATATCCGAAACTTTGATCATCCCACGGAGCAATTAAATCCATTATTAAAAAAAGGAAAGAATATGACACCACAACAAACCTGCCAAGAGAGTGCCGCCCAACAAATCGGATCAGGCAAGGAGGGCATTAATCAGAGAAGCACCAAAGATAACCCTGAAGAAGCTGCAAAGCTCCAAAGTGGAGATTGGGGTATCTGTCCATAGCACCACTTAAAGCAGTACACTCCACAGAGCTGGGCATAAAAACAATAAGCAAACATGTTTGGTGTTCGACAAAAGGCATGTGGGAGACTCCCCAAACATATGGAAGAAGGTACTCTGGTCAGATGAGACTAAAATTTAGCTTTTTGGCCATCAGGGAAAACGCTATGTCTGGTGCACACACAACACCTCCCATTAACCAGAGAATACCATCCCCACAGTGAAGCATGGTGCTGGCAGCATCATGTTGTGGGGATGTTTTTCATCGGCAGGGACTAGGAAACTGGTCAGAATTGAAGGAATGATGGATGGCGCTAAATACAGGGAAATTCTTGAGGGAAACCGGTTTGTCTTCCAGAGATTTGAGACTGGGATGGAGGTTCACATTTCAGCAGGACAATGACCCGAAGCATACTGCAGAAGCAACACTCGAGTGATTTAAGGGGAAACATTTAAATGTCTTGGAATGGCCTAGTCAAAGCCCAGACCTCAATCCAATTGAGAATCTGTGGTATGACTTAAAGATTGCTGGACACCAGCGGAACCCATCCAACTTGAAGGAGCTGGAGCACTTTTGCCTTGAAGAATGGACAAATCTTTTTTTTTTTTGTAGTGTTCTCTTGTTTGTTTCACAGTAAAACTTATTTTGCATCTTCAAAGTGGTAGGCATGTTGTGTAAATCAAATGATACAAACTCCCCAAAAATCTATTTTCATTCCAGGTTGTAAGGCAACAAAATAGGAAAAATGCCAAGGGGGATGAATACTTTCGCAAGCCACTGTATTTGTTCTAACGTTTTTCTACTACATACCATAAGAAAACTGAGCATTTTCTCACACATTATGCATGTTTACAGTTTGCACTACTGTGCAGTATGTGCTTTGGTACACAGCCCACCTCTAGTAATATAATATCCACATCCTCCCATTTCTTTTACCTTTATTTAACTAAGCAAGTCAGTTAAGAACACATTCTTATTTTCAATGATGGCCTAGGAACAGTGGGTTAACTGCCTGTTCAGGGGCAGAACGACAGATTTGTACCTTGTCGGCTCGGGGATTTGAACTTGCAACCTTTCGGTTACTAGTCCAACACTCTAACCACTAGGCTACCTTGCCGCCCCCTTTCTCTGACCGTAACCAATACTAAACCAAACTTTGAACTGTGACCTTAGGGTGACAAGGAGGAGGATACTACCTACCTACAGTTGAAGTCAGAAGTTTACATACACTTAGGTTGGAGTCACTAAAACTCATTTTTCAACCACTCCACAAATTTCAGACAGGACAGGATTGTTTACAGACAGATTATTTCACTTATAATTCACTGTACCACAATTCCAGTGGGTCAGAAGTTTACATACACTAAGTTGACTGTGCCTTTAAACCGCTTGGAAAATTCCAGAAAATAATGGAATAATGGCTTTAGAAGCTTCTGATAGGCTAATTGACATCATTTGAGTCATTTGGAGGTGCACCTGTGGGTGTATTTCAAGGTCTACCTTCAAACTCAGTGTCTCTTTGCTTGACATCATAGGAAAATCAAAAGAAATCAGCCAAGACCTCAGAAACAAAATGTAGACTTCAACACGTCTGGTTCATCCTTGGGAGCAATTTCCAAATGCATGAAGGTACCACGTTCATCTGTACAATTAATAGTACGCAAGTATAAACACCATGGGACCACACAGCCGTCATACCGCTCAGGAAGGAGACGTGTTCTGTCTCCTAGAGATGAATGTACTTTGGTGCATTCAGAACAGCAGCAAAGGACCTTGTGAAGATGCTGGAGGAAACACAAAAGTACAAAAGTATCTATATCCACAGTAAAACGTGTCCTATATCAACATAACTTGAAAGGCCGCTCAGCAAGAAAGAAGCCACTGCTCCAAAACCGCCATAAAAAAAGCCAGACTATGGTTTGCAACTACACATTGGGGACAAAGATTGTACTTTTTGGAGAAAGGTCCTCTGGTCAGATGAAACAAAAATAATTATGTTTGGCCATAATGACCATCGTTATGTTTGGAGGAAAAAGGGGGAGGCTTGCAAGGTGAAGAACACCATCCCAACCGTGAGGCACAGGGGTGGCAACATCATGTTGCCGGGGTGCTTTGCTGCAGGAGGGACTGGTGCACTTCACAAAATAGATGGCGTCATGAGAAATGGAATTTATGTGAATATATTGAAGCAACATTTCAAGACATCAGTCAGGAAGTTAAAGTTTGGTCGCAAATGGGTCTTCCAAGTTGTTTCAAAATGGTTTAAGGACAACAAAGTCAAGGTATTGGAGTGGCCATCACAAAGCCCTGACCTCAATCCTATTGAAAATTTGTGGGCAGAACTGAAAAAGCTTGTGCGAGCAAGGAGGCCTACTAACCTTACTCAGTTACACCAGCTCTGTCAGGGGGAATGGACCAAATTTCACCCAATTTATTGTGGGAAGCTTGTGGAAGGCTACCCGAAACGTTTGACCCAAGTTAAACAATTTAAAGGCAATGCTACCAAATACTAATTGAGTGTATGTACAATTCTGACCCACTGGGACTGTGATAAAATAAATAAAAGCTGAAATAAATCACTCTCTACTATTATTCTGACATTTCACATTATTAAAATAAAGTGCTGATCCTAACTGACCCAAGACAGGGAATTTATACTAGGATTAAATGTCAGGAATTTTGAAGAACTGAATTTAAATGTATTTGGCTAAGGTGTATGTACACTTATGACTTCCAAATGGATCTATACTGAACAAAAATATTAATGCAACATGCAACAATTTCAATGAGTTACAGTTCGTATAAGGAAATCAGTCAATTGAAATAAATGAATTTGGCCCTAATCTATGGATTTCACGACTGGGCAGGAGTGCAGCCATTGGTGGTTCTGGGAGGGCATAGGCCCACCAACTTGGGTGCCAGACTTAGCCAATCAGAATGAAGCTTTATTTCATCAGCTGTCTGTGTGACTGGTCTCAGACGATCCCGCAGGTGAAGTCAGATGTGGAGGTCCTGGGTTGGCGCTGTTACACGTGGTCTGCGGTTGTGAGGCTGGTTGGACGTACTGCCAAATCTCTAAAACAATGTTGGAGATGGATTATGGTAGCGAAATTAACATTAAATTCTGCAGTCATCATGCCATTTACATGCTCCCTCAACTTGAGGGATCTGTCACATGTTGTGACACAAAACTGCACATTTTAAAGTGGACTTTTATTGTCCCTAGCATAAGGTGCACCTGTGTAATGATCATGCTGTTTAATCAACATCTTGATATGCCACACCTGTCAGGTGGATGGATTATCTTGGAAAAGGAGAAATGCTCACAACAGGGATGTGCACAAATTTGTGCACCAAATTTTAGACAATAAGCATTTTTGTGCATATGGAACATTTCTGGGATCTTTTATTTCAGCTTATGATACATGGGACCAACACTTAATATTTTGCGTTTATATTTCTGTTTAGTATATTAGAAAGTGGAGTCAATTTGGAGAGAAACCTAAACTGGTACCTCCACTGATGACCCTGATCGTGTAGAGGCTAAAGGCCAGTAGAGGGTGCTGCTGCCACACTCCACATGCTTTTCCCAGATGTGCAGGTTTTGGTTCCAGAGCAGCGACTGATTCAACAAAAAAAATGTATAATAATCAAGCCTTTGAGAAGTTGACATTAGTTGAATCAGGTGTTGGTGTGCTACTTTTACTAAGTAGAGGTTGAAAGCTAATGTTTGTAATTACTAATTAAACCCTGACTAAAAATGAGGAAAATTATTGGCAAGAGAGCTGTAAAGTGATGGAGATCACTGCTGCTCTGAAATGGAACCATATTACATATTGCATTTGAAGTAATTGAAAAAAAATGACAAACCTAAAAGGTAATTACGTGATCAGAGGATTTATAAAAGGGGACGGAGATTAATTTGTGCCACAACTCATGAGGATCTGTCCCAAACAATCAAACTGGGCCCTTCGGGTTGTCAATGGTTTGAAGCAGAGTCAATATTTACAAAACATTGCCATAGGCTTTGGCTTGGAAGTGCTAGAATGCACCCTCCACATGCTAAAAATGAATAAATTCTTGTTCTTAAACCCATGTCTTCAAACACAGCCTGCCACCCGATAGGGGCAGGAGGATTGAGATGGAGGCCCTGAAAAACTGACAGCCCAGCATCTTTTTTTATTTTATATATTTAACCTTTAATTAACTAGGCAGGTCAGTTAAGAACAAATTCTTTGCAATGACGACCAAACCCTAACGACGCTGGGCAAATTGTGTGCCGTCCTATTGGACTCCCAATCATGGCCGGTTGTGATACAGCCTGGGACCGAACCAGGGTTTCTGTAGTGACACCTCTAGAACTGAGATGCAGTGCCTTAGAACGCTGCGTCACTCGGGAGCCCAACTAAAAAAGGTGCTACCAACCTCCTGTGATATATACATATATAGTTCTGGTCTGACTACTTCGTGACCACTGATCTCAAAAGGACTATTCAGCACTGTAAAGTAAGAAAAATCCTATAAAATTTTACTCAAATGGTGCGCCAAAATGTACTTTCATCTATCAGTGGTCACAGACCAAAAGGAGATGAATATACATTTACATGTTTTATTGGGACAGTCAGTGGAAAGATAGGATGACAGACGGTAGCAAAGCTACCACCACTAACGCAAGTGCCAGCGTTGCGTAATCGTACGCCACCTCCTGCTTGGCTCACACTGCTAAAAATACCAGCGTCTCTGCAGATCCATCCGATATGATCATGTGTGTCTAGGATCAAATGACTTCACCATTCCTCGGTGTCAGGCAGTCGCTAGCCTGCCCAGTGTGTGAAGATGCAACTAGAGCTTATTTTGGGTCCCATTCGAGGCCAACGTCAGGACAAGCTGCTAAGAGGGCAAGGCTGGAAGCAAGGGGCTCTAGTGGCTACCATGGAGAGCTTGACTCCAGGTGACAAGGCCTATAACTAACTCACATGTCCAAGACTCTCTTTAAAAGGTTTGTTTAATGCTAAATTCAATTTGTACTGTACATAGATACTCCCCACTGCATGCTCATACAAAACAGGATCCTGTGCCCACTGCATGCTCATACAAAACAGGTTCCTGTGCCCACTGCATGCTCATACAAAACAGGATCCTGTGCCCACTGCATGCTCATACAAAACAGGATCCTGTGCCCACTGCATGCTCATACAACAGGTTCCTGTGCCCACTGCATGCTCATACAAAACAGGATCCTGTGCCCACTGCATGCTCATACAAAACAGGATCCTGTGCCCACTGCATGCTCATACAAAACAGGATCCTGTGCCCACTGCATGCTCATACAAAACAGGATCCTGTGCCCACTGCATGCTCATACAAAACAGGATCCTGTGCCCACTGCATGCTCATACAAAACAGGATCCTGTGCCCACTGCATGCTCATACAAAACAGGATCCTGTGCCCACTGCATGCTCATACAAAACAGGATCCTGTGCCCACTGCATGCTCATACAAAACAGGATCCTGTGCCCACTGCATGCTCATACAAAACAGGATCCTGTGCCCACTGCATGCTCATACAAAACAGGATCCTGTGCCCACTGCATGCTCATACAAAACAGGATCCTGTGCCCACTGCATGCTCATACAAAACAGGATCCTGTGCCCACTGCATGCTCATACAAAACAGGTTCCTGTGCCCACTGCATGCTCATACAAAACAGGTTCCTGTGCCCACTGCATGCTCATACAAAACAGGATCCTGTGGTAAGCAGTAACAGCTCAAGAGGAAACGGATGGATGAATGGATGGATGAATGGATGGATGAATGGGTCCAAGAGCAGTAAATCACTAATAACAGGTATAGTCAGCCCTTTATTCTAGGATTGAGACACTCATAAGACTGTAGAAATAGTTGAGGGCAATGAGACAGTACATTCACAAAAAGATAAAAGAAAATGTCCAGAAAACAACAAATAATTGAACTGGAGGGTATAACAAAGCTGCCACTGAAGGAGCACTCAGGTTTCAGAAAGTTGTGTTGTGTTTTTACAAAGAAATCATTCTCAGATACAATAAAAAAAAAAAAAAAAATCACAAGTCCATCTGAATATTGTTCTGAGAAAATAATGGATAGAACACGTAATACCATGAGCACACGACATAGACGTGTGCATTAACTTTAGAGGACATTCAATACCAGCAGCATTTGATCAAGTGCAGGCAAAGCCATTAAACCACAACAAACAGGATCTAAGACTTTCTGAAGATAAAATACATCAATTACAGAGAAAACTTGAAAAATACATGCATGTCTTGCCCACTGTTACAGGATTAGGTGCACGTGTGAGAGATGGAGACAGAAATCGAAAGTTATTCATTCCTGTTTGTAGATATCATTCAAGATGTAAATGTGCTGGCCTGAGTAGAGTTATGCTATTAACTGCTACTTTGACATTTTTTTTAAATGGACTAGTATTAGTCTACGCTCTGCTAACACTTAAAATGTGGAAATTGTTTTTACAGTACTTACAAATTAAACTTGTAACACACACACACACACAAAGTACCAGTCAAAAGTTTGGACACACCTACTCATTCAATGGTTTCTTTATTTGTACACTTTCCTACATTGTAGAATAATAGTGAAGACATCAAAACTATGAAAGAACACATATGGAATCATGTTACCAAAATGTTAAATCAAAATATATTTGAGATTCTTCAAAGTAACCACCCTTTTCCTTGATGATAGAATGCTAAGAGTGTGCAAAGCTATCAACCAGCTTCACGAGGTAGTCACCTGGAATGCATTTCAATTAACAGGTGTGCCTTGTTAAAAAAGTTCATTTGCCTCCTTCTTAATGCATTTGAGCCAACCAGTTCTGTTGTGACAAGGGTGGTATACAGAAGATAGTATATACTTGGTATTTTACCAAATAGGCCTATGGAAAGAGCAGCTCAAATAAGCAAAGAGAAACGACAGTCATTACAGGTTTGTCAAGACATGAAGGTCAGTCAATCCGGAAAATGTCAAGAACTTTGAATGTTTCTTCATACGCAGTCGCAAAAAAAATCATCAAGCGCTATAAAAATGGCTCTCATGAGGCCCGCCATAGGAAAGAAAGACCCAGTTTTACCTCTGCTGCAGACGATAAGTTCATTAGAATTACCAGCCTCAGAAATTACAGCACAAGTAAAAGCTTCACAGAGTTCAAGTGACAGACATCTCAACATCAACTGTTCAGAGGAGACTGAGTGAATCAGGGCTTCATGGTCAAATTGCTGCAAAGAAACCACCACTAAAAGGACAACAATAAGAATAAGAGACTTGCTTGGGCCAAGAAACACGAGTAATGGACATTAGACCAGTGGAAATCTGTCCTTTGGTCTGATGAGTCCAAATTTGAGATTTTTGGTTCCAACCGCTGTGTCTTTGTGAGACGCAGAGTAGGTGAATGGATGATATCAACATGTGTGGTTCCCACCATGAAGAATGGAGGTGTCGTGAGGGTGCTTTGCTGGTAACACTGTCAGTGAAAAATATAGAATTCAAGGCACGCTACCACAGCATTCTGCAGCGATACGGCATCCCATCTGGTTTGCGCTTAGTGGTACTATCATTTGTTTTTCAACAGGACAATGACCCAACACACCTCCAGGCTGTGTAAGGGCCATTTGACCAAGAAGGAGAGTGATGGAGTGCTGCATCAGATGACCTGGCCTCCACAATCACCCGACCTCAACCCAATTGGTATGGGATGAGTTGGACCGCAGAGTGAAGGAAAAGCAGCCATCAAGTGTTCAGCATATGGGAACTCCTTCAAGACTGTTGGAAAAGCATTCCAGGTGAAGCTGGTTGAGGCATAACGTGGCTATTTTGAAGAATCTCAAATATATTTGGATTTGTTTAACCCTTTTTTGGTTACTACATGATTCCATGTGTGTTATTTCATAGTTTTGAAGTCATCACTATTATTTTACAATGTAGAAAAAAGTTATAAAATAAAAAATAAAAAAAAATTAACTTGAATGAGTAGCTGTGCCCAAACTTGACTGGTACCGTGTGTGTGCGTGTGATATATAAATAAATTAAAAAACTCAGCAAAAAAGAAACGTCCCTTTTTCAGAACCCTGTCTTTCAAAGATAATTCATAAAAATCCAAATATCTTCATTGTAAAGGGTTTAAACACGGTTTCCCATGCTTGTTCAATAAACCAGACAATTGATGAACATGCACCTGTGGAAAGGTCGTTAAGACACTAACAGCTTACAGACGGTTGGCAATTAAGGTCACAGTTATGAAAACGTAGGACACTAAAGAGGCCTTTCTATGGACTCTGAAAAACACCAAAAGAAAGATGCCCAGGATCCCTGCTCATCTTCGTGAACGTGCCTTGGGCATGCTGCAAGGAGGCATGAGGACTGCAGATGTGGCCAGGGCAATAAATTGCAATGTCCGTACTGTGAGACGCCTAAGACAGCACTACAGCGAGACAGGACGGACAGCTGGTCATCCTTGCAGTGGCAGACCACGTGTAACACCTGCACGGGATCAGTACACCCGAACATCACACCTGCGGGACAGGTACAGGATAGAAGCAACAACTGCCCGAGTTACACCAGGAACACACAATCCCTCCATCAGTGCTCAGACTGTCCTCAGTAGGCTGAGAGAGGCTGGACTGAGTGCTTGTAGGCCTGTTGTAAGGCAGGTCCTCACCAGACATCAACGGCAACAATGTCACCTGTAGGCACAAACCCACCGTCGCTGGACCAGACAGGACTGGCAAAAGTGCTCTTCACTGACGAGTCGTGGTTTTGTCTCAAAGGTGATGGTCGGATTCATGTTTATCATCGAAGGAATGAGCGTTACACCGAGGCCTGTACTCTGGATCGATTTGGAGGTGGAGGGTCCATCATGGTCTGGGGCGGTGTGTCACAGCATCATCGGACTGAGCTTGTCGTCATTGCAGGCCATCTCAACACTGTGCGTTACAGGAAAGACATCCTCCTCCCTCATGTGGTACCCTTCCTGCAGGCTCATCCTGACGTGACCCTCCAGCATGACAATGCCACCAGCCATACTGCTCATTCTGTGCGTGATTTCCTGCAAGACAGGAATGTCAGTGTTCTGCCATGGCCAGCGAAGAGCCCGGATCTCAATACCATTGAGCACGTCTGGGACCTGTTGGACCGGAGGGTGAGGGCTAGGGCCATTCCCCCCAGAAATGTCAGGGAACTTGCAGGTGCCTTGGTGGAAGAGTCTCACAGCAAGAACTGACAAATCTGGTGAAGTCCATGAGGAGATGCACTGCAGTACTTAATGCAGCTGGTGGCAACACCAGATACGGACTTACTTTTGATTTTGAACCCCCTCCCCTGCTTTGTTCAGGGACACATTATTCAATTTCTGTTAGTCACATGTCTGTGGAACTTGTTCATTTTATGTCTCAGTTGTTGAAACTTATGTTCATACAAATATTTACACATGTTAAGTTTGCTGAAAATAAACAGTTGACAGTGAGAGTTTCTTTTTTTGCTGAGTTTATATGACAAATATTGCAGTGTTATGCAACGTCCATTCCAAAACAGCACATTTCCACTATTTCAAGTAGATATAAAAGATTGTCAAGTATTGCAACACACTGGAAAGTTCCAACCCTGACAATGTTGTGCTTCTTCTCCTTCTTGGATTGATGTCTACTCAGAGAGATGGGTCCCGATTCTCCACCCTTGTGTGCACTTGCACAATATGTGAAAAGGATGTAGAATTTGGACAGCCTTAGTAAGGTAGATAAAGCCTGGTCAGACAGGAAACGGGAAGTTTCAAAATGTCAAGTCATCCCCCACTGGCTGCGAGATCAGAAGAAATCCTGAGGACCCAGGTGAATTATAATAGGAGTGGCAATTGTCTGTGGCTGGTAAAAGGCACTGTCAATGTACAAACCACCTACAGAGAGAGAGGGAGAAAGAAGGGGAGGGAGCAGAGAGACTTTAGTTATGACCGTGGCCTGTAGGAATCAGGGTTATGAGAGG
The DNA here is from genome assembly GCF_002021735.2 of Oncorhynchus kisutch. NCBI lineage: Eukaryota > Metazoa > Chordata > Actinopteri > Salmoniformes > Salmonidae > Oncorhynchus > Oncorhynchus kisutch. The sequence goes on along the minus strand of NC_034176.2, from coordinate 21,143,654 downwards.
ATTGCGGTGGATATTTAAAACAAAAAAGTGGTGACTTGGGTCTAGCTGTGAATTTCAGAACACTAGGCAAGAAGTAATGATATACAATTGAAAAAAATTAATGAATATTATTTATCTCAAAATACGTCTCAAACAACTCAAGTAACCAATTAAATGTATAGATTAGGAACAAAAGACGTATTAATAACAAAAATGTATGGACAATCAATATCCATTGAACAAGATCGATTTTACAGTGCATTCAAGCGAGTATTTTTGTACCCTTAAAAATATATCATACAAAAACTATACAAAATATAAAATAAAAACAATCATATTTTTTAAAGTCTCTGTCTAAGTTGTACACATGGGGGTGAACAGCCGTCCTAAATCAGAGAGTCGTGGTGCGAGACGGAAGACGGGACAATTGTAGAACAGGGAACATTAGAGGGCATTCTCGAGCAAAAACCTACAAAGATGTTTTTTATTTTTTTTATGTAGTCTATCCATTCAAATTAAACTTAGAACATAGTCTAGTCCTGTGTATCAGTCAAGTGGACTGAACCAGTCAAGAGATCAAAAATGTAAAAGTGCAGATATAATACTGATCTCACATTTTACTATTCTATGTCTGACCACCCTCATTAAGAAATCAGGAAATGGAAAGGTGAGGTGGAACAACAAGCAAATGCATGACACGGTCTAGTAGCTGCTGGCCCCTGCTTACCATAGGCAGGGAAGGGAGCTGCAGGACCATAGCCAAATGGAGCTCCATAGCCTGAAAACAGAGGTCAAGGAACTTGTTACAGGAGTAGTACTTCTACACCGAGTATACCAAACATTAGGAACAGCTTCCTAATATTGAGTTGCGCCCCCCCCCCTCCCTTTTGTACTCAGACCAGCCTCAGTTTGTCAGCGCATGGACTCTACAAGGCGTCAAAAGCGTTACACAGGGATGCTGGCTCATGTTGACTCCAATGCTTGTAATATTTGTGTCAAGTTCACTGGATGTCCTTTGGGTGGTGGACCATTCTTGATACACATGAAACTGTTCAGCATGAAAAACCCAGCAGGGTTGCAGTTCTTGACACAAACCAGTGTGCCTGGCACCTACTACCATACCCCATTCAAAGGCACTTAAATATTTTGTCTTGCCCATTAACCATCAATGGCACACATACACAATCCATGTCTCAAGGCTTAAAAATCCTTCTTTAAATGGTCTCCTCCCCTTCATCTACAGTGTTTGAAGTGGATTTAACAAGTGACATCAATAAGGGATCATAGCTTTCACCTGGTCAGTCTATGTCATGGAAAGAGCAGGTGTTCTTAATGTTTTATATACTCAGTGTATAGCAACAACCTAACAGACACCAGGATTGTTGTCAATCCCATTTAAATTCCAGTCAATTCAGAAAATTCACCAAATTCCAAAACGTCCCAATTTTAAAGCATTGAAAAGAAAAGAAATTTCAGTGTTGTTCCTGAATTGATTGGAATTGAAATGAATTTGACCCCAAACCTGACAGACCACGCACTTACACACCAAGCCCCGGGTCTTACCTGGTGGGAGGTACCCATGGGTAGGTGGAGCACTGATATAAGGTGCTCTGTGCATCACTGGCCTGGTTCTAGGCCTGCTGTGGGCATGGACTGGGATAGACACCGTTGACGACACAGTTCTCTTCACCTGCAAACACACACATTCATTACGGTTATGGCGTCACCTTTCCAGACATTTGGACATATGCTGCACGACTAATATCAATTCTATGGATGTGCCGACAGTGATGTTTGTCCACCCACCGGTGTCCTGGGCCCCCTCGTATTGTTGTGGGGGTCTTTTGAGTCAGAGAAGAGTCTCTTCAGAGCAGCGAGGGCAGCACTAGCCTTCGCTGCTTTCTTATTGGGCCCAGAGCCTCTGAACTTCTGTTTATCAACTTCCACCTACAGTACACATCACACACTGTCAATCATTCAGAACTACACTTCACAGCCCAGTGAAATAGCAAAGCTCTAGATTCATTTTTTTGTTTTTAGATAAGTCAGATAAATTATGTAAAGTGAAAGGTCAAGCAGGTGCAAGGCTGTGGTGTGTGTGTGTGTGTGTGTGTGTGTGTGTGGGGATAAAGACCTCTATGATGAAGCGTTTGTCGTAGCTGCCGCCAGTCTCTGATAAGAGTTCATACTTCAGGCCTCTGCGTTTCTCGTTCAGCTCCATCACTGGGTTCTTGCCCCCTGGCGTGAGGAGAGGGCCTGGGATGCGGGACTAGGGATGATAATATGGGGGGAAATCACTACCCCCGTATAGTTGAACTGAGCAATGTTAGGGATGAGTCCAGTCTGTGAACCACACAAAACTTTAACCCGGGATGTACACCCTTCTAACATCATTCTCACTTATAAGAAAACACAATGAAAGTCAGACAATCTGGACCTGAATAATGAGCTTTCAAATGCTGTTATGACAGAACAGGTTGTCATGTTAGTGTGACGGTTGTGTGGTTAGCTCGTGCGGTTAGTGTGACGGTTGTGTGGTTAGCTCGTGCGGTTAGTGTGACGGTTGTGTGGTTAGCTCGTGCGGTTAGTGTGACGGTTGTGTGGTTAGCTCGTGCGGTTAGTGTGACGGTTGTGTGGTTAGCTCGTGCGGTTAGTGTGACGGTTGTGTGGTTAGCTCGTGCGGTTAGTTTGATATAGGGCTGGGCGAGGCCTTATTTTTAACCAAATGTTGAAATTGCGACTCGCATCAAAACACTTGGGTGAACTATAAAAATGGAAGTTACACGCCGCATATCACATTTAACAAACCAAACATTCAAATAACGTTATAGAAGGTAAAGTAAAAACCCAAACCGGTCCGTGCATCACTTCCGGTATATAGTCAAATACGGTATACCCAGCCCAAGTATGACGGTTGTGAGGTTACCTCGTGTTGTCGGTGTGACGGTTGTGTGGTTACCTCGCATGTGTCTGTGGAGGTGACAGAGTTGCTTCTGGAGCTGGTGGACATTCTGTCGTTTCTCTCACTTCTGTGGTTTCGTCCCTCACCGTCAGACCTCTCATCAGCGCTCAGGGAGTCCAGGTCCACTTCGAAGCCAGCTGGGTAACCAAGAGCCTGTAGGACCTGGAGACCATGAGCAAGAGGAACAAAGGTGTGGTCAAATAATATGCACTGTAAGATCTAGAGGAGCAGCACTTACTTGGACACAGTGTGTCATGATAGAGAGCACCCAAAAGTTGTCATATCTGCCATGAGTCCATGTAATACTGTCCATGTCACAGTGCTACATTACAGGTACAGATGATTCTACGTCTTTGTTCAAAATCCACTTCTGTCCTCTGCCTGTCCTAACTGTTAATCTTCATCCTCTCGTAACATGTATCCCCCATTCACAGGAGGCTGCTGAGGGGAACAGCTCATAATAATGTCCAGAACGGAGCTAATGGAATGGCATATTCCATTCCACTGATTCCGCTCCAGCCATTACCACAAGCCCGTTCTCCCAAATGAAAGGTGCCACCAACCTCAAGTTACTCCATTTGTTTATCCTGTGACATTTACAGAAATAGGTTTGTTACCTTAAGTGCTACTTTGAGTTTGGCAGTCTTCTTGGAAGAGCCAGAGGCCTCATGGACAGTGCCCTGTACGTCCACAGACATGGTAAAGACTGGAGTGTGGACCGGGCCAGACTGGGACAACAGCTTATAATGCAGCCCCGGGTGGACCTGGTTCAGTCTCATCAGGGCATTCATGGGGTGGTTGGGGTCCATCATCTTACTGTCCAGAACTAGGAGGAGGAAACATGGAGACCATACAGGTATTCAATAACATCAATCAAAAGTATGCCGTTGAAGTCAGAAGTTTACATACACCTCAGCAAAATACATTTAAACTCAGTTTTTCACAATTCCTGACATTTAATCCTAGTAAAAATGATCTTAGGTCAGTTAGGATCACCACTTATTTTAAGAACGTGAAATGTCAGAATAATAGTAGAGAGATGTAAAATATATCACTACCCACTTTAAACAATGCTACCTAATATAATGTTTACATACCCTACATTATTCATCTCATATGTATACGTATATACTGTACTCTATCATCTACTGCATCTTTATGTAATACATGTATCACTAGCCACTTTAACTATGCCACTTTGTTTACATACTCATCTCATATGTATATACTGTACTCGATACCATCTACTGTATCTTGCCTATGCCGCTCTGTACCATCACTCATTCATATATCTTTATGTACATATTCTTTATCCCCTTACACTTGTGTGTATAAGACAGTAGTTTTGGAATTGTTAGTTAGATTACTTGTTGGTTATTACTGCATTGTCGGAACTAGAAGCATAAGCATTTCGCTACACTCGCATTAACATCTGCTAACCATGTGTATGTGACAAATAAAATTGGATTTGAGAATTATTTATTTCAGCTTTTTTTTCTTTCATCAAATTCCCAGTGGGTCAGAATATTATATACACTCAATTAGTGCTTGGTGGCATTGCCTTTAAATTGTTTAACTTGGGTCAAACGTGCCGGGTAACCTTCCACAAGCTTCCCACAATAAGTTGGGTGGATTTTGGACTGATGTCCTGAGATGTTGCTTCAATATATCCACATCATTTTCCATCCCTCATGATGCCATCTATTTTGCACAAAAGTACGTTCATCTCTAGGACACAGAACGCGTCTCCTTCCTGAGCGGTATGACAGCTGCGTGGTCCCATGGTGTTTATACTTGCGTACTATTGTTTGTACAGATGAACGCGATACCTTCAGGCGTTTGGAAATTGCTCCCAAGGATGAAACAGACTTGTGGAGGTCTACAATTTTGTTTCTGATGTCTTGGCTGATTCATTTTCATTTTCCCATGATGTCAAGCAAAGAGGCACTGGGTTTGAAGGTAGGCCTTGAAATACATCCACAGGTACACCTCCAATTGACTCAAATGATGTCAATTAGCCTATCATACGCTTCTAAAGCAATGACAGGATTTTCTGGAATTTTCCAAGCTGTTTAAAAGGCACAGTCAACTTAGTGTATGTAAACTTCTGACCCACTGGAATTGTGATACAGTGAATTATAAGTGAAATAATCTGTCTGTAAAAAATAGTTATAAAATTACTTGTGTCATGCAAAGTAGATGACCTAACCTGACTTGCCAAAATTATAGTTTAACAAGAAATGTGTTAAGTGATTAAAACAAGTTTTAAATGACTCCAACGTAAGTGAATGTAAACTTACAACTTCAACTGTATGTGGTACATTGTGATTCTGAACAGCTGAGTAGTTTCATTCTGTACAGTACTTTCTAGGTCTAATTCTATACAGACGATTCTGATTCTATACTAGATCAGCACGGCAAGTGTTCAAGGTGTGTTCTAATCTAAATGCCCAGGCCGACGAGGAGTGATAGTGAGGGTGGGAACAGGTGTGTCAGAGTAGGAGGTGGTGGTGGTAATACATGGATTGTGCTGTAATGTAGGTAGGGTGTCCTGTGATAGGTAGGGTGTCCCTGTGAGTAAGGTGTCCTGTAAAAAAAAAACGCATTCGGAAAATATTCAGACCCCTTGACTTTCTCCCCCAATTCCGTTAAGTTACAGCCTTATTTTCCCCTCGTCAATCTACACACAATACTCCATAATGACAAAGCAAAAACAGGTTTAAAAAAATAAATAAAATGTAAATATCACATTTACATAAGTATTCAGACCCTCTACTCAATACTTTGTTCAAGCACCTTTGGCAGCAATTACAGCATTGAGTCTTCTTGGGTATATCGCAGCGGTCTAAGGCACTGCATCTCAGTGCTTGAGGCGTCATTATAGACCCTGGTTTGATTCCAGGCTGTATCACAACCGGCCGTGATTGGGAGTCTCATAGGGCGGTGCACAATTGGCCCAGCGTCATCCGGGTCAGCGTTTGGCCGGGGTAGGCCGTTAATGTAAATAAGAAATTGTTCTTAACTGACTTGCCTAGTTAAATAAAAAAATCGAATAAAAAAGCTTGGCACACCTGCATTTGGGGAGTTTTTCCTATTCTTCTCTGCAGATCCTCTTAAGCTCTGTCAGGTTGAATGGGGAGCGTCATTGCACAGCTATTTTCAGGTCTCTCCAGAGATGTTAGATCGGGTTCAAGTCCGGGCTCTGGTTGGGCCACTCAAGGACATTCAGAGACTTGTCCAAAGCCATTCTTGGTTGTCTTGGCTGTATGCTTAGGGTCGTGGTCCTGTTGGAAGGTGAACCTTCGCCCCAGTCCGAGGTCCTGAGAGCGCTGAAGCAGGTTTTCATCAAGGAACTCTGTACTTTTCTCCGTTCATCTTTCCCTTGATCCCGACTAGCCTCCCAATCCCTGCCACTGAAAAACATCCCCTCAGCATGATGCTGCCACCACCATTTTTCACCGTAGGGATAGTGCCAGGTTTCTTCCAGACGTGACACTTGGCATTCAGGCCAAATCCTTCAATCTTCTTTTCGTCAGACCAGAATCTTGTTTCTCATGGTCTGAGAGTCTTTAGGCAAACTCCAAGCGAGCTGTCATGTGCCTTTTACTGAGGAGTGGCTTCCAAAGGCCTGATTTGTGGAGTGCTGCAGAGATGGTAGACCTTCTGGAAGGTTTTCCCATCTCCACAGAGGAACCATCGGTCACCTCCATGACCAAGGCTCTTCTCCCCTGATTGCTCAGTTTGGCCAGTGGCCAGCTCTAGGAAGAGTCTTGGTGGTTCCTAACTTCTTCCATTTAATAATGATGGAGGCCACTGTGTTCTTGGGGACCTTCAATGCTGCAGACATTTGTGTGCCTTTCCAAATCATGTCCAATCAAGTAGTAGAAACATCTCAAGGATGTTCAATGGAAACAGGATGTACCTGCGCTCAACTTCAAGTCTCATAGCAAAGGGTCTGAATAGTTAAGGTATTTCTGTTAAAAAATAATAACTGTGTAAAAAGGTCTAAAAAAAGAGTTCACTTTTTCATCATGGGGTATTGTGTGTAGATTGATGAGGAAACAAATATTTGTATACATTTTAGAATAAGACTAATGTAACAAAATTTGGAAAAAGTCAAGGGGTGTGAATACTTTGAGTGCACTCTAGGTAGGGTTTCCTGAGAGAGATAGATAATTGTGTGTGAGACTGCCTGGTGTGTGTGTGGGGGGGGGGGGGGGGGGGCTTAATCCCTAACGCATTTCAACTCCCTGCTTTGAACTGTGGGAGATTAAAGCCCTGTGGGATTGGTGTCACAGTGAGGGGGGATTTAATTACATCCGTACTAGCCATGACGGGTGAGTGAGAGATGGTATGGGATGAATACCTCACTCAAAATGCTGTTTTTGAGTAATGACATTCTGGAATGTACCAGCATTCTATTCTAGAGTTCCTGTATGGTCGACAGGCATAGGCTGATCTTTAGAAAGACTATGCATCTACATTACTTCAAGTTGTTCTCCAGGCTGAGTAGAGAGGAAAAGGATTCAGAAATGTTGAGCCAGAGCAACAGTGAATCTGACCTCCCATCAGGTTGCATTTCATCTTCTTGAAGAGTTGTCTGTTGTTAGTGTGTTCATCTTCATGCTGCCTTTTCCGGCAGGTTCCTGTGGAACAAAGTATGGATTCACCTTCAGGAGGGCAGAGACCACCTGAGATCTCTGAGTTTACGCACTAGCACATACACTCAAGGGTGAACACACACACACCTTTTTTGTCTGACCCTGAGAGTCTGTGTGAGGGTTTGGTTGGAGGGAGAGGATTCATATTCAGAACCTTATAAAGCTGTCCGAAGGCCAGGAGACGTAGGGCATGCTGAAACACACAGCAGAAACACAGTATGAAACCACATAGAATGAGGGCACAAAACGAGTCAAACACACCCACAACTCCTCTAGGAAAGAGTACTGCTAGAAATACCTACGAGGATGTAATCAACTGATTAATTAAATGTAAATATCAATCAATAGTGTTTATTTAACCCATAAGAGTCTAAGTCTAAGTAGTAGTAGTACCCCCCCCCCCCCGGGGGGGGGGGGGGTACTACTAAGCTATATGGAAATGTTTTAGCAATGATAATTTTGCTATTTGATTTAGAATTTAAAGATCCCTTGAAGAAAAAAGAAGAATTAGATGAACATTTTAATTTGACCTTACTGCCATTAGCCCATACAAAAGCATTGACTAACAGTTTCACTACATGGAAAAACAGATCTAAAGGAAGTTTTCTGAAGTGTCTATCCTACATCTGAGATGTAAGATCAGGATTCTTTATTTTATTATGTGTTTTTAACCCCTTATTTTGTATTTTACCTTTACTTATACAGGTTTTTTCTCATTGAGATTACATCTCTTTTCCAAGAGAGACCTGGTCCAATAGCAGCAGAGGGAACAACATTTCAGACAAAACAACTTACATACACTAACAACATTAAACAAAACTATAAACACACATACAGTACAACAAAAACATTTTACATTAAAAGGTCTTGACTAAAAACAGCTGGCCTAAAAACAATTACACTCTTATGATATATACATCGATCAAGTGTTTAAACTCCACCAACGAAACTAGATCATCACATTTGAAAATGTTCAGGAGAGAATTTGAGGACCACGGAGCTAAGTAACAAACTATTTTTACCATGACCTGTTCTCATTTTTTGTACTGTTAGAAGCAAATCAGAATGGGACAGTAATTTATATTTATTTACTGACCTGACAAAAAAAAAAAAAAGATAAAATTGCATTTTACCCAATATTGCCTTATAAATCAGTGTATACCAGTGTTTAAGCCTACGCAAGGTCAATGACGACCAGCCAACAGCGCTGTAGAGATCACAATGATGTGTTAGACATTTCTGATTTGAAATGAACCTGAGGGCTGCATGATACACTGAATCAAGTGCTCAGGGTAGTGGCTGAGACCTGCATATATATATATATATATATATAGGTTTTAGATTTTAGTAATTATATATATATATATATTTTAGATTTTAGTAATTATATATATATATATATATATATATATATATATATATATATATATATATATATATATATATATATATATATAATTACTAAAATCTAAAACCGACAGTAATGTACATCGTACCAGCTCCTTTGTGGACTCAAAAGAAAAAACAACTTATGCCGGTAATAAAAACTATTTTCAGCTTGAGCTTCCTTATCAAATTCTCTACATGCACAGTGAAGCTCAGCTCATCATCAACCCACACACCCAAATATGTGTACACTTTAACTTGCTCTATAGTATGTCCAGACAATGTAGCAATGACATGATTTGTAACATGACTAGCATTTGAAAATACCATGCATTTTGTTTTACCCGAATTTAGAATTAGCTTTAAATCATACAGATTCTGTTGTATGATGTTAAATGCTCTTTGGGCATTTTCAAAAGCCAAAGATAAAGTACTTCCACTTGAATAAAGAACAGTATCATCTGCATAAAAATGAACATCCACTGTTTCAATAAGATCCCCAATGTTGTTGATATACAAAATTAACAACAGTGGGCCCAAAATAGAACCTTGCGGAACACCTGAGCACACCTCTATGGACTCAGATTTACAACCATCCGATTTGATAGGTAATTTATACACCAATCTAGAGAATGACAAGTAATTCCACAACATTTCAACCTTTGCACTAACACAGCATGGTCCACGGTGTCAAAAGCCTTCGACAATTCAATAAAAACAGACACACAATATAACTTCTTATCAAGAACACAGTGGATGTCATTTAAAACCTTCAATGTTGCTGAAACAGTGCTGTGGCCAGACGTAAAACCTGATTGCATTCCATTTAAGATATTGTTTTCTTGGAAGTAGACCTTAAGCTGCCTACTAACTAAGGACTCTAGTACCTTTGACAGTACAGACAATTTTGATATGGATGGGTCGAAGTAGCGAAGGATCGCCACCTTTCAGGAGAGGCAGTACAAAAGCAGATTTCCATAACTTGGGGATTTCCTTAACATCAAGCGTGAAGTTAAAAATACGGGGAGGCAGGGAGGCAATGATGTCTGCAGCTAAGTGTAGTGTAGGAGGCGGGGTCTAGTTCATCAGGACCAGGGGATTTTTTTAAATCAAATTTTTTCAGGGCTTTACACACTTCTGAAACAGAAAATAATGAAAAGGAGAACCCTGTGAAGGAGTGCACAGGGGTGTCAGGTAAATTCCTTTGACCTTTTCAAATAAACTGCCTGCATCTAAAAAATGCTGATTCAAGGCTTTCAGAATGGAGGTTCTCTCAGTTACAATCTGTGTATCGACCAACAATTGTTTGGGAAGCTAGGTATCTTTTTTGCACTCCAAACCCTACACTACTTGCCAAAATTTGGATGGGTTATTTACATTTTTGTGAAGTAGATTTCAGGTAGTGGTCTGCTTTCAATTTGTCGTCACTAAACAGTCTCAATATACAGTAGAAGTCAGAAGTTAACATGCACTTACCGGTAGGTTGGAGTCATTAAAACTCGTTTTTCAACCACTCTACAAATTTCTTGTTAACAAAACTATAGTTTTGGCAAGTTGGTTAGGACATCTACTTCATGCATGACAAGTGATTTTTCCAACAATTGTTTACAGACAGATTATTTCACTGTATCACAATTCCAGTGGGTCAGAAGTTTACATATACCAAGTTGACTGTGCCTTTAAACAGCTTGGAAAATTCGATAAAAAGATGCCATAGCTTTAGAAGCTTCTGATAGGCTAATTGATGTCAATTGGAGGTGTACCTGTGGATGTATTTCAAGTCCTACCTTCAAACTCAGTGCCTCTTTGCTTGACAAGATGGGAAAATCAAACGAAAAATCAGCCAAAAATTCTGAAATAAATTTGGAGACTTCCACAAGTCTGGTTCATCCTTGGGAGCAATTTCCAAAACACCTGAAGGTACCACATTCATCTGTACAAACAATAGTATGCAAGTATAAACACCATGGGACCACGCCGCCACCATACTGCTCAGGAAGGAGACACATTCTGTCTCCTCCAAAAGTATCTATATCCACAGTAAAAAGAGTCATACATCGACATAACCTGAAAGGCCGCTCCGCAAGGAAGAAGCCACTGCTCCAAAACTGCCATAAAAAAAGCCAGACTACAGTTTAACTGCACATGGGGACAAAGATTGTATTTTTTGGAGAGATGTCCTCTGGTCTGATGAAACAAAAATATAATTGTTTGGCCATAATGACCATCATTATGTTTGGAGGAAAAAAAGGGGATGCTTGCAAGCCGAAGAACGCCATCCAGACCGTGAAGCACAGGGTGGCAGCATCATGTTGTGAGGGTGCTTTGCTGCAGGAGGGACTGGTGCACTTCACAAAATAGATGGCATCATCAGGAAAGAAAATGATGTCTTGAGATGTTGCTTCAATATATCCACATCAGTCAGGATGTTAAAGCTTGGTCGCAAATGGATCTTCCAAATGGACAATGACCCCAAGCATCCTTCAAAAGTTGTTTCAAAATGGTTTAAGGACAACAAAGTCAAGCTATTGGAGTGGCCATCACAAAGCCCTGACCTCAATCCTATAGAACATTTGTGGACAGGACTGAAAAAGCGTGTGCGAGCAAGGAGGCCTACAAACCTGACTCAGTTACACCAGCTCTGTCAGGAGGAATGGGCCAAAATTCACCCAACTTATTGTGGGAAGCTTGTGGAAGGCCACCTGAAACATTTGACCCAAGTTAAACAATTTAAAGGCAATGCTACCAAATACTAATTGAGTGTATGTAAACTTCTGACCCACTGGGAATGTGATAAAATAAATAAAAGCTGAAAATCATTCTCTCTACTATTATTCTGACATTTCACATTCTTAAAATAAAGTGGTGATCCTAACTGACCTAGGACAGGGAATTTTTACAAGGATTAAATATCAGGAGTTGTGAAAAACTGAGTTTAAATGTATTTGGCTAAGGTGTATGTAAACTTCCGACATCAACTGTATACACAGTACTTCCATAAATTTTGAACTGGTACCAGGGACCTTCAGGCGAGTCGTGAGGCCTGTAGGTGTCTCATCTTTACACAGAGGGGGGGGGGGGTTTATTAAGGTCAATGACCTTAAGTGATTTTTGGGCATTGGAGAGAATCTTTACATTGGGAGCAGATTCACACTCACAAAAACCCCGACTTACTGCATAGTGCAAGGACGAACAGATTTCCTCCTGCCTGGAGCGAGAAATGGAGATCCTCACCTCCCTATACCATCACATTGCATTCTGCTCAGGGCAGTCTAGAAGTGTTTCATGTAGTAAGCAGCACAAAGCACTGCTGGCGTGCTGGGAGTGCTTTCCCACGCTCATTAGTGGGCTAATCGTCAGTCTCCTCAGCTCCAAGGGGCTGTAGAGGTCGAGTCTGAAGTACTGCAGCAGCACTGATCTAACTATAGACCTGGACTGGGCCTCTGGAGTGGCCGTAGCAGGCTTTAAATTAACCTCATCATCCAATCAATGCTAGGGGGAAGGTAACAATGAGGAGAGCAGTGTCATTTCTTTCCTGATGTACAGTTGAAGTCGGAAGTTTACATACACATTAGCCAAATACATTTAAATTCAGTTCTTCACAAATCCTGACATTTAATCCAAGTAAAAATGCCCTGTCTTGGGTTAGTTAGGATCACCACTTTATTTTAAGAATGTGAAATGTCAGAATAATAGTAGAGAATTATTTATTTCAGCTTTTATTTATTTCATCACATTCCCAGTGGGTCAAAGGTTTACATACACTCAATTAGTATTTGGTAGCATTGCCTTTAAATTGTTTAACTTGGGTCAAAATGTTTCAGGTGGCCTTCCACAAGCTTCCCACAATAAATTGGGTGAATTTTGGCCCATTCCTCCTGACAGAGCTGGTATAACTGAGTCAGGTTTGTAGGCCTTCTTGCAAACACGCTTTTTCAATCCTGCCCACAAATTTTCTATAGGATTGAGATCAGGGCTTTGTGATGGCCACTCCAATACCTTGACTTTGTTGTCCTTAAGCCGTTTTGCCACAACTTTGAAAGTATGCTTGGGGTCATTGTCCATTTGGAAGAACCATTTGCGAACAAGCTTTAACTTCCTGACTGATGTCTTGAGATGTTGCTTCAATATATCCACAATTTTCCTCACTCATGATGCCATCTATTTTGTGAAGTGCACCAGTCCCTCCTGCAGAAAAGCACCACCACAACATGATGCTGCCACCCCCGTGCTTCATGGTTGGGATGGTGTTTTTTACTTGAAAGCATCCCCCTTTTTCCTCCAAACATAACGATGGTCTCCATGTGCAGTTGCAAACCGTAGTCTGGCTTTTTTAATTACGGTTTTGGAGCAGTGGCTTCTTCGTTGCTGAGCGGCCTTTCAGATTGTGTCGATATAGGACTCGTTTTACTGTGGATATAGATACTTTTGTACCTGTTTCCTCCAGCATCTTCACAAGGTCCTTCGCTGTTGTTCTGGGATTGATTTGCACTTTTCGCAACAAAGTACGTTCATCTCTAGGAGACAGAACGCGTCTCCTTCCTGAGCGGTATGACGGCGGAGTGGTCCCATGGTGTTTATACTTGCGTACTATTGTTTGTACAGATGAACGTGGTACCTTCAGGCATTTGGAAATTGCTCCCAAGGATGAATCAGACTTGTGGATGTCTACAATTTTTTCCAGAACTCTGGGCTGATTTCTTTTGATTTTCCCATCATGTCAAGCAAAGACGCACTGAGTTTGAAGGTAGGCCTTGAAATACATCCACAGGTACACCTCCAATTGACTGAAATGTCAATTAGCCTATCAGAAGCTTCTAAAGCCATGACATCATTTTCTGACATTTTCCAAGCTGTTTAAAGGCACAGTCAACTTAGTGTATGTAAACTTCGGACCCACTGGAATTGTGATACAGTTAATTATAAGTCAAATAATCTGTCTGTAAAACAACTGTTGGAAATATTACTTGTGTCATGCACAAAGTAGATGACCTAACCGACTTGCCAAAACAATGGTTTGTTAACAAGAAATTTGTGGTTGTTGAAAAATGAGTTAAGGACTCCAACCTAAGTGTATGTAAACTTCCGACTTCAACTGTATACAGGTCTGACTTTACAGTATTGTAGATGTATTGTTAGCGTGTCTCACCTGTGCGTTTTGAGTGATAGCCTCAGCCTGTTGGCCAGTGATCACTGACAAGGTGTCTGTTGGCTCTCTCTCACAGGGGTCGTGAACTCCCGGCCCATCTGGAACAGCAGTCAAAATCAACATTCAAAAAGCTTCTTACATTGTATGGGCTTACTGGGCTAGTGAACAGGCAAGTAATATTTTTATTTAACCGGAAAGTCCCAGTTAAATGCAGACCTCTTTCCCAGGAAGGCCTGGATATAAAACCTATTCCCTGTGGCTAACCTGGGAGGAGGATCCCTGAGGCAATGCACTCCATGACCCTGCGCAGGGCCTCTCCGGGCCCCAGGGGCCGGTTACAGGTGGCAATGGCTTTCTCACAGATCAGCTCCATGGGCTGTGGTGGGGGGGGGTGAGAGAACAGATCAGCTCCATGAGCTGTGGTGGTGGTGGGGGGGACCAAAGATACATGATGTACTCTGTCACACACACACACACCTCCCTGGACCACTTACCCATCCTTTGAGAGGCTCCCACACAATTAGTCTGTTGCACATGTCTCTGAGAATACGCATGACGATGACACACGACTTCAGATCTGTCACTCTGGACTACATGGGGGACAGACAAGACAATGTAAACAAACTCTATATACCTTCAAAGTCCAGTGCTAAAAACAACATGTACAGTCTACCAAAATAATTACTCAATCCTTCAGTCATACAATGGATGTTAGGGGAGAGTGGGGTAAGTTGAGCCAAAGGGGTAAATTGAGCCAGTCTTGTTTGTAGGAAACCATACAGAAAATTAGTAATCTGACCAAATATTTAAGAAGAGGTCATCATTTCATGGAGTGAGAAGGAAGAGTACGCATGGAAAAAGTAAAGTTAGGTTAAGCAAGTTAGATTCCCAATAATTATTTTCACCAAGTCAAATTAAATTGTGTTAGCGTTTTCATGTTGCTTGCATCTTCGAAATTGCATTTATATTCTTGTTCAGTGTAGATTGATCGCTATAAGCTACAATAAAAAGTGACTTCTTGTAGCTGTGTGGGCTAATATATAAGGCAGGTAGCCTAGTGGTTAGAGCGTTGGGCCGAAGGTAAAAAGGTACAAATCTGTGGTTCTGCTCCTGAGCACTGTTCCCCAGGCGCTGAAGAAATGGATGTCGATTAAGGCAGCCTCACACACACCTCTCTGATTCAGAGGGGTTGGGTTCAAATGCGGAAGACACATTTCAGTTGATTACATTCAGTTGGACAACTTTCCTTTCCCTATAGTATAAATGTTTGCCTTGGGGTAAGTTGAGCAAATTGAAGTGTTTTCTTCCGAGGCGTAACCTTTTTTTGCCACATCACTGGGATATGAGGCAATAACAGAGCCTGGCCTATGTTAAGTTTTAAAAGTCTTACAATTATTAAAATCGACAAAAATGCCATTCTGACTGTGTTGAATTGTGTTTGGGAAATAAAGATGGACATGGTTGTAAAAAGGTAACATTAATATTTCACTCAGCAAAGAAATTTGTAGGTGGTTTAAACTTTCCCCATACCTGGGGTAAGTGGTGCCAAGAGACCACTTTTTTTGACAAGCATGTTTTACAAACTATAATGTTTACATTCATTCTGATTATTTCCAGGGATACAAACATCCTAAAATATATGCAAATATATACACTGCTCCAAAAAATAAAGGGAACACTTAAACAACACAATGTAACTCCAAGTCAATCACACTTCTGTGAAATCAAACTGTCCACTTAGGAAGAAACACTGATTGACAATAAATTTCACATGCTGTTGTGCAAATGGAATAGACAACAGGTGGAAATTATAGGCAATTAGCAAGACACCCCCAATAAAGGAGTGGTTCTGCAGGTGGGGACCACAGACCACTTCTCAGTTCCTATGCTTCCTGGCTGATGTTTTGGTCACTTTTGAATGCTGGCGGTGCTTTCACTCTAGTGGTAGCATGAGACGGAGTCTACAACCCACACAAGTGGCTCAGGTAGTGCAGCTCATCCAGGATGACACATCGATGCGAGCTGTGTAAAGAGAGGTTTGCTGTGTCTGTCAGCGTAGTGTCCAGAGCATGGAGGCGCTACCAGGAGACAGGCCAGTACATCAGGAGACGTGGAGGAGACCATAGAAGGGCAACAACCCAGCAGCAGGACCGCTACCTCTGCCTTTGTGCCAGGAGGAGCACTGCCAGAGCCCTGCAAAATGGCCTCCAGTAGGCCACAAATGTGCATGTGTCGATTGGCAAATCCGCCACTGGCGCCCTGTGCTCTTCACAGATGAAAGCAGGTTCACACTGAGCACATGTGACAGAAGTGACAGAGTCTGGAGACGCCGTGGAGAACGTTCTGCTGCCTGCAACATCCTCCAGCATGACCGGTTTGGTGGTGGGTCAGTCATGGTGTGGGGTGGCATTTCTTAGGGGGGCCGCACAGCCCTCCATGTGCTCGCCAGAGGTAGCCTGACTGCCATTAGATACCGAGATGAGATCCTCAGACCCCTTGTGAGACCATATGCTGGTGCGGTTGGCCCTGGGTTCCTCCTAATGCAAGACAATGCTAGACCTCATGTGGCTGGAGTGTCAGCAGTTCCTGCAAGAGGAAGGCATTGATGCTATAGACGGGCCCGCCCGTTCCCCAGACCTGAATCCAATTGAGCACATCTGGGACATCATGTCTTGCTCCATCCACCAATGCCACATTTCACCACAGACTGTCCAGGAGTTGGCAGATGCTTTAGTCCAGGTCTGGGAGGAGATCCCTCAGGAGACCATCCGCCACCTCATCAGGAGCATGCCCAGGCGTTGTAGGGAGGTCAGAGGCACGTGGAGGCCACACACACTAATGAGCCTCATTTTGACTTGTTTTAAGGACATTACATCAAAGTTGGATCAGCCTGTAGTGTGGTTTTCCACTTTAATTTTGAGTGTCACTCCAAATCCAGACCTCCATGGGTTGATAAATTTGATTTCCATTGATAATTTGTGTGATTTTGTAGTCAGCACATTCAACTATGTAAAGAAAAAAGTATTTAATAAGAATATTCCATTCATTCAGATCTAGGATGTGTTATTTTAGTGTTCCCTTTATTTTTTTGAGCAGTGTATATTTGTTAGAAAGAATCCCTTGACAAAGCATTTCTAAACATAGCCCACTCTCCCCTCAGCCATTTAATGTTCCCCTAGATATCTCCCAGGGAGCAAACTGTTCTATCTGAATGAGATATGAATTGAATATCAAACCATGAAATCAGAGCAGATGTCCCACCTGGAACCATTTGGTGTGTCTGAGTGTTGCCAGTGCGGCCTGGCACCGCCGCTCGTCCAGCACCTCAAGGTCCCCCACGCCTTCCTCTGGAGAGAGGGACAGGATGAGGACACACATTGTGTTGGCCGAGGGGACCTTCAGAAAGACTGCCACACAGACACGGGCTGCATCTGAAATGGTACCCTATTACCCATGTGGGCGCTGGTCAAAAGTAGAGCACTTTAGGGAATAGGCTGCCATTTAGGATGTATCCACAGACACACAGGCACGTTTAGGGAATAGGCTATCATTTAGGACCGACACACAGGCAAGTAGGGTGGCCAGCTATAAATAGCATCCCACTGATCTGATAGAATGAGTTGAGGCGAAATTTTTATGTTTGAAAGTTAGATTTTTTCCCCCTCCTGCACAGAAGCTGACAGAAGTGTTTACAGAGTAAATGTGAGTGCATGCTTCTGCTGTGGCTCTGCCGGATGGACACTGAAGTCTGGATGCAGATCAGTGGCACTGAGATGGCTTCACCACCAGAAGTGTGTTGTCGGTTCAGTGCAGGACAACGAAAATGAGAGCATGGCCACATCTCAGGACACACGACAGACTTTTAGATGAGAAGAATGTAAGGGATCATGTCTGGAGATTAGTTCTGTAACCATAGGATGTTTAGAGAAGTAGTTGGAAAGCCTTGGAATTGAAATTGTAAAAATGGAATTTAGTCATAATTCAATTAATTTGTAATGTATTGTAGTAGGATGCCATGCTAGTATTTTCTGTCTTGCAGGTTGATCAGATGTTTATGTTTATTAAAAAGTTTCCACACTGGCTTCCTGTGGGATCAACAGTGCCGTGCCATGGCTGGAACGGAGCCGTGGGAGAAAATAAAAAGCAACGGCAGAACATAAACATCAGAGTGAGGACGCCACCCTGGAAAGAAAGTGAAAGCTCATTTTCTCGGGAGCAACTAGCTAGGAGGTGATTACTCTGGGCCGAGCAAACATACTGCACACCACACTAAAGAACTCTGAGCTTTGTAAGAGAACCTCTCCATCTCCCCCCAAATAATTACCGTGGCAAATTGGCAATGGAATTCACATTCAATTACATCTACTGTATATTGGCCTACAGCTAGAACCACAAATGACACTGGCTATTTCAAAAAGGTACAAAAACTTAGCCCCCACTCCTCACAATCAAATGCCTTTTCGGCATTAATTATATTAGGTTGTACCTCTTATTTTAGAATTAGTCATTGTATTTTTTGATGGATAATTGACTCCAACCGTTGGGACATATTTTCCTGCAAATATTTATATCAATAAGACTAATGAAATTGGACAGTAAGAGCCACTTATTTTTAAGTTTTAAATGTTAATTCCTTGCTTGGTTTATTGAGCTGTGGAGAATAGAGGAAGCTGGAAATCAAATTGCTTTTCTGATTTCTTTAAAATGGTGAATTCTTGTTCTAAGATCATTGGCTTTTTAATTTAGTGGCCACACTGGCCATTTCAAATGCATGGCTAGTAGCCATGTGCGGTAGTATACTGTATTTACGGAAGGGTTTGTAAGAGCACGGTGTGTGTGGTTTTGCAGATCTTTGCTGTAGAGTCCATTGTGAAAGCTGAACAGGTTGGAAGAGGTGGAGGACTAACAGACAAGCCAATGAGTGACACAGGCCAGGGTCAACCTGTATCACAACACAGGGTCATTCCATGTCCCACCTCCTAATATTAGACTGAGGGCCTTCATGGTCTGAGCCAGGGGAGATCTGGGAAATAAAATACAGGCATCTGATAAGGAACTTGGCCCAGAGACTGCAAGGACATAAATAGGACAATAGAGGCACTGAATACACACTAAATCTCAGTCCTTTCAGGATTTCTCAGGGATTTTGTGATATTTTCTGCGGGAAATGAGATTGTCCAAGAAACCAGGCTAATGGAACCTCCTGAGCCCTTCCTATGCTCTCCACCAGCAGCAGGTCATGAAGAAGCCATCAACCATAAGTACCACATTCCAATAAGACAACACCAATGAGCTTTCCCACACGTCATCAACTTAGATTTTGATTAGTGACCAAAAACCAAAGAAAATTAATACTACTGACTTTACAACATGAATTTATGGGATGTCATTCTGAGCAAATCAACTGCAACGTTAGAGAGGCCTCAATTATCAATGGGCATAGACCACCAGTCTTCCACAAATTACAAAATATGATGAATATCAGGAGTCAAGAAGGCAGTTGGATACCAGTTTGTCTGTCTTTGGTCAGCTCTGAAATGGACATGGACCAAAATGTCATGATATACAGTAAACCAGTGAAGAGAAGTACAGTGAACAGAAGGGGGGAGCCATGTCAAGGGCTAGACAGAGTGGTTTAAGGGGGAGCCCCTTGTACCCGGGCGTCCTGCGCTGGGCCTCGTTGTTAGGCGGGCTCCCAGCCCGTATCTCCCAGGTTTAATAATCCACAGACGCTGGGCCTCGTTGCTAGGCGGGCTCCCAGGTTTAATAATCCACAGACGCTGGGCTGGAGTGCTGTGGTAAAATACAGACATTTGCACATATACTCCCGAACATTCAATGGAGAGAACTGTTTCAGGGCAATGTGCCTTCCTCAGGGTTGAGGATGCTACGGTAAAGTACCACAACTAGTTGCGAGGCCAGATGGAACCGTGTAAATTTAATCCTAATTTAAATTCTATAGATTGACTGACTATTCTATGTTCCGCTCAGGTTATTCCCCAAAACTAGAGGTTGCCGGAGAACTTGTGCTGGCATATTGTATTGGTTACTTCTTTGCTTGTGCTGTTTGGATTATTTGGAGGCTCAGCACAAAATCTTTCTCTCCTAGAATTTATCTGCTCCAGTATTACACTTAACACTCAATGCAATATTTATGCTGCAACGGCCTTTGTACAGAATGCTGAAAACCTTTTGTCTCCCCCAGTGGGGTTGACACAACAATCGGTGTTACATAATGGCTGCTCTTCATGTCTGACTCACCTTTCATTCATTCCCTTTTTAAAAACCACAGCATAAGCACTCCTGTCACTCTCCAGTTTCCCACTAACTGGATGTTGGGCAAGGAAATAAGCATCCTGACTCTCTGTTAGACAAGAATGATGAGACAGAACGCTGTAGGAGAAACCTGAGCAGAGATGGCTCTTTTTACACTTGGCTGTATCCCAACGGGGATACGCTTCCAGATCTTACTATCGAGACACTTAACAGATTCATGTCCCTCCCCTTTCTCCTGACCACCTCCAACCCCCTCCCCTTTCTCCTGACCACCTCCAACCCCCTCCCCTTTCTCCTGACCACCTCCAACCCCCTCCCCTTTCTCCTGACCACCTCCAACCCCCTCCCCTTTCTCCTGACCACCTCCAACCCCCTCCCCTTTCTCCTGACCACCTCCAACCCCCTCCCCTTTCTCCTGACCACCTCCAACCCCCTCCCCTTTCTCCTGACCACCTCCAACCCCCTCCCCTTTCTCCTGACCACCTCCAACCCCCTCCCCTTTCTCCTGACCACCTCCTGTCCCTCCCCTTTCTCCTGACCACCTCCTGTCCCTCCCCTTTCTCCTGACCACCTCCTGTCCCTCCCCTTTCTCCTGACCACCTCCTGTCCCTCCCCTTTCTCCTGACCACCTCCTACCCCCTCCTGTCCCTCCCCTTTCTCCTGACCACCTCCAACCCCCTCCTGTCCCCTTTTAACTCTCCTCAATCACCCTCCTTTATCTCTTTTCTCCACACCCCATTCCACCTCTGCTTTGTACTACCCTCATTCCTGCGGTCTCCCTCCTTTTTCTCTTTGCTCCCCCTCCTCTCCCTCCCTCGCTAATTTAAGGAGAAGACCACAACGGAAGTAAGGGTTAAGGTTTTACTGTGTACATCTTTAAGGAATTCAAGATATGAATGTATGATTTTATCAGACAATTAAAACATAAAACTGTTTCAGCTGGAGACAACATAATATACTTTTAAACTCTATTAAAAGGTTAAATAAGAGAGAAAAAACATCTCATGGCAAGGACAAACAGAAGGGGTAAATACCTTCTTCTGTGGCAGTGTGTTTTTCTCTCATGGCCAGAGAGGACAGGGTAATCTTCAGGGTGAATTTGGGGTTGTTGGTGTTGACCACCTGGATGGCTGACTCCGACACACTCGGCCGCACCTCATACTGGTCCTCTGTCAGCGTCTGAAAGGGCAACAACCAGGGTTGAGGCAGATCATAAGCCAGCTGTGGTACGTCCAACATCACACACACACACTATTATATTACTAAAGTTTCAACTTTACAGGCAACATACTAAGAAACTTCCAATTCAATTTTCTATGCATGGCATCTTATTTTGTAGTGATTATGTTCAAAGGGAGAAAGATTCAGGTGTATTATCTAGTCTAGTTCCTGCTAGTTCCTTTGAAGAATGCATCATCGCTCTACTTCTGTGACAACCTCTCTCCACCCCATGTGCTGTGAAGCCGAAAGGTGCTAATGGAATCGTCCCTTGATGATAAATACCGCTCCAGCCTGCTGTGAAGGTTAACTGGCTGACGAGGAGACCATGTACAGTACAGTAGTCAGCTCTGCAATGCACTAGAGACTGCAGTTGTGGATGTTGTTAGGTCTGCACTATATTACAGAAAGCAATGGTGGTAGGCTCAGATCTGCACGACATAAAGTACTGGTATTCGAAACTCACATCGGAAAATTTTACATTTTTTAGGATAATGTGCCATCCCATCCATTTTAAAATGTTACAGTTAGTTTGCTCATGTAAAATGCTTGAGTGGAAACAGACCTGTAGTTGCACTGGCAGGTTGGTGCTGACAGTGTACAGCAGTAGTTTGGTGGGTTTGTCTCTGCACATCAGGACCAGCTCCAAGTCCATGTCTCCTTTAACCAGGAGGCCTTTAGCCACAAGACCAACACGCATAACCCCACACAGGATTGAAGCATTCTGGGGCCTGGTGAGGATAGAGCAGAGCAGTAAATCAGCCACATAACACTAGTTTCAAAGGATGTCATTTTTTACTAAAAATGTTTTGCTTTCAGATGCTCAAAATTAAATTGATGTAGCCCACACATTTTCACCAGAACAGTAACAGTAACTGTATAAGTGCTTTGTAAAAACCTACCATGTAGAGTGTCTCAAACTTTTGCAACATGGGAGAAGAAGACTCACTTTGTGGTGCTGCGGCTGCCGGTAGAGTCTTCAACATCCTTGGGGTCACTGGTGGTGGGGATCGGGACCTTGCTTTGGGAGGCGTTGAGGTTGTCCATCCAGTCTGATACCTGCTTGAGGGCACATTCCACGGTGGACACCAGCTTCTGGACAGCCTCCAGCTCCTCTGGCGAAGGGTAGATGTTGGCATGCTTTGCCATGACGTGGCGGTCGTCATTGGCAAACAATCGGATGGACCTCTGAGAGGAAGAAAGAACTAAGTAATTGAGAACATGATCCTTTGTAAAAAAAAAAGTCTGAAGAAAAACTCCAAATGACTTTGCCAATTACAGTTAGGTGTTTGTTTGCTGAGCCAGACAAGCCATCTTACACTGCATATACTTGACAGTAACACCTCCTAGCAACAGGTGCTGCAGCATATTTCCATTTGTCCTACTTACAAAACCAATGTTGCCCTATACAATATTAACATTACGAGATATTCGTAGGGATAGCGTGCTTGCCTAGAAATAAGCTGCATCAGCTAATGTGTACCGATTTGCAAGCCTAACTGTACACAGTAGAGAGAGAGCACCATGTGGAGCTTTGAGCCCAAGGTCAGTCTCTCTATTCCTCTCTATTCAATGTTAATGGGCTTTAGTGGCAAGGGAAACATACATTGCACTGCCTGTCTGCATCAGTGTTAACGCTTTATACTCATGAGAATTGGCTTATAGAGAAAGGTCTAAATGATATTCTTACAGAATAAATAGGAAAAGCATCTGCATAATCATGGTAGCAATTGAAAGGGAAGAGTTTGGTGATTATGGGACAATTATTAGACCAAATTTGAGGACAATAGTTCATGTGTCAAGACTGAATTCAAATATTACTGTTCATTTTACTGTACTTTGCAGCATTTGTTGATAACAAAATACTGGGTGATACATAGTAACATTAGGGGTGTAACAATTCACTTAACACGTATCGGTCCCCGGTTCAAAGTTGACTGCATCATTCCGCGGAGCCCAAACTGATCCAAATGTAACATGCATTGGTCAGAAAAATCGATTAAAATGTTACAAATCGCCGATTCACACACACACATATATATATATATATAACACACATACATTTTTATTATTATTATTATTATTATTACGTTCTACCTTCCGAAAATACCCCGTGTTATGGGACAACTGATGCTTCCTCTCCTTCAATGTTGTGCTGTGTTGACAGTCATTGATCTACAAATAATTTTTTATGCCGAAACACCCCAGGGAATATTTGTAGCCTAGTCCAAATGCGCCCTGCTTCCTGACCCATGTGAGGTAGGTGGCCTGTTCCTGATCTTGTACATCTGCGTCGCTGGCAATTTTTAGGGCCTTCCTCAGACACTGCCTGGTATAGAGATCCTGGATGGTAGGAAGCTTGGCCCCGGTGATGTAATGGGCCGTACGCACTACCCTCTGTCGTGCCTTGCGGTCGGAGGCCGAGTAGTTTCCATACCAGGCAGTGATGCAACCCGTCAGGAATCTCTCGATGGTGCAGCTGTAAAACATTGAGTACCTGAGGACCAATGCCAAATCTTTCAGTCTCCTGAGGGGAAATAGGCTTTGTCATGCCCTCTTCACAAATGTCTTGGTGTATTTGGACCATGTTAGTTTGTTGTTGATGTGAACACCAAGGAACTTCAAGCTCTCAACCTGCTCCACTCCAGCTCCGTCGATGAGAATGGGGGCGTGCTCGGTCCTCCTTTTCCTGTAGTCCACAATCATCTCCTTTGTCTTGATCACGTTAAGGGAGAGGTTGTTGTCCTTGCACTACAAGGTCAGGTCTCTGACCTCCTCCCTATAGGCTGTCCCATCGTTATCGGTGATCAGGCCTACCACTGTTGTCATCAGCAAACTTAATGATGGTGTTGGAGTCGTGCCTGGCCCTGCAGTCATGAGTGAACAGGGAGTACAGAAGGGGACTGAGCACACACCGAGGGGCCCCCGTGTTGTTACCTGCCCTTACCATTTGGGGGCGGCCCATCAGGAAGTCCAGGATCCATGTATTAAACCATAAAGGCCTGATTGTGGAGTGCTGCAGAGATGGGAGAACCTTCCAGAAAGACAACCATCTCCACAGAGGAACTCTTGAGCTCTGTCATCCCTTGACTAAGGCCCTTATCTCCCAATTGCTCAGTTTGGCAGGGCGGCCAGCTCTAGAAAGAGTCTTGGTGCTTCCAAAGTTCTTCCATTTAAGAATGATAGAAGCTACTGTTTTTGGGGACCTTCAATGCTGCAGACATTTCTTGGTACCCTTCCCCAGATCTGCGCCTCAACACAATCCTGTCTCAGAGCTCTACGGACAATTCCTTCGACCTCATGGCTTGGTTTTTGCTCTGACATGCACTGTCAACTGTGACACCTTATATAGACAGGTGTGTGCTCCTTTCCAAATCATGTCCAATCAATTGAATTTACCACAGGTGGAGTCCAATCAAGTTGTTGAAAGATCAAGGATGATCAATGGAAACAGGATGCACCTGAGCTCAATTTCTAGTCTCATAGCAAAGTGTCTGAATACTGATGTAAATAAGGTATCCGCTTTAAAAAATTTTTTATATATTTTTTAACATTTGCAACATTTTCTAAAAACCTGTTTTAGCTTTGTCATTATGGGGTAGTGTGTATATTTATGAAGACTTTAAAACACTATCCATTTTAGAATATATAGGCTGTAACGTAACAAAATGTGGAAATGCTTTCCAAATGCATTGTGTGTATATATATTTTTCATTGGCTATGTTATAACTAATTTGTAAACAATAAAAATGGATACATTATCCCAAACACTTAATCTGCAAAAATGACAAGTTAATTAGTGGGTGCTAGTAAATTCAGAACCAAAGTGGGGGGACAAAAAAAAACAGATGACATATTGCTGCCCCCACCCACCCCCCGAATTGATTCAAACTACAACGTATAGTTTCTTTATCGTATCAGAGTCCATGTATCGAATTGTCTTGAAAGGGAAAGATGCACATCCCTAAGTAAGATGACAATATTCCTGGAAAATGTGGGGTACTGTAGGTGTAACATAAGACAACAAAAGAAAACTGAGGAAGAAGACTAACTGGTGTCTCCAAGTGGCCACACGTCTCTAAAGTGTGCACAGTTCCTATGTAATTGCAATGCACATTTATGACTCAAAGAAGAGTCTTCAACTTTTGTTGAGCTCTCCTAAGCTGTGCCGTTGAGGAACTAGAGCAAGCATACTTTTAGTTGTTTTGTTTGGAACAGAACCCTTACATCCCCGTAATTACACAATTACTGTTGTTAAAGCAATCCAAAATGGCCCATTATAAATCGCGATCTGGGTCAGGTGGGCATCATTTGAAAGCTTGTTCTGACCAGCGAAGTTATAAAATCTTACAGTGTTAGACATTAACAAGGCAATTCTGACTAACAGATTGTAATTCTGGTGCAAATAGAAAGGAGTCATAAGTGCATTCAGGTGTGCGTTTTCTGTGGCAAGGTTTCTTCACAATAGACAAAACATTGTGTTCAGAACAACCCAAGGTGTGGCGCCATGTCATCTTATAACTGTACATCAAACATAGTGAACATAAACGTTGACACTGTATGTGACATGAGTTTTATATGGAAATCTGAAGTGCACATTTGGACTCTGGCTTGCTTCTGAAAGTATTCCCACCCCTGACATTTTACACCATTTGTTGTGTTACAGCCTGAATTTAACATGGAATAAATTGCTTCTTTTTTTATATCAATGGCCTACACATACACACAATACCCCATAATGTTAGAGGAATTACATTTTGCGAAATTTTTGCAAATTAATTTAAAAAAAATGGAAAGCTGAAAAGTCTTGAGTCAATAAGTACTCAACCGTTTGTTATAACAAGCCTAAATAAGTTCAGGAGTAAAAATGTGTGAAAACAAGTCAAATAATAAAGTTGAATGGACTCACTGTGTTTGCAATAATAATATTTGGCATGATTTTTGAATTACTACATCATCTCTGTACCCCACACATACAATTATCCATCTGTAAGGTCCCTCAGTCAACCACTGAATTTCAAACACAGATTCAACCACAAAAAACAGAGGTTTTCCAATGCCTCGCAAAGGGCACCTATTGGTAGAATGGTAAGAATTGACAAGCAGACATTGAATACCTCAGAGCATGGTGAAGTCATTAATTACACTATGGATCCTGTATCAATACATCCAGTCACTACAAAGATACAGGCTTCCTTCCTAACTCAGTTGCTGAGTTGCCGGAGAGGAAGGAAACCGATCAGAGATTTATTTCACCATGAGGCCAATGGGGACTTTAAAACAGTTAAAGTTTAAATAGCTGTGATAGGAAAAAACTGAGAATGGATCAACATTTTAGTAACTCCACAATACTAACCTAATTGACAGAGTGAAAAGGAAACACGTACAGAATAAAACATATATATTCCAAAACATGCATCAAGGCACTAAAGTAATAATGCAAAATGTGTGGCAAAGCAAATTAACTTTTTTGTCCTGAATACAAAGGTGTAATGTTTGGAGTAATTCCAATACAACACATTACTAAGTACCACTCCTCATGTTATGGGTTTGCTTGTAATCGTAAAGGACTGTGGATGGAGCACATGGTTATCTAGCAATGATCAACAACCAAATGAGAGAGATTGAACCATTTTCAAAATAATAAAATGGGTAAATGTTGCACAATGCAGGTGTGGAAAGACTTAGAAAGATTGATTCTAACATGTAGTGACTCAGGGGTGTGAATACTTATGTTAATGAGATATTTCTGTATTTAATTTAATACATTTGCCAAAATGTCCCCCAAAAATTTTTCCCACTTTGTTGTTATGGGGTATTGAGTGTAGATTGGTAAGAAGAAAAATAAATATAATTCATTTTGAATTCAGGCTATAACAAAATGTGGAATAGGTCAAGGGATATGAAAACTTTCTGAAGGCACTGTATGACATCAAAGCAGGTATTTATTATAATCCTCAACGTATCATCTTTCAAAATATATCGAGTCCTCTTAAATTTACAGCATTTTCCTCACTCAGACAATTTGTTTTGCAAAAGTTGCCGAATGAGCGGGAGAGATGGGGGCAACTTCTTATCGTGTGCGGTGCTCAAGTCAAAACCCAATTTCAGTCAAAACCCATAGAGCGATGTGAAGAGCACAGCCTGAGCGCTGACGTAATTTATTTAATATTCCGGTACAGCTAATGCGTTACTATTGAGGCGCTTATCAGTACCCAAATCTCCAATTTTCAAAGGTGTAAAGGGCTACTTTTAGCAGCTATTTTAGATTCAGTTTTATTCTTAGTTTAAGTCTTAAAATATGCTTTGGTCTTAGTCACTTTAGTAATTTCATTCTTTGGTTTTAGTTATTTACCATCTAGTTTTAGTCAGCGCATTTTTTTTTCTCCATTAAATAATTTAGATTTACCTCTTACTTGTGCACACAGCCTATTATTGCCTCATATTCCTTAACTGACAACATTGTAACCCAATGCCAGCCAAAATTAACAATTTTCTCTACATAATAACCGTCGGAGGGGGGTAAATAACATTGATTTCCTTTTAAAGGGGAGAATATGAGCCTTCCAACAAAGCCAGAAGTATTACTGTACTCCTAATATTTCAGTGAAAAGCATTTGTTTTTCCAATCAGAAAAGGCAACTGCAACACGCAGATAAATGACAGCGCACATGGCAAAATAGAGCTTCGATGTGATCAGAGCAAAAGTGGCATAAATGAAAGCAAAGACATTCAAATAAATGATTGTTTCTAATTGAGGTTAGTTTGTTACAATTGAACTGTCCTGACTGTGCAGGCAATTCAAAATAATCAGTTCAAAAGAGACCGAGACCGAAGTGTCCGGGAGCTGGGTGCGTGTGGGAGAGCCAGATAAACGCAAAAATCCTGTGAAACAGAAAGATGTTATCAGCCAATGAGAGGATTGCATGATATATTCTGCACAGGGATGCCTGCTTATGATTGGACAAAACAGATGAGAGTTTCATGTCTACTTGAATGTCCATTAGTCTCACGTGGAATTATCGTCTCGTTAAATTTCATTAAAGTGAAATTAACACTGCAGGGAAAATCACATCTCTACATCAGAGAGGGGTGCACATCAACAACCAAAACAAATACATTACACATCACCTCTGACTCTTTCTCTCTCCTCTCAAACAACCGGTCTTTATGTAAGAACTGACATACAGAAACATACACACAGACCCAAAATACATTATAGCCACAGACAAAGATAGCCACATCAGACAGACATCCTCACACTCAGACAGGCACACCAGAGGCTGATGGGAGGTGCTATAGGAGGACGTACACATTGTAATGGCTGGAATGGATTCAATGGAACCGAGTCAAACACGTTGTTTCCATGTGTTTGGTACCATTCCATTGAATCCATTCCAGCCATTATGAGTTGTCCTCCTATAGCTCCTCCCACCAGCCTCAGACACACACACACAGACAGAACACTCACCATCTCTAGGAGGAGAGGACCACAGACCTCTGGTCTAGAAGTGTGACTGGTTGGGGTCCAGGTTCCCTTAACTCTGCCTCCTCATGCAGTCAACTCTGACCCTTCAGCTAGCTCGTGTCCCATGTGGCAGAGATACAGGTAAATCAGCACAGCTGTGGAAAAAGCTGTAGGATACAATGATAGGCATTTAGCACACTGTATTGCCTGACGACAAATGGAATTCTTCCGCTGCTCTGTCGTTCGCTACATACTTCAGTCTGAGACTGCAATCACTGAAGTTAGTTGTTGTGATGTCAAAATGAGGAGTATTGTACAAAAAAAAAAGTTATTAGCGATTAGATAATCTCTACCCAATGCAGAATTTTCAAAACGGCTCTTTACCCACATGTGTTCTGGCTCTGGCTCAATCCATCGGTTTCTGGGACCAATCAGAACAGTTAGAATGTGTTTGCGTTTTACAAATCGTCAGAGGGGTACTCTGATCCAGGGTAGCAAACGGTGTAGGATCTTGAAATCTAAAACCCAGGATGGCACTGCTCAGGTAGCCTCATTTCCAACTTTTAGAGAAGTGGTTTGTCTGCACTTCCCCTTCCTGTCCTCTATTTGGAGAAGGTTATGTGAACCCAGGGAGGTTTATTTTGGGGTTGTGTTTATTTAGGTCATTTTCACTGCAGTAGACTTTATGAGCTGGGATTTTATGTTGGCAGAGGACTTCTTCCAAATGACATTCTGTCTGCACCATGTTACTGGCCAGGACAGATGAGCGCTCACTGAATAAGGCCTATTTAGCCTACAGCTATCTACTTCAAATGGTGCGTCGCTCAACATTTGATGTATGACAATGTCAACTTCTCACTTAGTAAATCACATTGTTAAGATGATTTCAAAGTTATAACTTACGCCAATTCCATAACTAACCTTGGATCATACAGTCCTGGAGTCAGATCGTAAATAACTGGACAAAAATATATATATTTAAGTGTCAAATATGCACTAGTGGACGAGTCAAATTCCGGGACTTAAGAGTACACAAAGTCCTAATCCATGTTCATGAAACCAACTATTTTAAAGTAACTTAGTGCAATTTAGTCCAGGGGGGAAGCTTTAATCTGTCTGCGAAATTGGCCCTTATGTAACAGAGGCACAGCTGGCTGCTTTAAAAAAAAACAGATTAGGCTAAGTGGTACACAATTTGAGCAGCGGGCAAGGCATAGAGCTCTCCATTTTGGTTCGCTAACAACTGCTCTTATTCAACGGGATTGATAAAGTAGTCTAAAGTGTCTTGATAGTGACACAGGAGGTCTCCTTCTCAAAAGGCCAAACCATGTGCCCAAGGACTCTCCAGTCCACTCACTTACAGGCTACATGAGGACAGTTTTGTCTATTCTTATAGTAATGTAACTTAACTTGCATGTTCATTTGAATGAAACAACTGGCCTAGAAGATGTTGTGGTTCCCTCAAATGTTTCATTGGTTCTCAAAAGCGTATTTATAGAGTCCCGCTGTGTCAGACTGGGCAACACATCCCTGATGGGGACTGCACAAACAACTGTATCTGTTATGAAATGTCCGGCTTAAAAGGAAAACACATTTTATATTTAGGATTATGCCTTCGGTAATACATTAATGGATCTATGAGAAAACAGTGCGATGTGCTGTAGGCATACAGCATACGTACAATGCTCTTATCAAAGTCTGTTCCTAAAAGCAGCTCAGAAAGGGTGTGTGTATGCATGTTCGTGTGCGCGCACTCGTGTCCTCGTTTCAGGCCTAGCTGATTTCCTATTCACACACACGCCACAGTAAGAAATCTTAATGTTAAGGTTGGGTTTGGGTCTATAGGAGCTGCAGCAGAGTACCCCTGTCCTGACCTGAGAGCTATCATTGTCTATTTCCCAGGTAATGGAAACATCATGTTCCCATGCATGAGTGAGCACTGAACAGCAGCAATCACAGTCCCATCCACTACACCTCATCAGACAGAGCCACATTGGCTCTGATGACGGTACTGGGGAGGACAGAGAGCAAACGGTGCAAGTAGGCCAACATGGACAAGGCGGAGAGACTACCATAGATGAATCTGTGCCCAAAACACAACTTTCATGC
The DNA here is from genome assembly GCF_002021735.2 of Oncorhynchus kisutch. Taxonomy (NCBI): domain Eukaryota; kingdom Metazoa; phylum Chordata; class Actinopteri; order Salmoniformes; family Salmonidae; genus Oncorhynchus; species Oncorhynchus kisutch. The sequence goes on along the minus strand of NC_034176.2, from coordinate 21,112,446 downwards.
AGATCAAGTGGACACAATCAGGACAGCTTACATATAGGCTTGTAGACCTCGAGATTGAAGCTCTGAATTGGCTTCTGATTCAGATTCACCATCCGTGAGACTACTATCCACCAAGTCCCTTGGACAAGCAGCAGGCCAACCTTGGGGGAATATCTTTACAACAACTCTGGATTACGTGTGCGTGTCTAAAGTTTAAACCACTGCTTACATAGCTTTAACACTTAACTGGTGCCGAGGTAAAAGACTCAACCACTGTCACCACCACTACCAAACCTTCAACTAACTAGCCTGCAGCAACCAGCGGGTCAGTGACTACCCCAAGGGACCTAGAAAGTCCTCCATGGGAGAGCTGAAGGGAGAGCTAAATGTGTCAGAAAGAGGAGAGCCTCTTGGTGCTTGTTCAAAACAGTGAAAGAGGAGAACGTTGTGCCTGTTCAAAAACTCTGGCATGAATATTTCAGTGCCAGTAAAACAGTCAGTAAAAAAGCCTCTTTGGCTCTGAAGGTCCTATATCAGGGATGCTGAAAACAGTTAGAGGCAGACTTCATGAGCAGTACATTACAGTCCTGAAGAAGACATGTGAGGACAAAGGAAAGAGTCTGTGGAGGCGTAACTAGCTGGTGTTTATCTGAGGTTTGACATCACCTCAGGTAGGCCTATTTATTCACACACCTGCTCCAAACCAGGCCTACCATTGTGACAGTAACAAGAGGCAAATCGAGTTCTAGCCTTCACATGGAACTTAATTTGGTCAACAATGTGGCTACTGGCTAGTAGTGTAGCTACAACCTGAGCATGATAATGCATTGCAAACCTCTTACAGGTGCAGTAGAGAATAATCTGCCCACACACGCTCAAACTGTTTTCATTTTTCATAGCACATTAAATAGTTGAGGAAGAAAGAAGCCCCGAGGTCATTCAATTCTGCCGTCTCTTTGGGTAAAGCACATATTTCAGACAAGGCCAAATGAGTGTTCTAAGTAAGACTTCGCTATTCCACACCATATACACTTGTTTCAGGCATCCTCCTCCCTGTGTGTGGAGAGTAGAAAGGGGGGGGGGGGTCATGTCTATAAGAGCACACCTAGTGATCAGCATTTTATTAGTCATTATGGGATACTGTCTTTGATGTCTGGGATTCAGCCACCCAACAATAATCTTCAAAGATTGTGTGTGCGCACACGTGTGTAAGAGGAGATTAAAAAAAAACAGCAATTCAACAATAATATCTTAAGACATCTTACCCATCAAGTCAGAGAGAGAACATTCCATCCATTAGGCCTTGATGACTGCCAACACTTAGTTGAGGCAGATATGGTTTCAGTTTAACAGTTAGGCTATGAAGCGACTGAATTCCAAAACATCCCCTTCTGAGCAGCGGAGCCTTGGGCATGGAACACTGGAATATGTTGATAGCAGGGAATTTGGGTGCTTTCAAAATGTATAACTATGCACACCCACAAACAGACAACCCATCATGTATTACGAAAAGGATTGAAGATAAAACAGGATCATTGAGATGGTTTAGTGGTCATTGTAGATGTACCATTGATCAATGGAATGCAATTAATCCATTTCAAAGGGGTCATATTACGAGTCCGAGGTATCCATTACTGGACTCTTCCTTTCAACCTATCTATCCTGCTCTTCAATGACATATCTGCTGGTTATAGTATGGCTTCTCCTATTACTGAAAAAGTAACACCCAAAAAGACTGGCAAGCAAAAACTGCATCACCACCTCGGCACTGTTGACAGTAGCCTCACTGTTAGACGCGTGGTTGAGAAAACAGTGGTGTACTCTGTATATACAAGACGCATAACACTAATTGCAAAACAAAATGTCACTCACACACTTCTCATTTACAAGCCGTGCACTCTATGCCCGTTTAGTTTAGCTTGACTGGGCCAGGGAGCCTGAGGAAATTAGGCTCCGGTTACCGTTTCCATTCTATAGGCAAGGACCAGTGCCTGCTACAGTCTGTGCACTCTGCTGCTTACTCTGCAGTAAAGCTGGGACGATAAAACAAACATTATCGACACCGACCATAACGAACACTTATCGCAGGCATTTTGCTGATATTGTTCCTTAGGTTTACTAATAATGGTGATTGTTAATGGCTACAATCAAACTTGTAGTAGCAGTAATTTAAAAGGGTAATTTAAAAATACAATTAAAAATTCATCCATATCGCCCAAGTCTACAGTCTTGTACAGCAGGGGTTCCCAAACGTTTTCACTCAGGGCCCCCATCCAGCATTGGGGAACAGGGCCCCCTTCCATCATTGGGGAACATCCCCCCCTCCCTTTTGCACACACACACACACACACACACCACTTCTATTTCAATGGGCACAAGCACTGTTCATGACAAAAACTGTTCACACTCATCTTGTTGGCAGAGAGAACATTTTGCAGGTTTAAAGCTTATTTCATGCAATTCTACACATTTTGTCATGGGGTGCAGATAAAATGTTGCAGTTTTGCCATGTCTTATGTGTGTTCATGTGTTATTTGAGGGACAAACATTACAGCAACATCTATGGACAAAAAAAACAGAGCAACGTTTATTTTGCAGACATGGGCAAGTTGATCTGTACATTTCTGACAAGTTATAAATAGCTCTCTATGGTCTGCAATGACAAGAAGAAAACTTATGATGCACTACCCAATTTCGAAAGTGTACCTTGTGCATTCTACTATTACAACTTTCAGGAGTAAATTGAGATAAGTTGCAAGTGAAAATATAAATACACAAAACTCAAACCAACATAAAAGTTCATTTCGTCCTCTTTCCAATTTGTTTCTGACAATCCTTTTGAATTGTGATATTACGTTAACTAGCTAGCCAAATGGCATGGCTTCCTACCTTGACAGACATCAATGATTAGATCACTGAAAGTCACTGGAAAATAAAAACATCCAGAAGAGTGCATGTCATAAAGGGGGAAATAACAAGTAGCCCCCTATCATGTTCAGAAAACGTTCGGAATTTGCATGCTGCCTTGTTAAGCCGCTGACCAACAGTGCAGCAGAATATGCATCCTTGCCTGCGCTATTTCAAGCAAAATTTGGCATTGAGTAAATACTTACATAGTTACAGTTCTTGAACCAAACCAAGGCAACACATCCCAAATATTTCAATGGTAGCTTTTTACTGGTAGGACTTCGTGTTTGCGCAACCAACTCCGTTTTCATCTCGGTTTGGGACAGCGTGGATTCAGCACCCGACAGCACGCGCTTGTTTCTTGGTCACAAACGCGTCAGGCGCGCTCACTGACCATGGCAGCAACGAAGAGCGGAATAGCGCACGCGCGTTATGGTTGTTCAGCGCTAAAACGCAAGACATATGACTGCATTTGGTAAGCAAATTATGCTTTGGAGAATTGGACTAGGCCTATATGATTGTGTGAGAATGAATATGACTGAAAATAAGTAGTGGGTGCATTTCACAGTGGGAATTATTCACAACCTTGAACAAGCCAATAAAACATAGGCTAGGCCTACAGAAACGGCATGGAATTAACCAGTGTTACCTAAATACAAAGTCAGTCAGCACAATAATTACATCCACCCCTGCACAATAAGACCAGGACATAATGTCAAACCTCAATGGTAGGAAAATGTCAGCTGTGGATATAATAGACATGTTACATGCATAATTATACAGTTTGTTAAATAACATCCATTAGTATATAGTTTCAGCTGAGAGTCTCTTGCACACTCCTTTCACATACACTCTGATTATGTGAATGAGTTATTGGCCTCACTCTGACAGCTGATAATTTAAGCCCTGTGTGCATCACCTCCAAACACACAGACACACACACACACACACAGGCATTGGTGATGTTGACTCTTAGTCTGCAATATCATCAAGATCAATAGTTTGCTCTTTGCTTGATCTCCAGTGTCGGATCATTCATACACTGAATGCCCATGACTGTTTGATTCACTGTGCTAGACGTTATGGTTTTCAATTGTCATATTATAATAGTATCTTGTTTCATATGATAGTACTGTATTGTGCTATAGAACGGTCTCGTTTCAGTGCTGTGAGATTGCTTGTGGTTCAGCTCCATCAGCAGAAGGCTCGGCTGGAGGGAGTATGACGTGTTCTCAACCTGCGTCAGACAGCAGCAGGTGTACCTCAAGGTGAGACAGCCATTGCACTGCAGAACAAGATCAGCAAACATGCAGGGGTTTGACAATGCGTGTAGACAGGACACACTGCAGTGCTTAGATACACAGGTAGTTGTGTCTCTGGTGTTAATCAAGTCACATCACACCTTCATATCGACAGGTTATGGTGTGTATACAACGATGTCAGAAAAATAATAACTCCTATGATTGAATCTTTCAATGCTAAACACTGCAATTATAGGAACCGTATACGACCATCTGGGTGTTCTGTAGGATAGTAGACAAGGAACAGCTATTTTCAACACTTACAAAATGAGGTGAAAAAGAGAGTATATAGAAGTGCAATGTGTTTCATCTTATCCTGTAGTGTGTGATTTCACACACCAGCACCGAGTGTTTCTGCAGACACACCTGGCTGATACTGTCTGGCTTTATCGTAGCTGTCAAGATTTCTGTTGAAGTCAATAGCAGCAGTATCTCCAAGCACTTAAAATTATTGTCTGTATGTAGTTAATTTGTTCGAGATCATCAAAAGGGTGATGTATCATGGGTAAATTGACTGATTTACAAATATTATTGAGGAGTTATTTATGATGCAAGGTGATTTGTAGAACAGTCAGTCGGCAGTCGCCTGGGCTAGGGGGTGTTCGGGTCGGCAGGGGGGAACTCATAACGGCTTTCAACTTACTCTTGAAAGTTGTAAGAGTAGAATGCACAAAGTGCAATTTCGATATTGGGTAGTGCATCATCAGTTTTCGTCTTTTCATGTCAGTCATTCCACACCTTAGAGAGCTATTCATAACTTGTCAGAAATGTCCAGATCAACTAGCTCGTCAGCTAGCATTTTTTAGGTAGGTTTTTTTAGCCCATAGACCCATGTTTGAGTCACTCAAATATCACATGAATACACATTAGACATTGCAAAATGTATAGAATTGCAAGAAAATTAGCTTTAAAACTGAAGAAAGAAGAATATTCAGTACATGAGAGTGCCTTGATTACTTCTGGAAGTTTGTTTTGGCTATTTCGGCATTGTTCATTATCCAGCATCAAGTTATTTTTACTCTATACTTAAGACATTGGTTTGAATCTTTGTTGTGCTTTTAGATTTTGAGAAAAATCACTGCAAAAACTGGATGAATCAACATTGTTTCCACTTCATTTCATTGAATCTACGTGGAAAACTGATTGGATTTTAAAAACGTCATCCATAAACCTTTTGTTGATTTAACATTGAATTCACATTAGTTGACAACTCAACCAAATGTAAATCAAAACTAGACGTTGAACTAGACGTCACTTCTCTCATTGACTTCTCAAACCCCAAACCCCGGCCTGCTGTTTGGTCTGCTTCGCAAGCGATCCCGGATGTCTCGCGATGTTGCGCCTCTGGGTTTAGAAACTCTGTGACACAACTAATAACAACAACACTGAACAGCCCATCCAGATGTTAGAGATTAGCCTAGCTTTATCCCTCCCTCTGCCTCTCTCCCTCTCTCTCTCTCTCTTCCTCTCTCTCTCGCTGCCTCTCTTTCTTGCTGCCTTGCTCTCTTCCTCTCCATCTCTCCCTCTCTCTACCCCCATTCTGTTTTTTCTCTCTGACACAAACATTTCGCTCATTCTCTCTTTATCAGTGTCACCTTCACTGTCACCCTATTTATTTATTTTTCAATCCAACCCACTGTATAATTTCTCCTGGTCTTTCTTTCCCAGATACCTACACAGCAGCTTGGCCTTCACCTCTGCTGTGAGTTCCTATCAGGGGATCAGGACAGAGAGAGCGAACAAAGCAGAGCAGTCTGCTAAATCAACAGGGGATTGCTACTGGAGTGGTGACAGGGCATCAACTGCATCGGGAGATGGGGGGGTGCTACCAGGCCAGTGAGCACATTACATGTAACATTAAGAGCTGTAATATGTGATACAGAAGGCGGAAGCATGTTGATGTGGAAGGGAGGGGATGTGAATGATATCGCTGTTCACAGTATATTGAGGTCATCTCAGTGTTTCGAATTAACTTGAGTATTTAAAACTGATTTTTATGTGAATTGGAGATAAAAAACAAATCTAATAAAATACATTCCTCCAAAAAAATCCCTTTTTTCTCCATGTTTACTCTGAAGCAAGCTGGAGCAGTCATACAGATTTGTTTCTTTTTACTTTACTCAACCCCAAGAGAGATGGATCCTGGCCCCAAAGCAAAGGAAAACCACATGAAGTCCTGAATTAGATCTGGGTATAAATAATTGATGGGCTGCTGCATGTTCACAACGACTCTGCTGATTCATGGGCATTCAAGGTCAAGAGGAAATGACTGCAGCTATAGGGAGAGAAAGAGGATGGATGGCTAACACACCTCACTGCTGTTCAGCTGACAATAATATGATAATAATATCATTATGGACACTTTTATCCAAAGCAAATTACAGTACTGTCAACACTGACAGTGACACATATATTCAGCAGAAGTGGCCAATGAGAGCTTTGAACTCACAACCCTGATGCTACAAACACCTTGCACTGACCTAACGCACTAGCCATTGAAAAATGTATGAATGAGGAGTGAAGACTATGAGAGATCCCTGATCCATTCAATCAAAACCTGTACTGAACTCATGCATCATTGAAGTATCATCGATACTGAACACATACATAATTGAAGTATCATCGATACTGAACACATACATAATTGAAGTGTGGCAGGAGAGCACTGTATAATAATAACCATGTACTTGATTTCTATGCCAATGCCTCAGTCTCAGTAGACTGCAGTTCAGTTGCCACTCATGCATCTAGTATAGATGCCCACACCAAATAAAAAAGGTGCTATCTAGAACCTAAAAAGGTTCTACGGCTGTCCCCATGGGATAATACAGCGGGTTCTACATGAAACCCAAAGGGTCCTCCTATTGGGAACAGTCGAAGAACCCGTTTGTAAGCCTTTTTCTGAGTGCATCCTACACTGGGTTAGCCTGGCTGATGCGACTCACATGGTACACAGCAAGGGAGTGCTGTTAAACACTGGTATGGACAGGAGAGCATTGATGGTGCAATATTCACACAGAAATTGTCTTGAGCTTTGATTGGTTCTCTCAGTTTCTTTTCCTGGGGTTGAGACATCTCATTGTTTAGATTTGAAAATTCAACAGTTGTTTTGGAAGGGGGCGGCACTCAGGGGCTGTGTGGCTGTCCATGTGGGTGTTTGGTTCTCCTGTCTTTCTCACTCAATCAGAAAAAACACAGCTCCCTTCATTATCAATGCATTGTGCCTACAACATAAAGGAGCCTTTCTAGACTGTAATCAGGAAGACTTCGAGTTTGGTGTCAGCCAGACTAACGGTGGGTAGCTTACCAATCTGTTTTAAAAACAGCTTCTGATAGCTCTGAGTCTGAAATGGAACCCTGTTACCTTTTTTAATGCACTACATTTGACCAAGGCCCACAACCTATTCCCTATGTGCACAAAAGTGGCGCACTACATAGGGAATAGGATGCCATTTCAGATGCAGCCGGACTGCCTTTGAAAAGGAACTGAGAGGTCCATCTGTCTGCTGTTGAAGGGAAATAAAAGAGGACATTGGTCAGCTCATACAAACCTTTTGTTTTCCTTTAAGCTCTAGCTGCACCTAGGTGGTTCCAAGCAGCAAAATGAGGCAGGAACCATTTTAATAGCCCGGCCTGGGACAAAACATTGTGTAGATCCAGCAAGGAAAGATCTACATTCTCAAAACCTCACTGGCCCAAGAAATAAATCATTTTATCAGGGCTGAGAAGACAGGTATGTTCACCTGGGAATTACTGCAGAGGAAGGTGATAAATCACACCAATTAAAAAGAGCTACTGCCTGTGATGTCTTCTCATGTCCCATCAAATTATATGTCCCTACAAATGAGACACTGATTCATTTAGGGAGAGATATTTTTAACTAGCTTTGACAGGTAAAGACATCATCAAAGCACGTTGAATTATGAAAAAGAGATACGATACAGCTGAACATTTACAGTCCCAAAATGTTTGCAATGAGCACACAAAAAGATATCGAAGAAATGTCCCCATCCACATTCCCTTATTCACATGCATCTAGTCACAGAGCTTTCATTTGACAAAGATGTAAACATTGCTGCTGTTGAAACACAAGCACCATTGTGCCTGGGGTCCCATAGAGTCACTTAAAAAAAAACATTGCCTCCATCAGAAAGGGATACAAATACAAAGAGTTTAGAGAACTAGAAGATCAGGATTTAATCAATACGTCAATGCATAAAATCAGGACGTCATGTCAGCTCTACAATAAAGGTCTGTGAGATTGCCATTGTCTCATTATTAAAATATATATTCTATGGGGAATATATATATTCTCTATGATCATATGTTTCTAACACCCTTGGAACTTGTGAAGGTCTAAAAATGATTTGATAGGTATAGTGTACATGGTGTGCAATGACAGCTTTTATTCGTCTGAACAAGTGAAAATGTAACCCTAATAAATTAACAAGATTACATCTCAAAAGGCAGATGGTAATGCAGTGATGGGCCCATTTTAATTTGATAAACCAGATGTCCTCATAGACTTTGTGTTTATTTGCATTATAGAGACTTTGACAATGTCAAACATCAGACTTCACTTAATGTAAAAGATGTACAGTACAACAGCCCACATTCTGTCCTCATAACAACAATTGAACCTTGTAAAATCAGCCTTATAAAGATCAGCATTTTCCTCTGTTTATTACTTCATGAACTACATACTGGATTTAGTAGATGGACAATTGGCTTTGTTACAGTATCACCTTTATTATTTTGAGTATACATTTCTAATGTTTATTGTTTGGTTTTAGTCTCCAAATAAATTTGACCTAAATCATAACACAAAATAACAGAGCCTTTATTAGATTTCTAGAGATAAAATTAGTGTCTGGTCTTTGTCTGATTCAGTACAACATATTCTAAGAGTTGCTCCTGCCACCTAGTGGCTGGAAAAGAAACAGAATTAGTCATGTCATTCCAAAAAGTGAGCATAACCATGTAGCAACATTTATTTTTTGTTGAAATGTCCCATTAAAAGGGGTTTAAATCCCAGTCCCAGTCCTGCCTATCTGAGGATGGATTCAGCGGCGCTGCCCCTGGTTGGAGAGGGCCTGTGGGGGGAAAGCAGGCTCCCTCTGGGAGGGTCCCTGAGTGGAGGAGCCAGGCTCTCTGGACCAGAGGGTTTGGATGGGCTGGTCCTCTTCTGGGGTGGTGAGACTTTCCTGACAAACAGAGGCGCTACGGTCACCAATACATTGACACAAATCGGTTTACATGTTTACATTTAAAAAATCCACTTAACATAAAACATCCCTCTGACCATTGAATTAAATAAAAACATTCCCCACAATAAATACATTATCTACTGTAATTAAGTTACAATATATAATAATATATACACTGATGACATTGCATTTCCTAATCTAAGAGTATTTTTGGCAAGCATAAAATGCAGCTCAATCACCTGTGCAGTTGAAGGCGGGTGCTCTTGGAGAGGGGTCCCATCTTGGACAGGATGTTGTTGTAGTTGTGTGTCCGTCGCGGTACGAGGCCCAGGTCTCCTGTCTTGAAGTGAGACAGCTGGGTGGTGTCCTTGAGAAGAGGACCAAGAAGCCCTGATGATCTGGAGGAGGGTGTAGGAGACAAGTATGCATGTCATTTAAGAAACATAGTGAGCTAGAGAAATACACTATATATACAAAAGTATGTGAACACTTTTTCAAAATTGGTGGATTTGGCTATTTTAGCCACAACCATTGCTGACAGGTGTATAAAATCAAGCACATGCCATGCAGTCTCCATAGACAAACATTGGCAGTTGCATGGCCTTACTGAAGAGCTCAGTGACTTTCAATGTGGTACCGTCATAGGATGCCACCTTTCCAACAAGTCAGTTCAACAAATTTCTGCCCTGCTAGAGCTGGCCTGGTCAACACTAACTGCTGTTATTGTGAAGTGGAAATGTCTAGGCACAACACACAGAACAGGACTGCTGAGTGCTGAAGCGCGGACCGCTTAAAATTGTCTGTACTCGGTTGCAACACTCACTACCGAGTTCCAAACTGCCTCTGGAAGCAACGCCAGCACAAGAACTGTTCGTCGGGAGCTTCATGAAATGGGTTTCCATAGCCGAGCAGCTGGACACAAGCCTACGATCACCATGTGCAATGACAAACGTCGGCTGGAGTGGTGTAAAGCACGCTGACAATGGACTCTGGAGCAGTGGAAACGCATTCTCTGGAGTGATGAATCGCGCTTCACCATCTGGCAGACCGATGGACGAATCTGGGTTTGGCAGATGCCAGGAGAACACTACCTACCCGAATGCATAATGCCAAATGTAAAGTTTGGGGGAGGAGGAATAATGGTATGGGGTTGTTTTTCATGGTTTGGGACCTTTAGTTCCAGTGAAGGGAAATCTTAACGCCATCATATAATGACATTCTAGACTATTCTGTGCTTTGTGGCAATAGTTTGAGGAAGGCCCTTTCCTGTTTCAGCATGACAATGCCCCCGTGGACAAGCGGGCTCCATACAGAAATGGTTTGTCGAGATCGGTGTGCAAAAACTTGACTGGCCTGCACAGAGCCCTGACCTCAACCCCATCGAATCGAACACCTTAGGGATGAATTGGAGTGCCGACTGCGATCCTAACATCTGTGCCCGACCTCACTAATGTTCTTGTGGCTGAATGGAAGCAAGTCCCCGCAGCAATGTTCCAACATCTAGTGGAAAGCCTTCCCAGAAGAGTGGAGGCTGTTGTAGTAGCAAAGTGGGGACCAACTCCATATTAATGCCCATTATTTTGGAATGAGATGTTGGATGATGTTGACCATGTAGTGAATCTTGAGCTTCTTGATAATCATACCATATGGCAACAATGTACTACTCTTGCAACATAAAAAAATAAACAGTAATTGTTATGGAATAATTATGTTGCTGTAGTTCTGTATTGACAGCTTTCTCCAAGACTGTGCTAATGTACAGAGTAAACCTGCACAATGGTTACTAGTGCACTAGCTCACATCTGCTACACTAGCATTAGATGAGAGGAAGGCAGTATGTAGGCAGCCTCCAGTACCTTCCTGGGCCAGGACCGGTCTTGAGCTCGTGGAGGGAGTCTCCCTCTGGGATGAAGTCCTTCATGGCAGGCCCTTTCCCCAACAGAGCAGCACTGTCCAACACAGCCAACAGCTTCTGCATCATTTGGTTCCTCCGGACCAGAGTCTTCACCTCAGAGTCCTCCTCTTTAGGCACCTCCTGTTAGGATAGGCGAAGGAGTTACGTTAGTGCTACTAATCGCAATGTGACATTTCCAACTGGTGAGCAAATGCGAGGTAAATCTAACCACAAGTGTTAATTACTCATCTCAATGTGGAAACATTTTACACACGTGTTTATAACTAAAGTAACAAAATTCTGACTCATAGCTACAATGTAATGACACAATAATTGCTTCAGGAAACAGTTTATAATACATAGAAGACTATCTACACGCATGCAATGTTTACACCAGTGGAGGAAGGGGAGAACCATCCTCAGTGAATTTTAGAAAAAATCTCAATTGAAAAAACAAGTTAAGTCCTTTTTAGATCAAATCGTATTAGTCCCATGCGCCAAATACAACAGGTGTAGACCTTACAGGGAAATGCTGAATACAACAGGTGTAGACCTTACAGGGAAATGCTGAATACAACAGGTGTAGACCTTACAGTGAAATGCTGAATACAAAAGGTGTAGACCTTACAGTGAAATGCTGAATACAACAGGTGTAGACCTTACAGTGAAATGCTGAATACAACAGGTGTAGACCTTACAGGGAAATGCTGAATACAACAGGTGTAGACCTTACAGGGAAATGCTGAATACAACAGGTGTAGACCTTACAGGGAAATGCTGAATACAACAGGTGTAGACCTTACAGGGAAATGCTGAATACAACAGGTGTAGACCTTACAGGGAAATGCTGAATACAACAGGTGTAGACCTTACAGGGAAATGCTGAATACAACAGGTGTAGACCTTACAGGGAAATGCTGAATACAACAGGTGTAGACCTTACAGGGAAATGCTGAATACAACAGGTGTAGACCTTACAGGGAAATGCTGAATACAACAGGTGTAGACCTTACAGGGAAATGCTGAATACAACAGGTGTAGACCTTACAGGGAAATGCTGAATACAACAGGTGTAGACCTTACAGGGAAATGCTGAATACAACAGGTGTAGACCTTACAGGGAAATGCTGAATACAACAGGTGTAGACCTTACAGGGAAATGCTGAATACAACAGGTGTAGACCTTACAGGGAAATGCTGAATACAACAGGTGTAGTAGACCTTACAGGGAAATGCTGAATACAACAGGTGTAGTAGACCTTACAGGGAAATGCTGAATACAACAGGTGTAGTAGACCTTACAGGGAAATGCTGAATACAACAGGTGTAGACCTTACAGTGAAATGCTGAATACAACAGGTGTAGTAGACCTTACAGGGAAATGCTGAATACAACAGGTGTAGTAGACCTTACAGGGAAATGCTGAATACAACAGGTGTAGTAGACCTTACAGGGAAATGCTGAATACAACAGGTGTAGACCTTACAGTGAAATGCTGAATACAACAGGTGTAGACCTTACAGTGAAATGCTGAATACAACAGGTGTAGACCTTACAGGGAAATGCTGAATACAACAGGTGTAGACCTTACAGGGAAATGCTGAATACAACAGGTGTAGACCTTACAGGGAAATGCTGAATACAACAGGTGTAGACCTTACAGGGAAATGCTGAATACAACAGGTGTAGACCTTACAGGGAAATGCTGAATACAACAGGTGTAGACCTTACAGGGAAATGCTGAATACAACAGGTGTAGTAGACCTTACAGGGAAATGCTGAATACAACAGGTGTAGACCTTACAGGGAAATTCTTACTTACAAGCCCCTAACCAACAATACAGTTAAAAAAAAATGAATAAGAAATAAAAGTAACAAGTAATTAAAGAGCAGCAGTAAAATAACAATAGAGAGACTATATACAGAGGGGGGTACCGGTACAGAGTCAATGTGCGGGGGCACCGGTTAGTTGAGGTAATATGTACATGTAGGTAGAGTTATTAAATGGATTATGCATAGATGATAACAACAGAGAGTATCAGCGGTGTAAAGGGGGGAGGGGGGGGCAATGCAAATAGTCTGGGTAGCCATTTGATCAGATGAACATCTAATCAAATGGCTACCCAGAAGCTGTTTAGAAGCCTCTTGGACCTAGACTTGGCGCTCCGGTACCGCTTGCTATGCAGTAGCAGAGAGAACAGTCTATGACTAGGGTGGCTGGAGTCTGACAATTTTTAGGTCTTCCTCTGACACCGCCTGGTATAGAGGTCCTGGATGGCAGGAAGCTTGGCCCCGGTGATGTACTGGGCCGTACGCACTATCCTCTGTCGTGCCTTGCGGTCGGAGGCCAAGCGGTTTCTATGCCAGGCAGTGATGCAGCTAGTCAGGATGCTCTTGATGGTGCAGCTGTAAAACCTTTTGAGGATCTGAGGACCCATGCCAAATCATCTCAGTCTCCTGAGGGGGAATAGGTTTTGTCATGCCCTCCTCATGACTGTCTTGGTGTGCTTGGACCATGTTAGTTTGTTGGTGATGTGGACACCAAGGACCTTCAAGCTCTCAACCTGCTCCACTACAGCCCCGTCGATGAGAATGGGGGTGTGCTCGGACTTCTTTTTCCTGTAGACCACAATCATCTCCTTTGTCTTGATCATGTTGAGGCAAAGGTTGTTGTCCTGACCTCCTCCCTATAGGCTTTCTCGTCATTGATCAGGCCTACCACTGTTGTGTCATCGGCAAACTTAATGATGGTGTTGGAGTCGTGCCTGGCAGTGCAGTCATGAGTGAACAGGGAGTACAGCAGGGGACTGAGCACGTACCCCTGAGGGGCCCCTGTGTTGAGGATCAATGTAGCGGATGTGTTGTTACCTACCCTTACCACCTGGATCGAGTTGCAGAGGGAGGTGTTTAGTCCCAGGGCCTTTAGCTTATTGATTAGCTTTGAGGGCACTATGGTGTTGAATGCTGAGCTGTAGTCAATGAATAGCATTCTCACATAGATGTTCCTTTTGTCCAGATGGGAAAGGGCAGTGTGGAGTGAAATAGAGATTGCATAATCTGTGGACCTGTCAGGGTGGTATGCAAATTAGAGTGGGTCTACAGTTTCTGGGATAATGGTGTTGATGTGAGCAATGACCAGCCTTTCAAAGCACTTCATGGCTACAGACTTGAGTGCTACGGATCGGTAGTCATTTAGCAGGTTACCGTAGTGTTCTTGGGCACAGGGACTATGCTGGTCTGCTTAAAACATGTTGGTATTACAGACCCGGACAGGGAGAGGTTGAAATTGTCAGTGAAGACACTAGCCAGTTGGTCAGCGCATGCTCGCACAGTACACGTCCTGGTAATCCGTCTAGCCCTGCGGCCTTGTGAATGTTGACCTGTTTAAAGGTTTACATCGGCTGGGGCGGGGGGGGGGGGGTGCGTGATCACACAGTCTTCTGGAACAGCTGGTGCTCTCATGCGCGTTTCAGTGTTATTTGCCTCGAATCGAGCATAGAAGTAGTTTAGCTCATCTGGTAGGCTGGTGTCACTGGGCAGCTCTCAGCTGTGCTTCCCTTTGTAGTCTGTAATAGTTTGCAAGCCCTGACACATCCAACAAGCGTCAGAGCCAGTGTAGTACGATTTGATCTTAGTCCTGTATTTCCAAAGATTGCACATTTGCACATTTGCTCGCAGAATGGAAGGAAGTGGGGGTTTATTCGATCGCCTACCACTTCTCAGAAGGCAGCCTGGCCTCTGGCCCCTTTTTCTCCGCCTTCTCTTCACGCAAATGACGGGGATCTGGGCCTGTTCCCGGGAAAGCAGTATATCGTTCACGTCGGGTTCCTCGGACTTGTTAAATTAATTAAAGGATTCTGCCAGTCCGTGGTGAGTAATCACAGTTCTGATGTCCAGAAGTTATTTTCGGTCATAAGAGATGGTAGCAGCAACATTATGTACAAAATAAGTTAAACAACACTAAGAAACAAACAAAAAAACACAACTGGTTAGGAATACGTAAAACGTCAACCTTGTTCTCTGCCGCCATCTTTTCACACATGACACCAAATAATTGATTAAAACACACTGTTTTGCAATGAAGGTCTATAGTAGCCTCAGCAGCACTCTGTAGGACAGCACCATGGTGTAGCCGGAGAACACCTAGTTTCAGTCCTCCTCTGGGTACATTGATTTAAATACAAAACATAGGAGGCTCGTGTTAAACGGCACCGACCGCCTTTGGTTTACACTGCTATGATTTTGATTCCTAGCACTTCTTTACCATGAGGGCCTGTTTCAGGGCGAATGCAGCCGCCTGTAGGATGGTCTCCAGTTGTCCTCTCACGTCCCTCTCCTCCTCCAGCGCTCTCCCCAGCCTGTTTGCCTTGGCACAGTTCCTCCCTGTCTCCTCCAACAGAGAGGCCTGCACCTGCCTGTAGGAACAAACCAGAAGGTTGGGGTTAATTACTAATTCAGTTCTTCAATATCAATTGGGTTAAAAACAAAAGACAGGAATCATACTTTTCAGGAAGTTCCATGCATGCAGTTCCATTGAAATTCAATAGATTTTGTGAGAATTAGTTTGACTGTTAATTGAACATATCTCTCACTCGTCGCTGGCATTTGAGGCCTTCGTGTAACAATAAACTGACTAGGGGAGAACCTGACATTTAAATGTCACAGTCACAGGCTGAATGAATTATTATTTCTTTGTCTGACATGAATAAGATATACTGTATCATTGTTACACATTAATGTCAGTTAGCCAGGCAAAATACTAATTAAATCATGTACAGGGCCGCAGTCCTGCTGGTTTTGGTTTCTCCAAGGCATTGATCAGTAAATTACACTGACTGCTCAGAGAACAGTCACTGAATGACAAGGAACAAAACCAGCAGACACTGCGGTTTACCAGGACCAGAATTGTGGACCCCTGATGTACAAAACAGGAACTCTGGAGTATTTTTGAATTCTGAATGGAAACATCAGACCTTAGGGCTTGCATCTCTGCCAGCAGTACAACATGATCCTTCTGCAGTTGTTGATGCTCCTCTTGAGCCCTAGCATACTCCTCCAGCTCAGCCTGCATCTGCTTACACTTCTCTGTGAGCTGATGGATCACCTGATGAAAAGAGAAGAGGAGCAGAGAGGAAGAGCAGGGTAACCTGTCAGCAATCAAATCAGGCTTCAGACAGGTCCTGTCATTATCATGTGGAGGTGTTGATACACCAAAATCATGCAAGCTGACAATCATGACAATCATCGCTCTCACCCCTTATCCCTCCACAGTACCTTCTGGTTGCTGAGGCTCTTACGGGTCATCTTGTTGAACAAGGGCTCCAGGACCTCCATCTCTCTGCGGATATGCTTCTCTTTATCCCTCAGATCCTCGTTCTCCTCCAGCAGCTGCTTGCTCTTGTCTGACAGCTGACTAAGCTGGGCCGTCACAGACACATTCTCGTGGATGGCCCTCATGGTCGTCTCTGGCATCTTCCTGTCCGACACGCGCCGAAACTCGGCTGCCACCGCCGCCACGTGCTGCTGCATCTCCTTCTTTAGTCTAGAGGGGGCAGGGAGGGATGACAGCATGAGCAGGAGCTCATGACCAGATCATACAGTGTACAAATGGCTTCTTAACATAATGGCATTGACCTGTCATTGTCCAGCACAGCCTTCCTCTCCAGGCTGTAGATGACTGTGTGGTGCTCCTGTCTCTGCTTCCCAAGCTGCTCCTCCAGGCCTTCCAAGTGGGCCATCAGCTCCTCCTTTTGCACACGGAACTCCTCGAGAGCTGCTAGCTTACCCGCTGCATGGGGATGGAGATAGGAGTAATACAATTACAGTTGAAGTCAGAAGTTTACATACACTTAGATTGAAGTCATTAAAACTTGTTTTTCAATCCACTCCACAAATTTGCTTGTTAACAAACTATAGTTTTGGCAAGTTGGTTAGGACTTTGTGCATGACACAAGTAATTTTTCCAACAATTGTTTACGGACAGATTATTTCACTTATAATTCACTGTATCACAATTCCAGTGGGTCAGAGGTTTACACACACTAAGTTGACTGTGTCTTTGAATAGCTTGGAAAATTCCAGAAAATGATGTCGCGGCTTTAGAAGCGTATGATAGGCTAATTGACATAATTTGAGTCAATTGGAGGTGTACCTGTGGATGTATTTCAAGGCCTACCTTCAAACTCATTGCCTCTTTGCTTGACATCATGGGAAAATGAAAATAAATCAGCCAAGACCTCAGAAACAAAATTGTAGACCTCCACAAGTCTGGTTCATCCTTGGGAGCAATTTCCAAACACCTGAAGGTACCACGTTCATCTGTACAAACAATAGTACGCAAGTATAAACACCATGGGACCACGCAGCCGTCATACCGCTCAGGAAGAAGACGCGTTCTGTCTCCTAGAGATGAACGTACTTTGGTGCAAAAAGTGCAAATCCATCCCAGAACAACAGCAAAGGACCATGTGAAGATGATGGAGGAAACAGGTACAAAAGTATCTATATCCACAATAAAATGACTCCTATATCGACATAGCCTGAAAGACCGCTCAGCAAGGAAGAAGCCACTGCTCCAAAACAGCCATAAAAAAAAGCCAGACTACAGTTTGTAACTGCACATGGGGACAAAAATTTTACTTTTTGGAGAAATGTCCTCTGGTCTAATGAAACAAAAATAGAACTGTTTGGCCATAATGACCATCGTTATGTTTGGAGGAAAAAGGGGGATGCTTGCAGGCCGAAGAACAACATCCCAACCGTGAAGCACGGGGTGGCAGCATCATGTCGTGGGGGTGCTTTGCTGCAGGAGAGACTGGTGCACTTCACAAAATAGATGGCATCATGAGGAAAGGAAAATGGTGTGGATATATTGAAGCAACATCTCAAGACATCAGTCAGGAAGTTAAAGCTTGGTCGCAAATGGGTCTTACAAATGGACAATGACCCCAAGCATACTTCCAAAGTTGTGGAAAAATGGCTTAAGGACAACAAAGTCAAGGTATTGGAGTGGCCATCACAAAGCCCTGACCTCAATCCTATAGAAAATGTGTGGGCAGAACTGAAAAAGTGTGTGTGAGCAAGGAGGCCTACAAACTTGATTCTGTTACACCAGCTCTGTCAGGAGGAATGGGTCAAAATTCACCCAACTTATTGTGGGAAGCTTGTGGAAGGTTACACGAAACATTTGACCCAAGTTAAACAATTTAAAGGCAATGCTACCAAATACTAATTGAATGTATGTAAACTTGGAATGTGGGAATGTGATGAAAGAAATAAAATATGAAATAAATCATTCTCTCTACTATTATTCTGACATTTCACATTCTTAAAATAAAGTGGTGATCCTAATTTACCTAGGACAGGGATTTTTTTACTAGGATTAAATGTCAGGAATTGTGAAAAACTGAGTTTAAATGTATTTGTCTAAAGTGTATGTAAACTTCCAACTTCAACTGTAAATGATCAAAGTTTGATCAGACATTTTAGAGCTGGTTTTAATTAAAAGTCTGGTGGTGGATCATGTGGATGGAATGTTATGGTGTCAAGGTTCTTAGTATCTTACCAAGGACCATGTTCTCTGAGGTGAGTTTGTCCTTGTTCTCCTGGAACTCTTGGCGAAGTTGACTGAGCTGCAGCTCAAAGGAGTCCTTCTCAGCATCCTTGGCCTGCTGCAGTCCCACCAGTTTCTCCAACAAGTCTGTGAGCTCATCCTCCTTCTGGGCCAGCGAGCGCTTCAGGTAGAGCACAATGTCTTTCTTCTCCTTCTCAACTGTGAAATACTGAGAGGAGAAGTCCTTCTGTTGCACCTCCAACTCATCACATTTGTGCTGATATCTGCAAATATGAGGTGAGAAAATAGGATGATGGTGGGATTCAGTCATGGAAACTTGATTGGAATGTTTAGTTTCATATTCATGATTTAGTTTCATATTATTATGGTGTATTTTGTTTTAACCGTTAATGTGCAGTATTTTATAAATAACACATATTTTTATGATTTGCATTAGTCCTAACTGATTCGTGTTTGATTGCCAATTTTACGCACACGCACCGCAGTTTTCATAACGGCAATGGGTTCTATTTTGTCATTATGTGGTTATATTGTTCCAACAATAATCTGATGGTGTCAGTGCGTGTTGACTCGCAACATTATTTCTTATTCAGAGGATCAGAGATTAGCCTAAATATGAATAGAAATTATCTGTGCGGACCACCCAATGAAAACTCTCACTTTTCCAATTGTTCCTCCAAGTCTCGTATCTGCGACCGGTAGAAATCTTTTCCACCTTCAGACAATGCGTCGTCAAAACACGTTTTGTCTCCAAATCCAATGATCTCTTTTTTGGTTGATTTATCTCCGCTTTTCTTTCCATTCTTTTTTGGCATATTTGCAATGAAACTTTGTGATTGCACTATTAAACAACTCGGCAACCACAACACACGTTGTTACCAAGAGAATGACGTCAGGTGCTGACCCGTTGAATTGGAATGTTAGTCTGCGCCAAGTATCCCTGACTGCAGTGTGCCGTTCGGGGCCGGGCTCGACGTTTGACCCCGCCCACGTTTTTGTTGGTCCGTTGACAGTCCCACACTGAATACAAACACACAAGTTTGTGCAAGGCACACGTTGAATACAAACGTATTTCATTTTTGAAGATCATAAGAAATATTATATAAAGTGGTACCAACATATGTGTTGTAACGCTTTTTGCTTCATCCTATATTTGAGGCCAACTACTGATATTGTTGCAGGGAACAACAGACTTGTCATGTACTGTTGAAATTGTGCTGATAAATGTCATAACTTTGTAATTATATTTAATTTAATTGAGTATATATATATATATATATATACACAGTTACTATCCATCCTGATTTATACTGCTATTTACTTTCCACATGAGAATGGTGATATACCATACAGACAAGCTGAATGTGCTTTGTACATGAAGTTATACCAGCTCCAGTACAGAGATCAGAGACTCGGGTGACTTCTACGTCATCTTTACTAAACAACACAATTAATCAAAAGTGTTGGAAAAACTTGTCAATAATCAACTGACTGGCTTTCTTGATGTCTATAGTATTTTCTTGGGTATGCAATGTGGTTCCGCTCAGGTTATGGATGTGTCACTGAAACTTTAAAGCTACTAAATTATGTCACCATTGCCCTTGATTCTAAGCAATGTAGTGCTGCTATTTTTATTGACTTGGCAGAAGCTTTTGATGCGGTAGACCATTCCATTCTTGTGGGCTGGCTAAGGAGTATTGGTGTCTCTGAGGGGTCTTCGGCCTGGTTTGCTAACTACCTCTCTCAAAGGGTGCAGGCTGTCTCAGCCACTGCCTGTCACCAAGGGAGTACCGCAAGGCTCGATCCTAGGCCCCACGCTCTTCTCAATTTACATCAACAACATAGCTCAAGCAGTACGAAGCGCTCTCATCCATTTATATGCAGATAATAGTCTTATACTCAGCTGGCCCCTCCCAGGATTTTGTGTTAAACGCTCTACAAATAAAGCTTTCTTAGCATCCAACAAGCTTTATCTGTCCTTAACCTTGTTCTGAACACCTCCAAAACAAAAGGTCATGTGGTTTGGTAAGAAGAGTGCCCTCTCCCCACCGGTGTTATTACTACCTCTGAGGGTTTAGAGCTTGAGATAGTCACCTCATACAAATACTTGGGAGTATGGCTAGATGGTACACTGTCCTTCTCTCAGCACATATCAAAGCTGCAGACTAAGGTTAAATCTAGACTTGGTTTCCTCTATTGTAATCTCTCCTCTTTCACCACAGCTGCCAAACTAACCCTGATTCAGATGACCATCCTACCCATGCTAGATTATGGAGATGTCATTTATAGATCGGCAGGTAAGGGTACTCTCGAGCAGCTAGATGTTTACTATTTGGCCATCAGAAATGCCACCAATGCTCCTTATAGGACACATCACTGCACTCTATACTCCTCTGTAAACTGGTCATCTCTGTATACCCATCGCAAGACCCACTGGTTGATGCTTATTTATAAATGCCTCTTAGGCCTCATTCCCCCCTATCTGAGATACCTACTGCAGACCTCATCCTCCACATACAACACCCGTTCTGACAGTCACAATCTGTTAAAGGTCCCCAAAGCACACACATCCCTGGGTCTTTTCAGTTCTCTGCAGCTAGCGACTGGAACGAGCTGCAAAAAAAAACACTCAAACTGGACCATTTTATCTCTTTAGTCAAAGACTCAATCATGGACACTCTTACGGACAGTTGTTGCTTCTTCATGTGATGTATTGTTGCCGCTACCTTCTTGCCCTTTGTGCTGTTGTCTGTGCCCAATAATGTTTGTACCATGTTTTGTGCTGCTGCCATGTTGTGTTGCTACCATGCTATGTTGTCGTCTTAGGTCTCTCTTCATGTAGTGTTGTGGTGTCTCTCTTGTCGTGATATGTGGTTTCTCCTATATTTATTTTATTACATTTTTTAAAATCCCAGCCCCTGTCCCCGAAGGAGGACTTTTGCCTTCTGGTAGGCCATCATTGGAAATAAGAATGTGTTCTTTACTGACTTTCCTATAAAGGTTATATAAAACAACAAATGTTTTTACCTAAACATGCTAAAATCATCAGATATAATTCATAGCAAGCAGTGCACTGGGGTAGTAAGGATTTATTAAATATAACAGATTAACTGGAATGACAATCCCTCTCATGGAATGGGTTGCCATAAATAACTAACTGAAAGCCACACCCCCAATAAGCCACGAATATGACTGCATTGAGGCATGCCACCGTGCTTCTATGGCTACAGTATATGGACCATACTACTGCCAATTTCTTTTGTTCATTTACCACAGTCCACCACAGTCAACACACCTATATTGTCAGTTTAATTAGCTTTAAAAAAGCAACATTTCTTAGCCTCATGGCACAATGTGTAGAATAGCATGAGATGAGCTATACAACTTTTTCCTTTCTGCCCCAAAATGTGTAAAATGACAGGAAATTAGCTTTCAAACAGCAACATTTTCTGCCAGCCTCATGGAAAAACACACTTCAGATTATTGTTTGTAATGAAAAGCGCTATATAAAATAAATCAACTACTACTATTCCATTCAAACAATACAGTTGATCCACAGCAATACACTGGCTCAAATAATTTGATGATAGGACTTAGACAAGTTATAAATGCAACAAGTGCTGATATTGTATTATGTAATAGTCCTAACACTCACAGCTTTCCAAGAATACAAGAATTTAGATATTTATGTTTTGTTTACATATAATTTAGCGGCCATTTATACAGACATTTTTATAAAACCTGTATAAACTACATGTATTATTATATGACAATATTTTAGGTTGACAATTATATTACACAATTTCTGATACATCACATGCCTGACTTTAATTTTCCTGCATAAGTAAAAAACAGGAAAAGCATCACCTCTACTGCCAATCATTCATTCCAATTAGACTTGCTTGGATTTCTCCCTGACCATAATGGCTGCCATTGTAATCCATTACATTCTGGAACTTCAGGGGTTTATGACATAGCAACCCCTCTAGTAATTCTTCAGAGTTCAAGTGACAGACACATCTCAACATCAACTGTTCAGAGGAGACTGCGTGAATCAGGCCTTCATGGTCGAATTACTGCAAAGAAACCACTACTAAAGAACACCAATAAGAAGAAGAGATTTGCTTGGGCCAAGAAACAGAAACAATGGACATTAGACAGGAAATCTGTCCTTTGGTCTGATGAGTCCAAATGTAAGATTTTTGGTTCCAACCTCTGACTCTTGGTGACATGCAGAGTCGGGTAGCCTAGTGGTTAGAGCGTTGGACTAGTAACTGGAAGGTTGCAAGTTCAAACCCCCGAGCTGACAAGGTACAAATCTGTCGTTCTGCCCCTGAACAGGCAGGTAACCCACTGTTCCTAGGCAGTCATTGAAAATAAGAATTTGTTCTTAACTGACTTGCCTAGTTAAATAAAGGTTAAATAAAAAAGCTGAATGGATGATATCAACATGTGTGGTTCCCACCATGATGCATGGAGGAGGAGTAATTCTGAGGGGGTGCTTTGCTGGTGACAATGCCTGTGATTTATTTAGAATTCAAGGCACACCAGCATGGCTACAACAGCATTCTGCAGTGATACACCATCCCATCTGGCTTTCGGTTAGTGGGACTATTGTTTATTTTTCAACAGGACAATGACCCACAACACACCTCCAGGCTGAGTAAGGGCTTTTTGACCAAGGAGAGTGATGAAGTGCTGCATCAGATGACATGGCCTCCACAATCACCAGACTACAACCCAATTGGGATGGTTTGGGATGAGTTGGACCACAGAGTGATGGAAAAGCAGCCAACAAGTGCTCAGCATATGTGGGAACTATTCAAGACTGTTGGAAAAGTATTCCACATGAAGCAAGAGTATGCCAAGAGTGCGCAAATCTGTCATCAAGGCAAAGCGTGGCTACTTTGAAGAATCAAAAATATATTTGAATTTGTTTAACACTTTTTTGGTTACTAGATGATTCCATATGTGTATTTCATAGTTTTGCTATCTTCACTATTATTCTTCAATGTAGAAAATTGTAAAAAATAAAGAAAAACCCTTGAATGAGTAGGTGTGTCAAAACATTTGACTGGTAGTGTGTGAGAGAGAGAGAAGGATCTGAGGATGCAACAGTCCTAGAGCTCTGGCATTATGATGAGTCAGGGCAAGGGAGGATACTCAGCCTCTCTTATTGTGACTCAGTGACTCCTATTTGTAATTAATGAGTTCTATTGACTCGTTTCTCCTTGGATCTTTTGAAACATCTGTGTAAATGGCCACAAATTCCTGATACACAGTATCTAGACGTCTCTTTAAAAAATCAGATGGATCAACACCCTCCCTATCTTTCTGTAGTCTCTCCAACACTTCTAGATCAACTACTGGAGGCAGGAGTAGCCATGGTGGATTTACAAGAATAGCTACTGTTGGACTAAACTCCCTACCATTCAATCCCATCTCCTTCCCCTGGATATTACCCACCCAAAGATTGTGTTCTGTCTTCGCTCATTTCCCAGCATGGCTGTAAAATCCCTTTTGCAGGATGAGAAACCCCATGTCCCTGTAGGTTGACCCAATCAATTAATTGCCAGCTACTGTCTTCTAATCTGTAATGGCATATCCCCCATCTCCACATGTAGTAAAGCCACTGGGGACGTCCGAAACGCCCCTCTACATATTCAGAGTCCTTGTCCCTGTATGACATCTAGTCTTTCCAATGAAGTCCGGGCTGCCGAACCATATACTATACTGTCATAGTCTATTGCAACATACATGGTCGTCAATGAGGAACGTCAAGCCCCCCAATCCTTTCCCGTCAGACAGCGCATCACATTCTTATACTTTCCCACAACTCCCTCAATGTGTTCTGTCCAGGTCAGTCTAGTGTCAAAGTATACCAAGGAACCTGAAGGCCCCCTCCCTCTCCAAGTTTATCCTATACTGTATAACCTCAAGCATACCTTGTCTCCCACCTTCCTCCTTGTAAAAAACACTGAGTTCTCTCTACAGGGAACCTGAATCCCCACATTAATGCTCACCACTCTACCTCATCCATTGCTTCCTGGCTATGTATGGCACATTTCTTCCCCTCTTCCATAAGGCCCCATCATCTGCAAATAACGGCCTCCCGATATCCGGCTGTACCTGAGAGTAAACATCATTGTTCATGATTGAGAACAACAGAGGACTAATCACGTTCCCATGTGGTGTACTGTTATACACCAGGTAGATGCCTGATAGTGACTTTCCCACCCTCAACTGGATAGACTTTCCAAACATGAAATCCTTTATCCAGTTGTACATTCTTCCTCCTACCCCCATAATATCAAGCTTGATTAACAATCCCTCCTTCCACATCATATCATACGCCTTCTCCATATCAGAAAAGACAGCGACAACAGTCTCCTCGTTCACCTGAGCCTTCCTGGCCGCTTCTAAGCAGAGCACTGGGTCCATAGTTCCCCTTCCCTTCCTGAACACACTCTGATGTAGCGATTACTAGCCCCCTGCTCGCCAAGAAGTAAGTCATCCTCTCCGTAATCATACGTTCCATAATCTTACATACATGTGATGTTACAGCTATAGGCCGATAGCTTATTGGCCTCATTGGGTCCTTTCCTGGCTTCCGGATTGGTACAACTACTGCCTCCTTATAATTGCTTGGTAATCCCCCCCCCCCCCCCTCCCACACTGTGTTGTACAACACCAAAACCTTATCCAGTGCCTCATCACTAAGATGGGCCAACATAACATAGCACACCTCATCTTTCCCAGGTGAAGTTAACCCAGCCTTACCTATTGCCCTTTTCATCTCTTCCAAGGTAAATTCAATGCATCATTTACATCCTCCCTACTATCCAGCATACCAGGGTGCTCCTCTCTCGTTCTCTCTCCCCCTTCTGCCCCTCTGACATATTTGCCGAGCTATGCACTTCGACAAACGCTTTGGTCATCATCTCTGCCTTCTCATGTTACTGTCAAATCCTCTCCACTCATTAACACTGGATAATCTCACTCCCTTCTGACCCCACTCATCCTCTTAATCATCCACCACACTTCTCCCACAGGTGTCGCCCTTCCAATGGTGTCACAGAACCGACGCCAACATGATCTCTGCCTGATGGATAGTTCTCCTCACCAGGGTCTGGGCCTGCTTATACTGAATCAGGCTGGACTCCCTAGTGGCGCAGTGGTCTAAGGCACCGCATCTCAGTGCAAGAGTTGTCACTACAGTCCCTGATTCGAATCCAGGCTGCATCACATCTGGCTGTGATTGGGAGTCCCATAGGGAGCTGCACAATTAGCCCAGCATCGTCCGGGTTTGGCCGGAGTAGGTCATCATTGTAATTAAGAATTAGTTCTTAAGTGACTTGCCTAGTTAAATAAAATTAAAATTAGTTATGCGTCCTTTTCAGTATTCTAAATGCCCTGTTCCTACTACTAAACATTGCCCGTCACTTCTCCGTCCACCATAGGACTGCTTTCCTCCTCCTCCCTGAACTCTTAGGTATAGCCTCAGTAGCTGCCCCCACTAACGCTGTTCTCACCCAGTTATTCATACTATCCACATCCCCTCTCATATCCACCTAAGACATCACCTGCTCACTCAGTTCCTGAAACTGATCCCACTTTGCCCTTCCAAACACCCACCTGCCTACTCCATCCACTGACATCTCCTCCCTCCGGGCTACTGTGCATGCTATGGGATAATGATCACTCCCTACTGTTGACTCCTTCCATTTACAGATTCCTGCCATCGCACTAGATACCAGAGTGAGGTCCAAGGCAGACTCCTTCCCTGTGGCTAAATCAATCCTGGTCCCTCTGCCATCATTCAGGCACACCAGATCTTTCATCACTTGGCCATTTCCATCCATCCGTTTCCCACCCAGAGCGTGTCATGGGCATTAAAATCCCCATACCACATTACCTTACTTCTATCCTGGCCCTCAACCCTCTCCAGCACTTCCAGGTCCAATATCTGACTTTATAGTAGTTCACTACCACTATCACCCCTCCTCTCAACCACATATTCCTGTTCAATACCTCTGCCTAGCATCCTGTTGGAAAGTACTTTCTTTATGAAGGTGACACATCCCCCTCCCTCTAGATCGCTGTCCCTACAAACCACTACATATCCCTGTATGATAAACTCCACATTCGGTTTGAGCCATGTACCCTGCACACAAATAAATCACATCAGGCTTAGCTGGCATATCTACAATGAACTGCTTGTACTCCTGCCCATGAGCCAACAGGCTTCGAGCATTCCATTGTAGTACTACCACCACAACTAAGATCCAGTAATAGATGACTCCAGCCTCGGTTGATTGAGGTCGTCTCAAACCTCTTCCCATGTCAACCCTGTCATACTCAGATGTCTCCCAGCAGCTTTAACTATTAGCTGAATCCTCTGTTTTAGACTCTACTCCAGCAGTGCTATTGATAGCTCCTGCTATGAACGTCACCAGCTTTCTCTTTTCTATGTATACCATATCGCCTCCCACCTGCCCCGTAATCCCTGGTCTAGATGCTCCTACACATCTCTCCCTTGAACCTGTATCTCACTGGACCACCCTCACTACCTCAGCATATGACACTCCTCTCTCACTTGTTGCACCTCCACTGCCTGCTCCATAGCCTCACACCCACTATATGCCACACTATGAGCACCCCCACAGGTGCAGCACTTCGGTTGTACACCATCCCCACACTTCCCATACTCATGCTCCCCTCCACACCTGGCACACCAATTTCTCTCTTTACAGGCTGTTGCCACACGCCCAAACCTCTGGCAGTTATAACATTTTAAAGGCTTTGGTACATAAGCCCTCACATAATAACTCATATATCCTATGGTTACTTTATTTGGCAGTACCCGGTCCTTGAAGTTTAACAGAAGATGGGCTATCTAACCTAACCCCCACCCTTGTTGCTTGCAATCTTTGAACATCCACTAGAACGCCTCCTCTCAAATTGTCCCTTGCATCTTTAGTGCTAACAATCACAGGCACTCCTGTTATCGCCCCTTTATCATTCCAGCTGCTCAACACCACCTTACACTTCCCTATTTGCTTCACTCTGAGAGATCTCTGCGCCATGTCCGTACAGAACACCAACAAGTTCCCATCTCTTAACTATTTTATCACAGCCGTCAACCTTATCGGACTCATCGTCCCCTTCCCCCTAAACTTCAGAATCAATTTATGCTCCTCCTCAACCACATGCTCCCCTAGCGTCTTTCTTGCCCTTCCTCCGCACTTTCTACCTCCGAAATGCCGCTAGCGTTGGAAACTATGTTGCTCTCTTCAAACTTATTTTTCTGGCTCCTCTCTGCCTCTTGCTTCCTTTCTAACCATACTCCCTTTCTCTCTTTCTTACTTCCTCCTTTATTTGTACCACTATGCTCCATACCTGCCCCACTTTCTTCTCTATCACGGTCTCCTACCATCTCTAACCCAATCACACCACAGACGTGCCGAACCGCCGCAATACCGAGTAAAGTTTGATATTTTATCAACGACTGATTGCTTTCAAAACAGTCCGAAATCCCTCGCCTTGACAGAACTCACCGCTCCGGACTTCGTTTATTCAGATGTATTGTGGGAGTTGCTGTTCATGTTAAGCATAGCGGTGGTTTGTTTAAATTAATTTAAAAGAAAATAAAACTACAAACGACGACCCCTAGCGGTGACACTTGAACATTTTGATTGCGTGGCAACAGATTCTCGGCGGTCAGACACATAACCAGCAAGATGGCTGTCAGAAGGGCTGCTATACAGCTGGTTCTGATGGTTTTACTTTATTTTTCCCCCGGTGTCCAATGTTTTTTTGAACGCATCAGCTGTACCATATCTTCTGACTGCAATTGTGATTTTAAACCAAATATACGAGGTAAGAAAACGGAAGCTATGACTAGATAGCTAACCAGCTGGTGAGCTGCTCCAGTTTATTGTTTGTAAGAAGACCCCATGGCTAGAGTTAACTAGCGAACGAACGTAGTGATATTAAATGGTTCTGCAAATGATTAGCTACACTGAGCAAAATTGTAAACCCAACATGCAACAATTTCAATGATTTTACAGAGTTAACGTTCATATAAGGAAATCAGTATTTTATTTAGGCCCTGATCTATGGATTTCACATGACTGGGAATACAGATATGCATTTTGCCTTATGCAGCGTAATACATCTTTGCGTAGGGTTGATTGTGGCCTGTGGAATGTTGTCCCACTCCTTTTCAATGGCTGTGCAAAGTTGCTGGATATTTGCAGGAACTGGAACGTGACAATCCAGAGCATCCCAAACATGATCAATGGGTAACATGTCTGGTGAGTATGCAGGCCATGGAAGAACTGGGACATTTTCAAGCTTCCAGGAATTGTGTACAGATCCTTGTGACATGAGCTGTACATTATGAGATGATGGTGGCGGATGAATGGCACGACAATTGGCCTCAGGATC
The DNA here is from genome assembly GCF_002021735.2 of Oncorhynchus kisutch. Lineage (NCBI taxonomy): Eukaryota > Metazoa > Chordata > Actinopteri > Salmoniformes > Salmonidae > Oncorhynchus > Oncorhynchus kisutch. The sequence continues at coordinate 21,083,136 of NC_034176.2, read as the reverse complement.
TCGTCACGGTATCTCATAATGCAATTATGTTCATTGTCTGCAGTTTATGCCTGCCCATACCATAACCCCACCACCACCGTGGGGCACTCTGTTCACAGCGTTGACATCAGAAAAAAAACGCCGTCTGCGATGAGCTTTTTGTGCATATGGAAAATTACTGGGATATTTAATTTCAGCTCATGAAAAATGGGACCAACACTTTACATGTTGCATTTATATTTTTGTTCAGTATAGTTAACAAATTTTGAATCTTTATAATAACATTAGCTAACAAGCTAATTATATTAGACTGTTACAGGGAACCCAAACCGGCTGCGCGAGTGCGCCATCGTGCAGAAATGTATTTTGTCCCCCCACATCTAACACGATCACGACACGCAGGTTAAAATATCAAAACAAACTCTGAACCAATTACATTAATTTGGGGACAGGTCGAAAAGCATTAAACATGTATGGCAATTTAGCTAGCTAGCTTGCACATGCTAGCTAATTTGTTCTATTTAACTAGCTTGCTGTTGCTATCTAATTTGTCCTGGGATATAAACATTAAGTTGTTATTTTACCTGAAATGCACAAGGTCCTCTACTCCGACAACTAATCCACACAGAAAACGGTCAACCGAATCATTTCTAGTCATCTCCTCCTTCCAGGCTTTTTCATCTTTGAACTTATATGGTGATTGGCATCTAAACTTTCATAGTATTACCACGACGACCCGGCAAAACAGTTTGTCTTTCAATCACCCACATTGGGTATAACCAATGAGGAGATGGCACGTGGGTATCTGCTTCTATAAACCAATGAGGAGATGGGAGAGGCAGGACTTGCAGTGCAATCTAAATAGAAAGGACTTTTAGCCCTTGACAACGCAGACACTCGTTGGTTCAATAATTGAATAACATGGATTTCTAAATGTATTTTGCAAAGCACGTGACGTGTCTGGTCTGATCAGCATAGGCTAGTTAGGATTGGTTCATCGCGTGACAACAACGAGTTTCTTCTGCGCTGTGTCACTTTAAGTGTATAATTTTTGGGGCGGCAGGGTAGAGCGTTGGACTAGTAACCGAAAGGTTGCAAGTTCGAATCCCCGAGCTGACAAGGTACAAATCTGTAGTTCTGCCCCTGGACAGGCAGTTAACCCACTGTTCCTAGGCCGTCATTGAAAATAAGAATTTGTTCTTAATTGACTTGCCTAGTTAAATAAAGGTAAAATAAAACATTTTTGGTAAGTTCCGAAACTATATTGATGCCAGCCACGAAACAAAATTTGGGAAACAAATCCTCTAGCTATGAAAGATTATTTGGCAAGTGAGAGCGCAGAGGCAACCCGTTTATTGTCATGCGATGGTTCAGAGCAAGCTAGCTTGCCAGCTGTCTTAGATGTTTCTTGTTAGCTAGCTAGCTTGCAAACAGACTACACTCACAGATGAAAGGGGAAGGAAACCTTTCAAAGGGGTTATTATCTTCGCTTGACTGTTCCCTCACATATCTGTGCATGCCAAGTGTTTTGTTTTGTAGCCCTGCTGTCATACTGAAATCATGGCAAGTTTGATGGTCTTGATCTAACTACATTTTGTTAGTCCAACACCTTGATCTCTGCAAATCTATCTTCCCAGGTTTGGAATGGGATCTGTATAAGAATCTCTACGGACAGCATCTGGCCCAGGACACGGTGTCAGAGGAGGTGGCAAACTTCCTTCAGAAGGAGAGTCCAGACCGGCCCCTTGTCCTGTCCTTCCATGGGGGGTCAGGGACGGGCAAGACTCTGGTCAGCTCCATGTTGGGGAGACACCTGTATGGCACGGCTATGGGCAGCCCCTACATCCATCAGTTTGTGCCAACACTACACTTCCCCTCGCCTGACCGCGTCCAACAGTACAGGGTAGCGCATCTCTCCCAACTTGGACCACAGAGTATCATGTACTGCTTAGAGCTCACACATACACACCTTTGCAATGCCTACCGTTTGAGACCGTACTATTCCCCTACAATCAGCTTGATGTGCACTTGTCAAGTCACAGCTTTATGTTGTAACCACAACCTTTCCTGCATTTTGTATGACTGAGCCATTCATTACCTTGTGAAACAACATTATTTTCATGCATTGCTAAGTGGTTCTGACCCCCACTCTTTCCTCCCTATTGTCCCTTAGCTGGAGCTGAAGGACTGGGTGCAAGGGAATTTGACGGCATGTGCCCGCTCTATATTCATCTTTGATGAGATGGAGAACATGCCCCCGGGGGTCATCGACATCCTGAAGCCCTTCCTCGGACCCTCACACACCGTGTTCGGCACCAACTACCGCAAGGCCATTTACATCTTCATCAGGTAGCAGTAGGCTGATGTAGATGGCCTTGTGGTAGTTGACTGAATGTCTATCTCACGGTTACTATAAATATCCTACGTTTGAAGGTTTGGATGTTGAACTATCATTGTGCTTTTTAGTAGATCGATCCCCTGTAGAGTTCCTGTATAACCTAGCCATTGTCCAGGGAATTTGACAATACTACTGCAGTTCAGTCGAGAAGTGTTCATTTAGTGCCCTGATTCTGTGAGAGGTCTGGTTATTGCTCTAACAACAGGAGCATATCATGTAGGTTGTAGAAATAATTTGTATCACAAAGCCCCTATTATGAGTTAGCGTTCACTGTCATTTGGTTCTGAAATGGAAGTGCTTATAAGCTGGACTTCAATGTGTGTGTGTGTGTCTCACCTCATCAGGATCACTTGCCCCATCCATCAGGACTTGCCTGCTATTTGCCGGTGGATACCGCTAAGCAATTTGTCTGTTTGTATTGTGATGAAAGTTTGACTGACTGGCTGTATTTTGTGGCTGCAGCACCATTGGGGAGGAGGTGATTCACCGAATGGCCCTGGAGACCCGGCAGGCTGGCAAGGAGAGAGAGGAGATCAGGCTGGTGGATCTGGAGGACGCAATCTCACAGGCAGTATTCAATAACAGCAGAAGTAAGAGCCTAATTGACTTATCAATCAACAGCCCCATCCATTTAGAATACAACTGTCCTAAAAGTTTTATGTTATTATGTTCTAACAGTTCTGAACAGCCCTGTCTTTCTCCCCCCAGGTGGATTCTTCCATTCCAGCATCATCCAGGAGAAGCTGTTGACCAGCTTTGTGCCCTTCCTGCCCCTGGGCAGACGCCATGTGGAGCGCTGTGCCCGCAGAGAGCTCTGCCAACGGGGTGAGTGCCAGCGCACCGATGTGGTGGAGGCAGTAGGGGGAGCCGTTGTCTACATGCCCGAGCAGGGACAACACTTCTCCAGCAAGGGCTGTAAATCTGTGCCGGCCAAAGTCAACCTCTTCCTATGAGTTAAGGTGAAAGCCATTTTTTAATTGTTAGAATTGTTCCCAGAGCCTCAATCTGATTAGGGTGGATTTTATCAGATGGTGAACTGAACTGTTTCTCAATGAAGATCATCTATATATCCACACTACAAACAGGAGAAGATTGATTGTATTCAAAGAGGCATGTAGACGTTTGAGGTGGTCTGCACACACAAGGTCAGAGCTGCAAAGGCATAAACGGTAACATTGATCACATTTTTACTGTGAATCTCTAGTGATGTATCCCCCGGCCCGGATTCAGTTCAGAAACCGTAGGAGAGATATTCTGCAGTGTCTGGAACCCAGAGCCAGCCTCTACCTCCAATCCAACAACCTTTCCTTTAAACAGAAATGTGCATCATTGAAGTTCTAAGTGTAGTGTGGCCGTAGGGGAATGCATCATGGTTTCACAATGTTCATTATTGCTACTAGCTAACCCTGGTTGAAAGGAGACAGGTCACTAAATGTTGTCAAAATGAACCAGTGATCTGTGACTTCATTCAGGGATGTGTTCTTCCTCCAATAGGAATAGACTCTTCCAGGGAAGTATAACGCTGACCAAAAGGCAGGCCATATTCTAAGGGGAAAGTAAGAGATAATGTTAAGGGGTAGTTTGGGATTTTGGTAATCAGGCCCATTATCTACAGTCAGATGAATTTGTGGATATGTTAGCATTGCATTGTGTCATATATCCTTGTCTACCTGGTTTTGTTAAATTGAAACAATCTGTCATTACTTGAAAGTTGAATGATCAAGCGTTATCATGGTGGGATGACGAGGCAACTAGGAGCAGAGCAAGTGTGCTCCTCTTGCCACTAAGTGGCAGTAAAGGCTCTTTTGATTGCCAAGGAGACCGAATTGAACATCTCAAGAGTTTTTCATTGAAGATTATTCTTTTAATCACTGTTTTTAAGAATCTTTGTCAAATGATTTGTTGATGAAAAGAGAAACAAAGAATAATTGAGAAATGTTGGTTTGAAATTATAATATATATATTGTATGGATGATGCCCTAGAAGTTCAATTTACGATGAAATAGCCTAAATAATATTTAGAATACTTAGGCATTCTTTGAATTAGGACATACAGAAAAACAATGTGTTTACTTTTTACATTTTTGTTTGATGCATTTTGATATGCTTCATATGCTGTTGAAAAATCCATATGCCTTTAATTTTACTGATACATGATGACAAACTGTAAATCTAAATATGTGTTACTAACTTTACAGACTAGTTTTGGACAGAGGGAGTCTGTTCTTTCATAGTAATCTCTGAACAGCAGGCTGTGTAGGTTGTCAATCATTGTTTGCTGGTGGAAGTGGGATAATCAAAGGGTTGCCTTCTTTATACTTGAACTAATGTTTATATAATTTGCATTATTAAGAACAGAACAGAAAATATCTTATTACCTTCGCTTGTCTGTATATTTATTAGGAAATGTAATTGTTTAAAAAAAAAAATGTTTTAGTTTAAGGTTCCACCAAAATCAGTTATCAAAGTTAATAGGCTTGGTTTCTTTATCAGTTATTTTGCTTTAAGGCAATTGAAACTTTCATCCAGTTTTATAGAAATCTATATAGTGTTGTCCCTTCTTAATGCCTCCAGAGAAAGCTTTACACCACCAACAGATTGAAGTAGTTAGGTGGTGACTAACCCATGTTTGTCCGTATCTGGATATTTGTGTCAAACATGTTTTTGATAAAGATGCTGTTTGTCTAATCCTACAGTGGACAATGTGCTCCTGACTGAAACTAAACACGTCCAGAAGTGCAAAAAGGCAGACCAGAAAGCAAACATTGACAAAGACCGATTTATGGTCGAAACGTGTCTGCTTTTTCATAAATAAAAGAGCACCTATGCATTAGAGAACTTTTGTTTCTGCCTTTTTGGGAGATGCCCTCACCTTTTCTTTTTGGGAATATCCAGAACTGCATTTGAACAAAATTGTCCATTGTCTTGTCAGTCTCACCTTTGTCTCATATGTATTTATAAGTTGTTACCCCTCAATTTTAATTCCAGTAACCCTGACTCTGGCTATACCAACTTTTAGCTGAAAGATTAGTGCTTTCTCAAAGTATTCACACCCCTTGACTTTTTACACATTTTGTTGTTACAAAGTGGGATTAAAATGTATTTAATAGTTTTTTTTGGTCAAAGTTTTACACAAAATAATCTAATATCAAAGTGGAGGAGAAAATCTAACATTTTGTAGAACAAAAATAATGAAAAATGAAACCCTAATATATCTTGATTATATAAGTATTCAACCCCCTGAGTCAATACACATTTTGAAGTCTTGCCATAGATTTTGAAGCCAATTTAAGTCTGTAACTAGGCCACTCAGGAACATACAATGTTGTCTTGGTAAGCAACTCCAGTGTATATTTGGCCTCGTGTTTTAGGTTATTGACTTGCTCAAAGGTGAATATGTCTCAGTGTCTGTTGGAAAGCAGACTGAACCAGGTTTTTTGTGTGCTTAGCTCTATTCCATTTATTTTTATCATAAAACAACTCACTAGTCCTTGCCGATGACAAGCATACCCATAACATGATGCAGCGACCACCATGCTTGAAAATATGAAGTGGTAATCAGTGATGTGTTGAATTGGCCCAAACAACGCTTTGCATTAATTTACTGCAAACAGGATGCATGTTTTGGATTTTTTTTAAAATTCTTTAGTCTTCCTTTTTCACACTGTCAATTGGGTTAGTATTGTGGAGTAACTTCAATGTTTTACTACTCCCTTCACAGAATAGTGCAAACTGGCCCTAACCAGAATAGAAAGAGTGGGATGCCCCGGTGCACAACTGAGCAAGAGGACAAGTACATTAGAGTGTCTCGTTTGAGAAACAGACACCTTACAAGTCCTCAACTGGCAGCTTCATCAAATAGTGCCCACAAAACACCAGCCTCAAAGTCAACAGTGAAGAGGCGACTCTGGGATGCTGGCTTTCTAGGCAGAGTTCCTCTGTCCAGTGTCTGTGTTCTTTTGTCCATCCAGTCTCTGTATTTTACCAGGCTTTTTCTTTGCAACTCTGCCTAGAAGGCCAGTTGATGTTGAGACTGGAGTTTTGTGGGTACTATTTAATGAAGCTGCCAGTTGAGGACTTGAGCCATCTGTTTCTTAATAGTTTCTCCACAGGAGATGAACAGGTGTCAGAGGTTCTGTTGGTGTTTGCGTTGTGTGTGCGTTCATGGCTGTGAATGAGAGATACCATAGAAGAGATATAAGCACTGCCACTAGACTTACCTATAGTTTGTCTTGTCGAGCACAACTCTTCTCCACTAAGACCAACAACTTGTGTACTCACAACATTTCAAGACCCTTGTCTTAAGACTTTTCAGACTTCCTCGCATATATGCCACTTTTCTCCATCCAGCCCTACTGTGATGACTTCATTACCCCCCCCCCCCCCCCCCCCCCCCCACTCTCTGTCAGTGAGGAAGATTAGGGGCCTAAAGGGTCACTGTTCTGAGTGGCCTCTTCACCCAAGCTGAAGTAAAGGACAGGGTTTTCTGTATCGCCATTCCTGACCGTCCCGTCCCCCTCCAACACTCCTGGCCTGACCTCTGGGCCTGTTGGGGCCTGCTTTCACACGCTCCCCTAGGACAGCTGGACCAGCCTGGGCCCCGGCCTCCAGCCAGACCCTCTGTATGGCCATCTCTCCCCTCCGCTCCTCCGTCACAAATCGGGTTTAAAAAGGCACTGCACCACCTCCCTCACTCCCCCATTCCTTGGGAAACAATGGGCCACCCCAACCCCTCTCCTCCCCCCTCCACATCTGTGAGTGCCCCTCTGTTTCCTTATTCTTTCTTTAACCGCTCCATTATTGGCTTTCTTTCACTTGTAAATGTGGCCAGCGATACTGCTGATGGGTCTTTTATCCACATGGCTGGGGTCAGAGGAGAGGTAGGGGTTAGAGAGGATGGGGGGGAGTAGGGTGGGCCAGAGTGGAGGGACAATTGCAACAAAGAGTTAAATCCTTTTTTTGTGTGCAATCATTTGGGACTGTTGGCTAACCAAACTCTTGCTGCAAGACATTGCAGAGGCAGCAGAGAGAAGCCACAGGACAAGACTTTGGTTGTCATGGACACTTGCTATGTCACTAGCATTACAACCGATGGAGTATGAGTGTAGCGTGATCTCATTGGTCTTATTTGAAATCATTGTGAATCTACTATTGTCGTTTCCTATCAATTACTAAATTTGCTATTCAATCATGATATGGCTACAGTTATTTTTCTATTTATACATATAATTTGAGTGTGATACCTAGTGTTGAAATAACCTGCTCAAATTGTTAGAGGGTGAGGATAGAACGTGTCTGGCAGATTCTCCCTGTGTATGTTGCAGGTAAGGAGGGAGGTGGAACAGCCACCATGGTGTCATGGCTTGGTCGGTGTAGTGTGGGATTCTGTTATTTTAGCTTCCATTCTGACCTCAACAAAAACCCTTGCACACAAAAAGGTGGTCTCTGTGGCATTAGTCTCCACGACAACAGGTGGACAAATGGGGGAGTGGTGGGGTGACGGTTAGAGGTAGGAAGGGGGGTGAGGTGACCTTGGCCTTTATGTGGTCAGATGGAGTGCGAGAGCCACTGGCCTGGTGGGTTTAGGGAAGAGGAGGAATAATATCATGACACCTCTCATTCTCTTCCAAATAGAATGATTAATGACAACACTAACCCCCCTCTCTCTCTCTCTCCACACACATCCCCCTTCCCAAACCCCACTGTGTGCACACACACCACTCCATCTGACCTCTATAGGCCTACTGCTGCTCAAACACTTTGATATGGTCACTTTCCCAACAATGTTGATTGATGAATGACTATTCCCACCTACACGTTATGGTAATGTTGATGATTATGCAAAGGAACGTGAAACTTTTGAACTGCCATGTTTGTGGACTAATGCTGCTCAAAATAGAAACAGCTGCATCCCACTTTAGGTTTTAAATCCTTTCTGTTTCTGCTTGTGTTAGTTTCTAGACATGTTGATTAAAGGACATCTACATCACAGGAGGCCGCTGAGGGGAGGACGGCTCATAATAATGACCAGAACGGCGCAAATGGAATGGCATCAAACACCTGGAAACCATGTTTGATGTATTTGATACTATTCTATTTATTCTGTTCGTCATTACCACGCGCCCGTTCTCCCCAATTAAGGTGCCACCAACCTCCTGTGATACATTACGGTGTATTAATTGTGTATTATTAACAATTCTGAACATTGGATGTTGATGACACAGGTAATAAAAATAGATTGCTTCTCTTTCTATCCCTCAATATAAAATCTCTCCCTGAATTGGTGTCGCTCAAAAAAACCGAGCATAATGGCTGTCATTAGAGCCAATCAACTATGTCATCCCTCTCAGTCAGAGCTGGACTATAAACAGTGTATGTCTGTAACTGTGACTCCATGGAGAGGTGGAACAATGATGCAGTGTGGAGAGGAATAGTATATAGTCACTGTTCTCAGAGACAACAGAGCAGGGTTCCTCTGGTACCAGAAGGTTGTGATGGTGGTGGGGATGGAGGGGGCACTGTGGATGCTCCGGCTCTGTGAGTGGTCAGCGTGCTTCAGCGATGGCTCCGGACATCTCAGACATCTCTCACTCAGTCACCGGTCACACGCCTGCCCGCTGCCACTGACAGAACTAGGAGAGGGCTAGTGGTGCTAGCCTGATTGTGCGGTGCAGCCGTGCTGCTATGACATGTATGCGGATGGACACAGACACACGTATAGAATAGCTGCATATTACACACCTCATACAGGACAAGCATACTAAAGGCTGTTCTCTTATTTTTTTTGTGTTTGTCCATCTCGTCAGAGCGTACCACCACAGAGCAAACTGGCTCGATCCAGCATATCAGATAGTGATGACATTTCCGGGTGGTGGCAGAGGCGGGGTATATCATCATATGGATATCTGCAGTCCCTGCCTCCTTCAGCTCTGTCATCACTATGCTGCTGTGGTGGTATGCATCTCAAGACTACGTAAGAACGCAAGGGGTAATATGAAGACAACAGGCTTGTACACACACAGTGTTATTACCTGGTGGTCTCTCTCCCTCGCTCGCTATTTCTCAAGATACGTTATTGTGTCACAATCTATGTGTTGTATAAGTCAGGATCTAAGAAAAGCCTTGGGGTTTCAGGTTGTTTGTGGCGTACCATGCCTAGCAGAGTCCATGTGACCAGACAGTGGATAATGTAATGTCAGCTCAGCAGCCCTGTGATGCTCTCACGCCTCTCCACCATACCCTGCTCTTACACAGTGGTGTTGTCACCCATAGCAATGTTACAGAAGCCTGGTCACGTGACTGGGCTGTCAAAGGGACATAAGGAAGGAAACGACTGACCCGGATCAGAACGAAGGCTGCTATAGTATCACCTGTGTGTATTGAATGTATATGGAACCTGATGATCCAGCAATGGAGGTCACTGTTTAAAGCAGTAGAACAGTGATTAGATAAACAATACATCTAACACATCTTTTATCATCTTATTTTCCTCCACAATCAGTCAATCATGCACTCCCTGTCCATACATCATCCTATAAACATACTACCAGCTTATACGGAATACAAAGTCAAATCACTGCTTCTCTCTGCCATACAGTAGTAACCCCTACCTAGTTGGATATTGATAAATACCTAGTTTAACCAAAGCAGTTGGCAGCTATTTTATGTTGGACTGTGTCTATCTCATTACAATGACAGGTTTAACGGAGGAGTTACAAGGCTGGGTTCAGACCTCACAAACACACTGCTGTTGATCTGTAGATCAAATAAATGACATCAATAGACAGGAGGCAACATACAGTAATGGATGGATATCAGATCATAATCCCAGTCATTAGATGGCCTCTTCAATATACCATTTTTATCCAATTTCTTATCAATACACACTGATCACTAAGAATGCTTGTTCAATAGAATTAAATGTGTCAAAATATGCACTTTTATGTTTATTTTATCCTCTACTGTCAAAGATTTAAATCTGAAAGATTCAGACTTGAGGCTGTTGGTGGGAGGTTTTTAGAGATGCTTGTTCGGTGGGAGTGAGAGGACCACAAGTTGGTCTTTACTTTTCTATTATGTCATGTGTAAATGGAATAAAGAAATATATTTGCTGGATCACACCCATTTACCAGGGACACAGATTAATAAATATATCCTCACATTTGCTCTCCATGCTAACCAAGAGGAATTAGAGAAGAGTCTGGTGAAGGAATTACTGAGAGCAGTACCTATCAGAACTGAGATGACAATGTGATGTAAAAATAACCCGAATAGATCCCCAAGCTACTGCTAGGGAGTAAAAACCATGGTTGGTTATCCCACATTGGAGACTTGGAAGCAATTCCATGCTGACATCTCTGATTAGAGCAACTATATAAATTCTTTCTTGGTTTTAGTTTGAAGCATTATATTTCTGTTCATACCAATAATGCAGTTATGCAGTAACTTCCTAGGTCTTATCGTGAAAGTTTGAAGATGTTATAAAGCTGAATGGTTGAGATGGAATGTCCAAAGAAGAATGGAAAAAAAAGAGTAAATAATGTTTTACAAAGCACTGACCACTCTGCCCCTGACCAATCTACACCTTTAGAAACTTGAATATCAATGATGGGAGGATATGAGTTGATGAGTTGAAATGACTAAAACAAAGGAGTATAAATAGGCCTATTCTATTCATAAAGACATATTGGAATAATTTCGATCTGAAGTTATTTGAAGGGCTCCTGTGACAAAACATTTCAAAAGGTCAAAACCAACGACTGTTCTAAGCAAAGATAAAATTGCAATTTAGGGCTCTATTCAATCAGTTTGCAGAAGTTCAGCATTACAGCGTGATTGAAATTTAAAGGCAATGTTCCCGCGTTAGCAGAGACTGCATAAACGCTGCATATGTCGGCTCAATCAGAAAGTACCTTTAAATTTATATTGCACGCTTCAGCGATACAGATTCAATAGAGCCTTGAAATAATATATCTGAAAATAAAAATAAAGCCTTGTAATATCACTAACAATTTTGATCATACATAAACATAAATGGAAAAAAATACATAGCTAATTTTGTTGGTTGAATTTGTCATTAATTTATTTGTTCTTTAAAAATCAGATTTCAATATCACAAATGTGCAACTCAAGCAGATACATGCAGTATAAAAAATCAAAAAATAAACAATGATATTTCCAAAAAGATAAACAAAAACACAAGCAAAATATTATAAACCTGATAGTAATTGTATTATTAATTATCTAAACCTATATACCTTGAAATAAAAATGACAAACAAATTCCCTCTTTATTGGCTGGTAAAGGTGTTTTCAAAGCATAATGTTTAAAAGGCCACGGTTCGTTGTTAAACTAAATGTAAATGATACTATTTGCATAATTCTTAAGGAATGTATCATAAAGCAGCACTAAGAGCCGCAAAAAAAGCACACCAGTGGAGCGACAATAAACCAATCGTTGCTTAAGGGCAATCGAAAGCAGGAAGAAGAAAAACATAGAAAACGTTGAAATCTTCTCTTCGTGGGATTGGGCCCTAGGCCTACTCAAAATAAACTGTAGGCCTAGTTGTGTCATTTGAACAAATTCTTCTGAAACCAATTCTGAACGTTTTTAGGCTACTATATGGCAAACAGCTTGCTCCTCCAAAGGTTATGTAGGCTTAGGGCTAATTAAAGCATTATTGATTAAATGTTAATTCATGTAGGCTACACATTTGTAGGCTACTGCAGCCTATAAAATTACATTTAGTTTAACATAATCGTTAATCGTTTTGGATAGCCTAATTGGTGGGATAATGTATAAATCTAATAATCAATACTTTAATACAGATTTCCCAATAAGAAATATGACTATTGTGACAAGACATAGAACTTTTATTTACGACACTGATGTGAAAGGAACCTCCAGCAACAGATGTCCAGATACAATTCTCGGGTAGTTTAAAATTTCACAAGAATTGCGTTTGGACAATCAACCGCAAGGGCTCAAAGTATGTCTCTCCAAACTCATAGCTCTCATTGTTCAAAACAGTTCTTAATTCAACCATTTGCATTGATTATATAAATTGTCTTTGAATCTGTAAAACATATAGGCCTATAGAAAACATGGAGACACTATCATTGACTGTCATTCCAATCATGCACCTGACTCACCAAGGATCATCTTTTTGAGGGGTAAAATATAATCAGTTGCAGGCTACAGGAACCTCATTAATTAAGTTAATCTCGATATTTGTAAATTCAACTAATAAAGTTGAACAATTAGTAGGCCTGTTTACTTATGTAGCAAAACTTGTGTTATTCTACTTAAAACATGTTATTATAACCCAGCAGGTCTAGTAACATGCGCATTTCATGCTAAAAAAATACATGTTATTTTCTATACTCTGATATTTGATAGCTACCAATGGCTGGCTACCAATTACCCGAAGATGTTAAGTCGACGAAGGCCCTCAAAAGATTATTCAATTTCCCATTCAAAAGCATCCACAACACTGAAATAACTTTTCTTAATTCAATGTCATAATAAGCCTACATGAAAAGATGGTTGATTATTTGGTGTTTGTTCTAAGCATCAGCATCAGAAGAAACGCACACTTTGGAACGAGGCGTTCTTTAAACTCCGCCAGCGTTTCGCCATATCTGTACCTGTAAGACGCATCTTCTTACACATATAGTTTCCATATCATTATAGAGCAGAACACAGGCAATTGAACTAGAATTCAAATTCTTCCAATCATACAAATATGGTGGTTATATTATTATTTTGCAAACGTTATAAGGTGACAACGCGGAACATTACTGATGCGAGAAAGTCCAAAGGAAAATGGTTAAAACCCGAGTGCACCTGCTCCTCTGCGGTCCCAATCATAATTTCTTGTATACTCCAGCTTCTGGAAAAATCATAGGACGCGAAAAAAAAGGTTATATGAGTCAACTCGTGGCGCTCCTTCAACTGGCCATTACTTGATAGGACGACTGCATGGGAATGGCACTGCGCGCTCCCTATTCTGTTATCCAAAAGCTTTTCTTGAGCTCCACTAACAATAACGGTGTTACGGAGATGGACGGCGGAGGGAGTGGGGATGGTCTTCCCTTGGTACTGAATTTGAATAACACCACGGGTTGATTAATGTCCATTGTGCTGAATAAGTAATGATTCTCCTAGCACACACAAGCCAGCAGCTGCGAATGAAGGACCAGCAACCTTTTAAAGATACAACAGTCCTATTTTGCCTATCCAGGGCAATTACAATCAAAACACTGTTATCCTTGCAAAACGTATATTGTTAATAGACGAAATGATGTGTCCTCTCCCTCACTTGTTTCAGAAAAACTAACCAGAGGTATTCATACAATTTAACCTAGGAGGCCTGACCAGGTACTAACAAGTCAACTTGTTTGTTCATTAGTTTATTTAAAATTATTAATGAATGGCATTTTGGCAATTGTTTTGGTTGTTAATAATAATTACATAATAATTAGTAGAGCCTTTATCAGACCATACGAGAAATACTATAATTAGGCTACGGGGGAATATAAACTTGTGTAGTTTAGGCCTATGCCTAATTTCTCAAATAAGGCTATTGCAGTAGTTCTTGGGAAAATCTTCACGACATAGACTAGAATTGTCTCCATGGCAAAGGTGATTGACAGGTAGACCACAAATCGCAAGGGTGATGAGATGCTTATGGTTCTAAAATTGTGACCTCATTCTGATGATACACATTTACCAGTAACTGTCCAGGCGCTCAGAAGATCTGCAACTATTCTCACTACTACTATTCTTCTAGTTTCCCGAATAAAACATATTTTTCAACTGGCAATTCGATCGAATGGGTAGAATGGTTTGATACTACGTTCGATTGCTTTATCACTTCCCTTCGAATATCCATCGCATGCTGTCGAGGTAGGTACACCAAGCCAAAAGGGCATGCTACTTGCGCTTCACACTCGGATGCTTTAGGCCTATAGTTTGGGTTTATAGGCTACCCCTCTCTGATAAATTATTAAACAGTGACCGCCTTCGGGGTTGGGCTCTCCTTTCCCCTTTAAAGGCACCTCAGTTGGTTTAATCAGTTAACATTTCCTTTGCTGGGAACATCTTCTCACTTTCGAAGCTCATTTGCTTCTTAAAAGGCCTGCCCGCTGCTTCCTTTTCACCGCCATGTCAGAATAATTTAGTGCAGGAGGCCGCAGATCACTGGAGATTATGGCTAAAGAGAGGGAAAGGACGCGTTAAAGCGAGTGAGGACTTCACTGTGATTCACTCAACCCATTCAGTTCATTGGAGAGAAAGAAAATACATTATGAACCCACTTATGGAAGTCATAGACATATAAATATAATTATATTTCTCAGATAAGCATGCAAGTTTTCTGCTGTAGTTTAGCACATCATGGACATCTACGTTTCTGTGAGCTGATAAATTGGTCTCCTTGGGTTTTGTGACAGCAAAAAACCTATCCTGTATTAACAGAATCCTATGGTAATATGCAGGTAAATTTCATTTAATTAATTTCCAGTTTAAGAGATTGACTCTCCTTTCACACCTTTTTTGTTAATGTCCTGTAGTCAACATTGGCATTTCAAAAGTTCCAATGATTTTTTTAAATTTAATTTTACCTTTATTTAACTAGGCAAGTCAGTTAAGAACAAATTCTTATTTTCAATGACGGCCTAGGAACAGTGGGTTAACTGCCTGTTCAGGGGCAGAACGACAGATTTGTACCTTGTCAGCTCAGGGATTTGAACTTGCAACCTTTCAATTACTAGTCCAACACTCTAACCACTAGGCTACCCTAGTACCCATGATAGCTGATGCTTCCAAGTTTGTCACCACCAGTCCCGACTACATGGAACACACATAAGGGCACTCTTTCCCCAGTGCAGTGCAGATTTGAATAGGCCTAGCCCATTTTTCAAGGTCTGAATGTAATATTTAGGCTGTAGGAAGCGTTTTCGTAAACCTTCAAAGTTTAGGATAGGCCCAAACGTTCGGCCATTTTATTGGAAATATATTCTCTTTACACTCCCTTGCTTTCACTAAAGTTCATCCTGTTTTGTAGGCCTACAACAGATGCTGTAATAATGTACAAACCTGGCCCATGATCTGTTCATCTCAGTGTAGCCTAAGTTATCACATCTACAGTGTATTTTCTGCGACCGACTGTGTTAATTTGTTGATATAGGGAGAAACCTTCAGACATTAGTTGAATGTGTTAACACATTTAGTCTCCAAGCGTCTCTGTGAGTCAGTAAAACTAGGGAATTGTCTTGTTTTCACTTCTCTTGTCATATTCGCCTCTCTCTGGACTTAAAACAGCATGCCAATGCTGCACAGTTGCTAGGTGACGAGGGTATAGGGGCCACAATAAGCTAGGTGAGGTTGGCTGGCTGTGACATATGGCATCCCAAAACGGGATCCTCAATATAAGGCCCTGCACTAAACCATTAGGCTTAGCTTCACAGTCCTATCCCAAGGAGTGGGAAGACAGACAGTATCCTTCTTGATAATTACAAAGGACATTGTTGAGAAAGTTCATCTTTACTTTTAGAAGCAGTCAATTTAATCCAGATTCCTGAACTGATCATGTCCATATTGAGTTCTTATTGTTCCCAGGTCAGTGTTGGGAAGCTACTCTGAAAATATAGTTTGCCAAGCTACCAATTACTTCACACTGGAAGAAGTTAAGCTACACTAAAGCTACCCTTAAGAAAAAATACTTTGTGTAGAACTATCATATGTAAATATGAAATGTCATAGACTACAAATTGCAGGAACAGATCACTTTCGCTTTGAAGCTAGAAAACTAACCATAACTTTGTTATGGTCAAAAGCTGAGGGATAGGTCTGGAGAAATGTAATGACTCCCAAATTCATAAACAGAGCTATGAATGCAAGGACTGACCTTCCATGATATCAAAATTATAGTTTTAACCATGTTTTGAGGATATACAGTGTTTGTTTATATTTCCATTGTTTACAAACATTGGTGTAAAACAAGCTTATATTTGGGGTTCTGACAGTTGAACTAAGCTCATGAGGCATTTATACATAATAACTTGTAATTTATAAGTCCAAAAATGGATCTAACGACTAAGGATTTCAGCTTTAACAGAATGTATAATTTAGTCTATTAAAAACAAAAACAATGTTTTAAGTGACAATTATGCTGGTCTCATGCCAAAAAATAATATACATTCTTGCCTACTTCACCCATATTTTATTTTTTCAAAGAACATGAGTGTGTAGTTCCAGTAGTTATAGCTACACCACTACATGGCAAAAAAAAGTTATTAACTACAGAAAACACTACCTAGAGTTAAACTACCACTAAGCTACTGCAACATGTAATTCAATTACTAGATGAACTACATGTTGTTCACTACTCCCCATCACTGTCTATTGGGGATCATGGTGAATAATGAATCCACTTTAAACTCACCTCAACCTAAAGAAATCTCTACGGGTCCACAAATGGTGTGGAGAATGCAGTTTGTGTGTCTGTGTGTGTGTCCATCCCCTCTCTGCCTTTTTGTGTATCCCTGGTCTTAGCACATCTGTGTGCTTAGGGGAAGACCTCCCACTGCGCTTTGGGCTAGTGAAGCTTAGCCTATAGCTGCTGAGGAGGGGAAACCATTCCTGAATAAATTTGCCTACTGTCCAGCCTTATGAGTGACCTCTGACCTTTCAGAGAAAAGTTATTGAGGACACCACTGCACTCTCCCAGGCTGACCACTCAGAGGGGCTGGGAAAGTGCCCTGGTGGGGGAGGGGCTGGCTGAAGGGGGGGGTCACACAAGAGAAAGCGAACGGGGTAGAGAGGTGGGGGTCTGTCATGAGTGGAGAGATTCCCTTCGAGTCCTATTCCCCACATCTACAAGTGTGGCCCTGATGCTTTGTTGTGACTCTGAGCTGGGTCCAAACAGAAGGCTTCAAACGGCACTATCCTACAATGTTTGTCCCCCATTCTTTTCTCTCCCTCCCTTTCTTTCGCCCTGCATCGTTATATATTAGGCCCATATACTTATGGGTTTTCCTTTCTCTCACTGTCTCTTTACCTACTTTTTATATGCTCTTTTCTCAGTTTTTGTGAGCTCCGATATTCACTGTGGTGAGAATGCTACACTTCTTGACCAATTACTACTTCTCATTAAAAACACTTGTTGATGAAGCATGGTTATAGGCTGAGAATTAAAGAATGGAATCAATATGTTGAACCAGTAAATACAGCAAAGAGAATGAGCTTAAAAGATGTGAGGCACTTGGAAGCTTTCAAGAGTGGCTACAACTCGAGTGGAGCAGGTTCTGTTATCAGGAAACCCACTGGTAATACCTCAGTTCATTCACCACTAGTTAAATTTTTTCTCAATGCTATTGGTATGATGGTTTTATTGTTTAATCATTCTAATATCATGTCTTGGTCACTCCTTGGACCTTTTACATAATTGTAGATTAGGCCAAAAAAAACAAAGAATGCATACTATTCTAGGAGATATGCAATGATTATCTTATGCATATCTACACTTTTGGTCTTTGAAATGCAGTGTGCTTACTTTGTATTCATTTCACATACATCCTAACCCTAAAGTCCCAATAAATAAAAACATGTTCACACTTTCATGTTTCTGTAAGAGGCAGCTTTGTTTTAGCAGCAGCAGCAAAGCTACTATCCCAGAGTGCCGTCATAGCTTCACTGGCTCTGTCAAAGTCTCTGGTCAGTCTCATGTCTGGCAGGTTGTGTCCTTTGCTGGAGAAATTGAGCAAACCCTCCGTTTCCCAGTCTGTAATGCCGGTCTGCCTCCTGGTGGCAACAGTGGGGACTGCACATCCTCGTCAGTGAGCTGGGAGAGGAGAATGTCCACACTCTGCTCTAGAACCCCGCTGAGAATCTTCTGCTCCTCCTGAGAGAAGCGCCCCAGAACATGCCGGTTCACTAATGTTTCACCCGATGGTCTGCCAATCCCAACACGGAGTCTGGGCATCACCTGGAGGGCACAAGATAGAAAAGTACTACTCTATCTTGAGAAATAAATGTGTATTTTTACCCTGCTCTCACCCCCCCCCCCCCCCCCCAGTTCCCTTTGACAAACATGACATTGCTCTGGACTGTATAACACTTTCCCCAAATTTGTCAAAGGGAAACGTCATCTCTCATCACTCAATTCCTCCTAATGTGGGAAGGAAGAGTATTTGTCTGTTTGGAAAGCTACTTACATCTGTCTGCAGACACTCAACACAGGACCACACACCATTGTGACCCCTGTCAATCAACAACATATAGAAGGATGACAAAGTTGGGAGGATCACGTTGTCAGATAGCATCATTAGTAATGCCGATAACTGGCAGGGAATCAACTCACCTGGCGCTCCCTCCTTGTTTCATAGCAAGCTTCCCAAGGGGCTTGTCCAAGTCATCATGAACCAGGAGGATGTGCTCAGGCTTGATGCTGTATTTGACCGCTTGATCCAAGGTCATGAAAACAAAACAATATCATGAACAATTCATTTACAGTAGGAATAGCTCACTTTTGTCATAATTCCTCTGACAGTCAAAACTGAAAATTCATAAAATGTCAAAAGACATCAAGAAGACACAAGAATCCTCACCTGCTTTGGCCACGGATACACCGTTTATGTTCATCGGTAGTCGTGGTCGGAGAAGCACAATTTGGGTGTCCTCGATGTCAGATACGATGACCTCACCGGAAACGTGCCTATCGCCATGCCAGCTTTCAGCTAACCTCAGCCGGGCAGCAAGTGCTTCCAGCACAGCCATGCCCACACTGTGGCGCGAACCATTCATTCCAGGGTTGCCCAGTCCCACAATCTGCACAAGGACAAGAAATACTTATTTTCCATCTTTGCATATTATATTTCTCTAAACGCCACTGGAGAGTGCAGTGATCTCCTCCCACAAGAATGGACTGATTTGTGTACATTTAGCCACACATTTGACCTGATATGAGGGTATTAACTAACAATAATAAAAAATCCTGTCACATGCCCCGAATACAACAGGTCTAAGTGAACCTTACAGTGAAACGCTTACATACAAGCCCTTAACCAACAATGCAGTTCTAAGAAAATATCACAAAAAAAAAGTAAGAGATAAGAAAAACAAATAACTAAGGAGCAGCAGTAAATAACAATAGCGGGGCTATATACAGGGGATACCGGTACAGAGTCAATGTGCCAATTGTGCGGGGGCACCGGTGTCGAGGTAATTATGTACATGTAGGTAGAGTTATTAAAGTGGCAATGCAAATAGCCATTTGATTAGCTTTTCAGGAGTCTTATGGCTTATGGTAGAAGCTGTTTAGAAGCCTCTTGGACCTAGACTTGGCACTCCAGTACCGATTGCTGTGCGGTAGCAAGATCTGAACGCCAACTGCGAGCCAGGCCTAATTGCCCAACATCAGTGCTAATGCTCTTGTGGCTGAATGGAAGCAAGTCCCTGCAGCAATGTTCCAACATCTAATGGAAAGCCTTCCCAGAAGAGTGGAGGCTGTCAAATACACTATATATACAAAAGTATGTGGACAGGTGTATAAAATCGAGCACCCAGCCATGCAATCACCATAGACAAACATTGGCAGTAGAATGGCCTTACTGAAGAGCTCAGTGACTCATTGTGGCACAGTCATAGGATGCCACCTTTCCAACTAGTCAGTTCAACAAATTTCTTCCCTGCTAGAGCTGCTCCGGTCAACTGTAAGTGCTGTTATTGTGGAAGTGGAAATGTGTAGGAGCCACACAAGCTCACAGAACAGGACTGCAGAGTGCTAAAGCGTGTAGTGTGTAAAAATTGTCTGTCCTCAGTTGCAACACTCACTACCGAGTTCCAAACTGCCTCTCGAAGCAACATCAGCACAAGAACTGTTAGCCTGGAGCTTCATGAAATGGGTTTCCATGGCCAAGCAGCCGCACACAAGCCTAAGATCACAATGTGCAATGCCAAGCGTCGGCTGGAGTGGTGTAAAGCTCACAGCCATTGGACTCTGGAGCAGTGAAAACACGTTCTCTGGAGTAATGAATCACGCTTCACCATCTAGCAGTACGACGGAACAATCTGGGTTTGGCGGATGCCAGGAGAATGCTAACTGCCCCAATGCATAGTGCCAACTGTAAAGTTTGGTGGAGGAGGAATAATGGTGTTGGGCTGTTTTTCATGGTTCGGGCTAGGCCCCTTAGTTCCAGTGAAGGGAAATCTTAATGCTACAGCATACAATGAATGACATTCTAGACAATTCTGTGCTTCCAACTTTGTGGCAACAGTTTGGGGAAGGCCCTTTCCTGTTTCAGCATGACAATGCCCCCGTGCACAAAGCGAGGCCCATACAGAAATGGTTTGTTGAGATCTGTGTGGAAGAACTTGACTGGTCTGCACGGAGCCCTGACCTGCAGCTGAAGGTGGCACAACCAGTTATTGAGTGTAATGGGGCAATTACTTTTTCACACATGGGCGACAGGTAGTCTAGTGGTTAGAGCGTTGGGCCAGTAACCGAAAGGTTACTAGATTGAATCCCCGAGCTGACAAGGTAAAAATCTGTCGTTCTGCCCCTGAACAAGGCAGTTAACCCACTGTTCCTAGGCGGTCATTGTAAATAAGAATTTGTTCTTAACTGACTTGCCTAGTTAAATTTAAAGGTGGTGATAGCTAGTAGGCTAAGGCAGGGTTTCCCAAACTCAGCCCTGGGGCCCCCCTGGGTGCACGTTTTGGTTTTTGCCCTAGCACTACACAGCTGATAGTGGGGGGGGCAGGACCGAGTTGGGTTAAGGTACCTAACGTCTCCTCTTGCCAACTCACCTACAGCGCCCCACAGCCAGAGTGGTTCTACACCTCCTGTGGACTGGGTGAGAGGTGGATTGTCTGCATCTGGCCAGGATTATTGTTATACCCAATGAGTGGCTGGACCCACGCTTTTATAGGCTTTGCCTGGCGGACCAAAAAGGATGTCATAATGGCATTGACATGATCTATTTACTTTACAATAGTTTCTTTGGCCAACCCAATACAACCTGGTAGAAGAAAAAAAAATCATTCAGGGATTTAAATAGTCTAGTCATGACAAAATATAGCCCAGTTTTCTCAAACTCAACTCTGGACTCAACTCTGTGAGACACAGAGTAGGTGAACGTATTGTCTGCATGTGTGGTTCCCACTGTAAAGCATGGAGGAGGAGGAGGTGTGATGGTACTTTACTGGTGACACTGTCTGTGATTTATTTAGAATTCAAGGCACACTTATCCAGCATGGTTACCACAGCATTCTGCAGTGATATGCCATCCCATCTGGTTTGCGCTTAGTGGGACTATCATTTGTTTTTCAACAGGACAATGACCCAAAACCCACCTTCAGGCTGTGTAAGGGCTATTTGACCAAGAAGGAGAGTGATGGAGTGCTGCATCAGATTAAGAAATAGTAGTACTTATTTTGACTAGGTAAGCCACTACATTTAATTTCCATTTAGATAAATTGTAATAATAATTTTAGCAAATATTTATAAACAGTTAATAATGCGATGTTTGCAAACTGTAGGCTAATGTGAACAACATCATGTACAGCATCTGATGCGCCCTACTGACACACTGTCCGCTGTGGTACTACATTGTCGCCTACAACGTTACGAGCATTGTTACATTATTATATTGTAGTGATGGGCTGCTATGCCAACAGCAACATTGTAACTAGTAGTAGGCCTACGATTATTACATATCAAACTCTGTGAGCAAGAAAAGTGGTTGCAGTGCACTAGACCAGAAGACATTTGTGCAGCAATGTCTTTCCTGAATATTTCACTTACCAGCCTCCGACGAGCATTTGTGTGGACTCCTGCTCCAATGTCCATTATTGGTGCAAAGGGTTCAGTCAGCAACGCTCGGTTTATCAGTTTCGATAAAAGTCGTCTCATTGTAACAAAGTTCAACAGCGTCTTGAAAAACTGTGACACACAATACCAAAGTTTACCAGCAACAGTGACGTGTCTCATGAGTGCAAAAAAGGGAACGTCATAAACACTTGAATCTTCATAACTTCATTGTTGTGTTAATAGCCTACTGTCTGTGACCATCAACATCTCAAATTAAATAATGTACTCCTGACATTTCACTTCAGTTATAAACAAACCTATTTGAAATGTGTATAGCTTTGGATTTATCAATACAATTGTGAAAACAAAATAAGAAACGTTGGAAAAGAGTACATCTTTTACTGAACTAGACCTGCCATGCAACTTCGACATTAGTCAAAGAGACTGGTGGCCAGAAAAGTGAGAGGGTTCATTGTGACCAACGCCTGGTCTTTTTAAGCGTACCGCCACCTAGCTAGGAGGTTTATACATGCACGTATACACGCCTACACGCTCATAGAAAATGCACAGTGTAATAGTGATTTTTTTTTTTACATTTCAGCCTTGTGTAATTTTATGTACTGGAATTATATTTCACTTCTAGGCCATTGAAACAAATGATGATGATGATGATGATGATGCCTACATGAAGTAAATCAAAAAAAGTTAAACAAAATGTTGCACCAAAATCATTTTTTTTGTCTGGAAAATGATTTTCTTGATCACAAAACTAAATTGACTGGCTCTTTTATCTGAATATGAAGTTGCATCAGTTTATTGATGACAATGTATTGTGACACAAGGGTTATAATTTGTTCAGGTTGTGTCTGGAGGGATAGATCACGTGCACATTGGAATTCTCACATCTAGAGTTCTTCTGTCTCAGGGGTCTGTCTCAACGGGGTAGCAGGGTATGGCATCAGGGACAGGCTGGCATCTCTCCACCACAGCATTGATCTCCCCCACCTTCACACCATCATAAGTCCCTGTGATGGTGGTCCAGTGGGTGTCTCCGTTATGGTAGGTGCGGCTCAGCCTACCCGTGAAGGGGATGTCGGCGGTCATCTTCCTGCCCTCCATCTGCACGGCACAGGAGTGGTTGGGAGGGACCAGCAGCACCACAGAGATGGAGTGGCTGATAGACTCCACCATGGTGGTTCCCTCTGAGAAGCTCACCGTCTGCTCCTTGGTGAAGTCCACGGTGCCTGGGCTGATAATGGGCACCTTGGCCGTCATGGTGGTGGAGCTGTTGCGGCTCTCCCTGCCGATGTCCCAGGTCTTCTCCACTCTGCTGGTCTTCTCCAGCAAGACCTTCTTCTCCACAGTGCTGCACTCCAGGTTGGTGACCCTGACAAACTGCATGGCCTCAGGAGGGTGGTTGAACAACTCGATCTGGTCGATGGCGTACTCCACGTGAGAGATGTGCTGGCTGTAGGTGTCCCTGTTGATGGCCAGAACCTGGTATCTCTTGTACCAGTACTCATCGCCCTCCCAAGGCAGGAAGAAGGCTTTATGTTGGGTCACAACCTTTCCCAGACCGTATTTGTTCTTGCCGACGTATATCTCAACACCATGGCAGGTCTTGACAGCATGTTGGGGGACAGCACCGTATTCCTCTTCGATCCACTCCACAAACTCAAAGTTGTCCACATTGACCAGGACTTCGAACTTGGAGGATGAATGCTCCTTGTCAGCGTAGGGGTACTGGCAGAAACTGCCTTTGCTTGTGGTATAGAAGCCAGCTTCGCAGTTGACTTTGCAGATGTAATCATGTCGTTCGGTGTAACCGTTGTAGATGCCCACAGCACCATTAGGGAGGGACCCTTCCCATTTAACCCATTTAAGGTTGGTGTTCTCCCCATACATAAACAGGGAATCGGGGAACTGGGGCTCTAGATCTGAGGTCTCTGTCAGTGTGGATGGACTGTGGATGTCCAGATCAGGGACCACATCTTCCAGCAGAGGGTTGAGCCAGGGCTCTGTGATGAGGTACAGAAAGCAAAGGTCATAGGTTGCAATGGAGTATCTTTTGTGGAGTTGAAATCTAACGTATTTGGATTCATTCACTCATTATTGATGAGTTAGTTAAGAAGCTGAGAATAAAAATGGGGCTTCTAGAGAAAAAGGTCCTGCCTCTCGCTGAATAGTAGAAAGCAGATTATTCAGTCGACATTCCTATCGGTCCTAGACTATGGCAACATTATCTATTTGAGCGCAACTGCCACTTCATTAAAGCCATTAGATGCAGTTTAGCATAACCCACTGAGCTTTATTACCAGTGGCAATTTTAGTAGTCATCACTGTATTCTCTACCAGAAAGTTGGTTGGTCCTCTTTGATGTCACGTAGGTTGATACATTGCTATGTTTTCATTTATAAAGCCCTTTTACAAAAAGTCCCATTCTACAGAACATCTTTACTAAACTTTAGACATACGAGTTACCACGCCTGGGATGATTAACTCTGGAAATGTTTTTGGTCTCTACTGAGTTAGATAAATCAGCTACTAGTTTTCTTGCAGCTTATTTGTGGAACAATCTTCAACATGTTCTTAAATTTGATGTTTTGGTGCCTCTTTTGTATTTATATTTTGTATTTATATTGATGCATTTTGTATTTATATTGATGTGTGAATTTTCTGTAATTTCTGTAATTCAGAGCTCATCTGTAAAATAGACCTTGGTCTCAGTATGACTCCCTGATAAAATAAAGGTGAAATAAATCAAATAAATACAATTCTTTAGATTGATAGAGAATATTCAGACAAAATGTTAACACTCTGAGACCCAATTGAAGGTTTTTGATCAAGGTGTTTGTGTAATAGGCTGTAATACAGGGGAGAGTGGTGGGAGGAGCTATAGCAGGACGAGCTCATTGTAATGGCTGGAATGGAATTAATGGAACAGAGTCTAACATGTGTAGTTTCCAAATGTTTGATACCGTTCCACTTATTCCATTCCAGCCATTAAACTGAGCCTGTCCTCTTATAGCTCCTCCCCCCAGCCGCCTCTGGTGTAATATAATCAGACTCACTGCTTGGTGCATCCTGCCCCTCCTCCAGCTGAGAGGTGTAGAGCAGGGGGTCAGAGAGGAAGACTGGGCTGCAGAGCTGCAGCACTGCCAGGATGACCAGGAAAGTCAGCCTCATCTAGCAACAAGCGTGCACACACACACACACACACACACACACACACACACACACACACACACACACACACACACACACACACACACACACACACACTTTTTTAACATTCACCACCTTCAATCTGGAAAATGCTCAGTGGTCCTTGTTGCTGGCATTTCCATATAAATATCCATGCGTTCCCCCATCTACAGTATTTCAAACACTTCATTGAATATACTTCAGTATATTGCTGATGGACTGAATACATTAAGATGCTCATTTGTAGGTCTTGCCTATTATTTACTAAAGAGAATTGGCTTCTGAAATCACAAAAAAACTGCCTCTCCAGCTTAGTAAACAAATCCAACATTTGAAATGGCATTGATTGTTTTATGTTCCATGAAGCAGATGCACAATACAGTAAATCCTGATATTAGTATTCAGCACAGAATGAACAGTAATAGAACATTTTATACACATAGGTTGATGTAAAGAAGCTGTTTTACCTTGACAGGTTCCTCCTCCAGTGGTGTGATCTGCAGCCCCTTGCTACGTTTTAAACCTCCCTGCAGGATAATTGCCCCCAATAAAGTAGCCAGTGCTACAGTGAGTGGCCCCATGCCCATTGGTCTAGTACTCTTACTATATAAGAGTCCTCTGCTGCTGCTTCCGCCCCATTACTTTTGGTGTACAGTGCTTATTGTTTAGTGATTCAAAAAGTAAAGTGAAGGACACTGCACTAAACAGATACAACTAGAGAAAAAACATTCAAGAGGGAGCTGGTCAACACAAAACAGATCTCCAACGTGCCACAAAGGACAAGGGGCAGCTACGCAAGGAGAGACAACACCAAAAAGGCCCAACCACCACTCACCCCTACCCACACTGCACCAACATATGTGGCTGCCGGATCGGCCTCTACAGCCACCTGAAGACCCACAAATAGAAGACCTCATTGAGGACAGTCATACTCGACTCGAGTGATCGCTGATGATGATGATAATAATAATTTGACTATGTAGTTTTGGTGCTCTTGCAGTGGTTGTGTAAGTAATGCTTGAGAGGATACCTCTCTACCCCATTACAGCAGTCAATATGAGCTTTTATATCACTGGACAGGATCTACCGGGAATCACGTACAATATCTAAGAACAAAATCACATTGCATAAGAATGTCTTTGGTATTGTGATGCAAGTGAGTTTGTTCTTGGTAAGCAAAGACAAAGAACCCAGTGGTAATATCCTTTAGAGTCCTCCGTTATCGATTATTTCAGAGACTATCGCCATTATCACAATAACTATTACCTCGCAGCAACACAGAGATAATATTGTTGACCCTGTCCGGATGAAGGCCAAAAACGTGGAATTGCTCTGATTGGTAAAACCTAACTGATGATCACAAGGGTCAAGGCCATCTCTATAAGTCCTTGAACAGATAGCTATTATCAATTCCATTATCATGGTAGATTGAAAAGACTCAATGTTCCTCTGCAGATAATGAAATAGGACAGACAGTGTAAAGGTCTTTACATTGATAGAATATGTCTTTGATAATTCATTATCACCACACTTGTCGACACATTTATATCAATTACCCATGAACTGCTCTTCTGGGACAATAAAGATTTATTGAAAGAAATCATGCTATTATGCTCACAACTAAATAGTGCTTCCTAATCAAATGATGGAAAGGCCATGTTTGTGCTGTGTCTGTGTATCATTTCACAGGACTGGAGGTCACTGAGACAAGGCTGTCTGATGTTTCAGGACAGTCTGCGCAGTTCTATAACCTTTTTTATCTCTGTTAGCTTAATCAGGTTAATAATCCTCATCTTATCTTCAATATATCTGTTCTTCCCTACTGGTAAGATGATGGGATGCACAACAACAAGAAAAGTGCACAACAACAAGAAGCTCCTGAACTATGTCCAATGTGGATTATTTTGTCATCGTGTAGATTGTCATAGTGGGATGTTGACCGTCAAGGACGAGAGAGAGAGAGAGAGAGAGACAGAGGGAGAGAGACAGTGAGAGAGAGAGAGACAGAGAGACAGAGAGACAGAGAGAGAGAAAGAACGCATAAAAGAGAGAGAGAAAGACTGGCTTACATTTCAGATGATTATAATAATGAAACAATAATACAAATGAAAAGAAGAGAAAGTGACACCTCCACATTCCTCCTCTTTCTTCTACCATGACAGCTCTGAGAGAGTTAGAGTTAGTGTTGTAATTTATGGTTCACTGCTCCCTGGGGGGACACTGTGAGGGTGTGTGCATTTAGGGCACTATTTCACTATTTGAAATTATACAGTGTGTTGCTGTTCAATGGAGCCTACATCAAAACTGGCAGAAACAATAAGGAATGGATGTTTGACAGCAATGTCATGTTGAGTTCATGTACATTTTTGTAACATTATAGTTATAACTATAGTCCTTGAATGTTTCCTAATATTCCTCCTTTCCCTGGTCTTTCTCAGATGAAGCTGCCGGTCTTGGTGGTCGTCTCACTGCTGCACCTGGGACAGTCCTGTGCCCAGGCTGCAGTCCCCCCTGCACGCAGCCTCCGGGACATACTGTAGTGAGGAAGAGCTCCCTGAGACGGAAGGGTAAATTAAACTACATTTGTATACTTCTCTAATTTGATATACTCCTTTTATTCAGTCAATCCCTGCTTTTGACCTCTTAGAAAGGAAAACAGAAAACATTCAAAAGGTCATTCAATGGAAGTTGTTTCAACGCAACAAAAGTAGGTGCATATTGTGACACTGTTTTATTCTGTCTTCTAGTGTCCCTCTTGAACCCAGTACTGGAAGGTAGGGTCCCCCCCACTGAACAGTATAGGTCCAGTCCAGGCCCCACTGACCCCTCCTGAGTTTGAGGACGAACAGAAGCCTGCTCCATTCATGTTCGTGGACAATGTCAGGGGGTGGCAGGTAGCCTAGTGGTTAGAGTGTTGGACCAGGAACTGAAAGGTTGCTAGATCGGAATCCCGAGCTGACAAGGTCAAAGTCAGCTGTTCTGCCCCTAAACAAGGCCGTTGACCCACTGTTCCTAGGCTGTCATTGAAAATAAGAATTTGTTCTTAACTGACTTGCCTAGTTAAATAAATTTAAAATATTTTTTTTATATAGCTCAACTTGCAGTGGCTGAGCTTGAATGGTTCTCTCCTCACTGTAGCTGTGGGCATCTACAACAGCTACACCGAACGCACAGACTACACCTGCAAATATAACTGCGAAGCCGGCTTCTACACAAGGGGCCTTACTGCCAAAACCCCTACGGCTTCTACACAAGGGGCCTTACTGCCAAAACCCCTACGGCTTCTACACAAGGGGCCTTACTGCCAATACCCCTACGGCTTCTACACAAGGGGCCTTACTGCCAAAACCCCTACGGCTTCTACACAAGGGGCCTTACTGCCAAAACCCCTACGGCTTCTACACAAGGGGCCTTACTGCCAATACCCCTACGGCTTCTACACAAGGGGCCTTACTGCCAATACCCCTACGGCTTCTACACAAGGGGCCTTACTGCCAATACCCCTACGGCTTCTACACAAGGGGCCTTACTGCCAATACCCCTACGGCTTCTACACTAGGGCCCTTACTGCCAATACCCCTACGGTGACAGAGAGTACTACGTTCCAGATCCTGACCAACAGGGACCACTTTGAATATGTGGAGTGAAAAGAGGACTCACCTGGCTCGGTGCCCAAAGACTCAGTCGGAACGTGCCCCGGAGTGGGCATCTACATGGAGAAGAACAAGTATGGCTTGGGGAGGTGGTCCCTCAGTTCGAGGCCTTCTTCCTGCCCTGGGAGGGCGATGAGTGCTGGTACAAGAGCTACCAGGTCCTGGCCATCAACAGGTACGCCTACAGCCAGCACATCTCCTACGTCAAGTACGGCATCGATGAGGTGGAAATATTCCCCCCCCCCGAGACCATGCGCATTTCCGTTATCACCAACAACGAGTGCCAGATGGTGGTGAAGACGGTGACCATCTCCAAAACGTCGGAGGTGGAGAGCACCTGGAACATCGGACGAACCACCATTCTGGGCATCACCACCGGCATCACAGCCAAGATACCCCCTGACTGGCTCCGGAAGGGTGGAGTTCAGTGCGGAGAAGACCCTACAGTTCAACAGGGGCACCACTATGGTGGAAGCCCACAGCCACTCTGTGTCTGTGGAGCTCAACATAACACCCAACCACTCCTGTAACGTGTACATGGAAGACCGCAAGTTCACCGCAGACATTCCCTTCACAGCCAGGCTGAGCCGTATATATGGCAACGGAGAGGCCCTGTGGACCTCTATCTCTGGGGTGTACAATGCGGTTCAGATCGGAAGGATTCGGGCCGTAGTGGACCGCTGTGAGCCTGTCATAGACGCCAAGCCCTGTCATTAAGACTAATATCATCCAAACTAATTCTAAATCTAAATCTACATACATCTATACTCACACTGTAAGTATACAGTCTGCTGTATACTGTATGTCACAATCTATATTATCAAGTACTCCCTAGGTTATACCAACACGGATTAATGTGACACATGTAGCACATTTTACACAAGTATTGTACAGTTTGTGGTTCCTGGCCAGGTGTAAACTACAAAGCAATGGAAAACGTGACTACTGTGATTATTGTGTTTTAAAAAAATCACAATTTATGTCTAATGAATTAAATGACAGAAAATACAGAACGTGCCTGTTTTGAAATGTATGCTCTCAAAAAATAAATGTGTACATATATTGCACGTTGTAATTTAATTCCTTTTTTATTGCCTTTTTATCTGCAGCATGGAACCAATTTGGAGTTTTTTCAATCACTTGTGCAATTTTCACAAGTATGTGGTACATTTTCACAACTCTAATCATGGCTCATGTTTCAAAACTAAACACATTTTCAATTGACTGAGTACAACCAACTGATTCCCACTTGTTCACTGCACCAAATCACTCATTCAATTTTAATACATATTCAATCTAAGTATCTGCTTTTCAAAATGCAATATTCACTTTACTTTTGATATGATATTCTTGTAATGTGTTAACAACACAATTAACTATCATTGAATCAAAATGCTCAAAACTGATAACTACTGAACCAAAATGATGTAGTGCCTTGTTAACATATATAGTTCTAAAACTACTGAACACTGTACATTTCTAAATTTGTATCTCATAAATGTATGAATTTGACATCAATTTATGTTGGAAGGTAAAAACAAATCATATATGGATGTGTCTGTAAATACTCCATCATCATTCTCTATCAGCCAGTGTGGACAAAGTGGAAATAGTTTTTGTGCTTGTGCTACTATTTGGAATTATAGTGTAGTGTACAATGCACTGTTGAAATACATGGGTTGTATATAACAATATATTCCACTCATCTGAATTCCATTGATACACTGTACGGAGATAAATTTCAAGCAGAAAGACAGGAGATACCTTATCAGTTGACAAGTCAATTAAAAAAAGGGTGATTTGGCATACTTTACCATGCTACGATTTTACAGTAGCCAACTGCTTTACAATACTCCTATTTCTGATGATTTGTCCAAAGTGTGTACTATATAAGGATTATGAAACTGTTAGACTGTCAAACAGTATTTCTCAACATGCTCACAATTTGCCATTGGATAGAAATTATATCAAATAAATAGTCAAATACTGTATGGAAAATGATATTACCATGTACGATTCTTTCTTTTCAGCACTTCAAAAAGAAGTTTTGAAATGTGTATGTTGTATTTTTTGCTATTGGATAAAATGGTGAATGAATTCATGGTTTTTTTGCACAATCAAAGATTCTGAACATAAGATAGGGGGCATTACATTTGTTTTCAGTTTAGAGTTTTGTAGTCAGAGTTATGAAAATATACCACATCTGAAAAATGTGCCAAAGAAAAAACTTTATTTTTGGTCTCATAACAGCTCATAACATTGCCTCCATTGCCATTACTATAGTAGAACAGTAGGGGGCAGCAACAGTAAAGCAACGGCTTTCAGAGAGAAGGAGTAGACCTGTGTGTGTGTGTGTGTGTGTGTGTGTGTGTGTGTGTGTGTGTGTGTGCGTGCTTGGAAGTGTGTGTGTGTGTGTGTGTGTGTGTGTGTGTGTGTGTGTGTGTGTGTGTGTGTGTGTGAGTGCGTGCGTGCGTGCATGCGTGCTTGGAAGTGTGTGTGTGCATGTGTGCATGTGTGTGTGTGTGTGTGTGTGTGTGTGTGTGTGCGTGCGTGTGTGCGTGCTTGGAAGTGTGTGTGTGTGTGCGTGTGTGTGTGTGTGTGAGTGTGTGTGTGTGAGTGTGTGTGTGTGTGCATACGTGCGTGCGTGCTTGGATGTGTGCATGTGTGCGTGTGTGTGTGCATGTGTGTTTATATGGTTGTGTGTGATTGAAAAATACTTTATTTTTGGTCACATAACAGCTCATAACATTGCCTCCTTTGCCATTACTATAATAGAACAGTAAGGGGCAGCAACAGCAAAACAACGGCTTTCAGAGAGGAGGAGTAGACCTGTGTGTGTGTGTGTGTTTTGAAGTTTGTGTGAGTGTGTGTGCATGTGTGTGCGTGTGAGTGCGTGCGTGCTTGTAAGTGTGTGTGTGTGTGTGTGTGTGTGTGTGAGTGAGTGTAAGTGTGTGTGTGTGCGTGCGTATAAGTGTGTGTGTGCTTGAAGGTGTGTGTGTGTGTGTGCGTGCGTGAGGGCTTGGAAGTGTGTGCGTGTGTATCCTCTCCAAAGAGATCTGACTGTCTTCGCTCGTTCTATTACAGTATCAAGAAGCACTAACTTTTTACTGAGAAGAGAGGTGGATCAGGGTTCTACATGAAAGCTGTGTATTCAGCTGCCCCCATCGCAATGTTGCTATTGACAGTTAATGACAGTTATAGACTATTAGTGCTTTCTTAGAGATTGTCCATACAGTAGAGAGGACTGGGATTGTTGTTAATGTGACGGCCAGTCTCTGTCTCTCAGTATAAAACCTCTAGTCTAGAGGAGTAGACCTGCAGCCTCCCTTCACTGTGACTGCACTTACCAGTGAGATGAATAAAAGATGTTCTACTGTATGCCCTCTGTTCTCCCTCTCTCTCATGGCTGAGATGAGACGCTCCAGTAATTCTCCTTCATGTGAAATAATGGCCAAGGTGTGCTCTGTATCACTCTGCATCCTCTCCCCTCATTGATTGTGTAAGGGGGGGGCAGGTCTGGACTCTGCAGTCATTGGAATGGGAATGATGCTGTGATTTGGATGTGTGCTGCTTGTGTGACGTAATGCTACCACTGTAACTCAGAACTATAGATTTGAGGTGATTCCTGAAAATAGGGCACTCTCAATCCTTTTGAAATTGATACTTTTTTGTATTTTCTAGATTTTCTAAAGATCAGAATGTAGATTAGAGAATTTCTCAATAAACTCAAAGTTGTTTTGGAATTGACTCGTGTCTTGCTCTAACACTCTTTTAGTTTCCTATGTGAATCTCTGTCCATCAACGAGTAGTGTGGTCTGATAGGCCAGATAAAGCTCCAAAATAGGTGACATAGGTGAGTGAACACTTTCAGCTGGATGACCATATAATTGTGTGCAGGGTGGCAGGGACAAGGCAGAAGGCTTCTTCAGACTTCTTCATTACTGTATAACTTATAAATCCATGCTAGTTTTAATGAGACCATAACAGTAGCTCTGAATGATCCAAGTGCCCATGGATTTCACTTAGCTTGATATTTAGCGAACTCCATGACAGAAGGGTAAGCAAGGGGCAATAGCAGTACACAAGTAGACTACAAATGCATGCTGGGGCAGGCATGCCCTGAGCTTGTGAAGTGAGCGCTACTAGAGAAATACTACTACTGGAGCGAAATTGGAAGTGGGCGAGAAGGCGGAGGCTCCAGCAATTGGGAATCTCGCTCCATCCTCCAGTCAAATTGGGCACGCTCCGGTCTTTGCTCCACTCCAGCTCCGCTCCGCTCACATACTCTGGTCCCTCTCAATACATACACACACAAACTCGCACACACACACACACATAAGTAAGTACATAGCAAAGTATGGAATGGTGTATGTAAGTCATAGAAAGCATGTTATTGGTACTGAGATGTATGTAGTGGTGATCGAGGCTGTGTACTATAGGCCCGGTGCTTTTAAGCTCTGTACCCTTTAATAGACTTCCAGTTCCTCCTCTCCAAAGAAAGGTTACTCCTGGGATGTTTTCTGATGTGCTTCAATGGATACTGGCCTGAATTCTTTGAAAAAGCCTCTTCTCAAAGTGGGGTCGCAGAACAACTTGGAGGAATGCACCCTCAAACAAAAACATTTTGATTCATTATTTATCTCTTGTTGGTTCCTAGTTACAGTGGCGTGTGAATTTATTCACCCCTTTGCATTTTTCCTATTACAACCTGGAAATAAAATAGATTTTGGGGGGGTTTGTATCATTTGATTTACTCAACATGCCTACCACTTTGAAGATGCAAAATAATTTTTCTTGAGAAACAAACAAGAAATAAGATAAAAATACTGAAAACTTGAGTGTGCATAACTATTCACCCCCCCAAAGGCAATACATTGTAGAGCCACCTTTTGCAACAATTACAGCTGCAAGTCTCTTGGGGTATGTCTCTATTAGCTTGGCACATCTAGCCACTGGGATTTTTGCCCATTCTTCAAGGCAAAACTGCTCCAGCTCTTTCAAGATGGATGGGTTCCGCTGGTGTACAGCAGTCATACCACAGATTTTCAATTGGATTGAGGTCTGGGCTTTGACTAGGCCATTCCAAGACATTTAAATGTTTCCCCTTAAACCACTCGAGTGTTGCTTTAGCAGTATGCTTTGGGTCATTGTCCTGCTGGAAGGTGAACCTCCGTCCCAGTCTCAAATCTCTGGAAGATTGAAACAGGTTTCCCTCAAGTGTTTACCTTTATTTAGCACCATCCATCATTCTTTCAATTCTGACCAGTTTCCCAGTCCCTGCCGATGAAAAACATCCCCACAGCATGATGCTTCCACCACCATGCTTCACTGTGGGGATGATCCTCGGGGTGATGAGAGGTGTTGGGTTTGCACCAGACATAGTGTTTTCCTTGATGGCCAAAAAGCTACATTTTAGTCTCATCTGACTAGAGTACCTTCTTCCATATGTTTGGGGAGTCTCCCACATGCCTTTTGGCAAACACCAAATTTGTTCGCTTGTTTTTTTCTTTAAGCATTGCCGTTTTTCTGGCCACTCTTACATAAAGCCCAGCTCTGTAGAGTGTACAGCTTAAATTGGTCCTATGGACAGATATTCCAATCTCCGATGTGGAGCTTTGCAGCTCCTTCAGGGTTATCTTTGGTCTCTTTGTTGCCTCTCTGATTAATGCCCTCCTTGCCTGGTCCATGAGTTTTGGTGGGCGGTCATCTCTTGGCAGGTTTTTTGTGGTGCCATATTCTTTCCTTTTTTGTACAATGGATTTAATGGTGCTCTGTGGGATGTTCAAAGTTTCAGATATTTTTTTATAACCCAACCCTGATCTGTACTTCTCCACAACTTTGTCGCTGACCTGTTTGGAGAGCTCCTTGGTCTTCATGGTGCCACTTGCTTGGTGGTACCCCTTGCTTAGTGGTGTTGCAGACTCTGGGGCCTTTCAGAACAGGTTTATATTTACTGAGATCATGTGACAGATCATGTGACACTTAGATTGCACACAGGTGGACTTTATTTAACTAATTATGTGACTTCTGAAGGTAATTGTTTGCACCAGGTCTTATTTAGGGGCTTCATAGCGAAGGGGGTGACTACATATGCACGCACCACTTTTCTGTTTTTAATTTTTTATAATTTTTTGAAACAGGTTTTTTTTAAATTTCACTTCACCAATTTGGACTATTTTGTGTATGTCCATTACATGAAATCCAAATAAAAATCAATTCAATTACAGGTTGTAATGCAACAAAATAGGAAAATGCCAAGGGGGATGAATACTTTTGCAAGAAACTGTATGTGCTCTGAGTGGGTTTGGGGTATTTGTAATCAGTTGGGACATTGATGGTATAGTAGATTGACTAAATTCATGTAGCTCGGCATGTAACTCATGGATTCAAAAGCTGTGTTTGTTCATCTGGCTGTTATGGTACATGTGTTTCAAAAGCATGCATTTCGCCCATTTCTGAGTAGCTGTTCCAGCTTGTTTACAGTATATCATCGATTATAAAGTAAAAACTACAAACCAACATGCACACTGTATTTAGGGTTGCTTTGTAAGTACGTATTCTTTAATAAGTAAGTGAGGGTCAAATGTCATTGTCCTGCTCGAAGTGAAGTTCTCCAAGGCCATTCAGGGTGAAGTCAGAGACAGCGCACTTGCAGTGTTGAATTTACTCCAGTCAGTGAATTGAAACTGTTGACCCAAAACGGAAAAGCATGTTGAGTGGTCCTGAAGATGAAGACCTAGAAAATGACTGGAAACAAATGAAAAGAAGGAAGGAAAAAAGAACCCCACCCTTATCCCCAAAGACAGGCAGAAGACAGGCTCTTACTTTGTTTTGTCTAAAGGTGAGAGTGTTTTTCTAATGTCCAAGAGCTGAGAGATGTTTGAATGAATCCAGACTCTGAACCCTCATACCCAGACCCATTGGTGACGCATGGAGCAGGAGCTAAGTGGTAGCCTCCCATGCATTCTGACATCAGAGGTAGTAACTCGAGGCTAACTCTATATATTTTATAAACATTGGGGTTTGGGGTTTTGGGGGCAGCTATGAGGTTTGGTAGAGAGCCGCGACTAAGGCTAATGCACTGGATCCTTCTAACATCACATTTCCTTGCCCGCAGCACTTATGTCGAATTCAGCTAAAGTCTTATTCACCCACAATACTGAAACCTTCACACTAAAGGCACTGTCTAGCCAAGAGCCTGACCTTTAATGGACTTACTCCTATCCCCCTGAAGGTAACAAAAAGATAAAGATCTCTAAGAACTTCCAGCAGGTCAGTGTTGGTCCCTGAACTTCTTATATTGAACTTTCTAAGGCACTAGTTGACATCTGTATGGATTCAGTCAATCAGGAAAATGCACATAGCAAACATACAATGGGTTGCAGGTATAGTAATGCTTAAAAGCGTTGGGCCAGAAACCAAAAGGTCTCTGGTTCGAATCACTGAACCGACTAGCTGAAAAATCTGTCAATGTGCCCTTGAGCAAGGCACTTAGCCCTATTTATTCCTGAAACTTTGTCTAGGTAAGATCGTCTGCTAAATGACTAAAATGTAATGTAATAAAACATAATGGCCTATTTTCCAAATCTATGCATCAATGCACCAGTAAAATCAACCCATGGAGATTTCAGATAGAAGTATATGATTTCTATCTGAAAAGGCCAATTGGTCTGGTTGTCCATGCAATGTGACCTCTCTCTTTAAAGACCTACAGTTCCAGTATTCACACCCCTTTACTTTTTCCAAAAAAAATTGTGTTACAAAGTGGGATTCAAATGGATTTAATTGTCAAATTTTGTCATCGATATACACAAAATACTCTGTAATGTCAAAGTGGAAGAAGAATTCTCACATTTGTAGCAAATGTAATATATCTTCATTAGATAAGTATTCAACCCTCTGAGTCAATACATGTTAGGATCACCTTTGGCAGCGATTACAGCTTTGAGTCTTTCAGGGTAAATCTCTAAGAGCTTTGCACACCTAGATTGTACAATATTTGCACATTATTTGCACAAAATTCTTCAAGCTCTGTCAAGTTTTTCGTTGATCCTTACTAGACACCCATTTTCAAATCTTGACATAGATGTTCAAGCCGATTTAACACAAAACTGTAACTAGGCCACTCATCTTGGTAATCAACTCCAGTGTATATTTGACCTTGTGTTTTAGGTTATTGTCCTGCTGAAAGGTGAATTTGTCTCCCAGTGTCTGGTGGAAAACAGACTGAACCAGGTTTGTATGTTCTACGTTCAAGTTTCTTTTCGAAATAAACAACTCATTTATTTGGACTATTTTTCATAAAATAAGTGGCAGGTAGGCAATACCTCAATAGCAGCAGATACATTTTCAACAACTCAATGATTCAACTTTTACATGTAAAATGGTACTTTGGGAATGCTACAATACCAGAAGTCAATAGAGTCTCAACAT
This sequence comes from Oncorhynchus kisutch, assembly GCF_002021735.2. Lineage (NCBI taxonomy): Eukaryota > Metazoa > Chordata > Actinopteri > Salmoniformes > Salmonidae > Oncorhynchus > Oncorhynchus kisutch. Next base: position 21,045,656 of record NC_034176.2, on the reverse strand, counting down.
TATCAACAGAGTAGAGAAGGTTGTGAGGTGTGAGTGTGTATTTGAATTATTTATATAGTTGATAAATATATATATATATTTATATTTTATTGAAATATATTCCAATATGCCATTTTTCCATATGCCTCATGCATTGGTTATCTGGATGTTAATCTGTCACAAAGCTGCAGTTTGTAGAGGCTGCCTTGGGCTTCTTAGTCAACATCTACCAGTCCCAGGAGCTCCTCTCATTCAGTCATTCAGTATGAGTGATCAGGTGGGATGGGCAGTCATTACCCAGAGGAAAGTTTTATGAGCCCCCGGTGTCCATAGACTCAGTACCGCAGCTCCGCAAATCAAAAGCTGCCACAGGGAGAGGGTTCAGTGTAGGGTTCTGTCAAGCGCATATTAAGCACCCACTATCTATTATGATGGATTATGCATAAGTGTTTATTGCTATAATTATGGAAAATAACCCTCAAGTGCAGCAGCACAGATGCACAGGGAGGCGATGGATTGAAGCATCCTACTTTCAGCTGTGTTTGTAGGCTACTCTACTGTAGCAAGCCTGCTGTTGCTCTTGTCTCTTGTATGAGAATTCAGAGATGCTTTGGGTTTAAAATCCTGTTGTACATGTCACTCTTAATGAGCCCATGCTTGTACAACCACAGCAGTGCATTGGAACAGGGAACTTGTCAGAATGAGAGATACAGGAAGCACAATAACAGTTGGTGGGTATCATCATACCAAGCCACACTCAGCATTCACCAGCTTGTTCATGCCTTTCTATCTTTCTTCTCCATTTTAGTAAGTTAGGTAAGTCATGCAGAAATATGAGCTTTGGAATGACACAAACCCAGATGGAGGGAGCTCTTTTGAACCTCACATTTTCACAGGCAGCGGAGAAAGGAAATCATAAGGAAACAATGTAGTTTGAGAAAGAGTCATGTAAAAAAAAGTGACACTGATAGTTTGCATTGAACAATTTAACAGTTTTACAAACCTTCGAAAAAAGGCTTAAGTCAAAAGGGTCAAACTGGCTCTCTATAGAAGTAACATTCCACAAACAACTCCAACCTCCTATTTCAGATTGAGTGAACAGCCATTGATACTGTGTATCTATTAAATTCAGAGGAGACGGTTAGTTAGTGAACCACATAGTAGACAGGGTTGCTATCTGTCAACTGAACTTGTTAGGTGAACTTGACAACAAGTGTCCCAATGTACGACATTACCGATTGTATCAGTGCTAAGTACATGACAACACTGGAGCATGTTTGTGGTATTGAACTGTTAACAGCACAGCCAACAGTATCAGACATGCAATCAAATAAAAGGGAAGGGGAAGAGAGGGGGGTGGGGAGAGAGGGAGGGGTATGGGGTGGATAGACGCCCAAACATGGAGGGCTATTCGCAAGTACAGACAGATGAGGAGGAGAGGAAAAAAGGAGGGAAAGGAAGTCAAGTGAACAGCAAGAGACTAGTTTCTGTATTTAATGTTAGGGTTGAATTCATTAGGGCAGGAGTAGAAAAGTGTTCCTTGACTGGAAATGGCTGACAACTTCTAAACACAGACCCCTTGATTGGTTGCCTGCTTGCCCTGACCCCTGACCCTCAAAGCAGTGTATTTATTGTATTTGTTTATTTGACAGGGACCATGTTCATCAGATTTTAGTATCGGCAGTCTCTGCATGCCTACACTGTTCTAACATGTCAAATCATATCGCTGAAACCAAGGCCTAAGACACTATACAGTTATACATCTCCAACACACCTGAATGGAAGACAAACCAGAACAGAAAAAGAAGGAAAATAACCCAACCATCATCGCACCACATCTCCACTAATAAATATTACACGACCTTGTCTGTATAATACAGTGGAATCTCAGCCTCCTTCAACAGCTGAATAATTAATGCAATAAAAACTGTTTTTTCTCTTCCCTCATTTTCTTGGCTGTACTGGTAGCAGTGGGGAACAGGACTTCAGAGCCAGGCAAAGAGCTGGAAGATAGTGGAGGAGAAAGCGACTGAAGGGTGTGTGTGTGTGTGGGGGGGGGGGGGGGGGGGGTAGAGAAACAGGTTAGATAATACTTGTGGAAAATAAGTCCATGACTCAGTGCTTGTCAAGGCTGACAATTTGATGAATTGCATAGTCAATATCAGACTCCATGATGGCAGTGTTTGCTGCTTTCTCTGCTATTGAGATCATTACAAAGTTCAAATCAAGTTCAAATCATTACAGATATTGAAGGGTTTCTATGATTAATAATCATAAAGGATTTGGTATTTATATATTTTATATTATTTTTGTAAATGTTTCACTACTGTACTAAGGTGAACTGTCCTATTTTTGTAGCCCACAACTCTTCCAGTGGCTCTAATAACTGTTCAACTCAAGGATTTTTTCTTCTTCTGGGAAACCGACCAAGGATGCTTTAATCAATTACATGCTACTCCATATCGTTGTCTGGCAAGAACGATGACAGTAGATATACGGTTATTCTATCGTGAAAGTCAACTGTATGCCCTTCAGTAAAAGCGCGACGACTCACCGCTGCTTTGCCACATGGCCACATTTCGCCAGATCAGCAGAGAAAATTAATGCGCGCGTGGAGGTCCGCTGTCATGCTCAGGTGCAATACAGAGGGGACCGGACAGGACAACGGGCTCGGAAAATATAATAAAAACGTTGTATCCACTGTACCAATCACCAATCTTTTTTTCTAATTTTGGGGAGACATTTTTCTTATTATTTTTTTTGCCAGGATAAGGCCACACATTACATTAGGAATGTAACGAGGGTTTTTCTTTGCATATAGATATTTGGAGTAATGTGTTTTGCATCATTAGTGCCAGTCTTCAGCGTCCCCCTATCAAATGTTGACTACATGATAGAATTGAGCGGGAAGGAGAAAGGTAATTTGGGAGCGCGGGAAACAATTCAGCTGGCAATACCATCGTATAAGCGTCAAAATAAACAGAGCAACTTGTAGGACTACTTCAGTAATATTCAAATTGTGCTTGCAAGGACTCATCTTTTTTAAACTCCTTTTAACGCCTTTTCGAAGTGAAGAGAGATGGAGATACACTTGGGAAATTGTGATGGGAATTTAATTGAAGTGTTTGGTTTCTTTTAGATTCAACACGTTTTTCCCAATGAAATAAGTGCTTTACCACAGAATAGCTACAGGGATAGTCACTTTTGTCGTTTTCGGTATTAAAGGTACAACACAAATGTTTGCTCTGAAGAGTAGCGAACCTGATGATAATCCCATTAGTCTACAATGAAAGCCTATTAATCACCTTCAGGCGCGGCTGCCTTTGAGCGTCACGTGGCTGCAACACGGATGCCCAGAACCGGGGCTGCGCGAGCCGGAGGCACCCGGGACGCAACATGGGACGATTCAAATACTTATAGAGGTAAGATTATAACATGCGTGCGAGTCGTTTATTGTTTAAGTAGTTTTGTGTTTTTGCTTTCACACACATTTCGCACAAGTCATTTAGAGTATTGCTCGTACTCCTGAATGTAGGCTAGGCTTGGTTAATGTAGGCCTATTATAAAACCCTATATGCTTAATTTAGTTTATTAGATATTGATAAAAGTTTTTATTTCATGTATCTCTCATATTTTGCTGACTATGAGCGTTTTTTAAAAATCGATGGACGTGGTCTAAGGGGAGCAAAGACTGAAGACAGAAATGTTCAATTATGAAACTGGATAGATAAAGAGATCCGATGAGACAGTTACAGGAAGTTAAATGTGTCATGAGATTGAAAGTGAGACAATCTGCATGATAATTGAATACCTATGACATGTTTTTATAAATTCAGTACACTTGTCGCGTGCTCTTGGCACTGAGCGGCTGTCCATGGTGCTGATATGCTCTCCATGCGGCGGGGTGGTTGAAACCTGAGACAATTGTAGCATGTGTGATTTGTGCAAATGGGTAGATTTGCTAAAGTACATAGCCTATGTTTTTTGGTTGTTCGTGAGGGGGATAGGCATCTCTGTCTTGGACCCAGCGAGTATTTGATGTGATGTATGATGTGATGTGTAATGTGCTGTGGAGGTTTTTGCAATTTTGTTATCAATGGGTCAAAACAGCAATTATTTAGTATGGTTAGATGCCTTGTAAAAATGTGTTAAACGAAAAAATATTTGAACTCTCTCCAAACAAATAGCATTCTGTAAGTCTAGGGAAACTTCCATGGTTTGTTGATGATAGAATACCACGTCTAATGGCCTGTCCATTGACTTTGAGAGTTGGCCCAATGCCTTTAGAGCCTCAAGAGGTCATGTCAGACATTGTTCTCTGAGAGATAGATTTTAACCTGAGAGCCAGTACTCTAATGCTATAGTCTAACGATAGTCAATAGAATATCCTTTGCACTTCTTGTTTAGGATGCATCATGGGCGCTCTGTCTGTCTGTCTGTCTGTCTGTCTGTCTGTCTGTCTGTCTGTCTGTCTGTCTGTCTGTCTGTCTGTCTGTCTGTCTGTCTGTCTGTCTGTCTGTCTGTCTGTCTGTCTGTCTGTGCCTGTGCCTGTGCCTGTGCCTGTGTGTAATGTAACCAAAGTGATATTCAATTTATTTTTTAATAGATACAAAATAAACTAGTAAGGTGGAAGGTACACCAATGTGAGAATGCTATTCATTGACTACAGCTCAGCGTTCAACACCATAGTGTCCTCAAAGCTCATCAATAAGCTAAGGACCCTGGGACTAAACACCTCCCTTTGCAACTGGATCCTGGACTTCCTGACGGGCCACCCCCAGATGGTAAGGGTAGGTAACAACACATCCGCCATGCTGAGGTGCATGCTCATCCCCCTCCAGTACTCCCTGTTCACTAATGACTGCACGGCCAGGCACGACTCCAACACCATCATTAAATTTGCTGATGACACAACAGTGGTAGGCCTGATCACTGACAACAACAAGACAGCCTATAGGAAGGAGGTCAGAGACCTGGCCATGTGGTGCCAAGACAACAACCTCTCCCTCAACATGATCAAGACAAAAGGAGGTGATTGTGGACTACATACAGGAAAAGGAGGACTGAGCACACCCCCATTCTCATCGACGGGGCTGCAGTGGAGCAGATTGAGAGCTTGAAGTTCCTTGGTGTTCACATCACCAACAAACTAACATGGTCCAAGCACACCATGACAGTCGTGAAGCGGACACGAAAATACCTATTCTCCCTCAGGAGACTGAAAAGATTTGGCATGGGTCCTCAGATCCTTAAAAGGTTCTACAGCTGCACCCTCAAGAGCATCCTGACTGGTTGCATCACTGCCTGGTATGGTAACAAATCAGCCTCCGACTGCAAGGCACTACAGAGGGTAGTGTGAACGGCCCAGTACATCACTGGGGCCAAGCTTCCTGCCATCCAGGACCTCTATACAAGGTGGTGTCAGAGGAAGGCCCTGAAAATTGTCAAAGACTCCAGCCACTCTAGTCATAGACTGTTCTCTCTGCTACCACATGGCAAGCGGTACCGGAGTGCCAAGTCTAGGTCCAAGAGGCTTCTAAACAGCTTCTACCCCCAAGCCATAAGACTACTGAACATCTAGTCAAATGGCTACCCAGACTATTCACATTGCCCCCCCTCCCCTCTCCACACCACTGCCACTCTCTGTTGTCATCTATGCATAGTCACTTTAATTAACTCTACCTACATGTACATACTACCTCAACTAACCGGTGCCCCCGCAGATTGACTCTGTACCGGCACCCCCCTGTATATATTGTTATTTTCTACTGCTCCTCTTTAATTACTTGTTACTTTTATCTCTTATTCTTATCCATATTTTTATAAACTGCACTCTCGGTTAGGGGCTCGTAAGTAAGCATTTCACTGTAAGGTCTACACCTGTTGTATTCGGCGCATGTGACTAATAAAATGTGATTTGATTTGATCATTATGTAGATCTAGAGGACAGCCTGCCATGGAGAGTTGTAACCCCAGCTGAAAGTAGTTGTGTGTGTACTGCAATATGGATCATGAGGAACTTTTAAATCCTGGCTGCATGTGGATGGCCAGTGATTTGTGTATTATGGTGAATCACAGCAGTCGGTGTAAATGACTCCCTTCCTGCAGGGACACTGATACCAGACCAGGTCGTCATGGGAACAGAATGCAATATGTTGAGCTGAAGCTATCTTGTGGCAGAAAAAAAAATGGCCTCCATTTTCCCTTTCTGCCACAAGATAGCTTCAGCTCAGTCAGACATTTTTCTGTTACAGAATACCGTATCTGGGGGGGTCATTGTGAGAAATTGCGCAGCTCTTCATGAAAGCTAGTCTTTCATAGGTTTGATAGTCACATCTGAATGGCTATCACACATCACTTCTAACTGCTTTGGAATGGACAATTGCATTAGCCTTTGCGGGAGCATGGGACTTTTAATAGAACATTCCAGACACCTGGTTACTTCCTGCCTTATTTAGTGGACATCTACAGCATCAATAATATGTATCTACTTTGGTCTGATGATATATTCTGCAATATTATTCACAGTGTGCTTAAACTAATAACACACACAATTATATTTTTTATATTGAATATATCATTTAAACATACACAGTGTAGGTTGGAAAAAGTATGTGAACCCCTAGGCTAATGACTTCTCCAAAAGCTAATTGGAGTCAGGAGTCAGCCAACGTGGAGTCCAATCAATGAGACGAGATTGGAGATGTCGGTTTTAGCTGCCCTGCCCTCTAAAAAACACTCACAAAATGTTTGTTTGCTATTTACCAGAAGCATTACCTGATGTGAACCATGCCTCGAACAAAAGTTTGTTAGAATGAGTGGACCAAGATGCAGCGTGGTATAGTTCCATCCTCTTTATTATGAAGTGAAACTCAAAGAAAGCAATAAATGCACAAACCGAAGCTTGAAGCTATACAAAGTCAAGATCCCACAAAACACAAAGGGGAAATGGCTGCCTAAATATGATCCCCAATCAGAGACAACGACAAACAGCGGTGCGGGGCGAAGCACCCACTCCGCTCGCGGACACGTTATCCTCAATGGCAGCTCTGGTGCGGGGATGACCCACCCTAGTCACACCCCGACCTAACCAACATAGAGAATAAAAAGGTCTCTATGGTCAGGGCGTGACAGGTTAATAATTGTTGACTTGCATAAAGCTGGAAAGGGTTACAAAAGTATCTCTAAAAGCCTTGATGTTCATCAGTTCACAGTAAGACAAATTGTCTATAAATGGAGAAAGTTCAACACTGTTGCTACTCTCCCTAGGTGTGGCTGTCCTGCAAAGATGACCGCAAGAGCAAAGGGCAGAATGCTCAATGAGGTTAAGAAGAATCCTAGAGTGTCAGCTAAAGACTTACACAAATCTCTGGAACATGCTAACATCTCTGTTGACGAGTCTACTACACGTAAAACACGAAACAAGAATGGTGTTCATGCTGCACGTCTGAAGTTTGCAAAAGTGCACCTGGATGTTCCACAGCGCTACTGGCAAAATATTCTGTGGACAGATGAAACTACTGTGTAGTTGTTTGGAAGGAACACACAACACTATGTGTGGAGAAAAAAAGGCACAGCACACCAACATCAAAACCTCATCCCAACTGTAAAGTATGGTGGCGGGAGCATCACGGTTTGGGGCTGTTTTGCTGCCTCAGGGCCTGCACAGCTTGCTATCAGTGATTGAAAACTGAAATCCCAAGTTTATCAAGACTTTTGCAGGAGAATGTTAGGCTATCTATCTGCCAATTGAAGCTCAACAGAAGCTGTGTGATGCAACAGGACAACGACCCAAAACACAGAAGTAAATCAACAACACAATGGCTTCAACAGAAGAAAATACACCTTCTGGAGTGGCCCAGTCAGAGTCCTGACCTCAACCCGATTGAGATGCTGTGGCATGACCTCAAGAGAGTTGTTCACACCAGACATCCCAACAATATTGCTGAACTGAAACAGTTTTGTACAGAGGAATGGTCCAAAATTCCTCCAGACCGTTGTGTACTGTAGGCCTGATCCACAACTACAGAAAACGTTTGTTTGAGGTTATTGCTGCCAAAGGAGGGTCAACCAGTTATTAAATCCAAGGGTTCACATACTTTTTTCCACCCTGCACTGTGAATGTTTACACGGTGTGTTCAATAAAGACATGAAAATGTATGTTTTGCATGTTATTATTTTAAGCAGACTGTTTGTCTATTGTTGTGACCTAGATGAAGTTCAGATCAAATTTTATGACCAATTTATGCAGAAATCCAGGTATTTCATAAGGGTTCACATACTTTTACTTTCCACTGTATCTACTTGAAATTCACTGGAAGTCTGTCTCTGCCTTAGTGTTGAGGCTATTTCTGGGTTTGATGTCATGTCTGCTGTGTAACTCCCATGCATTATTCCAGTATGGTCCTACACTGAATGACACGTTCCTGGAACTTTTCCTACAGTACCAAACAGTCTCAACAAGAAGGAAAGCAAACTAAGATGGACTCAACCTATTAGGAAGCTTTTGATTTAAAAACCATACAATGTGTCCATCATGTCCTCTGCAGTTCATTTGTCTCTTTTACCATGTCACTGCATAGACCAGTAGATTCTTTTGAAATTCATTTTACTTGAGCTTGAATTTTCTCTCCAAAACAAGTAAATCGATGGCTTTTCAATTTCCCTCTAATGTACATATTTTTGTGAAATAACCTGATGATTTGAAGGAATTTGCAATTACTGCACTATGCCTTTGTTTCAAAGAGTGGAAGTGATCACTAAAAGCAGCAACATCAAATTCCCAATGAGGGCTGTTGTCAAGGATACAAATCTATATAACAGAGAGAGATTATCTAAGTTTAAGCACTACTCCCCCCTTCAATCTGTCCCCCTTTCTCCTTCTATTCTTTTCTCTCTGTAGAGTGTTGATGGAGAGGACTTCGAATGTCAGCCGGGACAGTGGTTATCTGTGGTGGAATTCTAGCTACAGTCATCTTACTGACTATCGTTGCAGTACTGTGCTACTGTAGGTTGCAGGTAGGCTAAAGTCTTGCCATGAAGAATTCGATTTTGTGAAGTAGCCATGTTTTTTCTACCTTAGCTGTGATGAGTGCATAAGGTTTTACGGTGACCAGCTTGATCACTCTGTCACATGTTTCTCTCTGCTCCATTGTCAGTATTATTGCTGTAAGAGGGAGGAGCCAGAGATGGAGGAGGAGCAACCGGACCTCACCATCATGTCCTCTCTCCCCACACCAGTGCACACGGCTGATGACCAGGACAGGATGACCACGCCCCCCTCTGAGCCCAACGGGCCCGCCTTTGTCTACACTCCTTCCCTGACCCGCAAACCAATGACACACTCCCATATGTTTTGCCCATCCTGCACTCGCTACTCCTTGCCCTTCTACCTGCAGCACTCCTCTGAGAGACTGCATAACGGTGGCGGCCGCATCAGCTACAGGACTGTGCAGCAGCAGGAGCTGGACCTGCCAATGGACCTGGCCAGCTTCAACCACAAGCTCAACCTCATCCGCTCTGTCACCATGAGGGAGGTGGTCACTCACAGCCACGGTGTCAGCACTGATGTGTAGCCCCATGGTGGCTGGGAGGACTAATGTTAGGGACCTGACCTGGCTGAAGGGAATTTTATTGCACTCTTACTTACTGTAGATATTTTCCACCAAACCGATGGATACGTTCACTCGCTCACATGATGTAGAGAGGTTTTTTGGTGTCACATGCAGATATATGGACACCTACTCCTGAATTCACATGAACAGTTTTTTTAAATGGCTTAATATCATAGGCATATAGGATCTGTGATTATGAGGGAGACATTTTTTCTCAAGAGAAGCTTAAGCAGGCAGATGAATAACTTTGGTACTGTGTATGTTGTGTGATACCTGTACTATACATTATCTTTGGGTTTATGCAGGTGATGACACATAAGCTACTGTAAGCTGCTAAAATAAGTCCAGAACCCTAAGTAATATTTTAGAGTAGACAGAAAATGACCTGATTCCCCAATATTCTGAAGTGTTTTGGTTAAAGTTCTGAGTGTCCTCATAACAGCTTCTTAATAGAGTGTGGAAACTGAACTATTTTAAGAGCTAATTTGGTGACAATTTAAAGGGAAAATATGCTTAAATATGTATTTGAAGGGATTTTCAGGTCGTTCATTGTCAAGTCATATACTTCAAGTTCCACAATACATTTGACATACGTCAATTGAGTTGGTTTCTCCAGTAATGTGTGTAATATTCACTTGGCAAGTATGGGTGGCACAGCCCTTTTTGTTTTGTGAAGAAACGTAACATGTCTTTTTTGCTTTAACAGGGTTTTGTCTTCTTAGTGTATAGGATATGTGTTTGTTATTTCAGCAGTAAATATGAGAAGGAAAACGACACACAGAAACCAGCAGGTGGCATCAGGTCCTAATCCATGCTTTTCCCATCATCGATACTACTACTTTGGATGAACCATATGTGAAATAGTGTCAACAATAAACTGTTGGAAAAATAAGTGAATGCTTTTTTGTGTGCCTGATATTCTGAACCCAACATAGCAATCAAAGAAACAGCTATAATGTAGACCTTTTAATTGAAATACAGGTAGATACATTGAGCATTTCAGTTGATAACAGTACAAAATGTCAATGATAACTTTTTTTGGACAAAGAGGCATCAGTTAACAAAACCAGTAAACTAGATAACGATATTGCCAATATGAGACACACACTCTTGAATGTATTTCAACCTTCTCACGTGTCAGGAATCTTTCAGTTCATAAATGGGATAACTGTATGGTCATACTGTATGTCTTCAGTCTTACCCTCTCAATTCACGCTCTCATTCACATTTAGCTAACTGGCATTTAGTAACTTCAAGAATTATATGCCATGATTGATAAAAATTAAGTGTGATGAGCAATAAATAAATTGTATGTCCTGCAAAAATAACTAATAACATAGAAATAGCAGTATGGGCATAATAACAATAGAATGAGCAGAATAAAATGGGACACTTACAAGAGATGAAGCTGAAATGAGTCTTGAGACATTTTTTAAAACCTTTCTTTGACATATTGTACTATTTCTTATAGCATAGCCAAGGATAACACTCAGTAAGGCCACCTTCCTTGTGCCAGACACTAATTAACAATATAATCAATATTTACCTTAAATACAGTCTAGACATGCAGTATAGTCAACCAGGAAATAATTTGATGCATCTTTCCACATAAGTATGGCCCTGTGTGGTTTAAGAGATTTCTGATGTAGGATTCTCTCTTCAAAAGACAAAAATAGATGCACCAGTTCACTCTTTGCTCTCTCGTCTCCCCGCTTGACTCTTAATACTTCAGGGTTTCAGTCTTTGCATGTGCCCAATTGACAACCTCTGAAAGAAAGGTATGTGGTTCATACTGAAGCCTTTATCATATTCTACTGTTTTTTCCTTATTTAGATCATATCCCTTTGGATATACCATAGCCTAGTGTGGTGTAATAGAGTAGCCTACTGCGGTGTAGTAGAGTAGCCTAGTGTGGTGTAATAGAGTAGCCTACTGTGGTGTAGTAGAGTAGCCTAGTGTGGTGTAATAGAGTAGCCTAGTGTGGTGTAATAGAGTAGCCTAGTGTGGTGTAGTAGAGTAGCCTAGTGTGGTGTAGTAGAGTAGCCTACTGGGGTGCAGTAGAGTAGCCTAGTGTGGTGTAGTAGAGTAGCCTAGTGTGGTGTAGTAGAGAAGCCTAGTGTGGTGTAGTAGAGTAGCCTACTGTGGTGCAGTAGAGTAGCCTAGTTTGGTGTAGTAGAGAAGCATAGTGTGGTGTTGTAGAGTAGCCTAGTGTGGTGTAGTAGAGTAACTTACTAGGGTGCAGTAGAGTAGCCTAGTGTGGTGTAATAGAGTAGCCTACTGTGGTGTAGTAGAGTAGCCTACTGTGGTGTAGTAGAGTAGCCTACTGTGGTGTAGTAGAGTAGCCTAGTGTGGGGTAGTAGAGAAGCCTAGTGTGGTGTAGTAGAGTAGCCTACTGGGTGCAGTAGAGTAGACTACTGGGTGCAGTAGAGTAGACTACTGGGGTGCAGTAGAGTAGCCTAGTGTGGTGTAGTAGAGTAGCCTACTGGGGTGCAGTAGAGTAGCCTACTGTGGTGCAGTAGAGTAGCCTAGTCTGGTGTAGTAGAGTAGCCTAGTGTGGTGTAGTAGAGTAGCCTAGTGTGGTGTAGTAGAGTAGCTTAGTGTGGTGTAGTAGAGTAGCCTACTGGGGTGCAGTAGAGTAGCCTACTGGGGTGCAGTAGAGTAGCCTACTAGGGTTCAGTAGAGTAGCCTAGTGTGGTGTATTAGAGTAGCCTAGTGTGGTAGAGTAGAGTAACTTACTGTGGTGTAGTAGAGTAGCCTAGTGTGGTGTAGTAGAGTAGCCTACTGTGGTGTAGTAGAGTAACTTACTGTGGTGAAGTAGGGTAGCCTACTGTGGTGTAGTAGAGTAACTTACTGTGGGGAACGTACTGTAGTGTAGTAGAGTAACCTACTGTGGTGTAGTAGAGTAATTTACTGTAGAGTAGTCTACTGTAGTGTAGTAGAGTAGCCTAGTGTGGTGTAGTAGAGTAACTTACTGTATAGTAGTCTACTGTAGTGTAGTAGAGTAGCCTAGTGTGGTGTAGTAGAGTAGCCTAGTGTGGTGTAGTAGAGTAACTTACTGTAGAGTAGTCTACTGTAGTGTAGTAGAGTAGCCTAGTGTGGTGTGGTAGAGTAACTTACTGTGGTGAAGTAGAGTAGCCTACTATGGGGGAAAGGCTTTGGGGGTGTCAGGCAATACTAAGAGGTGTGCTGGGCCCTGCAGGAATGGCAGCAGGCCTTGCTGTAGTACCAGTGACTGCACAGGTTCACCTTCAGAGCTAGAGAGCAGTTGGTGGTGGGTCGGTCCTGACAGCTCTCATCTGCATGACAGAGACATTTATGATATGATCAATCATATGGAAAAAGTAGCCTCATCACAATCAGAAAATACTGTAGTGACAAATCTATCAATTAATCAATCAATCTGCCTTTTTACCCCCATAATCTAAACGCTCAAGACTTTGGGCTGTTATGAAAGAAAGAGGTGCTTGCCCACACTAATAATTATCTCAGTTGTGAAAAGCAAAAAAGTACTGCAAATAATACAATTAAAAACAAGTGCTTTGACGATGCCATGTTCTCCGGTCTACTTTTGCCTGTGACTAGACATAAGCTACTGTAACTCTCCTAAAGTTGCCAGAGGCTGGGGTTATGTGCTGCTGCTTGTATAGCCTGATCTCAGATCTGTTTGTGCTGTCTTGCCAACTCCTATGGTCATTGGTGTTGGAAGACAGCACAAACATATCTATTTGGGACCATGCCATTGCTTACATACCTGGGGGTTCAGTGGGACAGGGTTGCAGGGCGCAGGTCTGCTTGGCCACAGGCTTGGTCAGGGAGTCACACCCTCTCACGATCTCCCTAGCCTGGTAGCACTTTACATCTCTCATCCTAACACCCACACCACACATCTTAGTGCACTGAGGAATGAACATACCACACATCTTAGTGCACTGAGGAATGAACACACCACACATCTTAGTGCACTGAGGAATGAACACACCACACATCTTAGTGCACTGAGGAATGAACACACCACACATCTTAGTGCACTGAGGAATGAACACACCACACATCTTAGTGCACTGAGGAATGACCACACCACACATCTTAGTGCACTGAGGAATGAACACACCACACATCTTAGTGCACTGAGGAATGAACACACCACACATCTTAGTGCAAGGATTGAACACAGCAGCACTGCTCACGGTTGTGATTAGATAGGACACCGTATATGTGAGGTGTGTAAATACAATGTATTGCTCATGTCATGATGTTTTCAGATACAATGTCATGGTTGAAATGGTATCTCACCTCAGACCAGGGTGTGGTGTACCACTTGAAACAGGGCCTCTCAAAGCAGGTGTTCTCGTCCTCTGGCCTCTCACTGGCACCACAGTCCTCGTTGTCGTGGGTCTGGAACTTCCCAGCGGTGATGCCGGCGCATTGCACGATCCTCCGCTTCACACCGCGGCCACATGTCGTGTTACACTGAGAGGAAAATAAGACTGCTTTCAGCTAAGGAATCTCTAACCAAGAGAACATAAACAAAACATCAAGAGAACATATATAAAACATCAAGAGAACATCAGGTAAACATTGTCAAAATGCTCATCATAATATCAACAGACCATCAATAAAACATAAATAGAACACCAACAGAGCATTAATAGAACATCAACAGAAGGACCCAGTTGCCTTACCCTCTCCCAGTCCTGAGTGAGCCAGTGTGGGGCACAGTCCTTCTCCCCACAGGGATGGATGGCCAGGGGCTTATTCTCCAGAGAGCACTGAGATTCAGGCACCACACGGCCCTCTGGTGTCTTACAGTACACGTGGCGTACCATCTTCCCCTGGCCGCACAACCCCGAGCACTGCAGAGGTCAAAGGTTAACAGGAATGACACAGCAAAAGCATTAGTGATCAAGAGCAACTTACAGTCAGTGCAATCACTATTCCTATCCGTAATCAATGTACCAACGAGATGGAGTAGTGTAGTGAAAGTAGTGTACTCACTGGCCCCCACTCTGACACAGTCCACTGGCGTTCGCAGGGCGAGCCTGTGCAGTTCTTAATGTTAGGGGGGCGGGTCGGGGGATCACATAACTTGGTTTCGTCTGAACACCTGACCTCCCGGGTCACCTGGGCCCTGTGGCCACACTTGGCTGGACACTGGACAGGAGAGAGGAGAGGGCACAGGACAGACTCACTTTTAATATCATCTACAGCTGCCAAAACAGTTGTAAGTAGGATGCAACAATGTACTTACTATAGTGTTCCCACGCAGTAATTCCTGTAATGTAAACCACACACACACACACACACACACGTTAACTCCCACAGTATAGCTCCACCCACCTCAGTCCACTCGGCCACCTCCCATTGGGGGCCACAGGTGGGGCTCTTACAGGCACGGCGCTCCAGAGGCCTCTCCAGTTCTGCCACGGTGCAGAGATCACTGTACACAGAGCTGTCCAGCCCGGGGGACAGCATCTTCCAGCAGCGCACCAGACGGAACTGGAAGCCCTCACCACAAGTACGAGAACATTCACTCCAACTGCTGGCCTCCCACCTGAGGGTGAGGGAATGCACACAGAGTAGAGTTCAGGTATAGTTAGTGATCTTCTGAAGTCAATTAAATCAAATATTATTACTGTAAATGGTATGGTAGTGGCCAACACCAGTTTATAGTTCCTGGTTAAGTGTGGAAAAGAGACAAACATTGTTCTCAATGAACTTTGATTGCCACATCGTCCAACTGGTAAACAGTCCTTATATACTGAGTATATAAAACATTAAGAACAGCTGCTCTTTCCATGACATAGACTGACCAAATGAATCAAGCTGAAAGCGTGTTATTTTCTGGTGCATACCTGGGCTGGCACTCCCTCCCAATGCAGAAGTCATGAACAGGCTCAGGTCGGGTCATATTGTCACACTGCATGTCATCTACCTCAGCTCCATCGTAGCGCACACACATGGCAAAGGACTTTGACACTCCTGCAGCGGAAATTATTACAGGCAAACTAAGGAATAACTGAAAATGTCATAAGTTATCCATATACATGTGTGTGTGTGTGTCTACCTATAGAGCAGGTGGAGGTGCAGGGTTCCTGAGAAGACAGTTTCCAGCGGTACATGTCTGCAGGGCTCAGCTTGAAGTTCTTCTGCAGGAACCTCTGAATGGTCCTGTCAAACACAACATGACAACAAGGTCTCACACGAATGGTTATGTCAAACACAACATGACAACAAGGTCTCACACTAATGGTTATGTCATACACAACATGACAACAAGGTCTCACACGAATGGTTATGTCAAACACAACATGACAACAAGGTCTCAGATGATTAGTCCTGTCAAAATCAGCATTACAGCAACGTCTCAGGCGATTAGTCCTGTCAAACACAGCATGACAACAAGGTCTCAGACGATTAGTCCTGTCAAACACGACATGACAACAAGGTCTCAGATGATTTGTCCTGTCAAACATGACATGACAACAAGGTCTCAGATGATTTGTCCTGTCAAACATGACATGACAACAAGGTCTCAAACAATTAGTCCTGTAAAACACAACATAACCATGCCTTCACAGTGAACCCACTGAACCCCAGCTCTCTCTTCCACACACACATTGCTGCATCACTGCTATGGCTGATTAACCTCAACATCAAAATCATAACAACCAGCCACATTCTGTTTTTTATACATTCACATAAAAGTGACATTCTTATCATACGTGTACTGGAACTGCTGTGTCCAATCCAGAGAGCTAAGTTTGTTGTTTTGAAAGTGTCTTACTAGCTAGGTAACTTTTTAGTTTGGATCCCGCGACGCATTTGGCATCAGTTGCTGGGACTGCTTCTCTTTGTCCAGTGATCCTGCTGACCAAGGCCGGGTCTGAGGAGCTATTTGGCGTAGCAGTTAGCCTAGCTGCTAGTTAGCTGCCTATCAAGCTAGGGGGGTTTCTTGAAGGCTTGAACGCAGCCTGCGACGCGGTTAGCCATTGTGGCTGGGACAGCGGGTTGTGCCGGGTTTGTGGCTGTCTAGATCCTTGCTGTTTGTTGTGTTCAATCTTCCCTGTGACCTGCCCTGTTTGGAACTGTGAAAAGTAACAGCGTAACCTACGTTGCTAGCTACTATGACAAAGACCAAAGCCGGAGGGAGTACCGTTGAGGACAGTGGTGTCTATCACAGGTGAAGGATCTTTTAAACAAACAGAAATAGTTTTACAAGCAGTTGTTAAAACAACTAGAAAATAGCTTCGTGTTTTGTCCTAATACTGGTCGATTCAACTAATAAAAGAATGGATGACCTGACCAGAGAGGTAAAGGACCTGAAGAACAGTTTGCAGTTCTCCCAGGGTCAGCTCAATGAGTTGAAACAGGAGAAGAGCAAGATGACAGCAAACTGTAAATCATTGAGAGGACATCAGTTCTGTCTGTGAATCCATGATAACAATGATGGATAAATCAGACTCGAGGGACAATCAATGCAGAACAACATGGTTGTGGATGGAATTGCAGAATCTCCACATGAGACCTGGACAGAGCCTGAGGACAAAGTAAGAGAATTGATATCTGAGAAATTGAAGATGGACCCCCGGAAGATTGAGGTGGAGCGCACCCACAGGACTGGAAAACACACCACCAGCCCAGGTGACAGGCCCAGGCCAATAGTGGTCAAGTTCCTGAGGTTCAAGGACAAGATAGCTGTTCTGTAAAGAGCCAAGAACTTGAGAGGAACGTATATCTTCCTCAACGAGGACTATCCTGAAGCTGTGCGCCAGAAGAGGAAAGAACTTATCCCAGCCATGAAAGCTGCCAGAGCACGTGGGGACATTGCTTACATCCGCTTTGACAGGCTCATTGTCCACCCTCCTTCCAGAAGCCTGGAAGGGATGAGAGCCAAGTCTATGGGTTCCTAGCTTCAACCCCGCAGCACACACACACACACACACACACACACACACACACACACACACACATATATATATATATATCAACTGATTAATGGGCTGCTGAATGTATATATTGCTATTGCTTTATTTGCTCTTTTCCATATTATGTCTATCTCTGATAAGCTACCCAGGAAAGTGCTGAAAAAATAGCCCATATTAATTTATGTAGCCTTAGAAATAATGTTAATGAAATCAATAACTTGCTAACATCAGATAACATTAATACATATTTCTGAGACTTACTTAGATGAATCATTTGTTGATACAGCAGTAGCATTACAAGGATACAACATCTATAGAAGAGACAGAAAAGCTATTGAGGGGGGGTGTTGCTGTATATATTCAGAGCCATATCCCCTGTAAGGCTTAGAGAAGATCTTATGTCAAGTGTTGTGGTTGCAGGTTCACTTGGCACATCTAAAGCCTTTTCTTTTGGGGTGTTGCTATAGGCGACCAAGTGCTAACAGTCAGTATCTTAATAATATGTGTGAAATGCTTGATAGTGTATGTGATGTAAACAGATGTCTACTTTCTTGGGGATCTGAATATTGACTGGTTTTCATCAAGCTGTCTGCTCAAGAGGAAGCTTCTCACCAGTGCCTGTAATCTGGTTCAGGTTATTAATCAACCTACCAGGGTGTTTACGTACACTACAGGGACATGATTATCCACATGTATCCATCACATTTCTACTAATACTGTAGAACTTTGTTCTAAAGCTGTATCCTTACCCATTGGATGCAGTGAGCACAATATTGTGGCTATATCCAGGAAGGCCAAAGTTCCAAAGCTGGGCCTAAAATAGTGTTTAAGAGATCATACAAAAGACTTTATGTGGATGATGTTAAGAATATTTGTTGGTCTGATGTGATTAATAAGGAGCATCCAGATGTTGCACTTGATGAATTTATGAAATTGCTTCTTCCAATTATTGATAAACATGCACCTGTTAATAAGAAACTGACTGTTAGAATTGTTAAGGCTCCATGGATTGATGAGGAATTGAAAAACTGTATGGTTGAAAGAGATGGACCAAAATGAGTGGCTAATAAGTCTGGCTGCACATCTGACTTGCTACAAATTGATAAATGATGTGACTAAACTCAAAAAAAAAAAAACTGTATTATAAAGCCAAGATCAATGATACAAAGAATGATGGAACACAACTGGAGTACTTTAAATGAAATTATGGGCAGAAAGACAAATTTAACTCAGAATTCAATTCAATTTCATCAAATCAGATGGCTTATTCATCACAAAACCATTTGATGTTGCCAATTATTTTAATGATTACTTCATTGGCAAAGTGGGCAAACTTAGGCAGGTAATGCCAACAATGAACAGTGAGCAATCATATTCATTCATAAAAAAAAACAAATAATGAAAGAAAAGCATTGCAAGTTTGAATTTTGTAAAGTTAGTGTGGGAGAGATGGAAAACCCTAACAATCAATAATGACAAACCTCCTGGCATTGACAACTTAGATGGAAAACTACAGAGGATGGTAGCTGACTCTATAGCCACTCCTATCAGTCATATCTTTAATCTGAGTCTCGAGGAATATATTTGTCCTCAGGCCTGGAGGGAATCCAAAGTAATTCCACTACCCAAGAGTAGTAAAGCGGACTTTACTGGTTTTAACAGCAGACCTACCAGCGTGCTGCCAGCTCTTAGCAAATTGTTGGAAAGAATTGTGTTTGACCAAATACAATGCAAATTCTTTGTAAACAAATCATCACAGACTTATAGAGATGGGCACTCAACATGTACTGCACTGACACAAATGACTGATGATTGGTTGAAAGAAATTGATAATAAGAAAATTGTGGGAGCTGTACTGTTAGATTTCAGTGCAGCCTTTAATATTATTGACCATAAGCTGTTCTTGAAAAAACTTATGCGTTATGGGTTTTCAACCTCAACCTGCCATATCATGGATTCAGAGCTATCTATCTAATAGAACTCAATGGGTTTTCTTTAATGGAAACTTCTCTAATGTCAAACATGTAAAGTGTGGTGTAACGCAGGGCAGCTCTCTAGGCACGCTACTCTTTTCTATTTTTACCAATGACCTGCCACTGGCATTAAACAAAGCATGTGTGTCCATGTATGCTGATGATTCAACCATATAAGCATCAGCAACCACAGCTAATGAAGTCACTGAAACCCTTAACAAAGAGTTGCAGTCTGTTTTGAAATGGGTGGCCAGTCATAAAATGGTCCTAATCTCTAAAACTAAGAGCATTGTATTTGCTACAAATAATTCCCTATGTTCTAGACCTCAGCTGAATCTAGTAATGAATGGTGTGGCTGTTGAACAAGTACAAGAGACTAAATTACTTGGCGTTACCTTAGAATGTAAACTGTCATGGTCAAAACATTTAGATTCAATGGTTGTAAAGATGGGGAGGGGTCTGTCCGTAATAAAGAGATTATCTGCTTTTTTGACCCAGCATTTCAAAAAGCAAGTTCTCCAGGCTCTTATCTTGATTATTGTCCAGTCGTGTGGTCAGGTGCTGCAAGGAAAGACCTAGTTAAGCTGCAGCTGGCCAAGAACAGAGCGGTACGTCTTGCTCTTCATTGTTGTCCCACCCTGACCTTAGAGAGCTTTTTATGTCTCTATTTTGGTTTGGTCAGGGTGTGATTTGGGTGGGCACTCTATGTTCATTTTTCTATGTTTTGTATTTCTTTGTTTTGGCTGGGTATGGTTCTCAATCAGGGACAGCTGTCTATAGTTGTCTCTGATTGGGAACCATACTTATGTAGCTTTTTGCCACATGGTTTTTGTGGGTAGTTATTTTCTGTTTAGTGTTCTGCACCTGACAGGACTGTTTCGGTTTCGTTTTGTCTCGTTGTTATTTTTGTTCGTAGTGTTCTGAGTTAAATAAAGAAATCATGAACATGTAACACGCTGCGCTTTGGTCCGATCCTTCCTCATGCAACGATGACCATTACAATTGTAATAAGAGGGCTGATATAAATACTATGCCAGTCCCTCTTGGCTAAGAATTGAGGAGAGACTGACTGCATCACTTCATATTTTTATAAGAAACATTCATGTGTTGAAAATCCCAAATTGTTGCATAGTCAACTTACACAAAGGTCTGACACATACACTTACACCACCAGACATGTCACCAGGGGTCTTTTCACTGTCCCCAAATCCAGAACAAATTCAAGAAAGTGTACAGTATTTTATAGAGCCATTATTGCATGGAACTCCATTCCATCTCATTTCTCAAATGAACAGCAAACCTGGTTTCAACAAACAGATAAAGCAACACCTCAGGGCACAATGCCTCTTCCCTATTTGACCTCAATAGTTTGTGTGTATGTATTGGTATTGATATGTAGGCTTGATGTAATTCTGTCCATGTCTACTAATGTTCTGTATTATCTCATGTTTCATGTTTTGTGTGGATCCCAGGAAGAGTAGCTGTTGCTTTTGCAACAGCTAATGGAGATCCTAATAAAATAAATTCAAAAAAATATCACTGGCTGTTTTTTATAACCAGAGCAGAGATGTTTAGAGGAAAAGGGGGACCAGGAGAGGGAGGTAGGAGGAGAATGAGAAGGTGAAGGTGGAGAGGAGGAAGAGCATGAAGAAGAGGACGAGGAAAAGGAGGAAGTGATTGGGTGCGGAAAAAGAAAGAGGAGGCAGAGAAGAAGAGAAAAATGGATACAGTCTTTCATTTAAACAAATATGAAAAATATGACTGGGAAGAAACATACTGTCAGACTGTATTCACCTCTGGGAGAAATGTGCAGAAATTAGTCACAGTTACACTGAGATATGCCGGTGAAGTATGATTCAAAGTTCCTGTGTATGTTCAAAAATCTGTCCCCCTCCTCTCCTACTTGTCCTTCACTTCCTCTACTCCCTTCCACCTCCTCCTCCTATCCTTGTCCTCGTCCAATCCGTTCTTCTCCCCAGTGCAGGGGAAGACAGGGCGGGTCATGTGATGTGTTTTATGGGGCACTGACAGAAGAACTGGCAAAGCGGTGTTTGGACACAGCGCAGGGAAGCCAACATGAATTATAAATATGATGGAATGAAATCCCGGCCAGCTCTGAGCTTTAGCTGTCTCCTCTCCATGCGATTCTTGGGATGTCTCAGAAGGAAAAAAGAAGCTAGCATTGGATCGGTCCAGAAGCCAGCATGGAGCACATTCCATTCCACTAGCCAGCCCAGCCAGCAGCACAGGCCCTTGTCCCTGGCAAGACTATACAGCACTTTTAAATGCCCCTCTGCTCAGGACCTTGAAATGACTCACTCTGGTCCTCACTTAGAGAGAGTAGTGTTCACTCTAACTGCTCAACAGCAGCATCCCATAGTGAAGAGAGGTAGAGTCTGGTAGATGGAAGAGGAAGATCAGATGGGATTCTGAAGTGCTTTTTTTGGATGGGTTCCTATACCTGATAACAAGTTGATGTTGGGCCAACATTGGCTCAGTGTTGGGTTTTCCTTTTCAACTATATCTGCTATAACTATAACGATATGTGCCTATTTACTTCTGCTCATTGTGTGGATCTCTCCTTACTCTACCTAGTTCTGTTGGTACGGTTGTTGCTCCTCATCCCTGTCAGCAACGTCCTGTTGGGGAACAGCAGGTCTCCAGTATCATTCCTCCGCCGGCCCAGACTGAACTCCCCCAGTGAGCTTTTGAGGGGGAACTTCACACTGCTATGGTCTACCTCCAATGGCCCCACCTCTGACGAGAACAGTCCCTCTCCCACATCTGGACCAATCCGCTCGCCCAGCAAGACTCTCCAGATGAGGTTCTCTGGGTCTGGCACCTCCTCTAAAGGCCTGCTGGCTGCCGGGGCAGGGACTGCTACACTGCCTGTGTGACTGCTGTTGCCATCTGTTGGGATGGTAGGAAGGGAGAGGAAAGTTAGAGAAATTATTAAAGTGGGAGAAAGCCTTATATACTCAGCAGAAAAAGAAACATCCCTTTTTCAGGACCCTGTCTTTCAAAGATCATTCGTAAAAATCTAAATAACTTCACAGATCTTCATTGTAAAGGGTTTAAACAGTGTTTCCCATGCTTGTTCAATGAACCATAAACAATTAATGAACATGCCACTGTGGAACGGTCGTTGAGACACTAACAGCTTACAGACGGTTGGCAATTAAGGTCACAGTTATGAAAACTTAGGACACTAAAGAGGCCTTTCTACTGACTCTGAAAAACAAAACAAAAAAGATGCCCAGGGTCCCTGCTCATCTGTGTGAATGTGCCTTAGGCATGCTGCAAGGAGGCATGAGGACTGCAGATATGGCCAGGGCAATAAATTACAATTTCTGTACTGTAAGACACCTAAGACAGTGCTACAGGGAGACAGGACGGACAGCTGATCGTTCACACAGTGGCAGACCACGTGTCTGCTTTCTCTGTACGTTATTTCCTGCAAGTCAGGAATGTCAGTGTTCTGCCATGGCCAGCGAAGAGCCATGATCTCAATCCCATTGAGCACGTCTGTGTTAATGTAATTTAATTATGCCAATGTGCTTTCATTAATTGAAAACCCTTCATCTATTTTATGAGAATTTGTAAGATTCTTGTTTGCATAAAATAGACGCAGACCAGTCTTTCAATAATAGATAACAGAATTTATTCTCGGAGCGCGCTGCCACTTAACCACGAACAACAGTTTATATACAGATCATGACGTCATTTCATTGCTTTAACAGAATCCCCTCCTCTCGACCGGGACAAAGTGAGGTGAAAAGTTCATTCTAACTTACTAACACACTCCCAGGTAACTTTTGACCCCTCAACATTATCAATCACCACTGAGCTGACAGTTCTAATTAACAGAAAACTTAGGAATGCACTCACTGTCTTATCTAAAAACCCCAGAGCTAAGTTTCTGTAGGGTCAACCATAGGCTAACGACCTTATCTGTTTTCACAGTCCACAACCCATTCGTTTTATTCCT